>NC_047025.1:22448734-23172908 GCF_902652985.1 Pecten maximus | reverse complement strand
TGATATTAAAACTCATCTCGACAACTCCATTGATTACTAGACTTTTAACAGTGCTTCCATTCTATCGATATATACATAGCGACCAGTCCTTTCATTGCTTAATTCTGAAAAGTTTACATACGATAGTACTTCTATAGCATTAACAACACCATCCATCATTTTATCACGACTTAGATATAAACATGGACATTCTAGTAAGAAATGCAGAATAATATCTTCACTTATTTTATCACATAATTTGCATTTAACTGCTTCATTTTCACAATATATTGAGTGTTTAAACAATTCTACGAGGTCCCATACATGCTGCTGGAATACTTCCTTAGTGCTCACACGTAATATAGGGTTTATTCCTGGCTCGCTGTGGATATCAGCATACCTCTTTAATCCACGTCTTGTATCAATATTAGCTCTCCATCCTAAATAATAAAAATCATACAAAAATCTAGTTAGAGAGCCCAGTTCGTCGAATGGATCCCCTCCTGCGTGAGGGCAGCATATTGTGTTTTCTTCTCTATTTCTTTGAACAACAAAATTACTGAACCTTAAAAAAAAACAAATAAAAAAAACGGTTATACAGCCCTTATGAAATAAACGTCAAGAAACCACAAGGCTGTCAACCTTACACTCGGTGCTTACCTTTGTTTCCTGTAGTGTATTCCTTAATTCTGACTTTCCTTGCGACCTTGGTCACTGAAAAATTATAAAACAAATATTCTATAATATGGAATAAAATTCACATGTCAGTCTTCATTACACAGCTCAATAAACGATCAATACTTAGATATGTGGCAACTTTGGTTTTGTTTGTTTTTTTATTTAACGTCCTATGAACAGCCAAGGACATTTAAGGACGTGCCAGGTTTTGGAGGTGGAGGAAAGCCGGAGTACTCGGAGAAAAACCACCGGCCTACGGTCAGTACCTGGCAACTGCCCCACGAAGGTTTCGAACTCGCAACCCAGAGGTGGAGGGCTAGTGATAAAGTGTCGGGACACCTTTACCACTATACCACCGCCGCCCCATGTGGCGACGTTTGAGTTATACGTGGATACAAAGACGAAGGACGCATCTATTTAGTTCGACGTCCGGGGAGACAAAAGTAACATTTGAGTAATTAACATTTTCTGCTTAATATTTAAGCATCAATGACGACAATAATAAGTATGTACATTTAAAGCAATTGGATAAGCCAATATTTATCCACTTGATATAGCCTACCCCTTGGTTTTGGTGGAAAGTACGTATATTCCTGGTCCCTTGAGTATAATAAGGTCGAATTAATCAATCAATTGTTTTATTTCTCGTTAACATTTAAGTGCAAAGAATGCATATACATTGTACAACAAATGGGATGGCATACTATAGCTACTTGGTGAACAGGATATGAATAGTAGTATTGTGAATTAATTATTTCGTTAATTTCTGTAATAAATTAAGCCAATAATATCAATTCAAGTTGCATTTCATTTGAATATTTAGGATTAGCATAGCCTCACTAGCGGATCCAGGGGATCCAGGGGGGGGGGGGGGGGGGTGTCCTGACCTTTTTCGGAGGAGGAACATTTTGTATAGCCTTAAAAATGCCTTGGCGGCCCCAAGACCCCTCGCAGACCCCGCATTATCACTAAATTACTAAATTACAACCCACTCCCCCTTTTTTTGAAAATCCTGAATCCACGCCTGGGAAAGATGGATTTCTTGAGGATATCTCTATGGCTGCCTAAACAAGAAAACAAATTTAAAATGGATGCTGTTCATATCTTAATTTCTCTAATGTATGCTCGGGATGATCCCATGTTGTGATTGTCATTTGTGGGTAGATCTAAAAACATATATATAATTGGGAAATGGCTTCATATAGTTTGAAAGCCTTTGCCCAATCCTTTTGTATATATATATTGATGCAAATAAAACATGTTTTAATCAAATCGAAAAATAATATGGCCGAAAGTTGAAGCTTAATATACAATATATATAAACGGTCACGCACGCGTAACACACTGCGATCTCCGATTTCTGATCCGCTAGCGAAAAAAAATGTTTTAAAAGTCTTTTATTTTTGTTTTTGTCCATGTTGACTTTATAAATATGGTGTATTAACGAAACGTCAATAACTTTCTCTACACGAGCAAATTACAAACATTCGATATTATTCTCGCACATGAAAGTCACGTCAGATATAACTTTGAATGCTTCGATGAATTCGAGCAACTTACTCTCTAGTAAACGATCCCGAATGATTGCAAATTGGCTATATCATTTTCCGCCGGGGGGCTTCCCCCCCCCCCCCCCCCCCCCCCCTGCCCTGGACCCGCGCCAAAAAAAATCATCGGCCCCCGCCTACGGCGCTTGTATTATCACTAAATTACTGGAACCCCCCCCCCCCCTTTCGAAAATCCTGGATCCGCGCCTGAGCCTTATGATTTGTTTTCAATTCCTGCAGATAGACGTAAATGTATTGCGAAGTAGTATGTAAGTGTATTAATAAATTAATGTATAATATCATAATTTATACACTAAGTGTTGTTAATGAAATTGCTAAGGGAATTCCTGTAGTAATTACAGCCTACCTAATATACATGTACGGTATACATGGAAGTGTAGAAGGTATTAAAGTGTCGATTTGAAGACGGTACAGAGCTACAATATCTTAATTAAATCAATACTATATTAGCGTTTTAAATTCATTTCAATAAAACTGTATGTAATTTAACAGCTTACCTTTCTTTGTTTGTTTCTTTAGTTTCATTTCGGGATCGTTACAATGACAGACAGAATTCCTCGTTTATTGTTATATTACAGTACCGTACTACAATTCCATTATAAAAGTTAACAGTATCTACCCTCTGAATGAACGATCGAGTACTGTGCGATATATGCCATTTTAAACAGGTAAATACGGGATAGGAATAAGACAATGCGGCCAACCTTAATCAATGTCCTTATTCTACTAGTACAGTGAACCGGAGTTTGTTTGAGATCAAGTTCTTTGATAAATACACAATGGTGTTGTAGTAATCAGTCAGGTATGTAACGGTTCTTTAGATGTTTATTTAGTATGGGAGCCACTTCTTCCCGTATGTAACCACTCTAATGTAAAAATGAAGGAGTTAACCTTTGCTCAAATGATGAATGATTTTGTGGTGTAAGTTCCACTGATTAACCTGATTGAAGTTGATTTTGTTCACTGCCAATATCTGCTACCATTCATGTACAATGTATATAATCCCGATCTACCGTACACGTATATAATCCCGATCTACCGTACACGTATATAATCCCGATCTACCGTACACGTATATAATCCCCGATCTACCGTACACGTATAATCCCGATCTACCGTACACGTATATAATCCCGATCTACCGTACACGTATATAATCCCGATCTACCGTACACGTATATAATCCCGATCTACCGTACACGTATATAATCCCGATCTACCGTACACGTATATATTTACATCTCCCCCTTCTTCAGCATAGTAAACTCTGACTGCGAATAAATTAGCGTATACGCAGTGATAAAAGGCTTATCGGATTAATAAGCGCGGGAATCGGTAACATTATTATGACGTCGTCTATTCGTGACGGCACCGGACGTAAACTAACTTCATTGTGTCGTGATTTCTTTACTTCTCACCTTCATTTGCCATCTTGGCATCATTTGCATTGAGGTTAACTGTAAAAGTTCCTCGATCACCCCCTAGTTCCATCTCAACCATGGTTTGAATGTCCGCCATTTTACAGAAAAAAAGCCGTTTGTTTATATATCCGCGCGAAATAACTTTATTTCCGGTCGACTTTCATTGCTTAACCAAGGTATTTTTGTGGTTAAAGATTTCCTCAACCAATAACCACATTTTCTTAACCATAAAATAAAAAAACGCTTAACCACAAAAGTGTTTGAGACCTCAAACATGTTTGAGAATAAAAAAAACGCGCCCCTAGAAGGTGTCATTTTGAAAGGACTGATCAATGCAATTTTAAATAGCGTTTTCTCCTGTTAACCGAGGATCTCTGCGCAAAAACCTGACGTCAAGTGAGTATTTTATCAAAAGCTTAACTGAATATTGCGGAAATGGGTGCATATTTAACTTCTCCACGAGGTAAGCTAACAACAAATGGCTAACGCGTACAGTTTCAAGAGAACATTTGACCACGTCACTACTAAATCTGTGTCAATAACGTTACACACTGTGCTTGACAACCATAGTTAATCTGAGACGAAAGTTGTTGATTGTGAATATATCAATTAATTAAAAACGTAAAAGTTATTTTACAAAAAATGTTGAGTTGTTTCTTTTAATTTTGTTAACAATACTGGTGTCTTTACGAAGATTCACTGGAACTATATTATCTTAGCAACCATGACCGCCGTAGTGACCAACGTCGCAACACACCCTGAATTTACTTTCTTGGTATGCGAATGCTCGGTTTTATCAAACGTACATGTAGACATTTTACTCAAGTGTCTGTTTTAAGGTATTTATATATAAGTCTCGTGAGGAGCCAGCTAGAATACTGTTGTCAGATCTGGTCTCCTCACCAAACCTCTCTTATCCACCAGATCGAAGTTGTTCAGCGCAAATTTTTGAAATTTTTATCTTTTAAGGCACACGTCGATTTTGATTCTATGTCTTACGCTGAAACTTGTAAGTATTTTAAACTTCCAAGCCTCGAACAAAGGCGAGCATATTTAGACTGTGTTTTTCTTTTCAAATGTGTAAATAGTGTATTTGACTGTCCTTATTTAGTTGAGCAAATGTGTCTTTTAGTACCGGGTCGTAAACTACGATCATCCCGTTTTATTCAGTTTTACTGTCAGAAAAGTCGCATAAATATTAGAAAGTATAGTGTTTTAAACAGGATTCAATGTAATTTTAATACTTTTGATCTTGTTACAGACTGTGATATGTTTTATTTGTCTCTCATTGGGTTCAAAGTTCGATTACAGCATATTTTTTTCCACTAGTCAATACTTTTGTACATATATGTCTGTGTTACATTCATAACGAACTGTGATATTTTATACTTATGTTGTATTTGTTATCCATTCTGTAAGTAGACCCCCGGGTTGTACTATATACAGCGATTCAATATGAATATTATCACAATTATAACAATTTCTCTGATATATAAAAACAAATAAGTAATCACATACAACAGGTTTCCACAAACTGTAGTTACATATTATAAATTCACAATTACCGCAATGTTACCGTCCGTTACATTGAAAACCGGTCCGTGGGATTCTAAAAGACTAATATATAATAATGATAAAAACCTATAACTACAGGTGTATGCTTTCCAACATTTTTTTTTCCTCTGAGAGAATTTTTAAGCCAATGGTTTACTGAATTATACATCGATTCCAATGCGTTTTCGATTTAAATGAATTTATAAAAACCAGTTACCCTCATCATCATCCGCAGATTACATTTATATTGAACCAACTATCGATACACTTACTCAGAATGGCATATAAAGTTGAAGAACATTGATAATTCACATCAGTTAATACTCGCCGTTTCCGCCCTGCGCCATATTGGATGTGGGTAACTACAGTTACCCGCATCAAGTTATCCCATGTGAAACATTTGCTTAAAATCATTACTAGTTAAAAAGTCCTCAATAGATTTGAACCAAAGGTCAGAAACATCCTTGTGGGAAAGGGAACAGATTTTGCATAAATAGTGGTTGTGACCCCCTTTAAATCGCTTCTAGTCATAAAGTCCTAAATGGATTTGAACAAAATTTTATTCTTCTATGAAAGAAATTCCGAGAATGGCGCGAAAAATGTGACGTCACAATGCGACAATTGACGTTGCGTATTGATTTGAGAAAAAGAATCCCATTTAAAACCAGTAAAATTGTACATAAAACATGTTTTGAATTAGAAAAAGACAATTAACTGAAATTAATTATAAGCATTGAGGTTGATTTTTTTTTAATTTTCATCGGGGTACGCGGATTCATACAGTTTGCAAAAAAAATTCTTTTCATACCCCGATGAAAATAAAAAAAATCAAAAGAATTTTTTTGGCAAACTTTGTAAGAATCCGCTACGCGGATTCATACAGTTTGCAAAAAAAAAATTCTTTTCATACCCCGATGAAAATAAAAAAAAATCAACCTCAATGCCTAATTCTATACATATTGTGACTGTAATAACTGTATGTTTAAAATGTTCTGAGTATAAAAGAAACACTGATATATTAAATAAATTCGTGTAAAAACTCTGTCGTCTATCTTCACCGGAAATCGTTTTAATATTGATCCGAAATTGACTTTGTATATTTAAATTGGAATGTAACAACTTTTTAATCATATCTGCACCGTGTAAATTTTGAATTTTTATAGCCATCTAACATTTGATGGTCTTATTCTAATTATTATATTAATTGTACAAGCACATATGTTTTAACGCAAAAGAAGTGTAACTAGATCTAGCTCAGTATAAGAGTTTTCTAATCCGATACAAAACCATAAATTATACTGTATCTTTAAACCGTCAGTCAAAGATGATTAACATCTAGTTAAAGTTATTATAAAGACAGTCTTAGGAAATTCTGGGTATATCTCGCAGGTGAAAAATAAAGGTCTATAGGTTATCACCATTCTACTGTGCCATGCACTCACTATTTCTTGCATATTATGTAATATGTATAACCATGGATAATATATTAAATCATTATTTTTTATTCTTATTTTGTATTATACAAGTTCATGTGGAATTTGCATAATGAGGATGTTGGAATTATAAAACGTGTAAAAAGTTATGGTGTAACATATGTATATCAAAATAAGATATTCTTAAAATTTAAATGATTTCAATACAGCAACCTTTGTGTTGATTATTGAATAATATACAGTTTATTCAAGTGTCTTTAATATTTCAATTTATGTCTTAATAATTATGCTATTTCAACAACATATAGAACTATTGCATTACTATTCAACTCAGACGGAAATCGGGCTGTGAATCACGAATGATTAAAAAATCAACCCCTAAAATTTTACATATGATACAGTTGTGCAATGAAGAACATATATTTGAGTCCATTCTCTGAAATTAATACCACTTAAGACCCCATTTTTAGCCCACCATCTCATATGTAGGTTGCCCTTGGTCCCTAGTTACAATGTATGCATATTTCATTTTGGGACCAGTCAGAAAACAACATGGCCGACAGGCAGCCATCTTGGATTTTGACAATTGAAGTTTGTTATCGCTATTTCTCAGAAAGCACTAAAGGGATCTTTCTGAAGTTTCATATGTAGGTTGTCCTTGGTCCCTAGTTATGCATATTTCATGTTGGGGCCAATCGGAAAACAACATGACAGCCATCTTAGATTTTGACAATTGAAGTTTGTTATCGCTATTTCTCAGAGAGTACAGAAGGGATCCTCCTGAAATTTCATATGTAGGTTCCTCTTGGTCCCCCGTATTGCATTTTGGGACCAATCTGAAAACAACATGACCGCCAGACAGCCATTATCGCTAAATCTCAAATTTCATATATAGGTTCCCTTTGTACTGACCGTAGGCCGGTAGTTTTTTCTCCGGGTACTCCGGCTTTCCTCCACCTCCAAAACCTGGCACGTCCTTAAATCACCCTTACTGTTAATAGGACGTTAAACAAACTAAACCAAACCAATTTGTTTGAAAAGTACTGGAGGGATGTTTCTCAATTTACACAGATTAGAAAGAGGAAGAGAAAATAGACAGAAGATCAATCTGACATAGAACATATAAAGATCATTCAATGGTGGACGCCAAGATCCCTTTGGGATCTCTTGTTTCTCTCCGTTTCGGTAATTCTAAGTCCGTTTCGGCAAATACCTCAAATCCACCAAACACCGTTGCCAGCTCCCGGTACTCTTCCTCATAACTCCGTCCCCCATTTTTTTCGCAATTTCATGGCATTGACATAGAAAACAGATATAAATATTATGGAGGCATCGACCAAGCCATATATATGTGATCTTGGGTTGCCATTAATACATGTGTGCAAGTAGAATTTTAGGTTGTTTGGGAGTATGTGTAGTCCGAGAGATTTCCATCAAACTTAGTAACAGGTTGACATGCCTTAACAGTTCGGCCATGTTCGATTGCCACTTTTGCAATCGGTGGATTTGTGGCCCGTTTATTGATAAGATATACCATCTACCTTTTCCATGCAATAACTGAATCAGAATATGGCGGGTTTCCTTAAACTTAGTAGAGTCCGACCAAATTCTTCATTCTTTAAGATTTAATTAATCTGATAGCGTTGCGAGTCGGAATAGTCTTTTCCTTAAATCTTCTCAATACAATGACCAGGGTAAAACGCTTCAAAATATTGCAGTGTCCGTCTGACATTCATTTTTACCTTGACACTGCTTCACAAAATCAAAAGGCCCTAAATTAGTTACATTTGACCTGTGCGTTCATGTAATAGAAGTCAACAACATGTGTTGGAATAAGTTAACATCAACCATATTCAATGAAACAACTGTGTTACCACTTTCAAACGGCTTTTGGCTAACTAAAATGAATACAATGGACATGTGAGTTTGGTCAGGTCCAAACGTGTTATCTGTCAAATTACGGTAATGAACCAATTGTAGAACTGAATATCGACTTGCTCAAAAATAAGGGAAATCCTGTTTGTGATACAATTCCAACAGAAAAAAACGTGTAAAATATTGTCAACTGATAAAATTGCACAAGAGTTTTAGCGCTACAGTACTCACAGTACTTTGATTATTAAAGTTGTCGACCTTTGAAGGTGGCGCTCTTAAAATCACTTCCGGTTACTTTTACAGGTAAAAATCACACAGGTAAATAGAGTCCCAAGTTTGGAAACATGTGCTATTTCTGTAAATCTTCATTAAGGTAAGGTTGCTATGGGTTAATCATGTGTTAGAAATTAAATCTCACAGACATATTACTTTAAACAATACGAACAAGTATTACGCTTACAAGATTTACAACTCTCTCCCTTCCACGCTCCTTCCTTGTATAGTGACATTGGGTTCTCAATCGCTTTTATTCTTTATTATCATGTGCAGATTCGATGCAGCACTAACTTTCAAATGTATGCGGATTCAAAATCACGCGACCCTGAATTAGTGATTGAACACATTCAGAATTAACGCTGTCGTCTTATATTACAGTGTAATACATATGTATTTTACCTGAATTCAGAATCTTTTAGTCCTGTCGTAAATACTACCTTTGATGTTTTTTTCTCCGCAAATTTGATTAAATGGTATCATTACTACATACATGTAATGGAATAATTCACAATATAAAGTATACAATTAATGATTTCTTAAGTAATAGAAAATATCAAAAACAATATTGCAATAAATAGTGATCATCATTAACGTACTCCCCCCCCCCCCCCCCCCCCCCCCCCAAAAAAAAAAAAAACCCAAAAAACACATACACACACTTCCTCCCAACAACTCATCTTGGACGGACGTTTGCTATTGCATATTTATATTTTCATATTTAATGATTGTAATTAACATGTCACAATTTATAATGCCATAGTTTTAGTTATTTTTTGGCTTTACAATTTTCACATTTTCAAACACAAATATCTAATTCTATTTCTATCTAAAATATAGTAATACTTTGTATTCTTTTTTTTTTGCAGGAATCAGATTGAGATATCTTTCATATCCAATAGATGCAATCTTGCAGGTTTTTAATATCAATTCTGCATTTGGAATGCTGAATAATGATGCTTGAACCAAATACCCAGGAATCTATCTTTAATCTAATAACTTATTGTACAGAGCAGTACAACTTGCCATTCCAACATAAATGAGGAACCAACGAGATGTCATTGACCCTGGCTCAAATCAAGGGCCGCAGGGTTCAGATTCCCAGACAACGAGCAATCCCTCCTCTGTTTCCACCCCTCCTCCAGAAAATGGACCTCCGCGGAACTACTACCCCCCAGATGTGGGTGGTGACAACTCCACAGACACTATAGCCGCGATCACAGTAGCATTACTTGCCGTTTTAATAATCATTAGTGTTTTGTTGATTTTCCGTGCCATAAGAAAGCGACGCCGTGCTATGAGGGGAACAGAAATCAATGCCATTCCAACTATATCAACAGGTGTTATGGGAACAGGTAAGAATGATAGTACATCACAATAGATATAGGAACAGGTAAGTATTATGTAGTACAACACAATAGATATAGGAACAGGTAAGTATTATATAGTACAACACAATAGATATAGTAACAGGTAAGTATTATAGTACAACACAATAGATATAGGAACAGGTAAGTATTATAGTACAACACAATAGATATAGGAACAGGTAAGTATTATAGTACAACACAATATGAACAGGTAAGTATTATAGTACAATACAGTAGATTTGGGAACAGGTAAGTATTATAATGCAACACAATAGATATAGGAACATGTACGTATTATATAGTACAACACAATAGATATAGGAACAGGTAAGTATTATAGTACAACACAATAGATATAGGAACAGGTAAGTATTATAGTACAACACAATAGATATAGGAACAGGTAAGTATTATAGTACAATACAGTAGATATTGGAACAGGTAGGTATTACAGTACAACACAATAGATATAGGAACAGGTAAGTATTATGTAGTACAACACAATAGATATAGGAACAGGTAAGTATTATAGTACAATACAGTAGATTTGGGAACAGGTAAGTATTATAATGCAACACAATAGATATAGGAACATGTACGTATTATATAGTACAACACAATAGATATAGGAACAGGTAAGTATTATAGTACAACACAATAGATATAGGAACAGGTAAGTATTATAGTACAACACAATATGAACAGGTAAGTATTATAGTACAATACAGTAGATTTGGGAACAGGTAAGTATTATAATGCAACACAATAGATATAGGAACATGTACGTATTATATAGTACAACACAATAGATATAGGAACAGGTAAGTATTATAGTACAACACAATAGATATAGGAACAGGTAAGTATTATAGTACAACACAATAGATATAGGAACAGGTAAGTATTATAGTACAATACAGTAGATATTGGAACAGGTAGGTATTACAGTACAACACAATAGATATAGGAACAGGTAAGTATTATAGTACAACACAATAGATATAGGAACAGGTAAGTATTATAGTACAACACAATAGATATAGGAACAGGTAAGTATTATAATGCAGCACAATAGATATAGGAACATGTACGTATTATATAGTACAACACAATAGATATAGGAACAGGTAAGTATTATAGTACAACACAATAGATATAGGAACAGGTAAGTATTATGTAGTACAACACAATTGATATAGGAACAGGTAAGTATTATAGGACATCACAATAGATATTTGTGCCATGCTGTTACTTATAGGTGTAATTTGATTTGTTTAAAATTTGTTTATTGAAGTCAGTTCATGAAAAGTACAGTATGATACGTATATCATGGAAAATTGCTTGAATTTACCCAATATTTCTTAAAATGTGATGAAAATGTTTTAGGTCACAACTATAAACACATTGTTTTTTCTATAAAGGCCTGCATGTTTTGAGGTTTTGACTAAAGTACACAACCCTTTCAAAGTTATAAATGTCCTGTTTAAAACTTTTGAAAAGTAGTGAAGTGAATGGTTTTCATACAAATCCATACCTATGCATTTCAAACAGCATTGTAAATCTAAATTCATCTTCTATTTAAATTTCCCAGGGGTATCAGCTTATGGCAATGTAGGTGTATCAGGGCCGATTAGCTGGGAGTCCGTAGACAATGTCAGTAACGCAGCCGGAAACGGAGGTGAGGTCCAGGGCGCCATGGCCATGTCTTCCCCTAGTCACTATGACAATGCTGGTTTCTCCTAGCAGATGTGAGCTTGAGGGTCATGATAAAAGCAGGTGAGAGAAATGGTGACCTCAAATTCAACTCTAAATACAATATTAGGACTTATATATGATTGGTCCAAACTTTGAAATAATAGATTTGTTGGATAATTTGAAATAAATTAATTGTGGAAAAATGTTTTCTTTCCATACCCAATGTGGCATGTTATTTTGAAACGTGGTGAAATTAACCAGGGTCAAAATACCATAATAGTGAAGAGGAGAAGATATAGGGTCTGTTCCGTTGATCAATAAACAGAAACTGTGTCATCACTATACTGTAAATCTTTTAGATTTCATGATTTTACCTCTTCAGGCATATTCACAAATACATGATATTGCAAATGCTGATCTAGAAATGACTTTTTAATTCGTGAATGATGAACTTTTTTTGAGTCATGGACTCTGCAAGATTCCTATGTCGGTAACCAATATTAACTTGGTCGCCATCCCAAGGTGTTATTTTAAAAATAATTGTGAAGGATATCAAATTTGTATCCGCGATTGACTCTCCTTACTGTAACCCGAAAAATAAATCCCACATGAAATATTAGTATTTTACAGTACTTGTATTTTCTTCTGAAACTTGAAAACATTGAAATTTAAACGACTGATATTTTCATTTATTTTGCAGGTTAATCTTAAGATGACTGGACACAGCTTATATATGTGAGCAATATATGTACATGTATGTATTAATTTATGTTGTTATATCAAATTTCATAGAAATACATTAATGTTAGTAATAAGAAGATATTTTCTCATTGACCATAAACATGTCCATTATATACGTATAAATTACTGTATACATTTGTAGTTTGGCTTTGAAATAATTTCAAAGCATATCGTGGAAATCATGAAAGAAGTAATATAAATGGAAAATTACCAGTTAATAATTTTATTGTAAGTCTCCTACCGATAGAATTGATCATTATTATAGTCCTTACCAGTGAAATTGGGGGGGACTATAGGTTTCCTCTCTACAAACATATAACACCAAAATTTGTTACTGCTCTAGCAGCTTAATTCATTCCTTGAGGGATTTGATCAAAATATCTCGCAATGATAAAGGACCTGATATGTCAGACAAGTCAGAGTTTCTTGGTTTTTGGGTCAAGGATACTCTGTTACTATTTTTAGCAGAGGTCGGTAGGGGATGCTTGTTGAAGTAAACTGAATTATTGTATATATAATAATTCTGGTACAAAATAATAATGCTTACTGAAAAATTATCAATGAATCCATTTACTCGGGTAACAGCAGTTAAATTAAGTCCAGTTATTAATTAGCAATAAAAATCAGGGCATCCAGTAGATCCTTGAGAGTGTTTTTGATTCCCCAAAATGAGATTTGGAAACGCATGTCTATTTGTCATATGCTTTGACCCTTCAGATTTCTGAGAAATGATGATTTGATTTCTGAAATTACTAAAAATCAAGGGTAAACTGGATGTCCGGAAAAAATAATAGTCCAGATGCTAGATGTTGAAATTGAATCAACTTGTCTTTAGTTGTTAAAAAAATTAAGTTGACTATCATCAGGGTTTGTTGTGTTAATGCTAGCTGGCTCAATTAATGTAGGTATGTAACATGTAAACCTTGTGCCTTTAGAAATAATAATATGTCTGGTTTAATGTATTATGCAATCGTATTTCTGTTAATATCCAAGGAAAATATGATATAAAATGGTGGGATATCAACAGGCAAATATGATATAAAGTGGTGTGATATTAACAGGCTTCATCAGTGGGGGACTGAATGTAGATGCCTGAACTTGAAAACTCTTTTTATACGCCCGTCAACGACGGCTCTTATTATGGTATACCCTGCGCTGTACGCCAGTCTGTCCGTTAACTTTTCCTTGTTAGAGCTCTCTAGCCTTTATTTATCAACAGATTTTCATGAAACTTGCTACAAATATTCTATGGCACAATTGCTCAAGGGAGTTTGTATTACAGAATTTCGGGAATTTTTTTTGCAGAGTTATGATTTTTTTTTTTGCCAAATATGGGCATTGTGTAGAAAATGCAAGAAGTTTTCTATCTTTTATTCAATTTCTCTAAAATTTTGCACAATACAACTAGAAGCAATTATGTTTAACATATATTATGGGTTTTTGGGTAGTGTTTCAACTATTGGCATGACAGGCATATATCATGCCCCCGCTTGCGGAGCTCAATCTTTTTTTGAAAATGTAAAAATTAAGGAGTGAAAATGCAGAAAACTTTTCAAACTAAAATGTTCTCTTTTCCACTTTTCTTTTTTAGAAATGTCCTGGCTAATATATCCATATAGCTCAACTGAAAAATAAACCCGGTGTATTTTGGACCTAGTTGTCTCCCTTTGTGTAAATCGGTCCAGCATATGTACTAGTTGTATACTATTGTAACTGTATGCTCACAGTCCACCATAGGTGAGAGGATCCACAGCTATAGTTAGGGGGCTATAGTTTTGCGTTGTTTAGTCAGGGCTCTGTCTCCTACACTTAACACTGGCACCTCTAGGGGCAAGGATTCACCTAAATGAGGCGGTCGTGTAACAAAAGTTGGATACTCTGTTTACCTACATTGTGACCTAGCTTTGACCTGCATCAAAGATAGACTTCAAAACTACTGTGATGGAACCCAAGCACATGAGAAAAACAACCAGATTCTTTCCTCCGTGTATGTTTGCAATACTTAAGATATTCAGTTTCCATACAGTATGGTCCTGCATGATACATCAGTATGTACAATTAAGGTGTAATATTTTGATTTAAATACAGTTTACCGGATTTGAGTAACATATTTCTAATTCAGGAAGCAGTATATCAACTGGTAAAATACCAAATTCAGTGTTATATTATCAGTTCAAATAAGCACGTTTGATTTTACACCCTAGAATGAGCGATATCGTAGATCAATTAAATTTGTCGCATTACCTCTTTGAATTTTTCATTTTTCAAATCTGAATCCTGATATAAAATAAGTGATATTACTAAAATTCATACCACGTACCAAATGCAATAAGATAATGAATAAGTGTTACCAGATCCACTTATCAGAAACAATCAGATTTATTAATTATCATCTGTGCATTCTTGGCATATAACTTCACATTCTGTGGAGGAATTTAATTCACTGAATTATGTTGTTTGATGTTCAAATGTAAATTAAAATATTGAATACATTTTAAACATTTGACTCGTAATACAACTTAAAAGGTACATTTATCTGGAAATTTAGTTGTTTAATATGCATGCACACAAATAACCTGTCAAGACAAAATTATAATATTTTCAGATGCTTATTCTTGTTTTGAAAACGGTTTTCAGTTTTTGGACCTCTCAGATACATGTAGAAGTGATTAGCAACACTGCTACTTTGATAAGTTATTTTTAATATACTGGTTTATGTTTGAAATCTTGGCTATTGCCTTTTTATCACATATCAATATTAGTTGACATATCATTGTAAATTTCATATCAGGGTCAAATAGATCATTTTTTGAAGCTTGGTCAGCTTAAATATATTACCCTACAATATATAAATATTTTTTTCTTCCAGTATTTACTACTCGTCGACTCAAAGTTGTTACACGTTTATACTAATGTCTGCTTGTAAAAGTTTAATGTTAAGATAAAACTGTTATTGATAAAGGGTGAATAGACTTAATTTAAGCACAACATATCATTGTCATCAAGTTGACAAGATTTTTTTTAAAGTTAGATCCTGATCTATATATAATTTGAGGGCATTTAGACACAATTATGTTTGTGACAGGTTTATTTGTTCTCGTTTGCTGCAATTGAACCAACAAATACAATATTACAACAGACATATACTATTAGATAAACTTGTTATTAAGTTTCTAGCACTAAACCTGATTATCATCATGACTTGCAAGTTTTCCACATTAATTGCAATCAGGTAGATACAACTGCATGTAAGTTAACTTGAAATCAAAGTATATATCTCTGTATGGTAAGTTGTACACTATTGATACACCATGTTTGATTCTGTTTACATCAGTATCATTAGATTCCATATATAAATTCTTGCCACTTACATATCCTTAATAATTGAGAAATCAAATTATGACCAATTTATGATGTTCTTATTAGTTGCTTTTTAACAAATCATTTTTTCAATCCTAGTCTAAACAACTTAGTTGCCTCAATTTTTGCATATGAAAATGAGGAGTGATTGTTAGTCATTCTCCTATTTTCTATTATTAAGCATTGTGTGCAAACATACCGGTAGCTAAGAAGACACGATTTAGTCTGTTTTCTGCACAATTGGCAGAGTGATGTCCCTTTGTTCAATAGTATTTTACCATTTATAATCACCAAACTTTGCTCTATTTATATATTTTGAAAGAAGAGTCAATACTAAATACAGGTCCCCTCTTCCATCGAATACAGTTATTAGCATTTGTTAAATTTCGAGACAAATGTTTGTCCGGAACAATTAATTTTACTTTGTAATTGATAATTTCACACATGTAGTATCATATAACATCTATATATATATATATATATATATTTAGGAACTGTTCTAACAAAAGCAACAAGAGGATACTAGTGTGTAAATAAAAAAATTTATTAAAACCAAAGATAAAGACAAACCTGAAAACAAAATCAGTAGCCATTGAAAAAGATATAACAAGAATAAGACTATTACTGAGAGATAGTACTTCTGCTGCACTGACAACAAATTAGTTACAATTGTCATAGAATATTTCGTCAAATCCAAATAATGTCACATGTTGAAAATAATTACTGAGGAAGTGTAGTGTTGAGGAGACCTCCAGACAGAGATGGATGCCCACTCAGATTTAATACTTTATGGTTTGGTTACCTCTGATGGGCTTTGTGTCATAGTAATATCTACATATTTATACCACATTAGAGTGGGATAGTGATGTATATATTAAAATGCAGTGTGATTGATTTATAAACAATCATATTGTTGATATTGTTTTTTTAATGACCACCCTTAATATGACCCTTGCTGTTGTGAGGACATTAAAACCCTATAAACAAAACAAAGGGTTTTGATGTTTTAATAGAAATAGTAAATCAACAACAAGATCAGTAGAACTCATCTTTACTTTGAACAAAATAAGTTTAATGCCTTTCAATACAAATTAATATAAAGATCAGCTCAATAGAAGTTTGTAAGCCGAATTCATTTTTTTGGATGAAAAACTGTTGGTTGGTGTAAAAATATGTGTACTGTTTATATTCTTCAAACTTTGATAGATATTATGGAGACAATTTCATGTTCACAAACAAGCTACAGATTCCATGTAAACACAAACTTAATAAATAACATGTTTGCATCTATGACAATTATACGATAAATGTTGTTGACAACCATTCAATATTAAACTATACTAAACTGGCATACTGTATGCAAATTTAACTAG
This sequence comes from Pecten maximus, assembly GCF_902652985.1. Taxonomy (NCBI): domain Eukaryota; kingdom Metazoa; phylum Mollusca; class Bivalvia; order Pectinida; family Pectinidae; genus Pecten; species Pecten maximus. Next base: position 23,155,588 of record NC_047025.1, on the reverse strand, counting down.
ATATAGATAAATGTACAGTAATAAGTATTTTCCACATCTAGTCTTATCTCTCCCAGTGCAGCAAAGTCTTTGTCTTACCTGATGACCAGTATCCCTTTATGTCAACCACTTTTGTTGTAGGCAACAATACAATGCAGAGATACTACTCCACTGTAGAACTCTAGTTATGGAGTTCAGTAGAGTCCTTTACATTTGGTTTGATAGGGTTTTGTATAATTTTCTGTGTCTGATTTGTCCTTGTGTGATTTTGCTGGTCTTTCATGCCATAGAGGTGTGTGTGAATATGAATGCTCAATCTCCTCCTCCTCCTCCCCCTCCTCCTCGATCCTCACCCCTCCCTTGTCACTTGTTCATCCTTTCTTGATCAAATTTTACTTTTGTCCCCTTTACCACCAAAGGTTGGGTATTTTGATGCAGATAGTGCTACAAAGTCTTTCAAGGAAAATATAATATTGAAAGTTCTGGATAAAACTTTCACATACATGTATTGAATATTGACTGAACGAAAAAAAGTAAAGAAAAAAAGTAAAGAAAAAAAGTGGATCGGTTACAAATACGAATACCCTACTTCCCTGATCATCAATTTGTTCAGGTCTAATACCTATTTTTCTGTTGGGTAAAACAAAACTATGTTCTATATTTGAATTGTAGAATCTGGACATGCCCCTTCCAATTGATTGATCGTTTTGGTATCATATCTAATTAGTGTTGGAATCAGTTTGTATAGTTTTATCTGTAAATAGTCTATTTATAAGAGCTACTAAACTTATCTGTCATAAGTGCTTTTATTAATTATTGTTAAATTATTCATTTATACAACAAGAAATTTCATCTATGACATACTATGCATATTGTGTATTATACATGTATTGTGAGATTGGATATTGAGGAGAAATAGCTGTTATACCACTGAATGGTATTTTACTACGAAAACCTTTCATCCAAGTTGACAATGTGAATCTGTGATTATAATCTTTGATATTTTTCTTAATGATTGTAATTCTATAATGTATATCATTTCTATGTACTTGTATCTGTATATATATATATATATATATATATAATTAAAAATATATAATGTCCTTGTGATGGATATACATAGTAATAATAATAAAAAACACAAACCAGAAATTCACACTAGCGCTTTCACATGCTTTGAGAGCAAGCTCACACACCTGAAGAGCTTGCTCTCAAAGCATGTGAAAGCGCTAGTGTGAATTTCTGGTTTGTGTTTTTTATTATTATTACTATATATATATATATATATGTCTGTTTAAACTGAGTTAGGTTGTTACTGTTATATGTTATATAAAACGCCTTAGAATGATATGTACTATAACTACTCTACGTTATATAGACGTTGTATACACTTAAGACGTTACAAAAGATCATTGTTCACAAACATATTTACATGACGAAGATATTGAAAGCACTCATTATACGTATCCGTGTTGATACTATGCATATTTATTCACATTCATAACGTGTACTCTCATTGTGACGTCACAAGGAAAATACGATATCACAAAGTCCCAATATACTGTAGGCAAAGAAGGCTGCCCAGCGGCAATTTGCATTGAAAGGCATTTGGCCAGTGGATCCATTTGTCAAGCTTGTTTATTAGTTGTGACTTTGTGACAAAGACATAATTATTAAGATTATAGCCAAAAATAGACGCTTCCTGTACATAAACGTATTTTTAGTGAGTTTCTTGATTGTCAAATTTGTTAAGGTAAGTCCATTTAAATGTCTAAAACTGCCCTAATTTAGTACTAAAATTTCTTATCTTAGCGTATGATTAGGTCTAAATTTTCCTGATTTTATTTCTAAAATTCGCCCTTATTTGTCAAAAAGTGCTGGACAGCCTGGCAAAGCTATATCTTGCATTTGATTGTATTTGCCTGTCTGATATTTCTGAGTGTGACAGCTAATGTTTAGACTACTCAATTCAATTAAGAAACTCGCCCAAAGATGTTTCATTAAAACTGCACGAATGTTGTTTGAGATCCATGTTATTATTTGTCTATACATTGTGATTAGTCATTCGAAATGTGTTCAATTTTAATGTGATTTTTTAAGATATATGTATTCTGTGTGTTGATATCGTGGAAGTTATCGTTCCTCTGCCTTTTAGAGTGTTCTCACTGTCAGTGTCTCATTTGTCTGTAATCCAGTGTCTCATTTGTCTGTAATCCAGTGTCTCATTTGTCTGTAATCCAGTGTCTCATTTGTCTGTAATCCAGAACCAATGTTCGTGATTTAAGCCAAATCCCAGCTTCACAACGATGTCAGTTGACAAATTGTTTCCGACTATTCGCGATGTAATAGAATACTTCATCATTTTAGTTACGAATAAACATCTACAAGCATGGATGATGTGATCTTCTTAGCAAATCGCTAATGCCCAATACTGTTGGGATAAAATAATTTGCTTGGGTAATAATTACTTTAAGCGGAAATTGTGCGTTTTCTAATCCCTATTAAAATATCTCAGCCAGAGAAATGTATTAGGCTATTGTATCGTCAGTTAAAAGATTGTATTTACATTTTGTATATATACCTTTTTATTAATTTTACCAGTGAAATATTCGATATTATCCAGTTGATACTTATATCTATCATTACTTGGGGGATGATATACAAACGTTGTGATGAGGTGACTTTGTATTGACCATTCAAAATGGCGCCGTCGTAACGTCATCAAAATATGTCGTCAACGATTATGCTACCAATTCACACGTAAAAAATGGAATAGTTGCGCTCATATGCATTTGCTCCAAGTTCCCAACAAAACAGGATTTTGTGCTAAGTACCTGTTGTAACCCTATATTTAATGCTATATATTGGCTTTTTGTTGTTGTTGTTCATTTGTGTCCGTATGATAAAGTTACAAACATGTTTATATATTTGTGGTATTAGACTGTTCATAGGGTTTTATACTAAAACAAAGTGTTGAATCTCTTTATGCACAGTTTATGTTACAACTTAGCCAATTTTTATTTGATATTACTTACTGAACTCAAACAGTTATGTCAAACTTCTTTAACTAAAATAACCAGAGATTATTTTTTTGCTATTTTATTTTCAAATAGATGCTTCAATAAAAGAAATGCCTTATCCAGTTAAAGACCTCCTCTGAAGCATAATTCGTTCCATCAACTATTCAAGTCAATGATGTTTCTTGGAATCTTGAATGTGCGTTTTACCTTATATAAATATTAATGACCTAATACAGTTTTGAAAGCTTTTATAAATCAATATGGTTACGAAGTTTGATATAATTATTCGAGTTATAACATATATATACACTAGTGATGGTTATAAGATAAGGATGCATAACATGTTGTATGCGGATAAGGTACGGATCACGATATTTGACTGCTTTATACAGGGTCTGGTATGTATATGATCGTTTTGAATACATGTACATTGTATATATGTATTAATGTAGACACTAGTAATTATTGATTAATAATTAATATTAATATACAGTGTATATGGAAAGGTAGCACTAATGTAAGAATAGATAATAAAGAGGTATGTTAAATTTGAAAATCTTAGTTGTTGCATTAATTTGTATATTTTTGTCGAAAGATGGTGTATTCAATCATAGAAAACACCTCTGGTGACCGTTGTTTTGTAATATAATTGTACTTATGTAGTATGATTGAACCATGACGCCCTGTTTCTGTACCCCTATACGATTACTACAAATTCGACCTATTGTAGGTGTCCTCCGTCCCATGTGTCGTTGTACAATCCTTGTACACTTACTACGGGTTTTGTAACATGAAAGTTCCCGTCCATGCGTTGCGTGTGTTTGTATGGACTCGTACATGTCAAATACAACACGATTGATGATGTTACTTGATTGTATTATAGTTTATCTGCCTAAAGTGATGATATATCCTTTCTGCGAGTCTTCACATTTTCAGATAAATTAAAGGCGCATGCAAACTATCTAATCCCTAGGTACGGAAAGACGAAAAGATTTTTTTATCATTCACCTACCAAAACGGAAATGTTAAGTGTGGGAGAAAAATGGTATGGATGGCAGAGAAATCTTAACAGATAAAACAGGAAAATCTTTGATGGATGATGGTCTCATGGGGACACAGCTAGTCACGTCATGACATGGGAAGTCACATGATGACACTGGTAGGCACGTCATGACACGGGTAGTCACGTGATGACAGTGGTGGTCACGTGATGACACGGGTAGTCACGTGATGACACGTGTAGTCACGTGATGACAGAGGTGGTCACGTCATGACAGGGGTGGACACGTCATGACACTGGTAGTCACGCCGTGACACGGGTAGTCACGCCATGACACTGGTAGTCACGCAACGATACGGATCTAGATAGTCATGACACGGGTAGTCACAACCTAACTCCAGAACTCCGTTATTTCAGGTCGCCACACTAGGACAAGTGGTCACAAATCAATCGCAGATTGACACAGGTAGTCGTGACATAGGTTCAAACGTTGTTCGATGGTGAACACGTTATCTTTGCTTTGGACTGAGGTCCCTATAAAAACATGATTGAGCGAGCGAGATAAATCTTATGGGTTGTTGTTAACACTAGGTATATTGTTAATTGGAAGTGCGAGTAACTCTACAGAAAATCAATACATTAGTGAAGACATGTCGTTACTAGCGTGATATCTCGCTTACTGTTTATGAGACACAGTGTCTATATACACCAGGTTGTAATAGGATCATACTATATATATAGTTTCACCTTTCATGACGGCCAGATTATATCTTGTTAGGTATGCAATGCAAAGTCCTGCACAGAACCTACCTTGGAATACATTGAAAATGAAAATTTACTTTTCGTTTATTGAATAGGACAATACAAATGGTTAACATCACATTATGAATTAATTGAGCGGTTAGTTTGTAATTTAACCTGTAATATTTTATTTGATTAAAATATTTTAATACTGCACAAATTCTACAACAGAGAGGATTTCCTTGTCTACATCTTTTGTCCAGCAAAACCGACATCTGATTTCCAGTAGCCGTATTTGTTTTTTTTGTGCGTGTAAAATAAACAAGAAGATATTAGTAAACATGCTGAAATATGTACATATACAATGTAGTTAAAGCAAAATAATTTTCGAGCCTTTTCACCACACGAGGAAAATACGTATCCTTGCCGGAAGTTGTCCCATTGAGTTTTCATGCGATTAGAGTCATTCATTATATTTACATCTATGTAAAATACAAGTATTTACCAGCGTATTAACTTCTTCTTTTTTAACTAGTGTTTGGCTTGATTTTCTACAGTTTTGCATACTTCTCCCTATACATTGTATTTTTTGTAAAGATAAGGAATAAACAAAGTTGATGTGGGAGTATTTACTACGGAATCCATTACTCCTTTAGCGATCACAGTGTAACCTAGTATTGTTATTAAACTAAATGTCTTGAATTTTCTCATTTCTTTTGATTTCAATTCCCTATTGATTTATAATCTATAAGTCTTTGTGTTGTGAGAACTTGCTTCTTTGTTATTCTAACTGTTCGACTGAGTTTCTGATATCTCTCCATGGCGCCTTAATTTTGGTTTATTAGCTTTATATTATCCAGTTACTCTCCAGTACTGTGTCGTACACTGTATAGTTGTCTTTTTAATTTATCATCATTTGCCTTGTGGATTTACAGACGATGTTTGGATAGTCTATAGACCCCGGGGAGCAATCTGACCTTGGAAGTAGGTAAATAGGTAGAGTAATCGCCTGACGTTCTCATTTCAGGAAATTACAAGCCAAGTAAAAAATCATGTGCGAGACATTTTGAGATGGAACAAGAAGCAATATAGCGGACTAAATGGTTGAAATACATATGTAGCAAGATTTGTCATCGACGCAATTGTAAATGGCAATCATGATGATATTCCTACAGATGACACTGAACACTTTTTTCAAATTTGCTTTGAACTGTTCGCTCTTAATGTCTTATGTACAACTTTATTTATTTGTACGTTCCCAATACAGCAGAATATATGCCTTACATTACAGCTTAAAAGTATTAAAGATGACTTCTATGAAGACTGAAAACCATGACTGTTTTGTCTTATCAATCTATTGATTTCAGTCAATAGAACAAAGCTTGTAATTTCGACGTGTAAACGTATCTTGGTTCGAACTTAAACTCGATAAAATGAATGAGGACAAACGATGAACAAAAATATACATGTACTACAAAGAGACGCTTACTAACAAAGGGAATAGGACCGGAGGGTTAAACGCCTTCTATTATCTTGGCAACTGTAGTAATTCTAAGTCAAATCCAGGTAATGTCAAGCTGATTGAGAGGCAGACAGGATATCAAAGAACTACTAGGGATATATACAAACATTAGAAAGACTAATTTGATGCCGCGCAAGGAAGATATTTCTCGATGAAATGAAATCGACCATGAAACTTTTCGCTGGTCTCATCAACCTGCGACTCTCGATTGCTGTGTTGTTAGGTAGAATCGCTTCTTGTTGTTTCTTACTTTTATAAATAACACGAACAAAAGCTACCCAGTATGTATTTTAATAACATGAGAAATGCAGGCGGTTGTTCAAGACATTGTCAGCTTAATGCTAATTTAAACAAAACTTCCGTTTGAATTTTAAAGCCAATAATGAAATCATATATGCATTCAATATTAAGCATTCATTGCAAGACAAGAAAGAAACTCTTTGTATATATACCGGGTGATCTACTCGATCAATAGGCTGATCACACCTGTACAAATGAGCTCCGCGGATATATTACATTAATTCCCAGAAATTATAATGAATTTAACATACTTATATTCTAAAAGATAATGTGCACGCGTAAGTCATTTAATTTAGCGACATATTAATTTTCTTCTTAAATTGTGAAGAAAGTCTGAAATGAATTCCAAACCTGACAAACATTAAATCAAATATATTTTTGCCGATGAGTGCACAATATGTAGTCTACTCTGCTTCCGGGGTAGAAGATGTAGTCCAGTAATAATCTCTCTTAGGGTTACTATATTATGCTTTATAAGAGACAATTTCATTTTCATAGATCACGTTTGAGTGTTTTCTCGGATTAATCATACCGGAGAATCAGTTAGCGTAAGTTAATAACAGCCAATAAAACTGACATCTGACTCACAATCGCAACAGGTACAACATACAAAAACATTAGAAACATATTTATAACAAAAATAACAATAAACAAAAGCTAATCACAAACTGAAGCTAAACACAGTATTGCCGTAATGGAATGAAATCAAAGGAAATGCTATAATTGTCCCCGTATACTATATTGAACAAATTATGGAGTATATGTACCATTTTCGTGCATAAATATGTTTCAAAACCATATTCGTTTGATATCGATAAACTCTCTGATCCACATAAAAGAGCTCCGTATACACTCCAACAAGAACAGACTTTCAGAATTATATTACATTCAATAATATAGCGTATTACCTATAGGCTAATAGAAAGGGAAATGTGTAACAATCTGTAATAGGCTATGTACAATAACGATACCACACTGCGGCTGGTGTGTGTGTGTCGTAATATGTTAAATGATGCCAACTTCTGGAACAGTACATGAAGAGTAACTTGGTTTAGAACCTCGCTAATATGGATTACATACCCTGTATCATCCCCTTTTTAAAATCGTGCTTCGTTTTTTTTCCTTTTTGCGTATATATGTTTTTATTAAGTCATTCTCCTGTACTTATTCTCGGATTTGATTAACATACTTGTATAAAAAACACATGTGAAAAGCACCTTTAAATATTAATCTAGTTATGGATTCAGTAAATGTCGAAGTATGAATAGGAGGCCATATGCGTCATAAAGTAAGCTTCTCCTTCCCACTTAAATCCCTCAGTGATAATAGGGGCCGGAAGTGGAAACTCTAGGAAGAAAATCATCAAACATATCATCAAAGTAATAAAAAATAAAGCCGAATGAAAATCTTGATAATACAAGTGATTTCTTTAGATACTCATAACACCATCGGATTTCCAAAGGAATTGGATATCTTTTTATGTTTTTATTTTCCCGGATTAACAAGGTTCAACCGCATTTGTCGACATTAAGATATAGTTTAGATATATAGTGTAGTATAAACACATTGATTGATATATGTATTACACGTGTTCACGTTTTATTTCCCCGATGATTTTGTACTTGTTTCTTCAGCAGTATTTTGTCCTTTCTTGCCATCTTCTCCATCTTCACACATGCAAGCGATAAACTCTGTAAACAAAATGGGAAATTTCATATTTCATATAATGTAAGCTTCATTTCACACTAATTGCAAAACAAGCTATAGGAACTTATATTAATCCCTCCTGTTGGCCCGGATGAAAGCGTGCGAGTGGTCTTATTGGGGAGGAATTCTGACTACAAGGAGAAAACCCACGGGGTCGGGCAGGTGACCCCACACATTTTCATCACCGATCGGAGAGTCGAACCTGGGCTACCTAGGTGAAAAGCAAGTGAGTTACCACTGTGCCATCCGACCATTATATTATATTATTAAAATCGTTCTTGATATTAATGATATAAAAATATTTATAAATGTAGAATTTTGAAAGAGACAAGCACGATGCACAGAAAACATTGTTTAGAGATTAGAACTACCTCACAACCTCTAAAATAGGTTTGCCTTGCGTTTTTTATGTATATATATGAAAGAACCACTAAACAATCCTGTTTTATACATTCGTCATCCTTATTTCAAAAACAAATCGATGTACATATTGATTTAAGTACTATGTAAACATTTACAAGAAGTTTATCTGTTCGGTTATCATGACAACCAGCACCGATGGCACAGTGATCTAGTGGTAGGTCGCAGGGCTATTTTGCTGTAATATACCGGTATATAAAACTCCAAATTATTATTATTATTATTATCATCCCCGAGGCTTCAGGAGCTACCTTCAATTTCGCTCTCTGCACACCTGGAATATTTCATGGCGAGATCGAAGGAACATAGCCACCTATTTGTTTGGGGTCAGTAAAAACAAATGACAATCGCTCAGCTGATGCATTTCTTTTGAAGATCACCGAAGGGCGACAATCAGGTTCAAAGCCAGTCAATTTAATGGTATGACAACTTCGAGGGTCGTCTAATACACATCAAAATATCAAACGAGTTTTGTGTGTGCTTTTTCTATAATATGGCGGCGATTGAGCCTTCGATTTTCCACGACATACTCTAGGTATGTAGAGAGCGAAAGTGAACGAGCCACTTGGTTATCAAGGATGGATGATTAGTAACTTTTTGTGGCTACTTGATCTTGATTCCCGGCAGTCATGTCATTGTCTCCTGATAGTCGTGATGTCCCTTTTGTTAATTGTCGAATATACATTTCATATATATAGGGAAATTCAAAAATCTCGAACTTTAACATTATACTATACAGTCGTATTACACGATTTTTTGTTTATTTTTTGTTTAACGTCCTATTAACAGCCAGGGTTATTTAAGGACGTGCCTAGTTTTGGAGATACCCGGAGAAAAACCACCGACCTACGGTCAGTACCGGGCAACTGCCCCACTTGGGTTTCGAACTGGCCACCCAGAGGTGGAGGGCTAGTGATAAAGTGTCGGGACACCTTAACCATTCGGCCACCGCGGCCCCAGTATTACACGAACCAACGCAAAAGGTTATAAAAAGAAGTAATGAGACAAATCTAATATCGGTAGAAAAGGCACTTCATCATGCCATACGCTGTCATTTGGACTGATACTTTCTCACGTTTGCTAACATGCTATCTGTAAATTTTAATTAAATACCAGAATAAAATAAAAACATGTTAAATGTCATGTGTAACGAAATGCGTTGATAGATAAAGTTATAAATACATTTGTAATAGCATCATGTAAAAATATTAAAAAACATATAGCACATATAATTCAATGTATATGAAGTATTTCAGAAAGTAGAACCTTCGTCAAAAGTCATTGTAAAATAACACCCGTTAATGGACAACAATTGGTGTGTACGGGTTTCGTACTGTTATAGAGAGAAGCTTTAGTTAGAATGTCGTGTAACGGCCGCTGTTTATTGATCATCTGGAATTCGAAGCGACTGTGAGACAAAGAGGGACGTGATCTAACAGTATCTACTAGCAGGTGTAACAGTTTACCTATATGAAAAAAATACTTAGGTAGATCGATTGAATAATCCGGCGAGAATCGAGGGATGAAGTCCCAATTCAGGAGAGGAAGCAAAACGCTAATTATAATAGCAATATCAGTGAACGGCCTTTTATAAGCGTATATTCGCTTCTTGGCCTCCTGTTTAAGATCAATGAAATTAATTTCAGCGCATGCGCTCCTTGGTATTATCTCATTGTTTTATCATATCTAAACTTTATATTGATAATCTATACACACAATGTACATATAATTGTTCCAATGGCAAACGATGTATACATGTGTACAATCATGTTTAGAGTTGTCCCTCCGACTGGTGTTTACACTAATCATATTTGCCGGGGAATCATAGATTGCTTTGTTCAAACACTAGTATGTGTAACAAGACGGACAGAATTTGATATCCAGATCCTTCCAATGTTGGTTCAAATTAGTCTTGAATGAAAGGGATTTGGTTTGGTTTGGTTTATTTTGTTTAACGTCCTATTCACATTTTCAGATCACTAAAGGCGCATGTAAACTATCTAATCCCTAGGTACGGAAAGACGGAAAGATTTTTTATCATTCACCTACCAAAACGGAAATGTTACGTGTGGGAGAAAAATGGTATGGATGGCAGAGAAATCTTAACAGGTAAAACAGGAAAATCTTTTATGGATGATGGTCACATGGGGACACAACTAGTCAAGTCATGACATAGGAAGTCACATGATGACACGGGTAGTCACGTCATGACACGGGTAGTCACGTCATGACATGGGTGGTCACGTAATGACATGGGTGGTCACGTCATGACATGGGTGGTCACGTAATGACGGGTGGTCACGTAATGACGGGTAGTCACGCCGTGACACTGGTAGTCACGTCATGACAGGGGTGGTCACGTCATGACAGGGGTGGTCACGCCGTGACACTGGTAGTCACGCCATGACAGGGGTGGTCACGCCGTGACACTGGTAGTCACGTCATGACAGGGGTGGTCACATCATGACAGGGGTGGTCACGCCGTGACACTGGTAGTCACGTCATGACAGGGGTGGTCACATCATGACGGGTGGTCACATCATGACAGGAGTGGTCACGTCATGACACGGGTAGTCACAACCTAACTCGAGAACTCCGTTATTTCAGGTCGCCACACTAGGACAAGTGGTCACAAATCAATCGCAGATTGACACAGGTAGTCGTGGCATAGGTGCAAACGTTGTTCTATGGTGAAAACGTTATCTTTGCTTTGGACTGAGGTCCCTATAAAACATAAATGAGCGAGCGAGATAAATCTGATGGGTTGTTGTTAACACTAGGTATATGGTTAATTGGAAGTGCGAGTAACTCTACAGAAAATCATTACATTAGTGAAGACATGTCGTTACTAGCGTGATATCTCGCTTACTGTTTATGAGACACAGTGTCTATATACACCAGGTTGTAATAGGATCATACTATATATATAGTTTCACCTTTCGGGACGGCCAGATTATATCTTGTTAGGCATGCAATGCAAAGTCCTGCACAGAACCTACCTTGGAATACATTGAAAAAGAAAATGTACTTTTCGTTTATTGAATAGGACAATACAAATGGTTAACATCACATTATGAATTAATTGAACGGTTAGGTTTTTTTTTTTAATATTTTAATACAGCACAAATTCTACAACAGAGAGGATTTTCTTGTCTACATCTTTTGTCCAGCAAAACCGACATCTGATTTCCAGTAGCCGTTTTTGTTTTGTTTTGTGTGTGTAAATAAAACAAGAAGATATTAGTAAAAATGCTGAAATATATTGGTATCCTTGCCGGAAGTTGTCCCATTGAGTTTTCATGCGATTAGAGTCATTCATTATGTTTACATCTATGTAGAATACAGTTATTTACCAGCGTATTAACTTCTATTTTAACTATTGTTTGGCTTGATTTTCTACAGTTTTGCATACTTCTCCCTATACATTGTATTTTTTGTAAAGAGAAGGAATAAACAAAGTTGATGTGGGAGTATTTACTACGGAATCCATTACTCCTTTAGCGATCACAGTGTAACCTAGTATTGTTATTAAACTAAATATCTTGGATTTTCTCATTTCTCATGACTTCAATTCCCTGTTGATTTATAATCTATAAGTCTTTGTGTTGTGAGAACTTGCTTCTTTGTTATTCGAACTGTTCGACTGAGTTTCTGATATCTCTCCATGGCGCCTTAATTTTGGTTTATTAGCTTTATATTATCCAGTTACTCTCCAGTACTGTGTCGTACACTGTATATTTGGCTTTTTTATTTATCATCATTTGCCTTTAATCTTGGCCTTGTGGATTTACAGACGATGTTTGGATAGTCTATAGACCCCGGGGAGCAATCTGACCTTGGAAGTAGGTAAATAGGTAGAGTAATCGCCTGACGTTCTCATTTCAGGAAATTACAAGCCAAGTAAAAAATCATGTGCGAGACATTTTGAGGTGGAACAAGAAGCAATATAGCGGACTAAATGGTTGAAATCCATATGTAGCAAGATTTGTCATCGACGCAATTGTAAATTGCAATCATGATGATATTCCTACAGATGACACTGAACACTTTTTTTCATTTGCTTTAAAAAGTTCGCTCTTAAAGTCTTATGTACAACTTTATTTCTTTGTACGTTCCCAATACAGCAGAAAATATGCCTTACATTACAGCTTAAAAGTATTAAAGATGACTTCTATGAAGACTGAAAACCATGACTGTTTTGTCTTATCAATCTATTGATTTCAGTCAATAGAACAAAGCATGTAATTTCGACGTGTAAACGGTATCTTGGTTCGAACTTAAACTCGATAAAATGAATGAGGACAAACGATGAACAAAAATATACATGTACTACAAAGAGACGCTTACTAACAAAGTGAATATGACCGGAGGGTTAAACGCCTTCTATTATCTTGGCAACTGTAGGAATTCTAAGTCAAATCTAGGTAATGTCAAGCTGTTTGAGAGGCAGACAGGATATCAAAGAACTACTAGGAATATAAACAAACATTAGACAAGACTAATTTGATGCCGCGCAAGGAAGATATTTCTCGATGAAATGAAATCGACCATGAAACTTTTCGCTGGTCTCATCAACCTGCGGCTCTCGATTGCTGTGTTGTTAGGTAGAATCGCTTCTTGTTGTTTCTTACTTTTATAAATAACACGAACAAAAGCTACCCAGTATGTATTTTAATAACATGAGAAATGCGGGCGGTTGTTCAAGACATTGTCAGCTTCATGCTAATTTAAACAAAACTTCCGTTTGAATTTTAAAACCAATAATGAAATCATATATGCATTCAATAGTAAGCATTCATTGCAAGACAAGAAAGAAACTCTTTGTATATATACCGGGTGATCTACTCGATCAATAGGCTGATCACACCTGTACAAATGAGCTCCGCGGATATATTACATTAATTCCCAGAAATTATAATGAATTTAACATAATCATATTCTAAAAGACCATGTGCACGCGTAAGTCATTTAATTTAGCGACATATTAATTTTCTTCTTAAATTGTGAAGAAAGTCTGAAATGAATTCCAAACATGACAAACATTAAATCAAATATATTTTTGCCGATGGGTGCACAATATGTAGTCTACTCTGCTTCCGGGGTGGAAGATGTAGTCTAGTAATACTCATCTCTCTTAGGGTTACTATATTATGCTTTATAAGAGACAATTCCATTTTCATAGATCACGTTTGAGTGTTTTCTCGGGAAAATCATACCGGAGAATCAGTTAGCGTAAGTTAATAACAGCCAATAAAGCTGACATCTGACTCACAATCGCAACAGGTACAACATACAAAATCATTAGAAACATATTTATAACAAAAATAACAACAAACAAAAGCGAATCACAAACTGAAGCTAAAAACAGTATTGCCGTAATGGAATGAGAAATCAAAGGAAATGCTATAATAGTCCCGGTATACTATTTTGAACAAATTATGGAGTATATGTACCATTTTCGTGCATAAATATGTTTCAAAACCATATTCTTTTGATATCGATAAACTCTCTGATCCACATAAAAGAGCTCCGTATACACTTCAACAAGAACATACTTTCAGAATTACATTCAATAATATAGCGTGTTACCTATAGGCTAATAGAAAGAGAAATGTGTAACAATCTGTAATAGGCTATGTACAATAACGATACCACACTGCGGCTGGTGTGTGTGTCGTAATATGTTAAATGATGCCATCTTCTGGAACAGTACATGAAGAGTAACTTGGTTTAGAACCTCGCTAATATGTATTACATACCCTGTATCATCCCCTTTATAAAATCGTGCTTCGTGTTTTTTACCTTTTTGCGTATATATGTTTTTATTAAGTCATTCTCCTGTACTTATTCTCAGATTTGATTAACATGCTTGTACAAAAGACACATGTGAAAAGCACCTTTAAATATTAATCTAGTTATGGATTCAGTAAATACCGAAGTATGCATAGGAGGCCATATGCGTCATAAAGTAAGCTTCTCCTTCCCACTTAAATCCCCCAGTGATAATAGGGGCCGGAAGTGGAAACTCTAGGAAGAAAATCATCAAACATATGACCAAAGTAATAAAAAATTAATCCGAATGAAAATCTTGATAATACAAGTGATTTGTTTGGATATTCAGTACACCATCGGATTTCCCAAGGAATTGGATATCTTTTTATGTTTTTATTTTCCCGGATTAACAAGGTTCAATCGCATTTGTCGACATTAAGATATAGTTTAGATATATAGTGTAGTATAAACACATTGATTGATATATGTAATACACGTGTTCACGTTTATTTCCCCGATGGTTTTGTACTTGTTTCTTCAGCAGTATTTTGTTCTTTCTTGCCATCTTCTCCATCTTCACACATGCAAGCGATAAACTCTGTAAACAAAAATGGGAAATTTCATATTTCATATCATAATGTAAGCTTCATTTCACACTAATTGCAAAACAAGTTATAGGAACTTATATTAATCACTCCTGTTGGCCCGGATGAAAGCGTGCGAGTGGTCTTATTTGGGAGGAAATCTGACTACACGGAGAAAACCCACGGGGTCGGGCAGGTGACCCCACACATTTTCATCTCCGATCGGAGAGTCGAACCTGGGCTACCTAGATGAAAAGCAAGTGAGTTACCACTGTGCCAACCGACCATTCTATTATATTATCAAAATCGTTCTTGATATTAATAATATAAATATATATATAAATGTAGAATTTTGAAAGAGACAAGCACGATGCACAGAACACCTAATTTAGAGGTTAGAACTACCTAACAACCTCTAAAATAGGTTTGCCTTGCGTTTTTATGTATATATATATGAAAGAACCACTAAACAATCCTGTTTTATATATTCGTCATCCTTATTTAAAAAACAAATCGTTGTACATATTGATATAAGTACTGTGTAAATATTTACAAGAAGTTTATGTGTTCGGTTATCATGACAACCAGCACCGATGACACAGTGATCTAGTGGTAGGTCGCAGGGCTACGTGACCGAATGGTCGCTAGTTCGAGTCTCGGCACGGAATAATTTGTGAACCGCTTTGAGACGGCTATTTTGCTGTGATATACCGGTATATGAAACTCCAAATTATTATTATTATTATTATCCCCGAGGCTTCAGGAGCTACCTTCAATTTCGCTCTCTGCACACCTGGAATATTTTATGGCGAGATCGAAGGAACACAGCCACCTATTTGTTTGGGGCCAGGAAAAAACAAATGACAATCGCTCAGCTGATGCATTTCTTTTGAAGATCACCGAAGGGCGACAATCAGGTTCAAAGCCAGTCAATTTAATGGTATGACAAGTTCGAGGGTTGTCGAATACACATCAAAATATCAAACGAGTTTTTGTGTGTGTTTTTCTATAATATGGCGGCGATTGAGCCTTCAATTTTCCACGACATACTCCAGGTATGTAGAGAGCGAAAGTGAACGAGCCACTTGGTTATCAAGGATGGATGATTAGTAACTTTTTGTGGCTACTTGATCTTGATTCCCGGCAGTCATGTCATTGTCTCCTGATAGTCGTGATGTCCCTTTTATTAATTGTCGAATACACATTTCATATATATAGGGAAATTCAAACATCTCGAACTTTAACATGATACTATACAGTCGTATTACACGATTTTTGTTTGTTTATTTTTTGTTTAACGTCCTATTAACAGCCAGGGTCATTTAAGAACGTGCCTAGTTTTGGAGGTGGAGGAAAGCCGGAGTACCCGGAGAAAAACCACCGATGTACGGTCAGTATCGGGCAACTGCCCCAGTTGGGTTTCGAACTCGCAACCCAGAGGTGGAGGGCTAGTGATAAAGTGTCGGGACACCATAACCACTCGGTCACCGCGGTCCCAGTATTACACGAACCAACGCAAAAGGTTATAAAAAGAAGTAATGAGACAAATTTAATCTCGGTGGAAAGGGCCAATTCATCATGCCATTCGCTATCATTTGGACTGATACTTTCTAACGTTTGCTAACATAAATTTTGATTAAATATCAGAATAAAAAAAACATACTAAATGTCATGTGTAACGAAATGCGTTGATAGATAGATAGAGTCACAAATACATTTGTAATAGCTTTATGTAAAAAAAATTTTAAAAACATATAGCACATATGGAGTATTTCAGAAAGTAGAACCTTGGTCAAAAGTCATTGTAATCAGAGAAAATAACACCCGTTAATGGACAACAATTGGTGTGTACGGGTTTCGTGCTATTATAGAGAGAAGCGTAGTCCAGCTTTAGTTAGAATGTCATGTAACGACATCTGTTTATTGATCATCTGGAAGCGATTGTGAGACAAAGAGGGACGTGATCTAACAGTATCTGCTAGCAGGTGTAACAGTTTACCTATATGGAAAAATACTTCGGTAGATCGATTGAATAATCCGGCGAGAATCGAGGGAGGAAGTCCAAATTCAGGAGAGGAAGAAAAACGCTAATTATAATAGCAATATCAGTTAACGGCCTTTTATAAGCGTATATTCGCTTCTTGGCCTCCTGTTTAAGGCCAATGAAATTGATTTCAGCGCATGAGCTCCTTGGTATTATCTCATTGTTTTATCATATCTAAAATTTATATTGATGATCTATACACACAATGTACATATAATTGTTCCAATGGCAAACGATGTATACATGTGTACAATCATGTTTAGAGTTGTCCCTCCGACTGGTGTTTACACTAATCATATTTGCCGGGGAATCATTGGTTGCTTTGTTCAAACACTAGTATGTGTAACAAGGCGGACATAATTTGATATCCAGATCCTTCCAATGTTGGTTCAAATTAGTCTTGAATGAAAGGGATTTGGTTTGGTTTGGTTTATTTTGTTTAACGTCCTATTCACATTTTCAGATCACTAAAGGCGCATGTAAACTATCTAATCCCTAGGTACGGAAAGACGGAAAGATTTTTTTATCATTCACCTACCAAAACGGAAATGTTACGTGTGGGAGAAAAATGGTATGGATGGCAGAGAAATCTTAACAGGTAAAACAGGAAAATCTTTTATGGATGATGGTCACATGGGGACACAACTAGTCAAGTCATGACATAGGAAGTCACATGATGACACGGGTAGTCACGTCATGACACGGGTAGTCACGTCATGACATGGGTGGTCACGTAATGACATGGGTGGTCACGTCATGACATGGGTGGTCACGTAATGACGGGTGGTCACGTAATGACGGGTAGTCACGCCGTGACACTGGTAGTCACGTCATGACAGGGGTGGTCACGTCATGACAGGGGTGGTCACGCCGTGACACTGGTAGTCACGTCATGACAGGGGTGGTCACGCCGTGACACTGGTAGTCACGTCATGACAGGGGTGGTCACATCATGACAGGAGTGGTCACGTCATGACACGGGTAGTCACAACCTAACTCGAGAACTCCGTTATTTCAGGTCGCCACACTAGGACAAGTGGTCACAAATCAATCGCAGATTGACACAGGTAGTCGTGGCATAGGTTCAAACGTTGTTCTATGGTGAAAACGTTATCTTTGCTTTGGACTGAGGTCCCTATAAAAACATAAATGAGCGAGCGAGATAAATCTGATGGGTTGTTGTTAACACTAGGTATATGGTTAATTGGAAGTGCGAGTAACTCTACAGAAAATCATTACATTAGTGAAGACATGTCGTTACTAGCGTGATATATCGCTTACTGTTTATGAGACACAGTGTCTATATACACCAGGTTGTAATAGGATCATACTATATATATAGTTTCACCTTTCGGGACGGCCAGATTATATCTTGTTAGGCATGCAATGCAAAGTCCTGCACATAACCTACCTTGGAATAAATTGAAAATGAAAATTTACTTTTCGTTTATTGAATAGGACAATACAAATGGTTAACATCACATTATGAATTAATTGAACGGTTAGGTTTTTTTTTTTAATATTTTAATACAGCACAAATTCTACAACAGAGAGGATTTCCTTGTCTACATCTTTTGTCCAGTAAAACCGACATCTGATTTCCAGCAGCCGTTTTTGTTTTGTTTTGTGTGTGTAAATTAAACAAGAAGATATTAGTAAAAATGCTGAAATATATTGGTATCCTTGCCGGAAGTTGTCCCATTGAGTTTTCATGCGATTAGAGTCATTCATTATGTTTACATCTATGTAGAATACAGTTATTTACCAG
Source organism: Pecten maximus (assembly GCF_902652985.1). Taxonomy (NCBI): domain Eukaryota; kingdom Metazoa; phylum Mollusca; class Bivalvia; order Pectinida; family Pectinidae; genus Pecten; species Pecten maximus. The sequence goes on along the minus strand of NC_047025.1, from coordinate 23,136,731 downwards.
CGTATTAACTTCTATTTTAACTATTGTTTGGCTTGATTTTCTACAGTTTTGCATACTTCTCCCTATACATTGTATTTTTTGTAAAGAGAATGAATAAACAAAGTTGATGTGGGAGTATTTACTACGGAATCCATTACTCCTTTAGCGATCACAGTGTAACCTAGTATTGTTATTAAACTAAATATCTTGGATTTTCTCATTTCTCATGACTTCAATTCCCTATTGATTTATAATCTATAAGTCTTTGCGTTGTGAGAACTTGCTTCTTTGTTATTCTAACTGTTCGACTGAGTTTCTGATATCTCTCCATGGCGCCTTAATTTTGGTTTATTAGCTTTATATTATCCAGTTACTCTCCAGTACTGTGTCGTACACTGTATATTTGGCTTTTTTATTTATCATCATTTGCCTTTAATCTTGGCCTTGTGGATTTACAGACGATGTTTGGATAGTCTATAGACCCCGGGGAGCAATCTGACCTTGAATGTAGGTAAATAGGTAGAGTAATCGCTTGACGTTCTCATTTCAGGAAATTACAAGCCAAGTAAAAAATCATGTGCGAGACATTTTGAGGTGGAACAAGAAGCAATATAGCGGACTAAATGGTTGAAATCCATATGTAGCAAGATTTGTCATCGACGCAATTGTAAATGGCAATCATGATGATATTCCTACAGATGACACTGAACACTTTTTTCAAATTTGCTTTGAACTGTTCGCTCTTAAAGTCTTATGTACAACTTTATTTCTTTGTACGTTCCCAATACAGCAGAAAATATGCCTTACATTACAGCTTAAAAGTATTAAAGATGACTTCTATGAAGACTGAAAACCATTACTGTTTTGTCTTATCGATCTATTGATTTCAGTCAATAGAACAAAGCATGTAATTTCGACGTGTAAACGGTATCTTAGGTTCGAACTTAAACTCGATAAAATGAATGAGGACAAACGATGAACAAAAATATACATGTACTACAAAGAGACGCTTACTAACAAAGTGAATAGGACCGGATGGTTAAACGCCTTCTATTATCAACTGTAATGTAATTCTAAGTCAAATCCAGGTAATGTCAAGCTGATTGAGAGGCAGACAGGATATCAAAGAACTACTAGGGATATATACAAACATTAGACAAGACTAATTTGATGCCGTGCAAGAAAGATATTTCTCGATGAAATGAAATCGACCATGAAACTTTTCGCTGGTCTCGTCAACCTGCGACTCTCGATTGCTGTGTTGTAAGGTAGAATCGCTTCTAGTTATTTCTTACTTTTATAAATAACACGAACAAAAGCTACCCAGTATGTATTTTAATAACATGAGAAATGCGGGCGGTTGTTCAAGACATTGTCAGCTTAATGCTAATTTAAACAAAACTTCCGTTTGAATTTTAAAGCCAATAATGAAATCATATATGCATTCAATATTAAGCATTCATTGCAAGACAAGAAAGAAACTGTATATATACCGGGTGATCTACTCGATCAATAGGCTGATCACACCTGTACAAATGAGCTCCGAGGATACAGTACGAGGAGGGTGATTTGGTACTCAAACGCTCACAGAGCGTTGACCCGCGCAGCCCTCCGCTCAGAATTTGCGCGGGTTTGCAGCGGGATTTGAGCGGGGTTTGAGCGGGCTTCGAGCGGATTGGCAGCAGGTTCGGGCGCGGGCTTGAGCGGGTTCGCAGCGGGCTTGAGCGGTTTTGTAGCGGGCTTGAGCGGACTAGTATCGGACCCGCTCGCCGGGCGGGCTTGTAGCGGGCCCGCTCGAGCGGACTTGTAGCGGACCCGCTCGAGCGGAATTGTAGCGGACCCGCTCGAGCGGAATTGAATAGGACCCGCTCAATCAGTAATGACGGTAGACTTTCAACAGCCTGATGTCGATTAATTATACTTTAATTACCATGAGATACAAATTCATATGTGTAATGTATTGCAAATGCAATCGTTGTTATAAGTTGAATAATATCTACAATGATGAACAGTATGACAGTGTACTTGATTTCAGCCCATTTTGATAAAAACTATTTGTAGGGAAATATTGTAATTATTAAAGTTTAAATAGACTATTTTCATGCATGTGCAAGAACACTCACGAGTCATAAATCCAGTAATATTGAATATAGTCGTCATTTAGTGTTAGGAGCTGAGTCAATACATTGTAAATGTCTCCTGTGACTACTAACTTGTGACTGTCTTCTTTGGAAAAACGAAAATGTAATCTTTTTGGTTAATGGTGGACAATGAACCAAGTGTCCGCAGTAGCATTATTTCATTCTTACGGAACTTGGAGACGGGTCAAAAGGCGGTTTTGTGATCATTTCTAGAGTACCTAGGACGGTCGGCTCTTGGTCAGAATTTTTGTGCATCTCGAGTGGGATATGGGGAACACGGAAATGTGCTCAATCCGGTAACCATTTTAATAGTGGACAATGAGCCACATGTCCAAGGCAGCATTATTACAATTCTGATTTAGCTGACCTTTGTATAGATTGCGTTTTGTGCATGACCTCGGAGAGGCCACATATAAGGGGCTCGTTATTTTGATCTCGACTTATTTCCACATAGACATTTGAAGTATTTAGCTAGCAACATGTCTGTTTGAGAAAATTATCTTTGAATTTCTGTAGTAAGATTCATAAACTTTACAATTATTTGAACATTTCGAAGTTTTAAATACACGGCCTAAAAATATTGTGTTTTTATTACTATCATTATTTATGTGTCCATCGGGGACATCTCTTGCATGGATAATTATATCACGGACATACACTTACATGCATATATCGAAATCAGTGCTAATAGTTTCCCAACTATAGTAGCTAATCATTTAATTACTATGTTCTCAGAAAAAAAATCGTCACAAGTGCATTGCTCTACTCGAGCTGACTTGAATTATATTTTTTGTAATCGTATGATGTTGATGAGATGTATACTCACAAGACTAATAAATAATTGAAAGAGTGTTACCATTTTAGCAGTCTGGTACAATATTATTATGTGATATATCGAACACTTTTGTAAAGGATAATCGATTGCCTCTCCAATCTCTTTTTGCCGACAAAGAAATACATGTAGTGCGATCTTTGATTACAAGACAGAGCATTATAGTATGTATGTACATGTATGTATGTATATCTTATATTGTATATATACTGTTAAATGGAAATTGTCAAATAAAATACAGTTTAAACTATGTAGACCACAGAATGATTGTGTGTGTAGTCCAATATTCTTTCTTTATTGTGAGAAAAACAATACATTGGTGTCATCTATCATGTGTATGTGATGAAAACGTCAACAAAAACACATTTTAAACATATTTTAATCAATTATATCGACAAGATGGGAATATTTCCGGTCCTTTTTATTTCGGAAGTAAAAAAAATACGTACTGACTATGCGAAAGTCACCATTATTATCAAGACCCAACACCCAAACAATTTGAAGTATTTCGTCCTTCACCGAGCTATTGACCATTGTCCATTTTATGTCCGATGAAGCCTGAGATTAGATTAACTGTAACTGTATTAGATACACAGTGTACGTACATGTAATTGAAATTTTCAATTGAAACTGGTAGGTAACAAAGATTTTCAGGAGAAGATATGAACCCTGTCTTCAGAAAATGTAGGAGATGAGTATCATTATCTGTATTATTCTAAATTATTACCGCTCAAATCCAAATAAAACTAAACTAAAAGGTCTGTTAAAAGTTCATAATTATAAACGAAGTTCTAAATGGTTTGTCTTTTTTTTTCTAAAAAAAATCTCTTCTTTGATTACGTGTATGTAAAATAATCCTATGAATATTCATATATATGTACGTGTGATACAATGCTAATGTTCCTCATGTAACACATTTCCATGTGTTATAGTATCCAAATAAAACTGTGTATGGAGACCACGTGGTTAAAATCGCGTCATTTACAAATCATGATTGGAGTTAATCAATGTGATATAGATAAATCCTCTATACACAGGACAAATACCGGTCGTGTACAGTGTAGTTACCGTTATAGAAATGTTTTCACCTGCTGTTAACATCTGCCAATCACATATTTTGATTACAATAGCGAGTATACCTGTATCGCAGTGACCCCCATCGGACCCCTACGGCTTTTTTTTTTACCTGCGGGCAGAATGTTGTTACATAAGGATTTAGCGGTATGCTCCATGTTTCCTTGTTTACCTGTATCTCACCTCTTACATTTAGGTCTTTTAGAATAAGGCACCTGCCGTTTTCCTTTTGAGGCCATAATAGCGGAAGTAAAACCCATTAAATCCGTATGCGATGATAGTTGTATTAATCATTCTTAAATCATATATATATTTCAGATTTAAATTAGGTACGTAATTTGTATTGTTGAAAGTTATACATTTATAATATGTACGTATTGGTTTAATTTATTGAAATAAGAGCAATTACTTTCACTATATCTTTATATATACTCCCCCTCCTCTCTCTCTCCCGCTCAAACCATTTTGTAAAAATGTTAAAAATAATATTATATTAAAATATTATATTATGCCATCTTGCTGTATTTTTTTCATGTATACTTGTGTCGGGAAAGGTGGTTTTTGCCAAATCTCTTATATAATATAAATTACAATAAAAATATGTTTAAATAAAAAACCAGGGTAACTATTTATGTCAGGTTTCGTAAGAAAATAGAACACTCAGTATCCATATTTTTAATTTCAACACATCTTATTGACGGGATGTTAAGTCAATAAGATTAGACATCAGGCATAGCCTATATACAGTAGATCGATATCGTGATACACTTATTTATTGATCTTCATATTACTTTAATAAGGACGAACTTGGATATTTTACCCAAACGTGCATATACAATTTACTTATATTTATATATACACACAATACTTATCATAACAACAACATTATCCGTAATAAATCATGTACATGTATTTGTTTCAACAAACACATACACATGTATATGTATAATGTATATATGAGACATACGTTTTGGGTCCGGTTGTTTAAAACGAATGTGTTTTCATTTTAAGAAAAATGTCAAGACTGGTTACCTATCAAATGGGTGATATACAGATTAATAAGTTTACGGCTCAGCTTACGTAAATGATAAGGATGACCACAATTCAATTCAAATATTTCATTCAGAAAATTACATAAATATTATATATATATATATATGAATGGGTTGGACAACAAACTAAGTCTACATGTATCAGTGTGTATACTGCCACTCGCCAGCCGTCGAATAACTGTCTCGGTACCCCGTACATTGCGCGTGCATTGTGCATACTACAACTTTTACCGAGCATTGAATACATTTGTAGGTAACTCAGACGGGCATGGCTACATAACGGCTGGCGATCGTACAATTCGACCACATTTCAAATCCTGCCTATATCAAAGAAACTAATTGTCTAATTGACATACAAACTTAAATATTTCATCAACAACTATGTTTTCCCCCATGTTATTGACACCAGCGAATATCAAATCTGAGAACTACCTTTTATTTGAAAATGGTCACCTTTAGGTCGAATCAGGCCAAATTGCGTCATGTTCCTCATTCATACGATCCAGCTAACATGTACATGTACTGTATGTACAATGTACACCAAAAAGACAAAACAACTTAGAAATATATCAGAGTACTCAATCTAATTAAAATCAGATGTACATTTGCATTTTGCACTACGCTACTCTCCGTATGAACATTTTTAGATACAAGATGTTGTTTAAAAAATAACTTTGTGTTTAACCTTTTTCTATGATTATACTTTAAGATCCATCAAATGCATTTTTTGTTAAACTAAAGTTCATTACTCGCGCAACCAAATTTTTCCTGATTTGATACTTACACAAGCAGAAAACAAGTCAAGCAAGTGGATACGAAACACATTTTGTAAACATTACATTACAATCTGCGAACGTTTCTGATGAAATAAATATGAGTGCCTTCTTATTCATCGTTATATTAAAAAAAAAAGATTGCAGGATTTCTTGTGTCCATGTTACGGGAGCGGGATCGCTCGCTGAGCGGGTTTGCTGGCCCGCCGGAGCGGGATCGCTGGCTGAGCGGGTTTGCTGGCCCGCCGGAGCGGGATCGCTGTCTGAGCGGGTTTGCAGACCTTCCGGAGCTGAATCGCTGGCTGAGCGGGGTTGCTGCCTTGTCAGAGCGGAATCGCTGCGTGAGCGGGATCACAGCGACATCGCTTGCGCGGGATTACGGCGGGATTGCAGCGGGGTTTTAATCCCCATCGCTCGACGGGCGGAAACGCGCTGTGAGCGTTTGAGTACCAAATCACCCTCCTCGTACTGTATATTACATTAATTCCCAGAAATTATAATGAATTTAACATAATTATATTCTAAAAGATAATGTGCACGCGTAAGTCATTTAATTTAGCGATGTATATTAATTTTCTTCTTAAATTGTGAAGAAAGTCTGAAATGAATTCGCAACAGGTACAACATTAAATCAAATATATTTTTGCCGAAGGGTGCACAATATGTAGTCTACTCTGCTTCCGGGGTAGAAGATGTAGTCCAGTAATACTAATCTCTCTAAGGGTTACTATATTATGCTTTATAAGAGACAATTCCATTTTCATAGATCACGTTTGAGTGTTTTCTCGTATAAATCATACCGGAGAATCAGTTAGCGTAAGTTAATAACAGCCAATAAAGCTGACATCTGACTCACAATCGCAACAGGTACAACATACAAAATCATTAGAAACATATTTATAACAAAAATAACAATAAACAAAAGCGAATCACAAACTGAAGCTAAACACAGTATTGCCGTAATGGAATGAAATCAAAGGAAATGCTATAATAGTCCCGGTATACTATTTTGAACAAATTATGGAGTATATGTACCATTTTCGTGCATAAGTATGTTTTAAAACCATATTCTTTTGATATCGATAAACTCTCTGATCCACATAAAAGAGCTCCGTATACACTTCAACAAGAACAGACTTTCAGAATTACATTACATTCAATAATATAGCGTGTTACCTATAGGCTAATAGAAAGAGAAATGTGTAACAATCTGTAATAGGCTATGTACAATAACGATACCACACTGCGGCTGGTGTGTGTCGTAATATGTTAAATGATGCCATCTTCTGGAACAGTACATGAAGAGTAACTTGGTTTAAAACCTCGCTAATATGGATTACATACCCTGTATCATCCCCTTTTTAAAATCGTGCTTCGTTTTTTTTTTCCTTTTTGCGTATATATGTTTTTATTAAGTCATTCTCCTGTACTTATTCTCAGATTTGATTAACATGCTTGTATAAAAGACACATGTGAAAAGCACCTTTAAATATTAATCTAGTTATGGATTCAGTAAATACCGAAGTATGCATAGGAGGCCATATGCGTCATAAAGTAAGCTTCTCCTTCCCACTTAAATCCCTCAGTGATAATAGGGGCCGAAAGTGGACACTCTAGGAAGAAAATCATCAAACATATGATCAAAGTAATAAAAAATAAAGCCGAATGAAAATCTTGATAATACAAGTGATTTCTTTAGATATTCAGAACACCATCGGATTTCCCAAGGAATTGGATATCTTTTTATGTTTTTATTTTCCCGGATTAACAAGGTTCAACCGCATTTGTCGACATTAAGATATAGTTTAGATATTTAGTGTAGTATAAACACATTGATTGATATATGTAATACACGTGTTCACGTTTATTTCCCCGATGATTTTGTACTTGTTTCTTCAGCAGTATTTTGTTCTTTCTTGCCATCTTCTCCATCTTCACACATGCAAGCGATAAACTCTGTAAACAAAAATGGGAAATTTCATATTTCATATCATAATGTAAGCTTCATTTCACACTAATTGCAAAACAAGTTATAGGAACTTATATTAATCACTCCTGTTGGCCGGATGAAAGCGTGCGAGTGGTCTTATTTGGGAGGAAATCTGACTACACGGAGAAAACCCACGGGGTCGGGCAGGTGACCCCACACATTTTCATCTCCGATCGGAGAGTCGAACCTGGGCTACCTAGATGAAAAGCAAGTGAGTTACCACTGTGCCATCCGACCATTCTATTATATTATCAAAATCGTTCTTGATATTAATAATATAAATATATATATAAATGTAGAATTTTGAAAGAGACAAGCACGATGCACAGAACACCTAATTTAGAGGTTAGAACTACCTAACAACCTCTAAAATAGGTTTGCCTTGCGTTTTTTATGTATAAATATGAAAGAACCACTAAACAATCCTGTTTTATATATTCGTCATCCTTATTTAAACAAGAGGCCCATGCGGCCTGTATCGCTCACCTGGTTGGATTAGACCAAATGTCAAAATAATGTTAATATTCAATTTGTTTTATTTGTAAATCTCTAACAATGCTATATATGGTTCTAGTGTGGGAATCCGAACTGCTTTAAAGATTAATGAAGTCCAGACTCTCTAAGGTCTGAAAGACCTCAAGAATTGTTTTTAGAACATGCATTCATCACTTTATGACTAGTAGCGATTTAAAGGAATTACCTCTATTTCCCGTATTGGGCCCCGCCCTTTTGGCCCCTCGGGGGTCAGAGTCATCATTTATGCAAAATCTGTTCCCCTTCCCCCAAGGATATTTCTGACCAAATAAGGTTCAAATCCATTCATAACTTTATGACTAGTAGCGAATAAAGGAATTACCTCTATTTCCCCTATTGGGCCCCGCCCCTTTGGCCCCTTTGGGGTCAGAGTCACAATTTATGCAAAATATGTTCCCCTTCCCCCAAGGATCTTTCTGACCTAATTGGGTTCAAATCCATTGATAACTTAATAACTAGTAGCGATTTAAAGGAATTACCTCTATTTCCCCTATTGGACCCCGCCCCTCCAGCCCCTCGGGGGTCAGAGTCACCATTTTTGCAAAATCTCTTTCCCTTCCCCCAAGGATATTTCTGACCAAATTGGGTTCAAATCCATTCATAACTTAATAACTAGTAGCGGATAAAGGAATTACCTCTATTTCCCCTATTGGGCCCCGCCCCTTTGGCCCCTCGGTGGTCAGAGTCACCATTTATGCAAAATCTGTTCCCTGTTCCCCAAAGGATGTTTCTGACCAAATTGGGTTCAAATCCATTCATAACTTAATAGCTAGTAGCGATTTAAAGGAATTACCTCTATTTCCCCTATTGGGCCCCGCCCCTTTGGCCCCTTTGGCCCCTTTGGGGTCAGAGTCACCATTTATGCAAAATCTGTTCCTCTTTCCCCAAGGATGTTTCTGACCAAATTGGGTTCAAATCCATTCATAACTTAATAACTAGTAGCGATTTAAAGGAATTACCTCTATTTCATCTATTGAGACCCACCCCTTAGGCCCCTTGGGGTCAGAGTCACCATTTAAGCAAAATCTGTTCTCCTTCCTCAAAACATGTTTCTGACCAAATTGGGCTCAAATCCATTCATAACTTTATGACAAGTAGCGATTTAAAGGAATTACCTCTATTTCCCCTATTGGGCCCCGCCCCTCCAGCCCCTTAGGGGTCAGAGTCACCATTTATGCAAAATCTGTTCCCTTCCTCAAAGGATGTTTCTGACCAAATTGGGTTCAAATCCATTCATAACTTAATAGCTAGTAGCGATTTAAAGGAATTACCTCTATTTCCCCTATTGGGCCCCGCCCCTTTGGCCCCTTTGGGGTCAGAGTCACCATTTATGCAAAATCTGTTCCTCTTTCCCCAAGGATGTTTCTGACCAAATTGGGTTCAAATCCATTCATAACTTAATAACTAGTAGCGATTTAAAGGAATTACCTCTATTTCATCTATTGAGACCCACCCCTTAGGCCCCTTGGGGTCAGAGTCACCATTTATGCAAAATCTGTTCTCCTTCCTCAAAACATGTTTCTGACCAAATTGGGTTCAAATCCATTCATAACTTTATGACAAGTAGCGATTTAAAGGAATTACCTCTATTTCCCCTATTGGGCCCCGCCCCTCCAGCCCCTTGGGGGTCAGAGTCACCATTTATGCAAAATCTGTTCCCTTCCCCAAAGGATGTTTCTGACGAAATTGGGTTCAAATCCATTCATAACTTTATGACTAGTAGCATTTTAAAGGAATTACCTCAATTTCCCCTATTGGGCCCCGCCCCTTTGGCCTCTCAGGGGTCAGAGTCACCATTTATGCAAAATCTGTTCCCCTTCCCCCAAGGATGTTTCTGACCAAATTGGGTTCAAATCCATTCATAACTTAATAACTAGTAGCGATTTAAAGGAATTACCTCTATTTCCCATATTGGGCCCCGCCCCTCCAGCCCCTTGGGGGTCAGAGTCACCATTTATGCAAAATCTATTCCCCTTCCCCCAAGGATGTTTCTGACCAAATTGGGTTCAAATCCATTCATAACTTAATGACTAGTAGCGATTTAAAGGAATTTTCTCAATTTCCCCTATTGGGCCCCTTTGGCCCCTCGGGGGTCAGAGTCAACATTTATGCAAAATCTGCTCCCCTTTTCCCAAGGATGTTTCTGATCAAATTGGGTTCAAATCCATTCATAACTTTATGACTAGTAGCAATTTAAAGGAACTTTCTCAATTTCCCCTATTGGGCCCCGCCCCTTTGGCCCCTCGGGGGTCAGAGTCACAATTTATGCAAAATCTGTTCCCCTTTCCCCAAGGATGGTACTGACCAAATAGGGTTCAAACCCATTCATAACTTTATGACTAGTAGCGATTTAAAAGAATTGCCTCAATTTCCCCTATTGGGCCCCGCCCCTTTGGCCCCTCGGGGGTCAGAGTCACCATTTATGCAGATTCTGATCCTCTTTCACCAAGGATGTTTCTGACCAAATTTGGTCAAAATCCAATAAGAACTTTTTGACTAGTAGCGATTTGAAGCAAATGTTGACGGACGACGGATGACGGACGGACGACGGACGCTGCGCCATGACATAAGCTCACCGGACCTTCGGTCCAGGTGAGCTAAAAACAAATCGATGTACATATTGATTTAAGTACTATGTAAATATTTACAAGAAGTTTATGTGTTCGGTTATCATGACAACCAGCACCGATGGCACAGTGATCTAGTGGTAGGTCGCAGGGCTATTTTGCTGTGATATACCGGTATATAAAACTCCAAATTATTGTTATTATTATCATCCCCGAGGCTTCAGGAGCTACCTTCAATTTCGCTCTCTGCACACCTGGAATATTTCATGGCAAAATCGAAGGAACACAGCCACCTATTTGTTTGGGGGTCAGTAAAAACAAATGACAATCGCTCAGTTGATGCATTTCTTTTGAAGATCACCGAAGGGCGACAATCAGGTTCAAAGCCAGTCAATTTAATGGTATGACAACTTCGAGGGTCGTCTAATACACATCAAAGTATCAAACGAGTTTTGTGTGTGCTTTTTCTATAAAGTGGCGGCGATTGAGCCTTCAATTTTCCATGACATACTCCAGGTATGTAGAGAGCGAAAGTGAACGAGCCACTTGATTATCAAGGATGGGTGATTAGTAACTTTTTGTGGCTACTTTATCTTGATTCCCGGCAGTCATGTCATTGTCTCCTGATAGTCGTGATGTCCCTTTTGTTAATTGTCGAATATACATTTCATATATATAGGGAAATTCAAACATCTCGAACTTTAACATTATACTATACAGTCGTATTACACGATTTTTTTGTTTATTTTTTGTTTAACGTCCTATTAACAGCCAGGGTCATTAAGAACGTGCCTAGTTTGGAGATGGAGGAAAGCCGGAGTACCCGGAGAAAAACCACCGACCTACGGTCAGTACCGGGCAACTGTCCCACTTGGGTTTCGAACTGGCCACCCAGAGGTGGAGGGCTAGTGATAAAGTGTCGGGACACCTTAACCACTCGGCCACCGCGGCCCCAGTATTACACGAACCAACGCAAAAGGTTATAAAAAGAAGTAATGAGACAAATCTAATATCGGTAGAAAAGGCACTTCATCATGCCATTCGCTGTCATTTGGACTGATACTTTCTCACGTTTGCTAACATGCTATCTGTAAATTTTAATTAAATACCAGAATAAAATAAAAACATGTTAAATGTCATGTGTAACGAAATGAGTTGATAGATAAAGTTATAAATACATTTGTAATAGCATCATGTAAAAATATTAAAAACATATAGCACATATAATTCAATGTATATGAAGTATTTCAGAAAGTAGAACCTTGGTCAAAAGTCATTGTAATCAGAGAAAATAACACCCGTTAATGGACAACAATTGGTGTGTACGGGTTTCGTACTGTGATAGAGAGAAGCTTTAGTTAGAATGTCGTGTAACGACCGCTGTTAATTGATCATCTGGAATTCGAAGCGACTGTGAGACAAAGAGGGACGTGATCTAACAGTAACTACTAGCAGGTGTAACAGTTTACCTATATGGAAAAATACTTAGGTAGATCGATTGAATAATCCGGCGAGAATCGAGGGATGAAGTCCCAATTCAGGAGAGGAAGCAAAACGCTAATTATAATAGCAATATCAGTGAACGGCCTTTTATAAGCGTATATTCGCTTCTTGGCCTCCTGTTTAAGATCAATGAAATTAATTTCAGCGCATGCGCTCCTTGGTATTATCTCATTGTTTTATCATATCTAAACTTTATATTGATAATCTATACACACAATGTACATATAATTGTTCCAATGGCAAACGATGTATACATGTGTACAATCATGTTTAGAGTTGTCCCTCCGACTGGTGTTTACACTAATCATGTTTGCCGGGGAATCATTGGTTGTTTTGTTCAAACACTAGTATGTGTAACAAGACGGACATAATTTGATATCCAGATCCTTCCAATGTTGGTTCAAATTACTCTTGAATGAAAGGGAGACGAATGTTTGTGAAGGGAGTGTTTTTATTAGTGATGTGAACGCAACACGATATACAGATGATTAATCCCTGTACCTTGTGCTGTGTTATGTAACACGGATTGCTAACCAATGATTATATGACTTCTATATATAATATCTTTTACATACGTATCTCACTGGAATACGTAGTTATAAACACGAGACTGTGCATCATACCTTCAAAATCTATCCTTCCGTCTCCGTCAATGTCAACCTCAGCTATCATCTCATCAACTGCAAATAAAGGGCAACGATAATCAAACTGAATGGAATGTAATATTCTACTGACTGATAGAATTTAATAATGGGTTTAGTTTTACTTTCGATATATCTCAGACTAATGCTATTTTATTGGCGTCCCAAAATAGCATTTCGTAGATTTATTGAACAAATTTCTCTCGACGAAGATTTTCTATCCTGAATTTAACTTTCGAAAATTTATATTAGTATTGAATCCCTTAAATTACAGAATCATTGCCTTATGTATAAAACGTGCCTTCCTAATTTACATGAGAATCTAAATAGAAGTATTGTGCCATCCTTGGACTATGTCTTTTTACGCTGGGTACATACTTTCCTCCTCAGTGAGATCCTCCCCCATACATTGCAGAACCGCCCGGAGGTCGGAAGCACTGATGTATCCACAACCCGTCTTGTCGAATACCTGTAACGTAATGGCTTGTATGAAATGTATGCCAATGTCAGAACGTAGGTATTACTCAGTGTACATACCAAAATACAATAGCAGGGTTTAATACCATTCTGGAAGCAAAACCTATAAGTGTGATATTCCACGAAGATATTTCTGGAAGAAGATAACAATCAGCACTACCTTTTTTCTTCTTCTTTTTTGTTGGCAAACGTTCATGTACAGCTTTATTAGTGGAAACCTGATATAAAATCCAAGCTATATAAATATCTAAAACTGTTTAAAGTATCTTCGTTGTGATACTCAAATGCGATTTCAAGGTTTATGACAGAATACGGGTATACCAGGGGAAAACTGAAGACGACGACTACAGAATTACGATGATAGCAAACAGCATCACATTTCGTAAAGGAATATGATTCCTACGTGGCATCCGTCATGTTACCTCTGGTGTATCCTTGATGATTTCCTTCTATAATATGATTTCACAAAGATATCGTATGCCGTAATTTACATTCAATATTATCTTACCTTGGCCTCATCTATAAAACAACGTATTGCTATAAAAGTACTATTTTATTACACACACATAAAAATGTCACACGTACAAGTGTGTCAATCAGCATTAAATTGACAGAATTCTCGTTGCGTGAAACGTCAACTTATAAGCGGTATTGCCCGGTTGTAAAGCATAACATCCTAAGAATATGACGTTAAATTTCAATGATTCACGTGCTTTATCGATGTACTTTATAAACGATATTAAAAAGAAAATTGAATAAATTACTGTTGAATACCAGATATATTTCACTCGTACAACAAAGTATACCAATATTGTCCATTTGTGTTTGACATTCATCGAAATCCGATATTTTGTCACAAATACACTTTAAAAATAATTATCATTCAATAGCCTTTATGTACTGCTTGCCGATTTTGTATCACCTGGCTAACCCCTTACCCTGAATGCCTGGCGCAGTTCCTCCTCCTCGTCCTCCTCTGACTGTTCACTGATGCCACCCATGTTGGCCATCACTTGTACGAACTCTTCGAAGCTGAACGTCCCATCACCTATATATGATATATATCGTTTTTTGATGTAGAGAGAGAGAGATCGCAGACTATAATTTTCTGGTATTTATTGATTCTTAGTAATTATTATATTTGTGCGGTTTTGCTGTCTTTTCTCTTAATTGTCTGTTAAATAGATATTAATTGTGAAATATAACTGTACCATTTTACCTGATGATCAGCTCAAAAATTGAATACATAGAAAATATTGAATGGTTTCCCGTTTAATATAACATATATTTCACGAGTATGACAGAATATCGAGTGTCATACGAGTGAAATATATGTTATATTTAACGGGAAACCATTCAATTTTCTTTTTATTGCATTTCATAAACTTAAAAACAAAATTAAAAACATCGAAAAATTAATAGCGTCAAAAAGTGCGGGAATCAGTAATGGCGTCATCTCTTTGTGACGTTACTCCACGTCAACATGACGGCGCCATTTTGGAAGCACTGATCAACGCAATTTAAGCGTTTTCTGCTGTAATATGAGAATCTGTGCATGAATAGCTAACGTCAAGTGAGTATTTTGTCAAAAACTAGTCTGAAAATTTCAGAAATACAGCAAAATAACCAATTTATCTATCTCCGCTTCAGTTGGAAAAATCGGCAAGTTTCAACGAGGTGAATACAAAGGCCCGCTCTGATTGATCAAAAACGGAAAACTTATATTTTCACTGCAAAACGTATATTTTCACTAAAAAATCTGATATTGTCACTGCAAAATCATCGCTGCAGTGAAAATATAAGTTTTATTAGTTTGATAAATTTCTATATTTCACTGGCAAAATGCAATACATAAATGTTCTTTTTCTTTTTCCGATAATGCACAAAAATATCCATGCACGACTATAGACCACTGGTAATATGCACGAACAGTTATTACATGGGCCAATGAAAAGCATCAAAATACTCAATAACTTATTTAAAAACTAAAATATTATCATGGTCTTCATCAGCCTTTATGATATTTCCGTCCGTATTCATTCTCAGTATTCAAGGAAATCAAATCGTGATAATGTGAACATGTCCTTAGATATCGAATCAATTGGGACATGCTCATTTGTAAATACCACATGTACGGGAAACAAGATTATTAATATATAGAAATGGAATAATTAACAAATGGGAAATTGAAATCATTTTCTTATCATACAGCTTAGTTGTAAGCTTTTTACAAACAGACGGTCGGCAGATGAAAGACTAACGGACTGATGGACAACTTCCTACAGACGAAGGGCGCTTCCAACAGCCCTTCATCTGATGGTTGGCGATCAATTGGTGGGCGACCATGATCAGATGTTGGATGTCAGTAAATACAAACCATCGATGTCGATTTCTTTCAGCATCATGTTCAGTTCATCCGTGTTTGGATATTGACCAAGATTCCTCATCACCGTACCCAACTCGTCGGTTGTGATCGATCCGTCGCCATCTTTATCAAACAGCCGAAATGCTTCCCTGAGATCTAATGAAAATCATAAAAGTACATACTAAGTAAATAAAGAAATAACTACAATGCATTTGGAATGTTCCGATGAAAATATCATGTTTCCATTGTCATCCTATAACTCTACAATGCAATAAATGTTCGTATGATATGGCAGCGTCGTTTTTTTTTTTTTTTTTTTTTTTGTTGTGGCTTACGCTTTTAAGATAGAAATAAAATAAGCCTTAGCGGGCTATAAATAGCTTGCCCTTCTTTATGTTATTTTTATCTTTCAAGCAGTCACGTGACGTAAAAAGTCACGCAAAGTTGTTGTCATCAGTTTGAAGCAAAACGAAGTAATACGGACATCGTTAGAACAGGGTGGAACAATCAGGAAGGTGTCAGAATTTATCCAACATTTTCCAATCTGAACAGTTACATGTACATGTACACGAGGGGTGAAATACCCCTTTCCATGGTATTTTTTTAAAGTATGAAATCACCAATGTCCCATGACATATACGTCGAAATTTACGTTAATAAAATGACGACGTTAGGTTATTGTGAGTAGCGTCATAGAGCATTTCAGCTGCCTTTTCCTACTCCGTTTCCTCTTACCCCAGACAGAGATATCCGTAATTTTACCGGTTGTACGATTTTCGTGTCTAATTCGAAGGTTGAGACAAGCTACACGTGCTTTTTGCACGTTCTCAACAATTGTACGGCATCAGTGCAATAAATGACGTTACGTCTACAATTCAATGCTATGTTAGATACCTATGAGTGAGACGGCGGGATTTCAACCCTCGGGGTAAGATTCTGAAGTTGACAAATTAAATTTAACAATGTCCCCCCTCGGGTTGAGATCCCCCTATCTCACCCCAAAAGGGATGACATATTCTATTATTCTCAATCCCATGGGGATGAAGAATTAAAATCGCATCCCTAGCAACCATGAATCGCCCTGTAAAGTAAGTGATAATCAATTTCCGTGCTAATGTTTTCTAAACGAAAGGGAACATTGATGATTGTTTAGGTGGTTTGGGACCAATTAAACATTTCAAGATTCTATCATAAATGATCATGATATTCCTGAATATCATTTATTCTAAAATCATGAGTACAACTTAAAAAAAGCAACGATTCCAATTGTCACATTAGATAGAAACGGAAACGTCAAACCCCATTAAGGTTTTACATAACGTGAATCTGGAATCATATTGCTATTTTGATAGTTTTAACTTTAAGCAGGCAGAATTTGAAATGGTAAGACCTGATTGCTTGCACATTAATGACCTTGGCGAACCTATGTCCGATATGGCACGTGGCTATTGGTATGTCTCTATCATGCTACCTAGATCATGGGAATTACCACCCAATTATCAAGTTGGGAATAATGGCTGATTCGTTTTGGTTTCATTCCGAAAGGCATAATATATAACATGACATTTCGGTCGTTATTATAGCGTATGTAGCATTCCGAAAAATGATTTGGGATATGAAGAACGATATGTTCCGAGTAAGAAGATTGTCCTTTAAAAAAAAATCACATTATCTCCTATTAAACTATTTACTACAATTTTGCCTACTGCACCTAACTCTTAATTTGTTTTGAATGGTACTAATGTCTTCGTGTATGTTGTACAATCTTTCCAGTACTTCCACTGACTAGCATTGTCGTTATTTGGATAATTATGTGTTAAAACTTTTGTAAATTCTGTATCCTCTGTTACAAATTATACCAAAAACCGTCATTTCACCTCGCTTTGATATAAATAAAACAATATAATAACTTTATTAATTTAAAACAGAATTATTTACTAATATGGATCAATACTTTCCGATCGGAAACTTGCTGTTTTTTTGTTTTGTTTTGTTTGTTTATTTGTTTGTTTGTTTGTTTGTTTGTTGTTGTTTTTTTACAGTTTTGGTGTAATTTGTGCATACCGTTTGTTGTAGTCTTTACTTGGTAACTCTAGTAAACAACGAGTACTTAATCTTGCAGGCGACACATTGATCTGTATTTATTATACTGACTTCAAATTGGTGCTATTTGTCCGTATCTAATTAACAATGAACGTGACAGTCAGTGGTATTGACCTGGAATAATCAGGCAAATTAGAAAACAATACAGATTCTGACGTCAATTCTTACCTTGAACCTGGTTTGAGGAATACCTTTGAAGGATACTTTCATTTTCCTAAAAAATATCAAACATTTTGTCAGTCAGGCAAATGCTAAAAGTATCAAAATACTTCCATCAGATTTCACTAAGAAATTGTGTCATTATATGACATTATATCATGGTGAAATAGGAAATAATATCTTGATGTAAAATAGAGCACACGTTCTCAAGATGATATACCAATGTAAAATAGAGCACACGCTCTCAAGATAATATATCAATGTAAAATAGAGCACACGCTCTCAAGATGATATATCAATGTAAAATAGAGTACACGTTCCCAAGATAATATATCAATGTAAAATAGAGCACACGTTCTCAAGATAATATACCAATGTAAAATAGAGCACATGCTCTCAAGATAATATATCAATGTAAAACAAGGCACGAGTTCTCTTTATAATGTATCAATGTAAAACAGGGAACACGTTCTCTAGATAATATATCTATGCAAAACAGGGCACACGTTCTCAGGATAATGTATCAATGTAAACCTGGGCCACGTTCTCAAGATAATATACCAATATAAAACAGGGCACACGTTCTCAGGATAATGTATCAATGTAAAACAAGGCACAAGAACAGGGATCACGTTCTCTAGATATGTATCAATGTAAAACAGGAACGCGTTCTCAAGATAATATAATTAATGTAAAACGAAACACACGTTCTGCAGGTTATTTATTAATGTAAAACGGACAAACGCTTCTTTGGCGATATTTTAATGTAAAACATGGCACACGTTCTTATGATAATATATATCAATGTAAAACAGGGCACACACTCCCTAGGTGATATATCAACTAACATAAGGAGGGTGTTCTAGAGATATTATATCAATTAAAGCAGGTACTTCGCTCCCAAGTTAAAATATCAATTAAAACAGGGAACACGCTCTCAGGAAAATACATCAATTAAAACAGGGGACGCGCTCTCAGGAAAATGCATCAATTAGAACAGGGGACGCGCTCTCAAGATAATAAAAATATAATAACAGAGAATACACTCACAGCATCACATATATGAGACAAAATGGCATATCCCATCAATGGCATATTCTCTCACATTATGACATTGTCAAACCAGACAAGCTCTCTCAGGATACTATATCACTGTTAATAGGACGTTAAACAAAATAAACCAAACCAAACCAATATCACTGAAAAGTATATTCTCCAATGACACATCCACAGATGGAATCATCAAACACGAAAAGGCTGTTCACATCGCACCGGAATGAACTTGTTGAACCAGGGAAGCTCTTTTAGAGTAATATATCACTGAAAAGTATACTCTCTTATTAGAATATACGCCACTGTAAAACATCACAAATTATCTGGTAAAAAGGGCGGACTTGCTTAATTCGCAATGAACATGTATAAAGTACCTCGCACCTGCGTTCCGGAGAAATGACTGCATGGTGGGTTTAGTGTTGAAGAGTTAATTCATTTATACTGCTGTGATGACTATTAACGCAAGTGATCTCTGCCGCCCATCGTTTTACATTTAACAGTTTGGTTATATTGCTACAAAAGACAAGAAGCCGTATACGCGATACTGGAGAAACTCCGCAGCTCTGAATTTTTAGCAGGCATTGTGACAAATAAATGATTAGATCTTAAGTAAAAAAAAAAGCTATATTCCACATTGGATAATGAAACGTTTTGGTGGGGATCCGTGTTCGATCGTGCTATTAAGGCTGTGTTCTTCGGCAAGACATTCGACCCGCACTTGGTAGCATATACATGTAGTATGATAATAGCAACCAGGTTGAATCTTAAATGCAATTTACAAATGTGTACGTTCGCAAAACTGGTATATCAAGAAATAGATATTATATATTTGTTTTTATTTTGATTTGCTCTGCATTATTGCTATTAACCTTACCAAACAAAAAGGAAATTTATAAGATCACAATTCTCACATTTCAAATGTCCTGTACAATTTTGTATGTATGTCATTCTCTACACTTTATTTGTTTATGAGAATAAAATCTTGTCATTGTCATTGATTGGTTAAGTGATATGGAGATCAATCTTCGTGACGTCGATTTGTCTGACATCACTGTATAAGGTGTATATTAATGTCACGATAATTCGTACTGCGAGATTTAAAAAAAACTCGATTGATTAATGTAACTCGCCACAAAGTATGTAGCTAAGCTGTATAAAACATGAATATCTTCACGGTGGAATCTACTGATTAAAATATTTTCACGAACTAAATTTTTCCGGAATGGCCCCATTGACAGCGCGAAAGTTGACTTTGGAAGGTGATAGCATCGTTACAGGTTGATGTATACTAATAAAGAAATACCAAATTCAAAACAAAAATACATTTATAAGTATTAAACTGTCCTCTTTGGAAAGTTATGGTCCTATAATTCTCACATGATTGCAAATAAATTAATCATAACGTGCGTAATTCAATTTGTCAGCAATGATATAAGTATAGGACAAATGAACTTTCCGAAGAAGGCCGTTGATGCTCAAATATGTCTCCAGTCTCCTATATTAATGTGGTAATTTTTTGTTTAATTTCTATTCTGTCTTTTGAGATATTTCAGGTATTCAATGACGTCAGTTACTCTCATATGCTAATCATTGAATATGTTTCCACATCAATAACTTATCTGCATTTAGATCTTGACGATCCTGATCGATCAAAGAGGACTCGCTCCCGCTCTCATATATATGATAGTTTGTTTAGCATACAAACTACGCTTTATAATATAGCTGTCATCGTATAATACATTGTTTACTTACTATATTTGACACCTTGCTAATGGTTTTTATAAGTATTGTTCATCGATTGGTAATTTTTACATGTGGTTCGCAATATTTTCGCATAGATTTCCATTAATGAATGACCACTGATGGGTATCAAATAGACGAAATGACCTTTAGACAAGGTCAAATCCATATGCTAAATTGATTTATTTGGCATTTGTGTCTACTCTGAAAATCTCTCTAGACAAAACAAATTGCACTAGAACATTAGGCTATCATAGAGTATGTGACTACTGTACACATATACAAAGTCATGAATATACTATCAGATTATTTCTTAATAGATATTGTAAGTCTCGGCACATATACATTCAAAATTAATTTAAGCAAAGCATATCAGATATTCGCATGTTAAATTTTATAAAACAAATGAAGTGTTTGATTTAATTCAACAGAATCTGCCAATTTCGATCAATAAACCTCGTCAGGCTTTGCTGTGGGCTAGAAATATTCAAAGATGCGAAGGTACGAGATAAAAGCGAGATAGATATCTATATTAACCAGTCGATGGATTTGTATTATTACAAACTGATCTAATGTTGAATTGGGAATTCTAGGAGTATAGCTGAGGAAACGGATTCTTTGGTATATCCTTGTAGTTTTTGTCCCACGATCAGCTTTGTAATAAGAAATTCAATTGATTTCAACATAGTTTACTACAGAATTAACTGATTTGTTTGGGACATATATTTGGTTGCGTAGCAATAGCAATCCGGAATTAGGCCTTGCACACACACATAGCATGCGCATGTAGTTCCTTACAGTGAATAGCATAATATTGCTCTGTTCTAGGCCGGTATAGATCCGACTCTTCCGATCATTAACGATAGCATCAAACAAGAAAGCCGCTGTACTGGGTTTGTCTTAGTCTTTATCGGGCATTAAGTTTCCTGTGATTCAAATTATCTGTTAACCTTTCTCTGTGGTATTTCATTTGAACATGGCGGTTTTGGACTTCACACACGGGGCTTAACATAAAACATACACATCCGGTTCCAAGACAAGCCATTATCCGGAACTCCACTCCACACATATGATTGTATAGCTATTCAATTCCTTCGTTAAGAGCAAATGTGTGTACTTGATTGTGGAAAAAAGATAATTTTCATGAATATAACGCGAGTGCAAATAAGGGGATTTTTTAAAATGCAGTTGTTGAAGGTAGGAATACTCAGGTCAGATTTAATAGTATTTATATTTAGTAGTTGTTGTAGGTAGGAATACTCAGGTCAGATTTAATAGTATTTATATTTAGTAGTTGTTGTAGGTAGGAATTCTCAGGTCAGATGTAATAGTATTTATATTTAGTAGTTGTTGTAGGTAGGAATTCTCAGGTCAGATGTAATAGTATTGGTATTTATATTTAGTAGTTGTTGTAGGTAGGAATACTCAGGTCAGATGTAATAATATTATATTTAGTAGCTCTTGTAGGTAGGAATACTCAGGGTAGATGTAATAATATTGTATTTAGTAGCTCTTGTAGGTAGGAATACCAGAATACCAAGAAAAAAGACTCGTGGATTTCCAACGATGTAAGTTGACAAGCATTAAACGAAACCGTTTAAGACAAATACACACAAATTGACGAAAAGGATAGTAAAGGCTAAATTCACTCTTAATCATGTTTACAGTTGACACGTATTAAGACGTTCAGCAAATGTTATTTAAGCAGTACCACGTAGCCATTGCAGACGAAATGCCAATATGAATGCGATCTCATTCTGTGAAGACAGGACAGAGTATTTGCAACGTTGCAATTCGTTCTCATGCAGCCTTTAACCTTATTTTGAAGGAAGTTGTCCTGCTATATAACCATATAAGGCTAGTGGTAATAATGACTTTCTACATTTGATGATAACATTGCAAAAACAACATGTGATTTTGGTATCAAACTCATTTCGTTATCAATTTGGGTGCCTAATAACCAGTTGGATAATGGATATACAGTAAACTCGCTTGTGTCGAACACGCTTGAATCGAATACATCGAATGAGTCGAATGTTTCGTTCGGTCCCGATGTTTTCCCTTCTTTATCTTAGTAAATTAAACACGGATGATTCGAACACTGTTGAATCGAATACTGCGGTTGTGTCGAACATATTTTGTGGTCCCTCCCTTCTAAACAATACCAAAATTTCCATTTTTGTGTCAAACATCAAAGGCGTCATGCTTTCTCGGGTTAAATTTGCTGACATCGGCTTGATTGACCGAGTGTAACCGATCAGGCGTAACGGTGTAACCAGAGCCTATTGTTAGTCTCTTGCTGACGGTCGCACATCATCCCATTGTATATTTACAGATGCACACCAGTGAAGTAAAACGTTAGGGTATACATAACTCGGAATAAAATGTACAAGTTTTAGTCTACAAACCATAACACCATGACCTACTGTGTTCTGTTTACTGTTTTGATACACATGGGCGCCGAAAAATATAAGGAAAAAATAAACGATAAATTCCATATGCAAATATAGAAATATTTATTATAATTTAATGTATGCAAATCTTATATCCATGAATTGTATCAGTTTACGATTAATAAAGAATTGAAATTGAAATATCGTATATATTGTATATACATTCATTGCGTTGACATATCATACATTTTAAAACACTAAAAATCACCAGTTTGAATAAAGGCTAACGGGAATTGTATATTGGAGTAAAAAATCAACAATCACAAATATGTACATACCCTCTCTAGTGTAAGTTGTTTCATAAGGCGTTCCATCAGTATAGATTCATGAATGCACCTTTACGCAATATTCCGAAAACGGATAGTGATGGAATGAGGAACGAGATGCTACTATAACAGCGGTGGATTCAGATGGTGTTGCTTCATGCGGCTGTCGAGTGAACACTAGAACTTATATTACAAACGAGGTGATGTTCTTGTACAGCGAGGCTGACGCATGGCTACATCATTCTGCTAACTCGATAATTGTCCAATAAGGATTCAATAGCATCAACACGAGTTTACTGTGAACAGAATATGTGATGGACGACATAGACAAAATATATCGACCTCTCCAGGTGAAATAAGGTATAAGCTTATATATATATTGGGGCAGTTTCATTTTTCCATATAAAACATCAAAATTCCTACGTATTGACTCCCATCGTTAATACAATACACAAAATGCCAGATTACTTTTTTGTAAAGGAAACATTCAACCAACTAGAATCCTCCCAGTTTTTATTATTTATCACAATGGTGGACGGCCTACGCCTGCGGGTCTGGTTTGTAGAGTGATAAATTATAAAATCATTCAATGAACTATCCCCTATAGGCGTATTCTTCGGTGTACAAAATGATGCGCCAATTATGTTAATTTTTTTTATTATATTTACCTGTTATAGTTATGTCAATATAATAGGCAACAGCTTGATTTAAGACTAATCCGGCCAGTGTTTGTTGTTTCTGGGTCGCGTGATTGATTTTCCTTATAAGTGATTGGATTGCTATCGATCTTCTTCAGTGTGTGTCCGTTGGTCTACTGTTCTAAAGACAGCGAATGTCTAGAAAATACCAGCGAACATACTCCTAACTGGAAACTTTATACATCGGTACAACACAATATGCTTGCAGAGAAAAAAAACCTAGAAACATTTTCTGCATTAAGAAATGTATTTCTATTCTAAGAAAATATTCACTTGAACCATGTCTGTATATGTATTATCATTCCTTTTTATTATTCCTTCAGGTATTCAGTCGGTTGTACAATGTATGTGCCACATACACACATGTACCTAACGTTTTACTTTTGTACTTAATGTTCCGTGATTTATGTCCTCAAATTTTACTCTTTTTTTTTATATCTTATC
Organism: Pecten maximus; assembly: GCF_902652985.1. NCBI lineage: Eukaryota > Metazoa > Mollusca > Bivalvia > Pectinida > Pectinidae > Pecten > Pecten maximus. The sequence continues at coordinate 23,111,887 of NC_047025.1, read as the reverse complement.
CAAGAACAAATTATGAACAATTAACAAATTAGTTGATGTTACCCATATTGGCATAACCGTGCTACACTCCCTGACTATGATTTTTATCTAAAATATTAAGTAGATAACAGAAACGTTTGACGTCAAACGATCGATATTACACAGGTATGTTAATCAACACCATGCCACAGTATTTATACTTGAATTACTAGCATATGACAATTCCATCATTAGACATTGAATCGAACTCCTTTGCAAGTTTTATCATGTAATAAATGGATCGAAAACTGATGGACAGTATGAATGTTTGATGAAGTAATTTTATGGATTAGAGGCAAGTGGCCGACACTGAAAACATAGGAAGCTGTTCAGCCAGGATAGATTGTCATATGTAAAAACGAGAAACTTTTAAAAGTATCATAAGATTTAACATTGCAACATTGCCAACACCACGCCGTTTTTTGCTCTACTTCCGTCTCTATGCCATCCTAATCAAGGTTGGTCATTAAACATGGGTACGAAAGAGGTAAGAAAGCATGGAAGATATATCCAACATTTTGGTCTTTTTAATATAAATTGAAGACACAAAAATAAACAATCGGCTCTAACCTCCACATTTTCTAGTAAACACTTGGGAATAGCTTTAGCTTCGGGTTTGTATGTAGAGATATATTGTTCGACAAACCCATCTATTTTTATAGCTGATTGTATATTGATACCTGATCCACTTATAAGATGTTTCAAGCCAATGCGGATAATATTGGGAAGGAATGAAGCAATGTCTACAATACAAATAAGTCAAACTCAAACGTATATTATGATGATAACGGATATTGTGTTATATTGTGTTATCATATTGTGTTATCATATTGTATTATATTGTGTTTTTAATATTGTGTTATTATATTTTATCATATTTTGTTATTATATTGTATTATAATGTGTTATTATATTGTATTATATCATGTTACTATATTGTATTATTTTGTGATATCATATTGTATCATATTGTGTCATTATATTGTATCATATTGTGTTATCATATTGTATTATATTGTGTTATCATATTGTATTATATTGTGTTATTATATTGTGTTATATTGTGTTATTATGCAGCCAATAGGTCTTGACGTCAATTCTTAGTTCTCTTCATCAACGATTTACTAGCACTCAAATATAATGTAACACAAAACATGGTTAGAAATTAAGTAAGTTAAGGCAGCGATTACAACAAGAACAAGAAAGGCAGATAAAAGTGATCCGACCAGAGATCCCCAGGTATAGTTCCCTTTGTCTAAGGTACGAATCATTAAGTGTACGGAGTGTTCGGAAGGGGTCATATCAGTACATCATTACGGTGCCACTAACCCCTGTTGTTATCGCCCAGTGCTGTTTGTATGTTATGTTAACCGTTCTCTCAGTACATTAAGGTTATGTAAAGGTGCCAATTGGACCATTGTGAAATGTTATGTTATAGGCACATTAGTATGACATCTCTCCCGGTGTATCATACTGACACCGATAATCTATCTAATACTCGATATTTAGCAGCTCCTCACGAATCATGCATTTCAAGACAAAACGGTGTACGTACTGTGGTTTTGTATGTAAATGTGTTCTCACTTATACAATTTAACCGTTATACGTGTACGTTTATACTAACAACTCTATAGTTAACTATCCTATGATGGCTAAAGATGCAAAGTTTCCGCGTATTTACCTTCAACTTTCTATACTTCATTCGTGTGATTAGTTGAATCGGCAAAACACATTATGCGTTTGGTTATCATGTTTGTCACGTGATAGTCTGTTTACTTCAAAATATGATGTTTCCCGACCTGGCGCGCTAAGTAGGCGATGTAACCCGGTGTCATATAAGATAAGTATCCCCCATAGGATTTGTATCCGGATACTAAAACTGGCCAAAGGATTTATATCCCCCCATAGGAAAAGTATCCCCCCCCCCCACCCCCCCCCCTATTCATATAAAACCTTATCTGTATATGGGTGTTCAAAACATTGAATTTATGAACTAGAAAGTATAAGTGAACTTTTTTTTAATAATTGGAGGATTTAAGGAGTTTTTAAGGTATTGGGAGAATGGACTGCAGGGGTGTATATTTTATATACAGATATATCTGTTTAATCATGACATGCCAATTTAAGTGCCAGCAAATATAATATATATATATATATATACATATAGGCTGATGGGCAGGGCTATTAAGATGGGTCATATTGACTGAAAATTCAAAAATCTTCTTCTTTAGATCCAAATAGAGTAAACTCAAATAATCTTCAAAGATGGAAGGGTCTTAAGTTGCTTTACCAAAATTGTGAATTTCATGACCCTGGGGTCTCATGTTTGCCCCTAGAGAGGGGGTAAACTTTACTATAGTTTATATAAGGAAATCACAATTTTGACTTTCATTTGTTTGATTTCTATTGGAATTCATTCTAACTTTGTTAACATTATCAGCATGGGATGATAGCTCGATGGTATGCACATGTTGGCCCTGACTGCCCCCCTGCCCCCCTGCCCCTGGCCTGATAGGCGGGGCCAAAAAGGGTCAATTAAATTAACTTAAATACTTCAAAACTCAGGTGACGGTAAAGGCCCATTGGGCCTCTTGTCTAACATAAAGTAGGGGATGATACAAATCCTACGGATATAGAAATCAGATTAAATGACACAAAGAAGGGGGGGGGTTACAAATCCTATGGCTATAGAAATCAGCTTCATATCACGAAAACGCGCGCTTTTCTGTCTTGGTATCAACGGAGTTATCTGCCCTTCCCTGAAACAGCATGGGAAACAAAATGGAGGCGTCACGCTCAAGGCTCCGGCACATAAAAAATAGAAATGGTGACGTTTTGGAGTCATACCAGTAAGTATATTGTAAGTACATATATATGTATAGCGTTTGAATCAATAATCTTTTAACAAAAGTAGAGGTATACCCATATTTTATTGTGAATTGGTTTTAAAGCTGTTGTGAAATGTTGATATCCGGTGTCGACGCAAAAATGTACCCATCTTTTCACGGTTGCGGCAATATAAATACAAGGAATTCGGGTATATTGCTTCAACTTTTACTGTTGATTTTTAACAATAAATACCAGGGAAATCATTATATACTTTGAATGTGACCTTATATTTAATAACATGGTAACTTGAACGAGTTGTCTCAGATTGTCTTGGCTTAGCCTCCAGCTCATGATCAGCCCAATAAAGTTGTCGTACTCGAATTTATAAATTGGTATAAAATTCAAGATCTTGTGTGGGAATATTAGATTGAATATTTTAAGGAGACTTTGCAACTGCTAAACGAATATTTATAAACCTGAAATATATGCATTGATTTTAAACTTTCCCCAATATGGGTGGGTGGGGGGTATTATACCTATAATATATGCATTGATTTTTAACTTTCTCCAATATGTTAAGTTAATCTGGACTGCCATGGCAAGATTATAACTTATGTATAACGTCCACATTGTCAACTCGCCATTAATATATGTCGATCTGCTTTAGCCTGCCTGAAGTGTTCGAATGTGCATGTAAATTATGTATTTTTGAAATAATAGCAAGTAGTAGCAAGTTCATTTTTATTGTTTCAGTGAGCTGAACAACACCGCACATTTACCAAGGGCCAGGCCCAGAAAAGTTCCAGAAACTAGCTGGACTACTGGAATATATCCAGTAGAAGTGGTTGAGAGTGATCAATCTAGATCTGGATATGTCAAAGTTCATTACATAGGTAAATATTCAGCTGATCTATATTGACTATATAATATATATATTATATTCACTGTTCTTTTTTTAACAGTATAAGGGCATTGGCCATGTGTAAAACATTATCAAGCTACAGTGTGGAACACACCTTTGATACATGCGGCATTTTAATCATTGAAATGGCAGGTATTCCATTTGTTTCTCAAGAAGATCCTAACAATACTTTACGATAAATTTCAGCATTTATATCGATGTTGCGAGTTGTAGCTATATATAGACATTTTTTTGAATTGCAAAGATTATACATGTGGTAGCGACGGAAAGCCCCGGGGCACTAAAGCGCTTGATGCGGGCATTCTAATATAAAAACAAGATTCTGGTACAATTGTTTCCGAATAACTTTTAGTCGTATTAATTCACTACAAAGACAACTTACTCCTAAAATTATTTGCTGTGTATTCATTTTGTTTCTCTATTTTAAGTTTAAACTTTCTTTGCATATATTTTACAATATTATTATTATATTTCTCCATTTTTCAGGATGGAACAAGAAATATGATGACACTATTGAAGCTGAGAATATCATCACACTCCCAAGACCTTCAACAGCATTCTCAAAGACACTGGCTCTTGCCATAAAAGAAAGCCTGGGGCCATATGTTAAGGCAGATACAATGTAGCCTAGTGAAGATAAAATTACCAATCACTGAAGAGGAGTACAAAAAATTATCCAACTGTGGGGCACCCCATAAAGTTACAAGGACAAAAACAATTTATAAGTTATCCAAACGCAGTCAATTAAACCACGATTTAGGGGAAGGTTGGGATTATAGAATTGTCAACGAGGAATGCGACAACTTCTACATTTTGACATCAACAGTGAAATTCTACATGCATACAAGGAAACCGCTTGAAGATTATGTCCTATACCCTGATCATGTGGAAAGGTATCAGCTGGAAAGGGGAAATCAACTGACTTTTTCGTTTGTTCGGATGGCAGGAAACAGATCTGATGTTCAAAAACTGCTGAACAGCAACCAGTTATAATTCATGTAAAGTTATATATAGACTATATAACTATTTGACCTTTGAAATATTTTTTTCTGATTGTTTTTCATCCGTCGTCACGGTTTTTTTCCTGATTGTTGTATATTGCAAATAATTAATGATTGATTTTTGTTTTTTAAATTATGGTGGTTTTGTCTAAAGCAACACTTTTTTCTATGTTGGAGGAGCAATGGAAGGAACCATTAACATTAGATGTTGTCAAAAAATTTAAAACCAAGTTAGAAAATGATCTATCACTTTCATTTAAAACAAATGACAAAGACCTTTATATTTTAAGGGCAGAGTTGTATAGGCTTAAAACAAATGGCCTGCGAGCCAAAGTGAAAGGTGGAAACCAGTTTAGTCGCTATAAAAATTCCATAAGTCATTCCAAATTCTCTTGGGATGTATCATTAGCCCTCCATGAAACTGAAATAAGAGTTGAAGAAATGAAAAACAAACTTATGAAATGTGTGGAAGAAAAAACTATTATTGAAGGGAAGTTTTGTGATTTTGTAACTAACACCAAGAAAAAAGAACAGAAATTTGTTGAAAAGATTTCATCTTTGGAAAATGAATTGAACAAACCTCTGAATGGAGACAAACAATGTAAAAATAACTATGAGAATGTCTGTAGTACTAGAAAAAGAAAATCAATGCAGGAGTGTTCTTCTTCATACCAGATGAAAATGAAAAAAAAAGACAACGAGAAATGTAAAAATGCCCTTGAAAACTTGGAACTCAATGGTTGTAAACCAGTTAGTGTTACTGTTCTTAGAAATGGTAGAGAAGAAGTTATTAAACTTTTTCAGGCAGATGAGGATGACATTGAAAATGTAGATGAAACTAAGCTTGACAGTATTAATGCTTTATTGTATATTTTGGATACATTTAATGTGTCTCAGGAAGCCTATCATGAGTTGAGTTCACTGTTTAAGAGTATGCCTCGTGCTCATAATATAGCAGAGTATATTAGAAGTCTGAATAATGATTTCAAAATCATCAACACACCAGATGGACTTGGGGTACAACAGTCATTGAAACAGAGACTAGTTGATGTAGTTTCACAGTTATTGTTAGAAAACAGTGACCTCATTCCCGATAACAATTTGAAGGTAAAAATATCAGGCGATGGTACTCGGGTCGGGAAAAGGCTGCATGTGGTTAATTTTGCTTTCAATATTGTCAATGAAGGTTCAGCACATCAGATTTGTTATCCTCTATGTATTATCCAAACAAAAGAGAAGTATGCAGAACTGAACATAGCACTAAATGATCTGCAGCAGGATGTAGCAGAATTTCAGGGTAGTAAGCTGAAGGTTGGTGATCGAGAGTTTACTGTGAATATTTACTTAGGTGGTGATTATAAATTTTTGTTAGTTGCTGTTGGAATTTCTTCAGTTGCAGCTACACATTCCTGTATATACTGCAAATGTGAGAAAAAGGAAAGAATAAATTTAGCAAAACGGTGGTCGATGAAAGACCCGGTTCTTGGTGCAAGGCTATCCTACATATCATCAGAGCCTATGGATATCCCAGCAACTGGCAGGTCCTCAAAACGGAAAAAAGTACAGACTTATTCCATTGTAAATCAGCCTCTTTTTCCATGCATTACACCCTTTCAAGTAGTATTAGATCAGTTACATCTTTTTCTGAGAATAACTGACAAGCTCTTTAACCTTTTAGTTTCAGAACTGAGAGTGTTGGATAATATTTCGCAGCAGGCAACATTTGTTGAATTGGATAGAACAAAAATCAAGCATGTTGCTGCATTAGAGAATGTATTGCAGCAAATGGGTATTCCATTTGAACTTTTTGTTAACAAAGATACTAGAAAGTTAGAGTACAGGGATTTGATGGGGCCAGAGAAACTAAAACTGATGGAAAAATTTAAGGCATCTGATCTTCTTCCTGACAGAGAAAGAGCTGACCAGATACAAAAGTTGTGGGATGATTTTTCAGAAATAAATGTACTTTTGAGATCTGAATCCCCTATCCCAGAAGATTTTCAGGTTAAGGCTGAAAGCTGGTGCAATATGTATGTTTCTCTATATCAGTGTCGGGACATAACTCCTTACATACACACACTTCGATACCATGTCAGCGAGTTGTTCCAGCTTCATGGAAACCTTGTCAGATTTTCACAGCAAGGGTTAGAAAAAATGAATGATATTATTACCAAGAGCTACTTCAGGGCAACAAACCACAGAGGCCTTTCTGCCCTGAAACAAGTGATGGAAAAACAAAATAGACTTGTTCTTTTGGCAAGACATAAAAGAAAAAAACGTGTCTACAAAGATCGCAAGCAATGAATATGTTTGAAAGAATAACTGGTACATGTATATATGTGTACTACAAATCATAAAACAATACATCATTATGACTGCTGATCTGGTCATCTGGGTTTATCAAACATGTGGACTAAACAATCTTTTCATAGTTTTTGACATCATACAATGTCAAAGGCAAATATAAATGTCTTGATTCAAACTTTGGTGTGCCAACAGTACTACATGTAAAAATGTTTTTTGAATGAAAAACTGTATAATTTTTGTAAAGTACATACATGTGTGTACCCTATCACATGTACATAGTTTTGAGTGTGGAAATAAGGAGTATGATGGAGGTATATTTTGTAAACATTAAAAAGATTTTGATGGTCAAGGGTCATATACATATACAGTGAAACCTGTCTAATCCGACACCATGTGGTAGTGCCACTTTTGGTCGGATTAGACAGGGTGTCGGAAAAGTCAGGTATTTGTTGTTGACTACACTTGGCATAACGGAAATACGGTAGTGTCGGATTTGACAGGTTGTCGGAAAAGTCAGGTGTTGGATTAGACAGGTTTCACTGTATATATATATATATATATAGTGATATTACTTTACAGGGTCATTTGATTGTACATGATGTATATGGCATACCTTTTTTCTTTGTTATTAATGTTGATATTTTGGTTAATTTTATATCATTTTTCAAAAATAGCACAAGTAGTGCATGTGATGTAAATTGTGCAATAAATTGTAAGTGCTGACAATCAAATGTGTGCAATGTACATGTGCCCCATATAAAATATGGATTGCTCTTAAATGTAGTTTCACATTCAAATATTGAAATACATGGATGCATATGAATAACAGGAATTCACAATATCTTGGTAATATGGCATGGTAGCAAAACTTTGCATTTTAAGTGATATATATGCAGTAATCATTTTTGTGTTGTTTTGATATGTCCTATTTGTAAGATAATTATCAATCTATACAGACTGTGCTCTGTTTATGATAGATATTGTGCCAAAGTGTGAGAGTTGATACCTGAAACCAGAAATACATAATTCTGACAGGTCAAGTTCACATGCTCTATGAAGAGTTTGCTTATTTTGAGACTAAAACCATTCCAATAATTGTTACATTTTACTTTTGTTTATTTTTTAATTGAAAATAAATTTGTTGCTTATTTAAACATTTATTTTTTGTGTTTTATTTTTACCTTTGAAATAACAAGAGTTGTCAGAAGACAATGTAACTCAAGATTGCTGGGGTCCGCAAGAAATTAATTCCAGTGGAAATGTCTTTACACAAAGAACAAACATGTCTAATATGAAAGTCCTGTCCTACATGTAACCATCTCGTGGCATTGGTTTATTTTTTTTTAAATGGGTCAAAGGTCATGGTCACAAAGTTCACTAATAAAGTTCCAACAGATTAAAAATCTTCGCACAAGGAATATGCATGGCATAATTTCTCACAGGTAACAATGACCAAGGTTCTAGTTTTTAAAAGCAGGTCATGGACAGCGAGTCATGTCATGAACATACATGCCTATATTAACAAAAATACCATCAAATTCAAGATCTGGACATCAGGTTAAAAAAAAAGGAAGAAAATGGAAGATGTTTTGAACTTCAATGATGAGCGAGCATCTTGATTTCCTCCATATGTCTGGCCTTAAACCAGACATGGTGTAGGACCAGAGAAAACTTGGGCTACTGGATTACCTGAAATGTGGTAAGCCAGAGTGGAAAAAACTTCACCATTTATGTAGATATCAATGAATAATATCCAACAACGATTTATGTACATATGGATATCCATAATTAATTTATGATCTACAACGGATATACATAATTCCATCATTCCTCTTTATTTGGTGATCGATTCAATAAATGAATTATGAAGGAAAGGAAAGACCAAAGCGAAAGAAAACCGTGGCAGGGGATATGATGAACATTGAAAAGCTGAAAGTTACGAGTAGTGGATTGTGTACTTGTGCCATCTGGGTCGAGAAAAATCATTCACGCAGTCTTAAAAAAAAAAGATGTTTCAATTACTAGTGGAAATGTCTAAATTATTTCATAAAAGAATTAAAATGAAGGAGATGTCACATTCTTTTCACATACTTGCACCTTCTTACACCCCATCCTTACCCTTCCCTTATCCACACTTCCACACTAAATAATTACTTCATTGTTAATGTCATCTTGTATATTTTGTATGTGTTATATAATATTGTATGGAAAGGGCTTGATATAAGTTGGAAAACTTGTGCCCAATCCTATTGTATATATTTGATACAATAAAATATGTTTAAACTAAATGAATTATGGAAGTCCATAAATGTACTGAATTACGGATCTCTATATAATATTAAAACGGAATCCACAAATAAGAAGCATTATGAATACATGTAGCTACAGTGTACATAAAAAACATTTTCTATATATCTGAATAGGAAATTAAAGAATCCAGACAGTTTTTTATATCGCACTTTTAAACAGAATGACATAAAGTGGTTACAAGGTTACCCGGAACGAACATTCGAGGTAAGATTTCCTATGCACACACGCGAAGTTACCAGGATTTTCCTTCTATAAATACGGTTCTTTTTTTAGACTTTAAATAACAACATCTGATTGGTTGTTCAGAAAAATATTTTATATACGTCATATTAATTGTAATAATAGAATGGACGTAGGGATCTCCCGTAGTATGCGAAAAAGTTGACCCGTGTCTGGTTTTTTAATGGCTTTCCTTGTCAAAATAGCTCTGGATGCTACCTGGTAATAATGAAAGTACGGTGTTTATATTGATGTAATGTTGATTTTCTTTTCAGAAATTGGTAATATTTGCTTTGAAGTACACAAGATCGGTCGTAATATAGAAAAAAATATGGTGTTATAAACAACGAGAGGATTTACGGTGAATTTCGCATAGAACTATATAGAGAAAAAGCACTTCATCTTACAAGGGGGCGCTATCAGGGGCGATAACTCAAATAAAGGATAGTCTTTTCGTGATATGAAATGACATAAAGTAAGGGCGATACAAATCCTATGGCTATAGAAATCAGCTTAAATGACATAAAGTAGGGAGGATACAAATTCTATGGCTATAGAAATCAGCCATGACATAAAGTAGGGAGGATAAAAATCCTATGGCTATAGAATTCAGTTTAAATGACATAAAGTAGGGAGGATACAAATCCTATGGCTATAGAAATCAGCTTAAATGACAAAGTAGGGGGATACAAATCCTATAGCTATAGAAATCAGCATAACTGATATAAAGTAGGGGGATACAATTCCTATGGTTTGTTTGTTTTTGGTTTAACGTCCTACTAACAGCCAGGGTCATTTAAGGACGTGCCAGGTTTTGGAGGTGTAGGAAAGCCGGAGTACCCGGAGAAAAACCACCGGCCTGCGGTCAGTACCTGGCAACTGCCCCACGTAGGTTTCCAAATCCTACCACTATAGAAATCAACTTAAATGCCATAAAGTAGGGGGAATACAATTCCTATGGCTATAAAAATCAGCTTTTCTTACATGAAGTAGGGGGGATACAAATCCTACAGCTATATAAATCAGCTTAAATGACATAAAGTAGGGGGATACAAATCCTATGGCTATAGAAATCAGCTTATATGACATAAAGTAGGGAGGATACAAATTCTATGGCTATAGAAATCAGCTTATATGACATAAAGTAGGGGGGTTGGAAATCTTATGGCTATAGAAATCAGCTTAACTGACATAAAGTAGAGGGGATACAAATCCTATGGCTAAAGAATTCAGCTTAACTGACATAAAGTAGGGGGGATACAAATCCTAATAAAATATTGATGAGGGTGAATAACAACTGTATGTATTCAGACAGGTAGGTAATAATGATTAAAACAACACTCTGTCAACTATGACAGATATTCCCTAGGGCCATCTAACAGTTTTATCTTTCCCCAGGGTAGACTTCAGTAAGTTACAATTATTACTGCTTCAGTGACTATATCAGGGTTGATCAACAATTCAAATGATTTTTAACAATTTTGAGATAATTCATCAATTTTATTGAATAGTTAACTGACTTTATTTTTCAATCTTTTAAGGCAGTTAAACGATAAATTTATATTTTTCAAAATTCTTACATTGTTACCTGATGATAAATTTTAGGGGGGATACAATTCCTATGGGGGGATACTTATCCTATGGCCATTTATTGTATCCGGATACTTATCCTATGGCCAAATATCGTACCCGGATACTAATCCTATGGCCTGTTTTAGTACCCGGGTACTTATCCTATGGGGGATACAAATCCCACATGACACCGGGACGTAAATACAATAAATAAATTTTACAAACGCAAAGCTCAGCAGACAATCGTGAAAAAAGATCGGGGAACAAAACACGCGTGAATCACATATTAGCCACTTACACTAGGGAGTATTCCTCAGTGATCACACATGTACAGTCTCAACTTCTCGGGTCCTCCCAAACATGCCTTATTTAACATATTTTTTTCTGAATTATCCTAAACAGATGACGCTTAGCTGTCTTTGCTATTAAAGTCCTAATGATATCGGTCTCTACATAACTATATCTCCTTTTTTTTTTTATTGAATCTCTGTTTCTTTTGAAAAGTCAACATAGGTTATTTAAATATATGAAGACGATTTTTCCTTTATATTTCACCATCTATCTAATGTGACAATCAGTTCAAACATTTACCAAGTTATATGTAATCGGGTATTTCGAAGTCCAATTTTCCTAAATGCAGCATGAAGGCAATAACCTTAGTAAAGAGAGACAACTCTTGACTTACCAAATATCTGTCTCACATAGACGGTAACGTCATTTGTTACCTCCCTTAGAACATATGTTAACAGATAATATCCTTTGGAGTAATACTTCGACGTTATACAAGGGGCGCGAGTTATTATTGGACTAAAACTGGTCATTGATACTGAAAAATATGAAATTCTATTCAAAAGTTAAAATTGTCAATTGATAATATAACGATACGAGATTCCCCTTTTATAGGCTATACAGCATTAAGGTAAGTACAATAATATTAGATACGAATTTAAAATGATAGCTACTACTACGACTGCATTCATCAACTCATCATAATACTTCTTTATTTGTTCAAAAGTAATATTTAAACTCAAAATCGATGAAACAAGAGCGAAGATCAGGTAATATTTCGTTCTAACAAACACATACAAAACCGGCCCATTTAAAGGCACAGTGATTGATCTGACCATGTGGACATTACATCTCCGCTTATCCACGCCAAAACAGTGTAACAACATGTTTATCGTTTAGCAAGATCTGTGGCTAGGTACTATACAACGAACGAGAATCTGGTAAAGAGCTCCAGAAATCTTGATAAAAACCGGGGATACATACTAACATCTTACAATTTCATCCCGTGACATAGAATCGAACATCCTGACAAGTTGTTTGTATGGTTACATACAATTGATTCCGCTTTTCTTTGTGAACGAATAATAAGTTTATAAATCAGAATTTTATCAAGCAATAAATGGTTTAAAACAGGTAGATAGTTCAAGAAATGGGGAGAGGAGACCCAGCTTCACTAGCACATAATCCCAATCTGAACTCATTCCGGTATGATTCTGGCATAAAAAAAAAACGCAAAAAAAATGCTTTTAACATATGCCATTTCCTAATGCAAACAATGTACAAACAATAGACTACCTATTTTAGAACAAAAGGCATGGTTTTTTAAAAGTAAGTTGATGGATTCAAAGAAAAGTGGCTGACGTTGAAACCACAGGAATCTGTTTTAAGCCAGGATAGACTATCCATTATCATGTGAACATTGTAACATTGAAATCCCAGCAAATCTCCTCTTTGCAGAATCGCGCGTTTTCTGTTAAGTAAATTGGAGAAACATATCAGTGAAACATTAAGATATTTAGGTGTTTAATATAAATCGAGTCTGTTATGAAATACTAGCTCATTTACATTAGCGGTGGAAAGCACAGAGTTCGGTGTAATATGAAAGCAGCAAGCTTAAGCCTACGCTCATTGTGCCTTTCAGTATTCCTTTATTGATAAAATGTTTTGAGAAGGGTAGCTACATGTAGGTCCTACATGGCTTTGACATTTTACTTAAATGTCGGCGATTGAATGGAGGACGTATTCTCAGTAACCTTTTCCAATGTGCTTACACTATACAGTGCACAAACACATACATATATGTATGTTGACGTTCCAAATAAGGTACGGGCTGTTCAACTTAGATTTTCCTAAATATTAAAAAACACTTGACGCAAGCATATTACAGACGAATTGTAGCGTTTTATGTGTATCTTATTCTTGTGCCAATGTATATTTGTCCGTTCAATAAACTTTATGCACACGTATTACACTATATTTACCATTGAATGGCACTGCCACTATATAACCCTACCAATTCAGTTGCGTGTTCACCAGCCTATGAACTGCCAACAGGAAGTGATCTCTGGTACTGGTAAGCGCGGGAAATTTGAATTTGAAAATTTCAAAACAAAAATCGCATGACAAATAAAAAATCGCAGATGGTAAATATAAGAATTGAACGGCTTTCAGTTGGCATTCATAGTCAATATGAATGCCAACTGAAAGCCGTTCAATGCTTAAATATACTTTTGCTACAGGTGAAACGGCTTTTGGTTTATCGAACCACTCCCCGACACGGATAGTCTCTCGGGAATCGAACCACTCCCCGACACGGATAGTCTCTCGGGAATCGAACCACTCCCCGACACGTAAAAGACAGTCTCTCAGGAACAATCTCTGGCGAGTATGATTGTGTGCTGTGACCCGTTTTAAAAAGGTAATGATTTATTTTATGGCTATTTCTCATAAAGCTTTAAGAATCTCTCATCCTCACACTTCACCAAAATTGTATAAAAGTCAATCTATTTTATCACTTACTGTCATGATTCAGGTTATTCCCGGGTTTCCGTTCTGCTAACCAGTTATTTCACCTCTTCCAATAGTCGCACAGTCCTGAAAACGAAGAAATCAAAATCGTATCACTGGCAAAATTCTCATTCAAATAACATCTTTTTAAAAACATCTGCTGAAACAATTGGGTATGAATGTAGGTAAACAATTATCATCTTTAAACAGTTTGTTTTTAGGGAAGCCGAACAGTGTTTAGGGTTTTCGTATCATAAAACTATACGAAATATGAAAGTATATTTAGGCCACAGGTTTTATCCAAGGATTTATAATCTAATATTAAAGTCTGTGAGATATCCTTATACATACACACCTCGTTTCACTCCTATCCTTTATATGTACATACCTGTTAGTCTCCTTACATTACCAACCCAGTTTGATTATAGTAATGTATTCATATATATGTACCTATCAATAAATACACCCTATTTAAGTTATTATATATATTTGTATTGTAGGAAATATTGGATTTAACACGCCATATCTAGGCAGGTGTGAACATTAAGTTGTAAAAATAGTTAGTAAAGAGTTGTTGTGTATAAACATACGCTTCTTTTATCTACCAATGGCCGAAAATGTCATTAAATATTAAAAGGTCAGACATACAGTAGTTTCACGCTCCATTATCATTTTTTAACGATAATATTTTCCTGACAATAACACGCGCGTCAAATAACACTTCATTCATGCTCTCTTTCTTTTACATTTAAAACATCGTATCAATAAACCTTGAGTATTTATACTCCTTTAATATCTCAACACTAAAGTAAGAATATATTGTACACATCATGCTAGCTTATTTATCATCCTTCTTCCTTGTAGTTTCAGGTTCTATATGGTTCGATCAAGTTACAAATGAACAAGAGTTATTTCTCCTCAATCAGAACAGTCTTACGAACCAGAGTGACGTTCTCCTTTAATTTTTTTTGTTCTTTATGAATGTTTTTATTATGATATTTTAATGGCGTGACATTTCTATCATTTTGTCTTTAACATTATTTGACGTTAAGGATATTGTTCCGCTAACTTTGGTCACTTTGGACTGGATGATAATCGCGGCATGATTTATATAAAAATGTTTTATTGTACATTCTAATATTGTTTTTACGACATTCTTTGTTCTCCAAAGGGAGGAGAAATATTCATCAGTTATAAAGTTTACTTTTTTTTTCTAAATAGAGTATCTTTTTTTTTTTTTTTTTTTTTAAGCTCTTAATATCGGTGTAGGATACAAAAAAGTGAACCGTCAGTATTTTGCTGGCAACATTGATATCTGTAACTGTATCCCATGTGCAAAATGTTTATACTCAAAAGAGATTCTATTTGATACTGTGTGCATTCTTGGACATCAAAAAGCAGTAGCGAAGATATACCGTGTGTATTTGAATAAATGACCTGAAAATTGTCGAATCTATACTGAATTCAAATGACATAAAATGCATTGTTACTTTTCGTATTCTATTTTTAAAAAATCGTTTGGTATTGAATTTGTAGTTATATTTAGACACAGTCGTTAAAAGCTTTAGCACTGTTTTTTTTTTTTTTATCTGAGGACATTTTAATGTAGAATAAAGTGAGAGACTGCAGAGTATCAAAACCCGATTGCATCGTGTGTCTATTGTTCTACAATACCACACAGTCGGCTAACAGTTGTATAACATTGCAATAACAGACGAAAACAAAACCCTTCCATTATTGATATACCAAAAATAAGTTGTTACTATCGCAACGTCTCGGAAAACTCTGACAAGCTAGAAATCGAATATTAATTCCGAGCCCTGATGGAATTGGTTAAAATAGAATTAGGCATTTATCGAGAAGTGACAACGGTCACCTCTTCAACACATAAAACAGTTAGTGTTCAATACACTACACAGATATTTCTTTCGCGATTTACTACACATATTCAGTACCTCGACATAGTCTACACTATTGACAAAATATTCAAAACATTTTGTAAGGTCGATTGAAACTCGGAACATGAATGATATCGATTTGAGATACGTACAAAACATCAATTTCCGACCATGTAACACCAGAGTTAAGTGCTCCCTCGGGAACACTCTTGGTTTCGTATTATTGTCACGCGTAACGTGTATTTCTCTCGAGAACACAATGAAATGGATTTACTAAGAACAGATGTTAGATTAATACGGCCTATCCCACAGAAACAACTTTACGTTCAGGGAAACTATATACTTAATCAATCGGGGGGAAAAAAGACGAAAACAAATTAACAATAGCTATTTCATAAATGATGTAAACGAGGTAACATTGGATAACTCTATTGGATAGAATATTTGATCTATGACATACCTCGCTGTAAATGCTGTACATGACCTGTTTACGACATGACAGTCTGATGATCATACAGAAATTATAAAAATACTAGAAATCGAGGCTTCATTTCCGTACTAACCCAGAACACGAACTTTTATCTAACAATTGTTTTTTACAACAATTTTTTACTTGACAAACCGTGCTGTACTCTACAAACTGAGGACATGTTTAACTTGACAAACTGTGTCTGTACTGTACAATCTGAGGACCTTTTACCTGACAAACCGTGCTGTACTCTACAAACTGAGGACATTTTTTTTTACTTGAGAAACTGTTCTATACTGTTCAAACTGAGGACGTTTTTTACCCAACAAACTGTGTCTGGACTGTACAAACTGAGGACGTTTTATACCCAACAAACTGTGTCTGGACTGTACAAACTGGGGACGTTTTTTACCCAACAAACTGTGTCTGGACTGTACAAACGGACGTTTTTTACCCAACAAACTGTGTCTGGACTGTACAAACTGAGGACGTTTTTTACCCAACAAACTGTGTCTGGACTGTACAAACTGAGGACGTTTTTTACCTAACAAACTGTGTCTGGACTGTACAAACTGAGGACATTTTTTACCTAACAAACTGTGTCTGGACTGTACAAACTGAGGACGTTTTTTACCCAACAAACTGTGTCTGGACTGTACAAACTGAGGACGCTTTTTACCCAACAAACTGTGTCTGGACTGTACAAACTGAGGACGTTTTTTACCCAACAAACTGTGTCTGGACTGTACAAACTGAGGACGCTTTTTACCCAACAAACTGTGTCTGGACTGTAAAAACTGAGGACGTTTTTTTACCTAACAAACGGTGTCTGGACTGTACAAACTGAGGACGTTTTTTACCCAACAAACTGTGTCTGGACTGTACAAACTGAGGACGCTTTTTACCCAACAAACTGTTCTATACTGTTCAAACTGAGGACGTTTTTTACCTAACAAACTGTGTCTGGACTGTACAAACTGAGGACGCTTTTTACCCAACAAACTGTGTCTGGACTGTACAAACTGAGGACGTTTTTACCCAACAAACTGTGTCTGGACTGTACAAACTGAGGACGTTTTTTACCCAACAAACTGTGTCTGGACTGTACAAACTGAGGACGTTTTTTTACTTGAGAAACTGTTCTATACTGTTCAAACTGAGGACGTTTTTTACCTAACAAACTGTGTCTGGACTGTACAAACTGAGGACGTTTTTTACCTGACAAACTGTGCTGTGCTCTACAAACTGGGGACATTTTTAACCTGACAAACTCTGCAGTACTGTAAAGAATTTGAAAAGTAATAACCAGAACCATCTGGAAATGTATTATAGTGGCCAGTGTATAGTCTACCAGTGTCATACTCTCTACCTTCTCAGTATATAACACCGAGTAAGGACCGTTTCATGTGTATTGGTGATGGTCTGACAATGCCTCCACACCTAACAAAGAAGGGTCCTTCTTTTCGTATACACCAAAATATCTCGCTACAAGTTTGTACTGATAAAAAATAGATTTGATAAAATCTTCAGTAATCTATCTTCTGTTGCTGATTTACTTCTGACTTTCGATAACTCCTTAAAATCAACAAGGCAAATGTATAGGTTTTTAGCCAATTGCCAAATACCCAATTAATTCATTCGTTTATCAAATAAGATATATGTAAAATAAAACAAGAACAAATCATTTCGGAGTAACATTATGGTCTTTATCCTTCTATACACGATCATGACCAGGTGCGTGCTTTATTCATACTACCATAACAATGTGAGAACCCAAATGTTAGAAAGTCTCTGTGTGTCGTTAGATTGATGCAGAGGCGAAATCCAGTAAACCAAAGGCATTCGACACACAACTCCAATTGATGTGATATACTGGACGCTTTGTGTATTGTTTCAAAACGAATACAAATTTACCAATTTTGTCATTTGCTTTTGCGTAGGAATAATTCTAAATACTTCTGATTTTAACATCCACATTTATCTGTTCAGTAGTAGTAGTTTTGTAGTAAATACACGTATCACTAATTGCATCCACAGTTTCTAGTTAAGGACCTTCTAAACCATGTAACCTCATTCTATCATCTCGTACTCTCTCTAACCTCAACACTGCCGTGTCGTGTGTTGAACCCCTTAATTCCAACTGCATTAAAATACTCAATAATATCTAATTTATCAAAAAGATTAAATACAAAGACAATACTTTTAAGTATTCCATTGGTGAATTGTAAATAGGAATAACCGTAAACAATAACAGACTAACGTCCATCACAACGTAAGTAACTTGGTTGTAAAGGCATTACTCTCTAGACAAAACGAAATAATATTCTCTAAACAAGGCGTAAAACACTCTCTAAACAAAACTATAGAGTATTGGTGGTGAGTTACCTTGGGAACACCAAACTAATTGATTAGATTTAGACAAAGGCTGACGTTGGCTGTCGGCAAACCGACTCGCTAATGAAGATTAACAGGTCTAATTTGTAGGACAAATACTCTGACAATTGGCTTATTGAAGCTTCCAAATTGTTTTGCGTTTGTATTTTTCTTCACTTCTATAAATCTTATTTCCAAAATCATCATCCAAATTCGAAGTCCATGAGGCAATCGCTTGATACAGTTTTGAACACAAGAATGATTTATACTTTAGAGCTCAAAAACAAAATATTAGTTTCAAGTTGACCAATCTTTTTCACGTCTTTGCTCGGAGTCACATTACACTAAGCAAAGAGAAACTGACTCAGCACACTTGTACAAGCTTGCATGGACAGCCTGATGTAGTAAACAAGCTTGTGAACGGAGACAAATAACCCCTGGAGCCCAATAGTTCGGAAAGGTTAGCTCAGGAACCACAGTGAACGTGCCAGGCTTGGGAATTATACTGGCTGTTTTGGTCTTGAAGACAGCTGGTTTGGTAGAGCTACGTGATTTAGAACTGTGCATAGTATCACAAAATTAACGATAAAAGTGCATCGCTGTCTGTTAAAAGGTATATTTAGATCTAACTCAGCAGTTGGCTGATTTTTCTTTCTGTTTCTACTTGTGTCCGGTTTTGGTAACAGTGAATACACCATATATCTTATCGAAAATTTAACACATTATTTGTATTAGTTAGTAAACAATTTGTCATATTTTCACTTTTCGAGCGTATTGGGATTATAAAATGACATGCCATGGTGTTATTTATATATATGAATATATTTTCCGTATCAATTCCACGTTTATAATTGATAATACACAGTTAATTACCACACTTAAAGTTCTTTAATTACCAACTAAACGCTTGATAAGATTGTATTTATTGTCAATATAAATGCAATCTGGTGACAGATAAATAGAGTGACACCCGTTAGGGCGCCATGAATATTTATTTGTCACCCAGATAGCATTTATATTGATGTAAATATAATATAACATTCGTTTAAGTGTTATATTTACATTTAGTTATGTTTAACTCTGCCTTTCTTAAATAAATACGTTCTCTATTTTCATATATGTCCTTGTTGCTCGTTTGAAAGAAAAGCATTTTCCTTTCATTTGCTTTCTGTGATTGAATTGCAAACAAATTGACACACAGTACAAAGCCTGGCCGTGACAATGATTAACATAGCGCCAAATGACGTCATAGTAACGCAATTGTTCTCAGTCATTATCCTCACTGCGTTTGATTCATTCGTAGCGCATAACGAAGCATTTCCATGATGTTGATCAAAATGACATAACAATCACGTCATGTGATCTTAACTGCATATATCCGCTCATAGATTCAGCTCAGATTAACACTGAGGCAATGCATCGAGGCGGTGGTGCTAAATGTAAATATTGCAGATTAAAAGTAAATAAAAACATATCTGTGACAGTCAACATACAGCAGACATGTTAATCATAGCGGATATGAAAGCCCATCCATCTCTTTTTAAAGCTTATAAATACCTTCGCCAGTCACATGATTTATTTATTTATTTTAAATGACATACGATTAACAAGTTGTTGTCTATTATCCGGACAATTGAAATTATTTTCACAGATTGAGTGCCTATGATAATCAACATCTATTTATCAAGGCCATACAACGGTATCATACAGTCAGTATTGAGACAATAGTATGTGTTATGATATCTTATCGAATCTCATTGACTTTATTGATCTAGACCTATTATAGCTAAATGTAATATATGATCAGTTGCCATGACGACATGTCTTTTCTATGTGTGCAAAAATCTACTAACTTTCATGAGTGTAGAAGCTCTACGACACACCATACTACTGGGTATTATCTACATATAACCAATAGAAGGAATCAATTTACGATCTAATATATCAATGTTTGTTATATATCAATGACGCCTTCACACACTTACGATTTCCAGGAAAGTTTGAATAAAAAGGCAATAACGGAATACACTTACAGGATACAGCGTTCAGGCGTGATGACTCATGAGAGTCCCCGAATGACGCTGAAAAGTTTGATATCTCTAAATCAAAGAAGAGATGGCACTGAAAAGTTTGATAAGTGACACTTTTTCTCCTATCGAGAATTTCTAAATCAATGAGGAGATGGCACTGAAAATTTAAATAAGTAGTGCCTTACCTCCTATCGAGAATCTCTAAATCAATGAGGAGATGGCACTGAAAAGTAAATAAGTAGTGCTTTACCTCCTATCGAGAATCTCTAATTCAATGAGATGACACTGAAAAGTAAATAAGTAGCGCCTTACCTCCTATCGAGAATCTCTAAAATCAATGAGGAGATGACACTGAAAAGTAAATAAGTAGCGCCTTACCTCCTATCGAGAATCTCTAAATCAATGAGGAGATGGCACTGAAAAGTTTGATAAGCAGTGTCTTACTTCCTATCGAGAATCTCTACATCAATGAGGAAATGGCACTGAAAAGTTAAATAAGTAGCGCCTTACCTCCTATCGAGAATCTCTAAATCAATGAGGAGATGGCACTGAAAAGCCTTACCTTTACGTATGCAAAAGCTGTCCAAATCGCCGGATTATAAAGCATCTAAGTAGCTAGAATTATTTTGTCCCTGTTCATAAAACGAAAGAGCAATGCAAATCATCCCCATGGTCTAATCTCTTCAGACTACTCTTAAATAGATGACCTTTTCTATTCAATTACCTCGTTTTAATCAAATTACATTTTATTTGATGTTCTTTGATATGCACATTTATAAGCATACTCGATACCGGCAATACTTACTGGAGGAAATAACCGAGTACAAGTGTTGACGATCTCCACGGTAACTGTATCCAAGAAACAGAGTGACTTCATAGCAACGATAAACATAATTGAAGCAACCAAACCTGTAATTATGTTGTGATAATAATGCTCAGGCCACATCAATTATAAACTATTTTCGTCACACATTACTCACAGATATGTGCCTACCATTTACAGTAACCGAACAGCAACATGCAAAATGTTATTTTCACTTCATTATACTTTTAGATGTAATGGTAGCATAATTGTTGTTAGCACTTGATCATGTTGCCGTATTAGACAAAGAACAATCGATTTGGCGGTCATACGGTGTACCTGTTCACAGTAATTATTTATCAAATTAGCCGTAATTAGTTTAAATAATGCCAGCACCATGGAACATTTCACACCTAATTACAAAGAGACAACGAGGCACACCGCACAGGAAGATGAAGAGAGGGGGGGAGAGCTCGACTGATGGATACCAGTGTTCGTACATTACGCAAGCCAGATTAACAAACTTTGGCTTCTCAAGGACGAAAAGCATATTATCACTTAAAATGGAAAATGGAAGATTTTACTCTTAATACTGAAACTAAAATATCTTAATTTGACATTTATGTTGCATGTATATTGAATTACGGATGTGAAGTAAGAGGGACAAGATGTATCACCACAAATTGACAAATTTTATCTTCTTTCTTTCAAAGACTTACTTAATGTTAAGAAAACGGTAAATTCTGCTATGGCCTTCTTCGAAACTGGTAGAGATACATTGTATGTGCAACGTAACAAATGAATAACAAAAAGACTAATTGTAAAAGTATCTGGGTTTATCATATTATAAATGAGCTTTGTAGTTTGGGTTTTGGTTAAATTTTCAACAGCCAATACGTTTTAAATGAAAATCTTTTTATGCAAGGTTTTGTCCAACGTGTTCATGATGTATTTATTCAAGAATTTCGCAGTGCGTTAGATTTCTCTTCGAAATGATATTCATACAAACACATTGTGGATACTTTCTGTATTCAATTTTATCTTCTTAAGCCAATCAATTATAAAAGTTAATGAGTCAATTCCTTATGCAATGACATTGTCTTAACATTGAATCTTGGCGCTACCGTGAATCAAATTCCTAGAAGTCAAAGAATTTACACAGTTCGTGACAAAAATGACGTCGAGGACGAAGTCTATTTTGTGCTTCATTGCCTTGCATATTCTGAATTAAGGAAAACATACAAGTACATAAAACAGTATTATTATTGTCGTCCAAGTGTATATAAATTAATAGTATTGTTTTCCAGTAAAAGTGTTAAAATTTTGAATAGATTGGGTAAATTTTTGTTACATGCCACTGCAGAAAGAAAACTCTCCTTGTAAGTATTTGGATTAAATATGTTTTGGAAAATAAATTCACAGTTTTCATGTACATCGTTCTTGTTTAGATATAAGTTACTTATATTGAATATTATACATTGTATGTTTAAATTATGACATTATACTGTCATGTCGTCATACAATTAATGCGTAATTCATTATTGATTTTGTGTCGTAATTACATTGCTCATTCAATTCGCAATAAGTATACAAATATATATATTATGAATATTTTGTTATCCTTTATGTTGTGATGTATTTGAAAGTAAATTGAATTGAATTGAAAGTTGAGAGCTGTTAGATTTTCCATCCAGCAATGTTTGTCACCTTCGTCGGAAGAAAGATCCAACACTTAAAAAAAATTAATTTGGATATTTGTGTAAAAGAAAAGAGCAAATAAAGAACGATTTTTTACACACATTTTTACATTAATGTTTTGCCTTTCCGGATAACCAATGTATGCTATCAGATAGTATGTTAGAACAAAAACGTATAAAGTCATATTACAGTATATTTTCAGAATAATAAAACTTCTTTTTAAAATCAAAATAGAGATTATTAATTCCAAACTTGTATTATATATTCTATCCAGATATAATGCACTGACGTTTACACTCTAGGAATCTTCTATGTCAGACATCAGCATTCCAGTACGGATAATTGAGATCTATATCTATCATTTTGAAATTTATGTTTATCAATTTAGTATTTCCGCGATTTCATCACCAAACGTTGGCGGCGGGATGATAAACATTCCCCATTAATTTCGAGAAAACACGCTGAACACTTGAGGATATATATATGTATATATATATATGTATATCATACTAGAAAGCTGCCCTCTAGAATTCATTTAGATCCCTTGTTTGTTTATTTACAGTTGACTCAAATAACATTCTTATCACTGAGATTGAGACTTAAGAGTTCAAGTATCAGGAACGTCTCGTGTTGGTCATAAATTTAGACAGAATGTCTACCTGGACGGTCGTAATCTTATGCTGAAGTCTGACAATCATTATCATGACCTGGTTTCTCAGTTCGTCCTTTCAGTATCAAGCATGTAGATTTTTTCCGATTTAGTTTTCGTGACGGGTGGATATCAGGTAGGAATCACTTAACCGGATTAACGACTTTATTTTGCTTTCAAATCGTTGTGCGGGTTATTCGTCAAGAACAATATATAAAAAATAGTGTGATTATCGCGCTCAATTCTTAATTATTTAACACAGGACAGACAAACCACAGTAAATGATAGGTTCTAATTTATCCATTTCCTGTTATTATGTTTTTGTATTGATTCTGAGATAAACTGTTTCTGGTCGGGAGTATGTGTCCTTTTCTGTTTATCATGGATGGTTCCACCTTCATGAACTCAGATTGTTAGTTCAGATACATTACAAAACATTCCACTTTTAAGGCGATTTAACACACTTGTCTTATCAAATGTATTCTAAAGTCATAGAGACACAGGGACAAATACAAAAACCAAGGAAACCCCAAAACAAGAAGGAAAACAACATAAAAAAATATCTTATAAACTATTACCCACCATAGATATGAGATGGGAGAACTCGCCCCCGAGTACCTGACAACATAGCCGGATATGATGCCAGGCGAATCTCTCGACATGACGCCAAAACATTGTCAACATGATAGCATAGTAATACAATCATGAATGTCGCTAACAATGTGCTGGTTTGGTTTGATATTTATTTAACACACTACGCCCACTCATTAAGGGACGTTTCTGTGATCGATAGGGTCACTGACGGACACTTTTATAGTGCAATCAAATTGAAATGTCGTATCTTGACATGGTAGATACAATCCACCTTGACACGTCTTGCCACCAATGGACGACCCAGTCTTTTCCGCCAACGTTCAAGATGATCGACACGCATAAGTCAGCATGTAACGTCCAGGGGATATAAATAACAACCTTCTTAAAAGGGGCGAACGCCCAACTAAAGGTAAAAAATGAGGCAGTGTTAAGAAAGATATAAGAAAAAAATAATTGTTATAAAAGAAGAGATAATATATGATCCCAAATTAAGTCACCTCTTTCGGCTCATATCCCGAGAGCAACATATACCATTCTTACGTCCAAATCGCGTGGCAGCCTATAATAGCTATCACAAAACCAGCTCAATGAAGAAAATCTGTTTCCGTTAATGGGAAATTGGAACATAATAAAATAATGATTATCAAAACTTGTGAGAGTCCTCTTTTATGTTTCCCGCGTTGCTCTTTGGCAGATTTAGAAATATGTAAAACTAGGTCATATAACGATGGCAGCCAAGACACACCGCGGGGAAAAGATAGCAGATGATAACATCTGGAGTGTTACCATGGTAGGGAGCATAATTGTCGGTATTTTCTCAATGTCACCTAAGGTTTCAGACACAGGGGTGAGAACATTCACGTGGACGTAATGAAGCGATTGATACTATTTGTTTTATATTACTTCGAAACTGAAAACAATCAGCAATTTAATACAGTTAAACTTCGTTATCTGGAGGTCAATAGAAGTCATAAACCAATATCGAAATATCCCGGGTATTCGAAATCTTCATCGTTGGAATGTTTATTTCGAGTTAATCGGTGACTTCGAGTCAATTGGTGTCTTCGATTTAATCGATGGCTTCAAGTTAAACGTGACTTCGAGTTAATCGGTGGCTTCGAGTTAAACGGTGATTTCTTCGAGACTTCGAGTTATAACAGATCGAGATTACGATGTTTGACTGTATACAAGAACTCCGTGTTCATAAGTATAATCCTACAACATGCGAGATTCACACATTAAAAATAAACAAAAGTACACATTATTCCTTAAGTAACTGAAATGTATATATAGAAAGTTGCATTAGTGGGAGCTATACACGATTCTAATGTAATCATCATATTATCCAAAATGATATTGTAGCTGTATTGATCAAAAGGAAATTGTAAGGAATGTTGTATGCTACAAATGCTTTCTTCCACAATAGATAATCGCTCTTTTGATCTCGCGTAAGGAACTAAAATGTTTTAAGTAGATGAGGGGGCGGTATGAGCTGGAGGTCATGATAGCTATACCAACTAGACATATATGTAGTTCTGTTCATTCACACACAATGCATTGTTAAAGTGTATTGAAATCATCAGGTAAGATACATGTAAGTACCAATGAATTTTCGGCAATGATTCATTATTTATTTAATAAAAACATTTGGAGTAATTGTGCAGCATCAAAGAATTTCTAATCTTCTCTCCATCAATACCAGTAACGAATGTGAAGTCAAATGATATGTATGATTCAGCAGTTTCTGACTATTACGGTCTTGCCTTATGATAAATAAACAAGTTTGCAAGACCTTTATTATCCAGATTTAAAAAAAAAGTGTTGGGCATTAGAAACGAATATGGTATTGGACATTTAAATTGTGTAATCCTTGCATGAATTGCAATTACTGACAACAGTTTCCGTGCATTAAAAAATTGCTACATCTGTACATATGTATATGAAATATGCTGAAAGGTATTAAAAAGCTCCAAGAGAAAACAAAATAGTATTCTAGAGAGCGCTTCATTTGTCATTGTAATAGTCATCAATTAGAAAACGGTCATGTGCAAACTTTTCTACATGCCCGTATACCTTCAGGGTATTGGTTCCAAGGCGTTTTGCCTCCAAGAACAACAAAAGACACACTCGATGCCAGCACCTTTTAGAACAAATTCAGAGTAAGATACAGTAACGCCAAAAGTGAATTAAATTGTACCATACAGCTGTTTGGTCTTTTCTAAGATTCATCAGTAATGATAAGGGCCTAATTGTTTGTACTAAGGGGCGTCGAGAAAACTCAAATAGGTCAAAGGAATTTCAAAATCTGAATGGTGAGGTTCAATGATGACTCAAACAGGAACACTCCGATCCCAGGCTGGAGACTTATCAACTATGTCTGAAACAAACCGTTTACGGAAAACCGATATTTGAATATTTTAGCAATCAGGACAAATGCTATTGATCGACTTTTCAAACACACTACGGACATGTGGGGTGCTAGCTCTTTTTTCGGTGTCTTTAAACAATTAATCCCCTGAATCTCCGGCTTCATCTGAAACATCAAAACACACTGTCTATAGCTATCTTGTGTCGCTATGCAAAAAAAAAACAACAACACCGTATTGGAAGAACGAAATAGAATTTAAGAACCTCCGAGAGGGATGTGTCTCAGCAAGAAAAAAACACTGTTGCTGTAATTTGTCAGACCACGAATGCGTGCAGTAACGATATAGAATCGTGCTTGACTGTCGCAGTGGTTGTAAATCTCTCTAAGCGAGGAAGCAAGTGTTCACAATACACCACCGGCTATTTGTTTACTGGGATCAATGAACGCGTGACAAGTAGACTCCACAGAGCGGCAGTCCTACACGACCGTCCTACACAACAGTCCTACACGACCTTCCTACACGACCGTCCTACACGGCAGTCCTACACGACAGTCCTAATAGACCGTCCTAAACGACAGTCCTATACGACCGTCCTACACGGAGGTATTACGACATGTCTGGGTTCCTCTTCATCATTACACAATCTCTCAATGATGTTTTTATCTAGTAATGTGTGAGCGATAGCAGCTTAGTGTGCTTAGAATGAAGCATAACGTGGGTTGATCTAGTTATTTATACATTAACAGATGTGAGAAAGTTCAGAGAAAGTTCAGAGAAAGCGTATGTCTAGTTGCCATATCATACTACACGATCGCATGAGTTTTTAAAACCTTTATCCATCAAGTATTGGGTTTTCATGTCGTATTATGATACAATTTATTGGTTGCTTTCAGTGAAAATTTGCTGCATTTTTTTTTGTGTTTTATTGTCTTTATTATCAAATCGTCCTGGTCACCTCTGCGGCCATCCGAGTTATCAGAACAATATGACTGGGTATCATGCCGCAATACAGTACAGTGTAGTAACACTCTTAACTCGTCCGTGTGCCTTTGTTGTCGCCGTGAACATATCAGATGGCTTTAAACATTAAAAAATGAATCAAATACAAAACATGCAGTAGTGTCTACTTCGTTGTGTTGCAAATGATATCCAGTGAACATTTCCATTTGAATCTGACTTTACCAAACATTTGTCTGTTCTGTTAT
Organism: Pecten maximus; assembly: GCF_902652985.1. Taxonomy (NCBI): domain Eukaryota; kingdom Metazoa; phylum Mollusca; class Bivalvia; order Pectinida; family Pectinidae; genus Pecten; species Pecten maximus. The sequence continues at coordinate 23,083,826 of NC_047025.1, read as the reverse complement.
ATCTAACATGATTGTCTTTACCAGCCACTGACTTAATCAAAACGGTTTATCTAGAGAAAGTATTCATTACTTCTTTGTGTCGGTGAAAAAAGTTTATTGGGGCACTCTTATTGCCAGCAAAGAGAAGTTTAGAAGTTTATCCTTCAAAATGATTCAGTCCCTCGTGGTGTCGTTAAACGGTGTTTTTGTGTCTGACCAAAGGACTCTGCATGTTAGGACATGTGTCAGTAAATTGTCTTCATTACACAGAACGTGTTATGCATTCGCGGGTCTCTACGAACAGTAGCCGGAAACGCCACTAGTTTAGTAAAAAGGAGTTGTCCGTATTTTGTAAGTAATGGTCATGGCAATTGCATAAGTAAACAGCACCTGTTGTAAATTGAGAATTGGCCGTGGTAGCCGCGAACCCCTTTCTATTTTCAAGATAAGTGTCGCAAATATATTTTGCATTTAAAGGTCAGTAATACGCCGATATCGGTCACCTGGATGTATATGAAAAAAACTTCTTAAGTAAAGAAGTTCCCAGAGAAGCAAAATGACATCTTATCTTGGCAACTGCTGTTTACTAAAGAAGTTGTCATGTCTGCTGCTGCGGGCTCTCGTAGTGTCTAATATTTAGGAGCATCGAAGTGACCAAAATAGATTTGCCGCTCCATTTGCAACACTTCTCTACTGTCTTTTTCTTTTTACTTCCTATCTTCACTCTCTGTACTTTGTATTGTATTGTTTCTGTTTATTCTATATCAGTCTTATTTTCAGCAATATAGTTATCATAGATGTCGACCCAGGGTTATCAAGGTTTTTTTTGGGAGATGATGATTTCGTGTACTTTCTGGTCAACATATTCATGATCATAAATAGTATCATTTTAACCATAGAGATCATGAACATAAAGCTGTCAACAAAGTAATCCGACAAATACGAAAAAAATGAAAACCGGGAAAGTAGGATTTACAGCATGTAATTATATTGCTGCCCGAAAGAAGCCGTACCATTACCATATGAATCGGGCAGGGGAGAGCTACGTGTTGTTACTATCTGGATAACTCTTTGAGCGTTAATCACACAGAGACTCGGTGTTCCCTACGGGGTAGTTTGGGCAACCAGTCAGGTGATGTTGGAAAGTAATTGGGATTGGAGGTCGTGGTGATATGTCGCCAGTATAAAGGTCAGTGATTTTGCGCGTATAGTTTCAGTCAAAAGTTTGAACAACAAATGTAATCGTGAAACAGCGGGTTGTGTACCTTGTAATAGTATAAAAATGTTTGATATGCATTACGTATGCCTCTGATGAAATTGTAATATGTCGAGTCAACTGTGACATATAAATCGTAGGCGTTGGTAGGGCATATTGATGTATAATTCATAATCCAGTACCTTTGACATTGAACGGGCATATGGTAGCTGTAACACAAGTACCATGTATCGCTATATACCATATAGGAAAACGGGGTCTCACTAAACCACAACAACGTCGGTATATGTTATAGCCACTTAAACAATGGTCAAATAACAGGATAGACGAAGGCTACCTAGCGACATATTATTCAAATGAAGCATATCGTTTATCATTAGACATCGTAAGCGATTGAGACGAAGTTTTATTAATTTGTATTAAGGCTATAGTACCTGTGGTGTTATTTGACAATTAAACGATGGTTATATTGTATTTAATGTCACTATATTCATGGCGCCTATTAATGAATATATTTACACATTTCCTATAACCTGTCTTTCTGAAATAAATCTGTGATTGATTAGCACCCAATTTGACACACAGTACAAAGCCATGCCGTGACGATGATGAACATAGCGGCAAAATGACGTCATGGTAACGCAATCGTTCTCAAGCATTCGTAGTGAAGCATTTCCATGACGTTGATCAACCGTATACAACAATCATGTCATTCGATCGGGAGTGCATCTATCCGTTTATAGATGCAGCCTGATTAAGATTGGGGCAATGACAAATGTAAATATTACATCATCTTTGCTTATAATGGAATAAATATATCCTTTGTAGTATGAAATGTACATAATTGATGTGATAATTGATAAGTTATGTAACCGTATCTTTATATAATTATTATGATGCAGACATTATCAAGATTATTAAGTTTTAAAACATTAATAGTCATGATATCCGTGACCTTTCGACACGTTTCTTAAATGCGATTATAGTTTATACAGAATAGAAAATATTAACGGGTAGACCGACTCATGCATTTTGATATACGCTAGTTTGGCCAACTTTGTGAATCGTTAACAATTACTTTTAATTATGTTGCTGATGAAGTTAATATTGTATTGGATATGAGTACATTGTCTACATACCTTCAGTGTAAGTTTCCCAGCCCCCGTAGACAGTCTGTAAGATCCCGGTGTTAAGAAGTCGATTAATTCCAAGAGTTCTTGAAATAGAAGCACGACTGCTCCTAAGAATCAATTTCTGACAAACTCAACAATTTGATGAACAATCCACGTCCTGGGAATACAAACTAGATAAATGGTCTTAATTGACGATAAATTGATCCCCGCTACCTGTTTCAACATTCAATTAATGCGGCGTGTACTTCCCTATTTGACGGTCCTCTGCTCTCGAGCTCTCGATAGAAAAGTCCCGCGCTTCAACGAATACATCCAGCTTCATCAACCAGACGAGAATTAGCTGCACGCGCTACAAACACTGGCGTAAGGTCCTCGATCGATGTAACCGCTTCACCAGATGGTTGGATATGGTGAGGTTTGCTCACTTGAGACCTTCGACAGTTAATACCCTACCAGTATTATTTCTGTGAAGTGTATAGGATTATTGGGCCAACTTTTATGAATCTGCAAACAATCGCAATCCATTTGTTTATATAGGATCGTCCAGTACATGAAGTATACCGCTACATGGATTATTTTCCTTCAATACCTAAATCTATAAATCGTTAATATATTCAGGTCAAATCAAAGATAAAACATAATTAAATCAGAGAATATCAGCAGGATGGTATGTTATAGCGTTGTAATTCATTTCGTTTCTACTTTCTCTTACATTCCGAGTAGATCCTTTCATGATTTATATAGAAAATGCGAACTTAACATGAAATATTTACCTACACCCACCTTCGTCCAAATTGATTCTTATTTAAGATAAATAAATGAAAAGAAGGACCGTAATTCACCCAGTAATGTTATAACAAAGTTCTGAATACTTTCAGATCAGTAGTGTAAACAGACATTCACCGCGAAACATTTGCCCACGCGAGGGGAACTTTATTTATATGCATTTGTGGCCCGTCGAGTTGTATCCTCAGTGATTAAATCCAGGTAAGATAAAGCAGACTACATATGTAGACTTTTAAAGGTCAAGTAAAGCACATCAGATCAAAGCAGGTCATATGAGTAATTAACTTGACTTGACAACGATGACATTTCTCTGATTGAATAGGGAAAGTGTAGGAAAGAGTAGCAACATTTTATATCTAAATTTATACGTGTGCATAGTACATCAGAGATGTTTGTTCTGTGTGTTTATAATTCAAACAATCTCGGCAATAATAGAGCGTTGTAAAAATACTTAAATCTAATTGAATCTCTGTTTTTTAAATGTTATACAAAATACATGTACTTGAGCAAAAACTTAAACATTGTATATTGATATTATTCATAATTTACGTAAGCCTACGGTCATTCATTAAGCTACATAATGTAGAAGGGGATGTATAGGAACGAACGTCTACGAATAAAACGTACATAGCAAATGGCATCCCAAGAGTCGCTACATATAATACAGACAGATTTATTTCCAAGGTCCGAGAGCACAGAAACAATATCCACGTCCACTTTATACGACTCAGAAATGGAAAACACCAGTTGGTTATTCCCGACAATCTTATAAGAGGAAGTACAGGTAGTTCTGTATGACATTCATTGAGATTTAAAATTCATCTTGATTAGCCTTTAATGAAATATTAGCCTGCCCGTTATTTCTATTGGATAAATATGAAAAACGACGACCAAAGGTAAAAACATATTAGCACCAGTAAGTGTCCCAATTTGCTCCAATCACGCGGTCCAACCTTGGGTAGTATTTGTGTTTTATAAGAGATGATGTTGTAAGATAAGATAAGATAAGGATAAGTAGCGATGATGTTGTTCACGCATAATAATCACTCAGAAACCACTTTAAAGTGTCATCCCTTTAAAATGCCATAACCTTGATAGTGTAGCTGTACATCCTTCATGACTGGTAATAGGTAAAACCATAGGGGTTTTAAAAGACAACGCTGAAACCAAATAAAATGTTTTAAACGAAGAAAAAAAAGAGTAAAGAGAGACTGATCAGTGAATTAGAAGTTTAAATACGCCAATAGTAGCCTCAGGCTAACGGTATGACGTCAACATAGGTGAGTTAAAAACTACACTTGAGCCGGGTTGTTTGTAACGTTTATGCTTTGTAGGCCCGTGAACAACCAGGATCTTTTGATGAGTCTCCATATTTCAAGCTGGTGACTACCTCACTTAACAACATACGGGAGACACGTCGCATGCCATCCAGATCATTTAAAACAGGGTAACGTCTTGCCAAAGGACACAGCCACAACAGTACCACAAATACTTGGGTATTTGTTACAGTCTCCATGTATCTGGGCCTTCCCTAGTGTGTAAAGCACATTTTGAGACGTTGTGGGGCTAGATTAAAATTCGGTAAAAATGGTCGCCCAGTGTTCATATACACAGAACACCGCGGGTGCCATTTCCCCTATACAACAAGGATGAATAAAGGACGAAAAGCGTTGATCATAGGCAGTGGTTAAAAAACTCTGTAGAAATGGGTATTAAAATATTGATAGGCAGGTGTGAAAGACCCATAATTCATTAAAATTTGAAAAAAAAAAAAATATTTCAAAAGAACGTATAAGGTAAGCATGTGTATTCTGAATCGTGACACTATTGGAATTAATTAAAACGTAACCAGCAGGTTATGATAAACATCCGGGACTGAAAAGACCACATTGTCTACCACCCGCAATCTCTATTAAAGGATTGTATAATGGACACACAATATATTATGTTTCAACTGTGACACCATAATACCATGCGATCGGCGTCACATCCGTTGAACGTCACCGAAGAAAAAGAAGTGCGGTGGAACTCATTTCATATCAGTCTGATAAAGCGCTGTTTTCACAAACGTTTGCAAACACGTCTTATCTATGTGATAAACAGACGCTCATATGCGCTCCAATTTCAAGCGAAATATGAATCTCGTAATATTTTTTTCTGGAAACCCAATGCAAAATGCCGATACTCAATTCATAGCTCATATGAAATGTCAGTTCCCGGAAAATCCTATATGGTTTACATTTACATCCAGATAAATCTTACACAATACTGTGAAATCGAATATTTAACAATGATGCAATTATTGATTATGTATTGCATTGCTCAGACAGGTAAATTGAAACAATTCACTAATTAAATTTGCATTGTGTCGCATGGTAATCGATTTTACCAAAGGAAATTGACATCCCAGCTGTGGCGGATCAAGTTTATCCGACATATCAGTTTAGCTTAGCATTGTTAGCTTACTGTTTAAATCGTTGTATATAATATATCTAATTTTATCATTTAAATCTCCAAAGTTGATTTGCTGAATATCCTTCCAAGGAAAAGACGAAATAAAAAACAATAATACAAAATTCGCTCACAAGAATAGGGCTAGTACATTACTTGAACTCTGTGTGTCGTAGTTGTTTTAACCTGCGGTAAATTTATCCAGAGAAATACATCAGTCACCTGTTTCCTTGATCCGCGGTACATTAATCACAAGACGTAGCACACATTGATTATCCCTGCATATAAATGTAATTTGAAATCTACAGTTGGATAAAATTACAAAAACACCCGGAGTTGGCTTATTTGTATTAATGTCATCCCAAGATTGCATGTAAATTGATAACAAATATGAATAAAAAAAAACCTGCACATAATCAATAACATGTATATCAGGGTTTGCATCTACTAAACGTTGCAACTTGATCCAATTCAAAGAAATATACAAAACGTAATTTAAAACAAAGGAGTGTCATATTTTGATAAAATAAAAATAATAAAAATCCGTACGTGTGTAACACATGGTTAGATATATCTTTAACTTAACATTGTAGTATCTAGATTTGCATTCTATTCTTATTAAAACATGTAATTTATACATTTTCCATCGGGGAGAGGTAGGATCACCCAAAATATCCGGATGAAATTGTCACATATGCCAGAGTGGTTCCCTATCTTTCAATTACACCATTATTACATTCTATAACAACTTTCAATTTCCCATGGCAAATCTGGTAATTTTTAATTGTGTCTCTTTCCTTTCTGTAACCCCGACCTCGCTGTACGCGAGACCTATGGTGATACTTAAGAAATGTTTGACTGCTTTCTATTTCACAGCTTAGATATCTCAGAGAAAGCAAATAGAAAACAAACATGGTTTGTATTAGCAAAAACCAATTAGTAAAGCTGTTGCTATGACTCATTAATCGTTCTTATTGATAAGGATGGGATGATATTTCTTTGAAATCAGAAAAATAACGCTAAAGATTATGTATTACGCAATTTCAAATCATTTGGGGACCGTGGAGAGTATCACGTTCGAATATTAACTCGTTTATTCGTAATAAGTAAAAGACATCGGAGTACTGGAAAATGTATTTCTATCTTCCTGATGCTTTTGGGGTTAAATTTAGACCTATTTTGTACTGGGGAACTGAATATTTTATGTAAAATTGAGTCTTTTTCTGTTCTGTTGAACTGAGGATTTGGTGTAAAATTGAGTCCTTTTTTGTCTCGGTGAAGTGAAGGTTTGGTGTAAACCTGAGTCCTTTTTTGTCTCGGTGAAGTGAAGGTTTGGTGTAAACCCGAGTCCTTTTTTGTCTTGGTGAAGTGAGGGATTGGTGTAAAACTGAGTCCTGTTTTGTCTCGGTGAAGTGAGGGTTTGATCGTTTCTCTAATATAGCATGGATACATAAAGCGTTATAACCGTGCGCATTCACTCAGATTTTGATGGTCTCTACAGCTCTATTAGTCTATATGTATTATAAGAAAATGAACAAAAAACAGAGGAGTGTAGCATGACCTACAAGATATCAATTATCTCACAACATGAACATTACCAAATATACACTGAATGAGGTCATTCCGTACCTAGTAATCTTAAATGATACTTTCACGAATGAAATAATCAAAGAGAAAATGATTAAAAGGAATCACATAAACATAGCTTAAGGCGCTAACTGAGGAAGTATTTACCGATTCCTGACAGATTTTCGAAGTTTACTCACTACTAATCAATACAACGGTGCCGGTGCCAGCACGCATTTGGATTTCGAATAACTTCAGTGTTGACCAATATAATTGATATCATACATTGATTAAACGTTCTCAATTTGGACATACTCTGTTATAAAGCATACTTCTCCAACTTTGTTATAACATTTATCCTCGTTCTATAAAGACGAGATTATTAAGATTTTACAGACTGTTAACTTTTTGTTGTATATTTCCCAAATGTGATATTAGAATCGAGATAGTTCTCTGTCAATATCACTTGAGTTTTAAAATTGGACCATTGTATACGTATTACAGCGTTTCCAAACACTTCAAATCAATATTACCTCTCACAGGATGTATGTCCTCCTTTTTTTCCCGGCCCTCTGTCCCAAAGGTTTGGAGCAGATCATTCGCTTTCACAGAGTTGCACGCCACGTGACCGGATGGGGTGTGCTGCTGGGTGTCTTCGGCAGTATGCTTCAGTGAGGTAGCACTATAAATCGGCAAAATTTCCGGCCTATCACAAGGAGACTTAACACGAACATACCGCAGCCTCCCGGGACACACATACGCACTCACCACACGCATGCATGTCGCACGCACGGGAGGCCGTCCTTAAATGACCTTAGCTGTTAATAGGACGTTAAACAAAATAAACCAAACCAAACCAAAGCACGTCACTTACCAGAAATAGGGGCCGCGGTGGCCGAGTGGTTAAGGTGTCCCGACACTTTATCACTAGCCTTCCATCTATGGGTTGCGAGTTCGAAACCCACGTTGGGCAGTTGCCTGGTACTGCCTGTAGGTCGGTAGTTTTTCTCCGGCTTTTCTCCACCACAAAAACCAGGCACGTCCGTAAATGAACCAGACTGTTAATAGAACAAAATAAACCAACCAAATAACCAGAAATACTCCAGACTAAATATGGTCACCATCCAGAAAGAGAAATTTGACAGACACAGGTTCCTCGACCTTCATTTGAAATATTTGTTTTAACATAGTGATTTAGAACAGTAAACCTTTCAGTTAATTATGTTTTAAGTGAAAAGCTATGTGTCGTTACATATGCAGTTGAATAGGTAAACCCCTTAAATATTGATGCCGTTAATGTAGGTGTGTGCTGTTATTATTGTGCCCATGTTTATTGACGGGATATATAGTGAAGTTGACAATGCTAAAATTTCTCATAATAAGGTTAATTGATAGAATGAATCATTGCTTTAATTGGATGATGTAAACGTACAATTATACATTAGTATGTAATATGTACATAGTCATGGTTCCTGTGAAAAGTGCATGTTTAAAAGGTCATTATACGACAGGGCATCTATCAAGGTCAAGCGGTGCTTAGTGATACGCTATTTTGTTAACTGATATAAAGTGCATTAATCTTTTTAATGATACCCAAGGCCAGGATACCTATCAACAAGTAACACTCTGTATTTGTATTAAACACCATTGTATCCAGTGTCTGGTCTCAAATTCAAAATAATTTGAAAGGCTTGGTTCAATAGGGGTCACTTAAAAAAAGTTTTGTTAAACAATGCTATTTGGCTACAGTCAAATCGTTTACAATGTCTAGAACTGTAAGTCAGTGGCTAGCTTACATTGCTATACATGTGAGGAGTAGCAAGTTTATTGATATCCATAACATATGTTATGATATGAATCTCATGAAAATCAAATCTTTTTATCTTTTAGGCTGGTGAAATCACAGAAATATTCATATAATGTGGGGAAATGGACCAGGTGATCGAAGGACTTAGTGATCTATGTATGGACCACCAACAAAAACCACCTGGATATTCATGTAAGCTGCATTGTAACTGGTTCACAACAGGAGTAGGCAAGGTTTGAGAGTACAGGACTCATTTCTTTTTTTATTATTTTTCAATCGAAATATCAACTTTCTGTGAGTTTTTCTTCCACTGCCTTACTAAGTGTTGTGACATAAACTAACTTACTGAAACATACGGTTCTGTCTTTCTTCCATTTATTTTATGTATTCTGCTTTAATTGTGACACAAACTTTCTGTAAATCACTTAGATTTCGTGAACACTTATTAATTTTGCAAACTTAGCTCTTCTGACATGTTTATTTAATTACAATATTCTATTTTTCTGCAAGGTAGTTTCAATCCTGACAAAAACATTTGCAACTTTAGTTAATATCGTTTCCAATTGTCACATGAGATAATGATCAAATAACCAAGGCAGATATTGAAAAAAAAAAAATTTCATTGAGAGAAAAAAAAATACAAAAATATACAAAGATAAACACCAGATCATTCATATTTTCACCTTCTTGTTTCCTTTGAAGGAAATATCAAAAATAACAAAATGAAGGTCCCTTCAAACTTAACAAGTATCGTCATACTGGTAAAAAGTGATGATTTTGTTCATGACTTACACAGTAATTGGATGAACACTATGCAGTATAATGTAGCACACATTTAAAAAATGATTTAGTACACAGATATGCATCAATATTCCTCATAATTGCTTTATTCTACTACCACGGTGCATGTCCGTACACTTGTGTTTTGACTGTGTACAATGTGTATATATATGATTTACCGCTATTGCATATATACAGAAAAAGGCATATGTTTCAAAAGTATTTTACAAACATTTGGAACTGCAAAATCACTTTTATGTCTATTTTAATTTGTCACTATAATTGTTATTTCTGCTACATGTACAGTAGATCATGCTACATGTAGCTTATTCTCCATCCAATAGGACCTTTGTACAGAGTTTGGTTTAGCAAGACAAACATTTTGAATAACAGATACACACACATAACGTTAAAGTGAAATAATGACGTCATCACTAATAAAGTAACAACTTTTGCAACATTATGTTACTGATGTGACAAAAATAACTGTGTCACTGAGCACTTTTTGTTTGGAAAAAAATGTTTCATTTCATATACAGATACTGTCAAAGCACATCAGATCACACAAAGTCGTCAGTCATAACGTTTAATATCATGTGTATAGTACAATAAAAGTTCTATTAACATATTGCGTAAAACAATGAAAACCTGCTAAAGGAGCAAGTGTCCCAGTGGGCTTGCATCCTCAATCTGGGTCTGAATAAGGGTCAAGGTCAATTATTTTGGCAAATTTTGATGGGCATCATCCCAAGAACCAATAAGCCATATATCTTGATTCTAGGCATTTTAATTAACCAAATTAATTTGAATGTTTAAACAAATTTGACCTCTGTGCCCTTGAATATAAATCAAGGTCATTTCGTTTTGCAAATGTTGGACATCTATTCAAGAACACAGCAGCAAATATCTTGATTTAATGCCTTCAAGTTAATGAGAAGAGTTTATCTGAGTGTTTTAACTAAGTTCATCCCAGTGACCCTTTATATGGGTTAAGGCCATTTACTTTTGCAGTCTTTGTCACACACTTTTCAAGGAATATATCATATCTTGATCCATGGATTTTTAGTTAATCAGCAGAAGTTGTTTGAAGGTTTTAACCAATTTGACCATTGTGACTTTGAATATAGGTCGAGATCATTTCGTCTTGCAAACTTTGATCAGGCTCTATCCCTGTAACATACCAACCTAATATCTTGATTCAAGGCCTTTTAATTAATCAGAAGAATTCATTTTTTAAACAAATTGAATCCCTTGAATATGAGTCAAGGTAATTTCTTTTACAAATGTCTTTGAATTCCATCCAAGAAACCTACCAGCTGAATATAAGGATTCCAGGCCTTTTGGATTTTGATGGATGCCACACAACAGCATAAGTGTTTGGTCCTTTGGGCCAGGTGAGCTAAAAATGATATTAACTAATGCAAATGTAGAAACTACTAATATTCCAGATTAATGGAACAGAAAACAAGTCAATTTCCATCATAGACTATGTTCTCAGTATCATTCAAGACAACATTCCAAGTCACATGGCCACCACAGGTAAAACATTATTTGAGATTTTTAAACAAGTAATCAGTCAGATTTGCAACTTGAACTCAATAAAATAAATCAAATTAATCAGACCACCAATTTGGCTTCTGTTTGGTGTTTGTATATAGATACACATGTACAACCAAACCCAGGAAAACTTTCAAGAAATTACTTTCTGATCCACATTCGATTTAATGATGAACCACTTTATGTCTTCGAACCGACATAAAAAGTAATTGAAATATGCCTAATGTAATTGGATTTTCTGGTTTGATGTCATAACCAGGCATATGTGATTAAAACAGGGTCTGACCTTACTCAACACTTATGACCAACTGGCATGTCCGAGTTCAGACTGCTTTTAAACAATGAAAATATTACACATGGTCCACCTCAGTCTAAACTGTCTAAAAAATACTGAAACTTAAAATTATATGTCAACATGAACTACTTTTTTGTGTGTTTTCATAGTGAAATGAAAATATTTTGTTTTCTGGTAACCTACATATCACACGCAGCAGAACTAATGTCGATACTAAAGGGATCTATAATCTCGGAGACCTGTTAGGCTACAGCATAATACACAGGTAGCTAAATACTAAAGTTAACCAGGTGTTGCAGATATCATGGTTGCCATAAAGAGAAAAGTTGGAGAAACCAAATAGATAAACATGAATTAGCGGTCAACAATTACATGTGTATGTATATTGATGAAACAGAAATGGGTTTACTGGTACAATGATGATTTCGCCAACGGTTTGCTGCTTCTTCATTAGATTGTAAGAGTTTATACTATGCACTGTATGGTAAGTAACTGGAGTCTTGCTAGTTGTGGCTAACATCAGAGGTACTGTTTGGCTAGGGAGCGAAGGAACTTCCTGAAGAAATCTGAAATGTATGCACTAAGTACAGAAGAGTTATTTCCCTTTAGTTGCAACATTTCACTATTATTAAAAGATTAAGCTTTAAAATTCATATCCTCAAAATTAGATTTGTAGATTAAATAAAACTTTAGACTTACTGCAAGACTTTAAAATGAGGTCAGGATACACTCTTTTTTTGCTTGTAACTATAGCATGTCTTTAAAGATAGGTATTTGTGATTATTTCTTAAATATAAGGCTAGACAATATTTTATATCACATAAACCCATGCTGTATGCAAGCCCAAATAACCGATTAAAACTGTAAAAGATGGGTTTTTTTTATTTATTTTATAATTAAATGAGGTCAGTGCACACTTATTTGCTTCTAGCTAGCAGCATAATCGGAGACCTCTTTGTGTGGTAATTTCCTTTGTTTTAAATGCTAATTAAAATATGACGGCAATAAAGATTTAGAGAAAATCTTAAAACTGGATGGAGTAAAGGAGTGGAGAAGGTTATCATGGCCACATTACCCTTCAATGTTATTTAACCACTGTGAAAGCATTACAAGAATAGGATCAGCTTTACATCCCATGGCTATATGTCAAGGATACGGACAAGGAATTCAGGCATGCTGATATCCCAGACACAGGGGTAGTACAAGTAATACACAAGTTAATAAAGTAACTCGCAGTATATATAGGTACTTAAAGTATACACACGTGAACTGTCACTGCATAATTGTTGATTATTCCTTGATACTTCGGACGAATAAAATTTTTGTTTTCAAGATTCAATAACATCGGAAATCCTGCACCCCCACCCCCATAAAATACATCAGAGAAACATGGTTTAATTTTATTACTTATACAGCGAGCTATTTAACAAACGCAAAGCTAGGGCAATCCTGGACAAAAAAAAATACAAAAAAGATACGGGGAACAACATTTGAACGCAAAAACGCGTGACTCACACATGAACCACTTACACTAGATACTATTCCTCAGTAATCTTACATGTACAGTCTCAACTTCTCGGGTCCTCGCGAACTTGCCGTATTTAATAAAGTTTCTAAATTATCCTAAACAGAATGACGCTTAGCTAAAGCTAATTAAGAACAAGTTTGCTATTAATGTCATAATGAGATCGGTGTCCTCATCAGTCTCTCCAGTTCATTTTTTATCCAAGATCATGTGACATGCTATTCAAATATTTCTAAGTCCAGATTAGCTTACACCCTGACAAGATCACTTTGCAAAGTATTGCAACATGAAGGCAATAAACTTAGTAAAGAGAGACAACTCTTGACTTACCTAATATCTGTCCAACAAAGACGTAAATGTCATTGGTTGCCTCCCTTAGAACATCTTCGCTAGCCAGGGCTTCTGATTACTTTTCACTCAGAGTGAGACATAATCAGAAGCCTTGGCTAGCGAAGATACCATTAGAACGAGATGTTCACAGATAATACCCTATGTAGTTCTACTACGATGTGAACGAGAGTTCTTACTAGAGGGAAACTGGTCATTGATACTAAAACACGAAATTCTATTCAAACGTTTAACTTGACAATCATCATATGACGATACGAGTCCTATGAATAGCTTTCCTTTGCATATACATGAAGGTTAGTATTATTTTACAACAAGATAATTCGAATGAATTACAGTCCTCCACAGAATGTGAAATTATATGCCAAGAATGCACAGATGATCAATAAACCCGAAAGAAATTTACTGATAAGTGGTGACCTTTTACCATGTTATTGTATTTACTGACAGACATTCATTCTTTGATTGCGTTTGGTGATATGAATTTTAATAATATCACTAATTCCCTATTGATTTCTAGCCTATTAGTTTTCATCTGGTTGGGAGAAATTTGCTTCTTTGTCACTTTAACTGTTTGGCTGAGTTTCTTCTTCCTCGCAATGGCGAATTAAGGTGGTTGCCTACATCTACAATCAAAATTTTGCTGGGGATAAAAAATTCATTTCAATTTCAGTGATTATCTAGGCGATAAAGAGTCAAAATTTGAAAGAAAAAAGATAATTGGTGTAATAGATTATTGTACAAAAACATCCCAAATATGCTCAAATATGACCCCGTCTGAAAAATAATAAATGTTATTTTTAGAAAAATCATTGTTTGTGGCATGCTAATTCTATACGCAAAGAAAACAAACTCTCTCTTAATTCAATAAAAGTGTTTTTATTTATTGATATCAACTTCATTTAATCCCAGTATGTATATTACAAATGACTACAACAGTATGGACAAAATATACAAGAATAGAATCCGGAAATAAAAAATACAACCTTATACTGTATTAATCCTTTTCCAATAGTAAATACTTTTACATTAGACATGATGGCATAGGTTATGGAACGCTTCGAAATGTTTTAAACACAGTTTGAGAGATTTTGTGGAGTATGAAAGGAATGCAAGATTGGGATGAAGTTGGGGTGTGGAAGAAAGAGAGGGGAGGAAGGGGCTGGGTAATATTGATGTGAAAGACGTAGGATTGCCGGGCCAATGAGAATTGGAAATAACTGGCATTGGTTAAGGATGTCGGTAGGAAAGACCTTAGTTAAATCGTTTGGAGTTAATAATGAAAGATTGTACACAAAACATTATTATAACGTATTCATCATCAGAAAGCTCATCATTCCCGAACAAAGTAAATCAGTTGTTAATGGATCGTTTATGTCATCAAATAGACGACAGTGTACTAGATAATGCTCGTTGGTTTCATTTGATTCTATACAAGGGACACATGGGACTATCAATAAGATTTCTTCGGTGGAGATAAAACTTAAGGGAACTACACTCCATTCTCAAGCTAGCATGGGGAATCTGGCCCATTTACAATGTAGGTATCAGTAAAGTGGTACATTGGGACTTTATGAGTATTTACTTAGATATGATTTCAGTTTATAAATTGAAGGACCATTTTTAACACAGTTTGGCAAAGAGTTCCAGATACCGATGACTGAGAGGATTGAATGGCGGAGAGGATTTATTGTAAAGGGTCGTGTTGCAAAAAGGTGGTGAAAAATTGTTTACCATGCGAGAAGGATTTCTGTTTAACAAGGTTTAAAATTATTAACCAACCACCTTTGCGACCAGTTATGAATTTTATCAAGATCACGATTAAGAATGTCTGCACTTATGTTTGGAACATCAACAGTGACGTAGCGAGAGGCGTCATCGGCATATAACTTTACTGTAGTAGGTGTCTTTAACAATGTTGTTTATGTATATCAGAAATAAAAGAGCTATACATAGCTTATACCTTCATAAAATGCAAAGACATATAATAGAAATAAGAGTAGTGTAATACATAAGATGTCGCATACAGAATAAAGCTGGTAGATTGCACACAGTTACTGAAGACATCGATTCGGACACGATAGAGCGATACATCATAGGCATGATGTAATCCAGGACAGAGGAAAGAGATACGCTGGAGATGTCAAGGACATATACTTAGTCAACGGCACATCGGGCAGGGCGTATGGCAGAAGATATGGGGCATGGTAGGAGAACCAACGGGGAGGGTTCGGGGAATGTGCGAAGTTGGGAGAGAATAGTTTGTACAAGGAGGGATGTAAAGAATACCGGAGATAACAAGTGGGAGTGAAAAGGAAGATGGGTCAGGAGGACGAGTTAGTAAGAGTGTGTGTTATATAAGGACACAAGTACATGAATACTAAATGACATTTCTTAGTCAGAAAAAAATGTGTAAAAAAAAATATTATTATTATGGTACATTATCTTAGCTAATGATTGTGAGATCAGGTACTACTGATTGCTTACTATTAAAACTTACAAATTATGAATCGGGTCAATAATTGTAGCATCTATATGTAGGAATATCAAAAAAATATTTAATAGTTTGAACTCGTTTCGAAAGGCTTCATTTTCAAATCTACACTCAACTTTAACATGTCTTGTTATACTATCCTTAAGCATCATTAATGCGTTTTTATACTTGAATACGGCTAAAAGATTTTGAGATTTGAGAAACACATTCGATATTATGTGTCTATTTGTTTCCTCATATCCATCAACTTTGTCTTTGAGCCACATTTGACATTATATATAATTATATAAATGTAGCTAATTCATTTTGATATCTTAAAATCTCTGAGTGAAGTACCTGTGGGATAAAATAGGTAAAAGATATCCATGATATAACTTAACTGCTTATTTTTTACATCATTTTTTCTTATGTCTCGAATTAAAATATAATAAATGCTACAAACGTTCCAAATAAGTATAAGCAAGGTTCTGCAAAGTGTAGAATTATCCCTCTCGCCCAGCTGTTAGTATGGAAACTCAAATATTTATATAGATATTATCATTATTCATCGAGTACAACTACGACAGGAAATCACCAACACATAGTGCATATGATACATTGTGCTAATTATTTGATATATAACATAGTAACACAATTGACGAAGGATGATAACTTTATGACCCGTGCCCTGACCAGGTCTCAAACTCACGATCTACGGCACCCAATCGCCTAGCCAGAAATACTCGCAGTTTATACCGCTGCGCCACATCGATCTTATAATAAGAGTTTATCATGATGTAGATCCTATGGGTGTTTCACTTGAGAAGACACAACTACGGCACTAACCTAATATACAGAAAGTTTTGTGGAGTTGAGTGGAACGGTTTTGAAATCGTAGACAGAATGGAAACTTACAGTACTGTTGTGGGTTTTTTTAAACTATGTTTCCGTTGTAATAAATCAATGAATAATTTAATAAATAAAACAGGGACTCAATGCGCCTGAATCGCTCGTCTGTTATCCGTTGATACTTTTTATACATAAACATAAGAACAAGTTTATCAGCGACCAGATGCAAGGTCTCAGGGCCTCGTGGTTATTTGAAAAGGTGGCTTTTAAATATTATGGCCGATCGTACTCTACTTAAGTCATGGTCAAGTCATTCATTGTCCTAGCCTTCACCCAAGTATGCTACAAACCAAATGTCAGGTCTCTGCGACTTTTGGTTATTGAGAAGCTGTTTTAAAGATTGCAGCCTATTTGACCCCTGTGACTTTGAATGTAGGTCAAGATCATTCATTTAAACAAATTTGTTAGCCCTTTACACCAGAATGGCCTCTTTGTTATTGAGAAGAAGGCGTTTTAAAATTTCAGCCTATTTGACTACTTGTGCAAAAGACATGTACATAATAGTATTTAGAACTGAATGGAAACCTAAATAATACAAGCGATTTCCCAAAATATTCATAGCATCATCGGGTTTCTCAAGGAATTAGATGTCTTAAAAAAAATCTATTCCGGATTAATAACGTTCAACTGCATTTGTCGAGATTACGTGTAGTTTTGATATGCAGTGAAGGATATACACATAGCTATTAATATATGTTTTACATGTGTTCACATGCTATTTTTACGATGATTTTGTACTTGTTTCTTCAGCAGTATTGTTTTCTCCCCTTTCGCCATCTTCTGCATCGTCATATATGCAAGCAACAAACTCTGTAAACAAAAATGTGAAATTTGGAGCGACAATCAAGTTCAAGGCCAGTCGATTTGATGTTGGTACGGCGACTTCGAGGTTCGTCGGATGTACATCAAAGTATCATTTTTTGTTCTTTTACAAGGTGGTGGCTATTGAACATTCAATTTTGCCTCGATATATTCCAGTAATGAAGAGAACAAAAGTGAACGTAACCACTTGATTATTTTGGATGGACCAGCACCAACATCTTCATCAGGCCATTCGCTGTTATTTCTACCGATACTTTCTCACGTTTGCTTACATGCTATGTGTAAATGTTAACTAAATACCACAATAAAGAAACATGCTAAATGCCATGTGTAAAGAAATGCGTTGATCATAAACAGATATAGTTACAAGTAATAGCTTTATGTTAAAATATCAAAGAAACATATAGCACATATAATAAAAAGTATTTTAGAAAGTAGAAGCTTAGTTTAAAGTCACTAAAACCGTAATCTGGGAAAATAATCCCCGTTAATGGACAGCCACTGGTGTGTACATGTACATGTTTCGTGCTGTAATATGAGAAAGGCAAATTCCAGCTTCGGTTAGAATGTCGTGTAACGACCACAGGTTATTGATCATATGAATGCAAGCGACTAACAGGCCAATGCCTAGGTATATCGGGGAAGGTGAAGATGGCTACTGTCGCACGGACCTTATAGTATTCATACTGTAAATGGGCGCGATAATACATTGAATAATCCGACGAGGACCCCAATCGAGAAGGGAAGCCCCAATCCAGGAGAGGAAGAAAAACACTAATTAGAATAGCAAAGGAAACACTGTCTTTGAGAGACGAATGTTGGTGAAGGAAAGTATATTTATTAGTAATGTGAACACTACACGATGTACAGAGGATTTAACCCTGTACCTTGTGTTGTGTTATGTAACACGGATTACTAACTAATGATTATAGGACTTCTATAATTATTATCTACTACATATGTATATGACAATATATATAGAGGTTCCCCAACGAGTGGAGATTGTTTATCATTTTTATCCAACTCCAGATAGTTAATTTTCTAATTTTGAAAAGACACTCGCTAAAGCTCGTGTCTTTTCAAAAATAGAACATTAACTAACTCGAGTTGGATAAAAATGATAAACAATCGTCACGAGTAGGGGAACTTGTTTATCCCATAACTTCTTTACTTACAAATGTAAGCTTGTCAAGTTCAAATTCTCCCAACGTAGCAACTAAATTCCGTGAACCAAATCACTACACGACAAAATATAGGTCGTTAAATACGAAAGCTTATCATCTATTTTAGATGCACGACTCATATCTTCTGTACTATATTTGTAAATAATTTAACTTTACAAAACGAAATATTAGTTTGACAATCCTTGTATCTGTGTGATTTATTAATAGGTACATAATGTAACTTGTTTAAATGACTCCGCTCAAAATATTCGAAGACGACACCGTCGAATGTTTCCGCTGAATATGAGACTAATCATTGTCAGATTCAATTATCGGCCCTTTCCTGGATTTCGTAGGTATATTATTACTGGTTAGTGTGATGGTAAATGTTCATTCTGTTATTTATTCATTCAAGACACCGTGCATTTCAACAAATATTTCGGAAACCGAGCTGGAGTGCTGAGCAATATTTATTTAACGTTTGTCAGTGTGTTTACACGAAATCTCATCAGTTTACTGACATGAGACAAATGTTCCAAGATGATTTTTTTTTTTTTTACATTTTTGTGTTTGGGATAAATATATTCGTAATAAAGGTAAGTGGAATGATAAGAAAGTGTTTATTCGTTGATTTTTTTTCTGTTAGTACAATATCCATACCGAATGACACCCAACTAAAAGGGAAGCTCTAGGTTAAGGCCTACGTTAGATGCCGCGACCGTTTCATTCAAATGACTACGATTAGAGACAGTGATTTAACGATTTTGTATTGCATTTCTTCATTGTTTTGATAATTCTTTCATGGCTATCGGTCGGGGTCCACTGCATATCTAGAATCAAGGGGAAGGTGGGGTGTCAGTTTTGGTTCGCTAGGCCTATAACCGATGCAATATCTCGCTTCCGTGCGTCGTCTATTTTACCAACATCAAATTATATTTCGTACGTCTAAAACCCAAGATTAATCGACATTTCCACGAGGTCACCCCTCTCACCCAGTTATGTTAATGTTGAGCATCGACAAATCCACAAAACGTGTCCATGTTGATCTTTTGAAGACAGACCACAAAAAGTGAAAAAAGAGTAGTGAAAATAGTCCGTGGTCAAAGGCCAGATGTAAGCCAATCAGATTTGTTGGGGGTCACAAATGACCAATCGGAGGCTTAGAAAGTGGTTACACACTGCGGTGTGTAAAAAAACAATAACACTGCTACGAATTTTATCACGTGCCATATCAGTTATGAAACAAGCGTAGTTGTGGGATAAACGTAGTTATAAACACGAGACAGTGCATCATACCTTCAAAATCTATCCTTCCGTCTCCGTCAATGTCAACCTCAGCTATCATCTCATTAACTACAAATAAAGGGCAAAGATAATCAAACTGAATTGAAATTTTATACTCTGATCACCATTAGTATTTATAATAATCGGTTGAGTTTTACCTTCGCTATATCACAGTACTATTTCAAAGTACCAGTTCGTAGATTTATTTGACTTGTTTCTCTGAAGGTAATTTGCGAAGATTTCCTATCCAGAATTTAATTCTCTCGCGAATATCTATTGCAGTTTGATATTAGTACTTCAATCCCTTAAATTACGAATTCAGTGACTTATAAATAAAACGTGCCTTCCTAATAACTTGCATAACAAAGTACATGCGACTACTAATCGAAGTGACATCCTTGAACTATGACCTTTTAAGCAGGCTACATACTTTCCTCCTTAGTGAAATCCTCCCCCATACACTTCAGAACCGCCCGGAGGTCGGAAGCACTGATGTATCCACAGCCCGTCTTGTCGAATACCTGTAACGTAATGGCTTGTATGAAATGTATGTCAAGGTCACAACGTAGATATTGTAAGCGTAGATACCAAAATACAACAACAGGGTTGGATAACATTTTGGAAGAAAAACATGGAAGTTTATTAGAATTCCACGTAGATATTTGAGGATGAACATAAATGATATATTTAAAATCAATTCATGTTTACTGTTGTTTTGTAAATATACAAGCAAAGTAATGATGGACAGTAATTCGTTATTCGGAATAACGAAAAACTTAGTAAAGTAAAGTTAGACAGTAATTCAATGGTAACCTGTCTTGACGGATACTACAATGATGAATAAACTATTAATATATTTATGTTCCGAAGCACCTATATACGTATTATGAGTATATTGACGTCTTTAAATCGACATCATTTGTTATGGTCGTACATTGTGCAGTGTGACATTCTATTTTCATTTTCTGGGAATGAATTACAATGGAAATTAATATATATTAATTACAGCGAATTGAGAGTAGTGTGTTAATCTTAAATTAATAATAAAGATATGTGATATCAAATTATTTTAAAGAAAAGTCAATCAATACCAATCAATCAATTGAGTTGAGATTAAACACATATATATGTATGTGCATTCCATCATATCTGGTGGTATGCCAACAACTTCTGGTCTTAAATAAGACTTTAATAGAATTAATCTATGGATGAATAAATAGAATACTATTTAAAATTGTGCGACATGTAAATCGTCAGCAAGACGTCAATTCAAATTGAAATGTTAATTCACATATTTCGCGAACCAGGAACAGTTATTTTCAGAAAAAAATATCAAACTTTACAATTTTGATATAAGAAGATTTCACATATGATATACACAACAAGTTTAATTCAAATTGAAATGTTTATTCACCATTTTCCCGGACAAAGAAAATTGAATTCCGGATAAAATTTTAATCTTTATAATGAATATTTTGTGGTTCCATAGATTTGACACCGCATGCCAATCTCAACTTTTGAAAGGTTTTATGATAAAAAGATTCCATCTAGAATATATATACCAAGTTCCATTCAACTTGAAATGTAAATTCACATTTTCCCTGGACCAGGAGAACTGAAATTCGGATAAAATCTCAATATTTCCGCTGTACAACTTTGAAAGGTTCCTTAATAAGAGGATACCGTCTAGAATATACACAGCAAGTTCCATGCAAATTGAAGTGTTAATTCACCTTTTCCCCATAACTAGAAAATGGAGCAAAATTAACTCTTTTTGACTTTGTTGTCCCATAGAATGAAGACCGTATGCCAATGCCCAATTTTTGAAAGGTTACAGAATAAGAGGGTTCAATATAAAATAAATATAGATCCATATACATCCCGGACAAGGAAAATTGATTTTCATATAAAACTTGAAATTTTATAATTTGGTATTCTGCGGTCCCATAGAGTGAAAACCGCATGCCGTTGTCCACACCGAGAGGATCGAAAGGTTCCTATTGGATATACTTTGAAAGCAGTCGGTAACAGATATGTTATTCATCTTGCATAGAATGCTATATCTTATTTTGTACCCCTTCTGGTCTTTAATCGATAAGTATTGTATATGATGTCAAGAAAGAATTAAATGTTATAAATTTATTAGCAACATAATTATAACCTTGTACTATTTAGTCCCTTTTCAACACTTTTTGATACGGAAGCGTACACTAAAGGTTATAATTCTCGTACACGGGAATGTTTTTATTATGATATCACTGCAGCAAATATTTGTACTCTAAAGCGTTAAGACCTCCGTGTGAATATTAACTGTTTCTTCATACTTTGAAATCTAATAAAACCTGATATTGCTTCCCACTAGAACAAATGAATACAAATAGATCACACATTTTTTACTTGAAACGTATCTATTGAGCATTACTATCAACTTTAATATGAATTAAAGTGTAAGTTATATCAGTTTGAAACATTTTATCACACATTTTCATTTGAGTGATCCTGATTCCGTTGATGCTTCCCCCCCCCCCCCCCCCCCCCCCCCCCTTTATGATTTTAGCTGTTTCTGTAGTTTTCTTTTAATTTTTTTAGCAACCCTAATCTTTAAATTTATTTTTTACATTAATAACAACTTAATATCAATGCACTTAAAGTAGTAATAAACCTGGTCATCCCTTAAAAAAAATTGGACATATGTACGCAAAAAGAACACTGCCAGAAGGAAACAATAGTCTATGCTCAAAATCAACCAAATGGAAACAAAAAAAATCAACAATATATAAATATAGATTTATTGCATGGAGACACTCAAAAAGGCAAGGTACTTTGCAAGAATAATCGTCTTCTGCTTCATGGAAAAACCCCGTCATACAAATTAAAGTCAAATTGAAAAGTCACGATTTTGAGTTAAAGTGATGTGTTATATATACCAAATAGAAGGGCCTTGACATATTTGAAACAATCTGGGAGATTTAATGATGTGTTTACAAGTGTTTATTGACAAGTGGTTGTTTACAAGAAGTGTGTTAGGGAATTACAGAAAAGAGATGGTTGGAGAATGTACTTGTAATTTGGCAATATAGTATATAAAGACCACGAGAGACAAATTATTATCGAGAACTGGTTTACAATTGTAAAGGAGAGCTATATGCATTCTGTGGGATTATTAATTGCCTGATACTGAGAACCATTGGATTTATGAACATTCTGAATTATGGAGAAAAGATAGGAACGGATCACTCAAGGACAGCTGTTTTAAGATAAGTAATTAACAGTGTTGATTAATACACCATCTTGTATACCACTTAATTGTTATTGTGAATTATCTCTGTAACTTGCTTAGTTTTATCTTCAAAATAATATTGATATCACACATTCGTGGCATTATTTCAGAATAAACAAACTACTTTCATCTTACATTATTATATTCATTGCAATTGAAATTTATTTGAAGAAAATCTAGTATGTCGCTATGCACATGGCACGGCCCGAAACATATTTTTGATTTAATGACGTCAGTGTCCTCATAACAAACAGTTACTTCTGACCTTCAATATTGTGCAATAATCTTGATTAAAGGTAAATTCATCAGATGAATTCACGATTGTAATATCCGACAAAAAGGTGACACTTTTTGCATTTCATATTACCTTAGGATAGGACAGAACAAAACTCATTATGGTTTTTAAAGAAATACATTGTTAAATAATTACCTCGTCAGTTTTGTATGTTTTTACAATCAATTTCAATGTTCGGTGTCCAACGTCCTAATTTGGATGTTTTCTTTGGCGCTCGTGTTCTCGCGTGGTCATGTGGGCACGAAAGTCTACATTAACACTTGGTCGGTAATTATAGAAAGAGCATCCAATTGACGTATTTTTTCGTACAAACTAATGCGATGCACTTGTTCATCGTACTTTGAAACTGGAGAAAAGTGCAAAACCTTCTTTTAAGTTATTCATGTACAGTTATTCAAAGGCGTCAGAAACTGACATTTATTGAAGCAATACCTATTTGTTGTCTACTTTTTAAGTAACTTTGACGATGTTCGACATTTCCGAAGGATGTACAGCACTTTTCGTTCTTCTCGAATAAAAACGTTCACGCTCTTATCTGTTTTAGTATTGATTTTGGTTAATGGGGCAGGCTAAGACGATTTACAGAGTGTTAATATTCATGTTTTAGTATTGATTTTGGTTAATGGGGCGGGCTAAGACGATTTACAGAGTGTTAATATTCATGTTTTAGTATTGATTTTGGTTAATGGGGCGGGCTAAGACGATTTACAGAGTGTTAATATTCATGTTTTGGTATTGGAACTCGTCAGCGTCTTAAGTATATTAGTCGGCATATAGAAACGAACAAATGTTGATAAATTAATGCAATGGATCGTTATCAAATTAAAATAATCATTCATATATGATTTCCAAAGGCATAAGGTATCGTGTAGAACGTTTGTCGTTGTACATACACGTTTGTAGATTCAACACTGTGGTAAAACCACCGTTCTTATCGTTGACATGAGAGCCGATCCAAGCTGGGATCACGAATGCACTGACAAAGTGAAAGATGAATTTTTTTGCATCTTGAAACACTGAATAATAAATCGTCCTAGAGCACCCGACTACCCAAAATCAATACTTATGAAATAGGTAAGAGCGTGAAGGTATTACGAGATTCTTACGAAATGAAAAACATCGTCAAATGTATTTTTTTTATTTTTAAAGTAGTCAATTAATCGGCAGTTCGTCAATTTAAAATACTAGTTTGTAACGCCGTTATATAACTGTACGTGAAAACATAGAAAAATGTACAACACTTTTCCTCGGCTTCTAAGTATGTTAAACAGGTATGTCACGTTTATTAGTACGACAAAATACGTTAATCGGGTGCTTTGGCCATATTTACCGACCAAGTGTTAATTTAGTCCTTCATGCCGGTCACGTGACCACGCGAGAAGCAAGGACCGACAAAATATCCCGATAAGGACGTTGGACACCTAACATTAAAATCCGGTCGAGAAAACAAACAGAACTGACGGGGAAATTAATAAATAAGAAATTTATTTAAAAACATAACGTTTTTTGTTCTGTTTAATTATCAATGCAACATTAACCCACATGCGTATTCACTGATCATAACAACATTAGCCTCATCACAATGTGTAGTAATGTCCGGGACCGCGCTACCACGGGTAGTACTCTCCGCCGTCGGATTTTTTCTTCTTCTCGTGTTCTTTTAAATAAACACGATCCATGTAATATTTTTTTATATAACCATCATTGTTACGGTCTCCTAAATATTCAAAACATAAAAAATCACTCCAAACATCTCACAGAATAAGTGTTGTAGATGGAACTATATTTTGTTAGAGCAGTTGCTACGACGGTTACTAAAACCGTGCCAAAAACTGTCCGACATTTTCCCCGCAAAAAGAGCTGTTCTCTCTCCAACGTCACTCTCCGATAAAAAAAAATGAAAAACGCATTTTTTAAACAACGCGACACAACGCGGGACCTGTAAACATCTTTCTTTACTACTAGTGTGACGTCATCGGAATGCACAAGTTGTAAACAAGTACATCAGTGTATACTCTACATGAATACACTAATGAGCAATAGAATGGGATGCAACATTGACCGGTGTGCGTTATACGTGAAACAGAAAGACAATTGAATAGTTTCCTGTTGAATAACATATTTCACTCGTATGACAAAGTATTCAAATATTGTCCATTTGTATTTTGCATTCATGCAACAATAAACAAATAACAGTATCAAGCTACAACTTATATCAACATGTATAATGTAGTATAATAGCTTACCCATATTATACCATTGACCAACCCCTTACCCTGAATGCCTGACGCAGTTCCTTCTCCTCCTCCTTTTCTGATTGTTCACCGATGACCTCCATATTGGCCATCACGTGTACGAACTTTACGAAGCTGGACGTCTCACCACCTGCAAATGATATACAATAAACATCGTTTTTAAATGTAGTCCAGATATTAGTCCAGATTTCAGAAAAATGACACATATTCAATATTATTAGTTAAGTACATGTTAACGCAAGATGGCAAAGGAGGGCTAACATTTCATGTGCTTAAGCGATGATATCTGTGCAAATTCGCTGACATTTCTTTAAGTTCACTGTTCATCTTTTTTGTAGTTAAATATAAATGTAATATTGCCCCACAGATCAGTGACAAAATTGAATATATACATAAATGTCCCTTTTCTTTTCCGATATTGCACACAACTATCCATGCACGTCTATTGGCCGCTGGGATACTGCATAAATATGTTTTACTTGCAAGTGCTTAAGAAAATTTGCAAATGACAAACTAAATAAATAGAGTAATTACTATAACATTATCATTGGCTTCATCAAACTTTATCACTTGCGACATGGCGTTGTCAATATTTCCGTCAGTAGGCGATCTCTGTCAAGGAAATCGTGATAATGTCAACATGTCTTTGAATATCGAATCAACTGGGACATACACATTTTTGAATACCATAGATAGGGGAAGCGAGAATGTTTCTATCAAGAAATGGAAAATTAACAATAGGAAAATTGAAATCATCATGCTTATTACACACCTTAGTTGTAAGCTTTTTACGGAAAGACGGTCCACAGGTTGGAGACGAACGGACGGACGGACGACTTACCACAGACGCTTCCAACAGTCCAACATCTGATGACGTTTGGCGATCAGATGTTGGACGACCATGATCAGATGTTTGGGGTGGAAGTATATACGAACCGTCGATCTCGATTTCTTTCAGCATAATGTTCAGTTCATCCGTGTTTGGATATTGACCAAGGTTCCTCATCACCGTCCCTAACTCGTTCCCATATAGCCGGAATACTTCCCCGATATCTAATGAAAAGAATTAAAGTGCCTACTAAGTAAATAAAAGAATAAATATAATGTACTTGGAATGTTAATGATAATATCGACGAAAATATCATGGCCGTCTCGTAACTGTACAAAGCAATTTATCCGTAAAATATGGCGGCTTGTATGCGAAGCAAATGGAAGTAATATGGAATTTGTTAGAACATAATGTAGCAATCACAAATGTGTCAGAATTAATACAACATTTTCCGATCTGAAAAGTTTCCAGTCTTAAAAGCGTATTTCACAGTGAGGCTCTGTTGAAAACAGCAGACGGCTTGTAGTTACAGGTGGAAAAAAGGAAGTTAAAACGAATTGAAGGGATAGTTAAAATGGCGTCAATATCAAGTTTGAAAACAAATTCAGAACAACCTGTTTCCAAACATACTATACTGCCCCTCCTTCATAAACCTGGGTATAGCAGATGTGGTGTTCGAAATTTGAATAGTTGTTGGAGGGGATGTCAAACGGGAAAAAAAGTCTGACAGTGGAGATTTATTGCAAAGGAAATTTTTTTCTGACGATTGGAACGGGGATCGGGTCCTGGTCCGGGTCCGGGTCAGGGTGCGGGTCCAGGTCGGGGTGCGGGTCCGGGTGCAGTGTATGTACACGAAATCACGAGGACCTGTATCAATGACGTATACTGAAATACAACGCCATCTAGCGTCAGTTTGTGAGTGCAGCCGTGACTATTGATTACCGTTTGTCTATTGGTTTAGTTTTTATGTCTATTGGTTTGGTTTTGAACATTGATTGTTCCATAACATATGTTGATTTGAAAAGGATGTCTGTTGGTATAATTTTTGACATTGGTTTTGTTTTAATGGATTTTTGCCCTTTCCGCCGCCCATAAAGGGCTTGATTGTTTTCATTTTAATGGCGTTCACAAACCTATTTCCGCTATAACACTTCACTATAAATATATCTACGTCATGCTACATAGATCTTGGGAGTTATCGCCCCATTATCAATAAGGTAATAATGGCTGATTGATGTTGATTCGTTTGGGTACTCAGTGTCATTGCTAAATTACCAATGTACCTTACCATTTCAATTCGATTTGATATAAATCTTATAACACAATACACATTTACTCAATATGCGTGAAGGTTTTCCGATTGGAAACTGTCCGTATTTGCTGTTATAGGTTTGGAGTAATTTATGCATGCATTATATTATATTAAGTGTATTAAGATTCGTGTGTCTTAACTTGGTATCTCTCGTAAACAACGAGTAGTTCATCGTGCAGGCGATACATCAATCAAATTTGTTTAAACCGTATTATCCGGTTGTCCAGTAACATCTCAAAATATAACGATACTTTTGTTTATCACCGCTGTATAAATGTTATTTGTCCGTATTTAATTAACAATCAATGTGATAGTCATTGGTTTGACCTTGAATAATCGGGAAAATTAATAAACAATACGGTATCTGACGTAAATCCTTACCATGGACCTGGTTTGAGGAAAGCTTCTTAGGGATACTTTCCTTTTCCTAGAAAAAAATCAATCATATATTAGTCAAGTAAATGTTAAAAAGTATCAAAATACTTCCACTCTCATAGTCTACATAGAAAACCGTTGGGACTTTGACATTGTATATTGGTGAAATACTATAGGATGCAATCTGTCAACTCTTAAGTTAATATAAGACAAGGCCCGTTATGAAAAGTAACATATCAATGTAAAGCATAGCACACGTTCTTAAGATAACATATCAACGTAAAACAGGTTACACTTTCTTAAGATAATATATCAATGTAAAACAGGGAACATGTTCACTAGATGATATATCAATTTATTGCATTTCTGCCAGTGAAGTTTTTCGTTTTTGACCAATCAGAGCGAAGCTTGCTGATTTTTTTAATCAAAGCGAAGATATATGAATTGGTTATTTTGCTTCGCACTCATGAAAATACCGATATTCTGCCATATTCATGAAATATATGTTATATTAAATGGGAAACTGTAACCCTGGTAAATACTAGCCGCAATATACCGCTCGGCTAGAGAGATCTTCTCTTTAGCTCGATCGGTTGAGCGTAAGACTAGTAAGCCAGAGGTCCCGGGTTCGATCCCTAGCAGAGGCAATGATTTAAATTTAATCAATCCTGTGCTCTGTTACATTGGAGCCCATGAAGGGACCCAGGGAAAATACTCAGGATTGCTCCAGAAGCATCGCTGTTACTCCTGGAAACTCGAGGATGAGTTCTTTCCTGGAGGGGGAGTATGTAACCCTGGTAAATACTAGCCGCAATATACCGCTCGGCTAGAGAGATCTTCTCTTTAGCTCGATCGGTTGAGCGTAAGACTAGTAAGCCAGAGGTCCCGGGTTCGATCCCTAGCAGAGGCAGTGATTTAAATTTAATTAATCCTGCGCTCTGTTACAAAACCATTCAACATCCTCTTTATGAAACACGACCCAAGCTCTCAAGACTATATATCAACGGAGGCAGAACAAACTCCATCAATGTCACATATCAATATAAAATAAGACACTCGCTTCTATGGTGATGTTTCAATGGAAACAGGACACTCGCTCTCAGTGTGACATATCGATGTAAAAGGGCACACGCTCCCTAGGGAACATACCAATTAAAACTGGAAACTCGCTCTTAATGTAACATATCAATGTGAAATAAGACACAAACTCCGAAAGATGTATATTAACTAAACTAAGGAACATGCTCTTCAGATCATATATGAATTAGAAATAGTTACGCGCTTTTAAAATAATATTTCAATTAAAACAGGTGACACGCTTTCAATTTCAATATACCAATCAGAACAGAGAATGCGCTCTCAAGATGATATACCAATTAGAATAAATAACTCGCTCTCAATATAACATACTAATTAGAACAGAGAGCACGCTCTCGACATGATATACTCATGAGAACAGTGGGCACGCTCTCAAGCTAATTTACCAGTTAGAGAAGGGGACCCGATAGCAAGATAATATACCAATTAGAATAAATAACTCGCTCTCAATATAACATACTAATTAGAACAGAGAGCACGCTCTCGAGATAATTTACCAGTTACTGGAGAGGACACGATCGCAAGATAATATACCAATTAGAGCAAAGAACACACTCTCAAGATGATATACCAATTAGAATAAAGAACACGTGCTCAAGATGATATACCAATTAGAATAAAGAACACGTGCTCAAGATGATATACCAATTAGAATAAAGAACACGTGCTCAAGATGATATACCAATTAGAATAAAGAACACTCTCTCAATATAACCTACTAATTAGAACAGAGAGCACGCTCTCAATATAACCTACTAATTAGAACAGAAAACACGCTCTCGAAATAATATACTCATTAGAACAGTGGACACGCTTTCACGATAATTTACCAGTTAGAGCAGGGACACGATCGCAAGATAATAAAACAGTATTTTCGTATAGAATTTCATTAATGTATGACCACTGGTGGGTATCAAATAGACGAAATGACCTTCAGACAAGGTCTAATTCATATAGTTTACATATTTCACGATCCGTGTAACACAAACTCATCACCACTATATCTAGGTCATTACAATTATCCCCTTGACTATACTTATTGACTTTTTCAGTTTAGAGTGATAATGCATTCGCCAACAGCAGTTTATGCATTTCATTTCAAAATGATATTTAAATTTATAAATATATATACAACTGTATGACTAGAAATGGAGTATTTAAGCGAGAACATTTCAAAGAAACATACAAAATGCCGACTTGTGAACGAAACCATTATTTTGAAATCAGTTTTCATTCAAACAGGGCGCATAATATTAGCAAATATATATTGAAAGTGAGACCATTGAGTAAACGATAAAGACTTTGATGACAGGTGCGGGTATTATTCTCGCGAAACATAAAACTTAAAGCGATCTTTCCTATTAAATGTAAGCTCAGAACGATCTCAGAAAGTTTGTGAATCAGGTTTATGAGTACGTTCTCACCGGAGCACATAATTAAGCATGTGCAAAAAAACGTTGAAATTGACGGTGCAAGGTGTTCCGAAAAGTTACATACAGGTCAGGTAATGCTACATTCTCAAAATAAGAACCACTGTAATGACAATAGAACCGAGAACTTATATTACAAACGATGTGATGTTCTTGTACTCGATAATTTTCCAATAAGGATTCAATAGCATGAACACGAGTTTACTGTGAACAGAATATGTGATGGACGACATAGACAAAATATATCCACCTCTCTCACCAGTTAAGTTTGCGCCGGTAAAACACTACCATCGTTACTAACGTCTCTTTTTTATTTTTCAGTGTTGGGATTTTGTGTCAATATAAATCTAGTCAACTCCTATATATACATGCATGTCTTGCCTAAGTATTTAGCTGTCATTTGCATTTACCTACAACTGTTCTATTTGTCAAATTGCTACACAGTATTATTCAGTATTCATACTCTCGTTTATTGACAAAGTCTATCATACGGGTATAACAGATATATATGTCATTTAACAACATTGTGCATTGGATATAGAATGAGAGTAGGTTTATACAATAGCCAAGCAACTAGTACCTGATTTCCAGTTATAAGTATTACTGTATTTCATACATCGTGTCAAGGTTCTGCTTCTGCTTACTCTTACATACCAAAACAATTGATCATAATAACTTAGTATAGGTAGCGTCCTTGTTTGCATCTTATCTTTTGCTATTATTTTCTTTTTATCTTCTCAGATATTTTAGTGATCTTTTTGTAATTATTTTTAAGCGGAGATGTCGAATCTAATCCCGCTCCAATATCCGATTGTGTCTCGACTTTTTTGTCAGATCTGTCTGAAGATTTTTCAAATATTGTTAGATTTTCTTTTGTTCGTTTGAACGTTCAAAGTCTTAAACACAAAATTGATATATGAAATACAGAATAACGTAAATGTAAAATCATTTCTTTTACTGAGACAAGGCTCCATGAATCGGATGATGATTCATCTTTAAAAATATCCAGTTATCATAGCCCAGTAAATGTATGTTATTATCGTAATGACAAAGGGCACGTATCCAATGAATTAATAATAAAAACTCGCTATCATCTTAATGTTGACAGAGTTAAAAGTGTTCGAATTTCTATACATATCATTCAAAGTTACACATTTTTTGTTTGGAACTGTTTACAGACCCCCAAATTCAAAGTTCAACTCTTGAGTAAAATTGGGCAATCTATTGATCGAGTTTTAACACAGAAGTCTCTGATACTGTTATAGCAGGATATTTCAACGTAAACCTACTTCTTATATTTGATGTTACTTAACGATAATAACGGATACTGATTGGTCATTCATCGACTCCAATGAATTGATGAGCCATGCAAAAAAATTAACCGATGTATTAGATAATATTTCTTATTGCTTATCCCTAATAAAACGATTGCGGTTAAAAGTAGATATTTGTCTTGGATGTACGTAAAAAAAAGAAGGAAAATAAAAAGCATGCACACACAAGCAAAACAAACTAATATAAAACGTGACTGATTAGAGCTAGTTTAATCACATTCACAATAGTGCGTCAACCTAATTAAGCAGTTAAAAAAAAGTTATTTAAAACAAAACTGCCGTTAGATCTATCTGTCCTAAATCGTTTCAAGTCATGGTCGAAATTGTTTTCACACCAAAGTAGATACAGGCAAGTATTCCAGTTATTAGTAGAATTCATTACGATTAAAATAATGATCAAGTCAACATTTTTTTAACTTTTATTTTTATGGCCAATTTAGAGTTAATGACTATGTCACCTTACTTCCGGAAGACAATACCTTATATATCCTACGAAGCTTAGTCATATTTCGATAACAACTGTAATTAAAGATAAATTGCTTAATCTGGATCAGTCTAAAGCAGTTTGACCGACTTAGTTAGTCACAAAATATTAAAAGAGACTACAGATATTCTGTGTAATCCTCGTGTCTATTTTTCCAATGTCCTGTCGTGTCAAAATTTCTGTCGTCATGGAAAAACCTCATGTCATACCTGTATATAAAAAATTGTATATGTCCTTTAAAGTTCGCCATGAAGTAGCAGTATCGGTTGCCCTTTAATGTTGTGAGAATTTGGACGGGGTAATGGCGTTTGCCCTAAATACTTAAAATTCTGGCGTTGGCAGAAACTAACTACTAGAAAAACTCCCAAAGTATTATCTTTTCTTTCTCATTTAAATTCATTGTCTTTCTTCTGTAAGCCCTACAGTTATAGCTTATTAGAGTAGCGTTGGATGCTTACACACGCAATTGCATAATTAATAACTTACATAATATGCGATGTACAGTAGAGTGGAATTACATAGATAGTAAATATTACGAAAAAATGCTTCACAACGCGTTTAACTATTTGACATTTTGACACTAAGCGGCAAAATGATATTTAGTTTATACAAATTTAAGTCAAGTAAGCAAATAATACGCTTAAAAAAAGAAAAATCAAATGAGCTCATCATCAATGTTTAGATAATCACACTGTGATAAATCTACATGCGATTTCAGAGTCCTATATGTACTCGGAGAACTTTGATGGAAATCACCGAATTTCTGGAAATACTGATATTTAACATTGCGGGACTTAGCAACACAGCCGTAAAGGACTCATGAAAATAAATTGTAGATTGATCACTGATCACATGCAGTACAAATCGTTTGGCAGTTTTTAAAACAACTTGTTAGCACTTAAAATTGTAATTACAAATGTAATTTGATGGCAAACCATGAACTAAATGAAAATAACAAGAAAATGTATACAAAATATTAAATCAAACTTGATGCAGCTCTAATGACTTCAATTAAGGAATGATTGTCTATTTTGTTGCTTGCATGGACTGATGAAGGGAAGTGAACCTCGTGCAAATGAAGTGAATTGACAATCAATCCTCATATTTGCGTTAACTAAATTAAAATCCCCGCCGTCAGATCGCAAAATTCGGTCGCAACGGTATGACGTAAGGGGGTGTTCTCTGAACGCCAACATTTTTTAAAACAATAGGTAGGTGTTGTTTCAGGAAACAATGGGAGGGTAATTATATACTGCTTCATATAAGTTGTCTTTTTTTTTTTTTTTTTACCTGTACAATCACCTGAGATTTACCTGTGTTTTACAAATCATACAGTAGAATTGTATATATTTTTTCCCCCATTTTCTTCACATGTATGCATTCAACAAAATGAGCAATTAAGTAATATAGAACATATATAGTTTTGAAAAATAGCAACAAATCTATGAATTAATAAAATTTGTTCATAAATGTACTTATATATGCCACTTACAGTTCCATCATAGCACTGAATAGTTTTTGTTAACTAATTACTTGAAAAGTTTATTTCACCAATCTCAGCACTAAGAAATCTATATTTATTGATTAATATTGTACACATAAAATACATATTAATATGTTAAATGAACAATGCATGTTAATATTCAAATGGAAATGATTATATATATATATAATAAAAAGTCTTATATAGAGAAAGTAAAAATATCTGAAATAAAAACTTACATTACTAAAAATCAAGATATCTTAAATAAAAATATGCATATACAACAATGTAGAAAGTTGAAAATGACTGGACACACATGTATGTACATGTACCTCTCAACAAAGGCAATATAGGAAGCACCTACGGAAAACCAATCCACGTAATAATGCAAGAACAAACCCCATTCTGATAATGACCAGCAGAATACTGATTTACATGTTGATATGGACTCTAGATCTCTATTTTTGGAGCTTGACCGAGATATCTATCTACGGATGAATTTAAAAGTGCTATAAAGCTTCTGAAGGCTTACAGCATTGACAGTCTTAATATTCCAATGAAGATTTTGTAAATCAAGCCTTGCTTACTATTTTTAACAATTGTATTGGACTCTGGTGGAAATGGAGGCCTTTTACGAAATGCATTTTTTGACGGAAAGAAACTAGAAATTAACTTAATTGGGTTTTCTTCCCAATTGTGTATACCCAGTATTATAATGTAATTAAGTACTGGTTAAAGCTATTTAGTACTAAGTACTGCATTGAGATACTTTTTTAGTATTAAAATGTATTATTGACAATGCGCGACAAGATATGTTTACATTATTTAGTAGATTATATATCACTACAACGTTATCTATATAAATATATACCAAAACAACCAATAATTGCTTTGAGTAGAATACATTTATCAACGCATACTCTGATTATTGAAATTCGTCGATATAAGTGAACGCCTGTGTAGAGTTTGCAGCTCTGGTGACATAGAAGATGAATATCGCTCTTTGTAATTTGTCAAATTTTCAAGTCATGTATCGAGAGGTAGTCGATAACATGCGACCAAAGTAGTAATTAGTAGTTATTAAATGTGTATCTGGTTGTACAATGGAACTTTCAAGTTTTGGGAAGTTATATTTTCAGGTATATTGCTGTTTGTGCAGACTTTTATGTAGCTGTATATATTATCATCAATATAGAACAAAACTTTCTTAAGTAGTGAAATTAGACTCAATTGATTCAAATTATCCATATGCCTATATGGAAATTAGTGTTGCAACGAGAGAGTTAAACCATTTTATTTATCTAAATGCAAATGAATACATGTAGATATTCTAAAATTGAGTATAAATGATTTTTTAAGACTTAAATAAGATCAAATAAAATCATTATTTTGAACATAAAGATAATTTTCAAGCAAAAATATTGTATTGTCGTTTTAAATTTGAAACTAGATATCAAATAAAATAAATATTTTTGATATGCATATAAATATGATATTTAATTATAAATCCTTAATTTCACCTACAGGTAGTATCAACAGGTAACATTTACAGGTAAATGACCTGTTGGCATTGAGACTACTTTTAGGGAAAAGACTATAATAGCTATCAAAACAAACTGCCCTACAGGTAAATTCAAAATGTTGGCGTTCAGAGATACACCCGACGTAAGTACGTCACGTTGTAACATCATGTGTACACAGTAGTGTAACGGCAGTCAGTCAGCGACTCTCGTCGCCAAGGCAACATAAAATATAGTTCCAAACACGTGTACCCAGGTGTTCATATTATATTCAAATTAACGCGCGTATCGGCAGTTAGAAATGTAAATATGTATGTATGTGCACGTGCGGCACGGACCAACTGTCCAAATACCAGTCACCGCCGTCTCCCTACCTCACTCTCACCTATTCCCTCGACGGTGACACAAGGAACCGTCGAGAGTAAGATCCAGTCACTACATATAAATACTCTGGATGTTCCTGGTAGTTTATGTTATGTGAAATATAGTAATTTTAATCGTAATCATTCGTTATATCACATCATTGTATGTCTATTTATGTCTATTTATACTATGGAGTGAATGATGTGTGAGTGATTATATGTGTCTATTTATTTAATAGGTTTTCTGGTCAGCGACCATAATAAATAGTCATGCAAACTACTGACTGCGTCTGGGATCTATAGAACCTACGCTACACACGTTTTGCTTATTACGATGTTGATATGAATTAATACGATATTTTCAAGATAAAATATTCATTTAAAACATAAATGATATTGATATTGTATAATACAAACTTAGCCATACCCATATAAATACGAATTAAAACCGCAGTGTTGACAGTATAGTATGTGTTATTTGGTCACTCGAGACACACGGACGCGGTTAAAAAAATGAGCACAAGGTTAACATGACGACAAAGGTGAAATATCACAACATGAAAAACACAGTGTTTATATGCACTCTAAAACCTTGACAAATTCGATTTGTAAGATTTTATAATGTGAGTAAATGTGGGATTTGTAGTCTCGAGATTATTTGTAGATGTCATATGTTAATCAAAATTTAAAACCGAACCCCTTTGGTCGTATGTGATGCAGTCTAATAACCAGGATGTTCAGAGATCGAGAACAAGCAACAATGTGGATTTTAGTCGGAGATTAGCTGAGGATTTATATTGTGTTCTTCAAATAGGAGATTTCATTGTCGCACTGGCGTTTTGGGATGTAAATTCTGTTAAAAATTAGTAGAGAAGCATTGATTTGAAAATTGGCGGTATTCGACAGCCCGCAATTTGTGTCAACTTAAGAATCTTCCCCTCGAGTTCAGATTCCCCTGTCTCACCCCCAAGGTGGTGAAAGTTTCTATTAATCTCAACCCGAGGGGAAGATTCTTGAGTTGCCAAACACGAGGCTTGCCGAGTGTTTGGCAGCTTAATTATCTTACCACGAGTGTTGAGATTCCCCTGTCTCACTTCAATGGGGATGAATTATTATTTTTCTCTTACCCTGTTTACCCTCTTACGTATTTAATATTGACGTTACACCACTGCAAGGAAATGTTGACGTGACATGATTGAATTGTCGACGTGACGTCATTGTACAGTTGCTGTGACGTCATGGTATTGTTAACGTGACAAATACAATTATTGAGAACATGAAAAGAGCACGTGTAGCTTGTCTTTTCTCTAGGTTGAGATAAGAAAATCTCATCCCGTTAAAACTGCGGATATCCCTGTCCAGGGTAAGAGAAATCTCTATCCCACATAGTAGCACCGAGTGACCTCAGGTCCGGGACTACTTTTTATTTGTTTGACGTCACTGGGAAAACCATTCTGTTTGTTTATATGTATACTAACTTTCCCAAATGCACTTTATCATTTTTTTCTATGTGTCATTTGAACAAATTATTAGTTGACATATTGAGTAGATATTTTTTGTTGTGTAAACAAGCATAGGTGGGGGAATATGACGTGATGTCGAACATCAGTCGGC
Source organism: Pecten maximus (assembly GCF_902652985.1). Classification (NCBI taxonomy): domain Eukaryota; kingdom Metazoa; phylum Mollusca; class Bivalvia; order Pectinida; family Pectinidae; genus Pecten; species Pecten maximus. Next base: position 23,046,061 of record NC_047025.1, on the reverse strand, counting down.
AGTTTCCGGAAAGCCGAGAAAAAAATACAAAGTTTTTATATAGTTTTGCAATTTTGGATCGATTACCCCATGCATGTCATGAAAAAGGTGAGAGAAAAATAGTCCATCCTAGGTTAGGTATGTGGATTAGGGAAATTCTACCCTTGGATGTAGAATTTGGGGTCAGAACCTCGTCAAGCATCGGTTCTGACCCTAAATTCTACACCCTCGGGTAGAATATGATGGACTCTATTAGTGTTATCATATTGTATTATTTTGTGTTATAATACTGTATACCTGGTATTTTTCGCCCCAGGTTATTTTCGCCCTTGAGCAACACAAAAGATATTCGCCCCGTTTTAATTTCGCCCTGAACTACTTTTAAGAAATGTATTTTCCTCGTTCACAATCGGAAAATTCCGTTCGGAATTCTCGATGCAATTGCACTCGGAACACTCGGGATTTATCGAGTTCCCCAATTTTCTTTTCTTCGCATATCGCGCTGAGGTGTGAAATGTAATCAGGTGTGAAATATACAACGTTTACCTGTGTTCAGATTTACTTAAGCCTATATTGATTCAAATAGTATTAGGTATGCATGGTCGATTTTAAGCAAACGCGATGAGTGGTAAGTTCACCGTGCCGTGACTAATTACAAGTCTATAGCTACTGACCAGTGTTTTCTTTTGTTCATTTGTCATTGATTGAAGCCACAAGCGACGGTGAAGTCATACAATCAGCCTTCACAATGGCAGAGACCTATTTGTGTGCATAATTTTAAAACATGTTTGGATTTTAAAAGTTACTTAGTATTTAAAGCTTTTGTTTAAAATGAAATATACTAAACCTAGTACGCTGTCTTAGCCGATATTTTCGATTTAACTCCACGTGATATCGCAAATTTACAAGGCCTATATTTAGATCTAGATTTTATTTCACATGCACAGATTGGAATAAAACAATTACCTATTTTATAAACTAAGTGTAAATATATAACACGTGTTGCCTGTAATTGTATAGGATATAACACACTTGGAAAGTACGAGGGTATGTTTTGGATCCGACTACAAGTAGCCTATGTACGATAACTTGTAAATCCTGCAATTGAGCTTGAAATTTTCGCCGTCATCTTAAATTCGCCCTATCATCAAAGGGCGAAAATGGCGAAAATTAAACGGGGGCGAAAATTATATATTATGAATATTTCAAATTAAGATACAGACTATTCAACTATTTTTTTTCATAAATGATAAGTTTAAGTTTACCTAAGCATATTACTGACGAATTGTAGCGTTTTATATTTATCTTATTCATGTGCCGAATTATATTTGTCTGTTCAGTGATCTATATACACATGTATTAGTAGATAAGTATTCATACTGTTCAGTAGGCAACTCCCTAGTTTTGCTACATGGGAAAAGGCTTTTGATTTATCTTTCCTCAATAGGAAAAAGACAGTGTCTCTCGGGAACGATCTCCAGCGAGTATGGTGGTGCATGCTATGACTCGTTTCAAACAAGTGACAGTTGTATTTTATGGTTATTTCTCATCAAGCTTAAAGACATTCTCATCCACATATCATACACAAATTGTACATATCTTTCATCACTTACTGCCATGATGCCTGTAATTCCCGGGTTGTCGTTCTGCTAACTAGTTTTTTCACCCTTTTCAATAGTCACGCAGTCCTGAAAACGAAGAAATAAATATCATATTACTGGTATTCGAAAAGCATGATAATAAAATAACGTGAAATTCTGTTCAGCATCCTACCATGAAATAAGACCATTTTTTAGGTCATCTCCGCCCGCCGTACGCCGTGCGTAAGACGTTTTCTTTCAAAACGCTACTCCTCCTTAACCCTTTGGTGAATTACTTCCAAATTTGGTTTGAAGCATCATTGAGGAAGGGCGGTGATATTTATATAAATGAGGCTGGTCTGACCCCTGGGGCCAGAGGGGCGGAGTCTCCAAAAGGGGAACTATGGTGAATTTTTGCTATAAAATCCTACTCCTCCTTAACCCTTTGGTGAATTTCGACTAAAGATGGTGTGAAACATCCTTTGGGAAAGGCGGTCATATTTTATATAAATGAGGCTAGTGTGACCCCTGGGACTTGAGGGGCGGGGCCCCAAAATGGGAATTTTGATGAATTTTTGCTATAAAATCCTACTCCTCCTTAACCCTTTGGTGGATTTCAACCAAATATGGTGTGAAACATCTTTGGGGAAAGGCGGTCATATTTGATATAAATGAGGCTAGTGTGACCCCTGGGGACTGAGGGGCGGGGCCCTAAAGGGGGAACTTTGGTGAATTTTTGCTATAAAATCCTACTCCTCCTTACCCTTGGAGTTGATTACAACCAAATTTGGCGTGAAACATCATTTGGGGAGGGCAATAATATTTCATATAAATGAGGCGGGTCTGAGCCCTAGGGCCAGGGGGGCGGGGCCCCAAAAGGGGAACCTGGTGAAACATCATAAGGGACGGCAATCATATTTTATATAAATGAGACAGGTCTGACTGAGAAGGGCAAAAGGAGCACTTAGGTTAAACATTTCTTAAAAATGCTACTCCTCCTTAATGCCTTAATTGACTACAACCATATTTAGTATGAAACATCATTGGGGAAGAGCAATCCTAATTGATATAAATGAGGCTTCTCCGACCAATTGGGACATAGGGGCATGCTCCAAAAATGGGAACTTGGCTAAAATTTTGGTTTAAGATGTTGCTCTTCCTTTAAGCCAAAATGGATAAAAACCAAATTTGATCTGAAACATAACTGGTTGCGTATAGAGGGGTGTGTCCCTTTTGTAAGTGTTTTTCAGATGACCGTTAAGGCCTCTTGTTATTTTTAATGAAACAATTTGGTATGAATGTAGGTACAATATTATTATCTTTAAACATAGTTTTAAAAGGATTATAAATGGAGGACGGGCAGTACTTTAATAGTATTGAAAATACCAAAAATGTTTAGGTAGGCACAAAAAAATCATGTATTCAGGGTAGCCGAAAACGAAAGTGTTTCATTTTTCTTTCATTAAACTCTACAAAGTGTGAAAGTATATTTTTATGCCAACAGGTTTTATCGTCTGACTTCAATTATAATCTGACATTAAAGGTTGTGTTATATCCTTATAAATACAGACTTCATTAAAAAAAATCTACTAACTTTCATGAGAAGATATACATGATCTACCACACACAAAACTACTGGAAATTATCTATATATAACGAATGGAAGGATTTAATTTACCATCTTATGCATCAAAGTTTGTTACATTTTGAAAAAGACTTCTAGGGAAGTTTGAATAAAAAGTCAATAACGGAATTCACTTACAAGATAAAGCGTTCAAGCGTTAAGAACTCATGACTTCCCAAAATGGTACTAAAAAGTAGTGTGGCAGATGTAGATTTGAGTGTGTCCTGGCCAGGCTGAGGTGGAGTTGGAAGAATGCCAGATTGTGCGAGTAAGGGAAGATTGTATGAATGAGTGTTATGTTGTCTGAATGAATTCAAGGTGATGTGAATGATTATAATGTAATTTTATATTTAATCTATTACGGTTAATATATTGAGCTGTGTATGATAACGTATACGTACCGTTTGAATTATCGCGGGCTTCACTCAACCCCGTACTTAACGCCTTTTGTGTCGGGCAGCCGATTGGTAGAGAATCTGACTGCTCTACACGTGCAGGCTATATACAGCAGGTTTTTACCTGTGCGCGTGGCACAAGAAAGCGACAGGCTTGCGGTACACTAGTATAGTTATGTGTTGTCAATATACCTGACGGGGTCTGTGGGGGTAACCTCGTGGAAGTACGGCGTCCAGTTTCATAGGGAAGGCACGTCAGGTGTGCCAAAACACGGTTATAATTACAAAGTCACGTAGGGTTATGTGTGTCAGTGCTGAGCGTGTTTCCGTCCTTGTGTGTTGTTTGTCTTAAACTTATTTGTTGTCTGTCTAATATCTGTTTAATAAAGAATAAGCCTGTCCAAAACTATATCTCGTGTCGTTCTTCAGAGAAACGGAACCCTGGAGGCCAACAAATACCTGGGTTGTTTTTATTACTACCTGATACCTACTACAGTAGTGCCATTTCTCCTATCGAGAATCTCTAAATCAATAAGGAGATGGCGCTGAAAAGTTTGATAAGTAGTGCCTTATCTCCTATCTAGAATCTCTAAATCAATGAGGAGATAGCACTGAAAATACCTACCAAAAAATATAAAATTATGAAGTTGTTGTTCTTCATCAGTAATCTCAGTATTCAGTAAAACGGAGGATAGGAGAAAATACATCAAGAACATGAAACTTTCGCTACATATTATGTTATTCAGAATGGCATACGGTGGGAATATTAGTACTTTAAATGTTGCCTTGTCTGTGCCTATTGATGATAGTCCTGAGAGGAGCACACGTTATTCCAGGGCCATGTCAGAGATATCTGAAAACCTGCCAACATTTTCCACCAGATCTATGAGGAGATACTTTATTAATGAATAATCCCAGTACGTAAAAACGCCTAAATCTGTTCTCCGTCACATGTTCCATGAATTGACGAAAACTGTGTTCTGGTATTTTTGCCAAGACTTTATACAATTTCAATTGTGATTTTATTTTTGAGTGAAAGTCCAGTGAGCTGTCAATATTATTAGTCGCCCCGTTTTTTCAATAAACTGAATGCAGAAAAAGTCTATAGTTTTTAGCTCATGTCGTCGTCCGGCGTCCATCGGTCAACTTTTTTTTATAAATCGCTATTGGTCCTCAACGCCTGAATGGATTTTGATGAAATTTGGTCTGGAGCATTATTGGGCAAAGGGGATCAAACGTTATATAAACGAAGGATGTGGCTACTCTGGGTCCAGAGAAGCGGGACCCAGTAGGGGAAATTGAGGTTAATCCTTTAAACCGCTTTTAGTCCTGAACGCTTGAATGGATTTTGATGGATTTGAGTCTGAAGCACCATTGGGCAAATGTGATCTTGTGTAAACGGAGGGTGTGGCGCACACGGGACCGGAGGGGCGAGGCTCAATAGCGGATATTGAGCTAAATCCTTTAAATTGCTTTAAGTTTAAACCCTTGAGATCCAAACCCCATAACCATATAGCATTGCTTGACATCAAGAAATAAATACAATCATGATGTAAAAAATAAGCCCTGGGATCTTCCCCTACCCCTAGGGACTTAGTGACTTTGATCTTTGAAAACGTTGAGATCCCAACCCCATAACCATATATAGCATTGTTTGACATCAGCAAATATAGATATTAACAAATTGAACATGATAATTTGGTAAAATCCTGGATCAACGTTGCTCCGTGAATAAATGACAACTTGGCTTGCCACACTCCTGGGCCTCTTGTTCTCTCGTCTGTCCATTTCAACGTCCATTTGTATGTTACACAACACTTTTCTGAGTTCAATTTGCTCCGTATACCATTAAAACATAGCGGGTTGCTTTGTTTAGTAATTATCGTTATGTTTCGACTTTGATATTGGGTCAGAAATGGAACTGTTAATGTTGATTTACAAAACAAAAAACAAAAACAAAACAGTAAAACTGAAAAGATTTTTCGGCATTCTTATAATTGATCTTGACTCGATCTCTTTAATAATTTATTTTATTACTTCACCCAAGTTTTGATATTTTTATGTCATTATGCCTGACGATAGTGATCGGGAAATTAAGGGTTTGTCCCGTCGGTCCGACACTACGTTAACTCATGTTACCAAAATTACAACGAGTGCATAATGTATGCATTCTGACATAGTTTTACCGGTGACATTGTACTGATTTAATATATGCGTGAAAAATAATATTGTTTCTGTATTAAAACCGAGAAAATGACACTGCATTGGTGTACCCGGTATAAAATTCTAGCCTAAATGAATCTAGTCAATGAAGATACAGTTAGAGTAGTATATTTTATTTACATATGTTAATTTGTAATAATAAAAGTGAAAGTTTATGAGTTTATATAATATGCTATGACCGTTTCAATGTAATACTTGTATTTTATTTATTTGTTGGGTGTCACTCTGACTACTTTATGGTAGGCTAGCATAGATACTAAACTCTTTACATTGTACTCATATTTTATTTGTTGAACGACAGTGATGTTTTAGTTGATAATTGGTTATGTTCATGTAAAAAAAATCTATATTTTTGGGAAACATAACAGTATTGTACCATCTTTTATATCGCTTGCTCCTAATTTGCGGAAAATAAAAATATACCTCTCGCTCCCGATTTAACATTTAAAGTTCCGAAGAACTACTTATCAAGTTGATATGACATAAGCATACAAATTTTATCTCTAGCAAAACATGCTTTCTTCATGATATCCGATTTATTTTTATTCCCAATTTCATAGAATTCAACTGAATTGAAATAAATGTAGATACAACATTTCAGCATTTAATGCTACGATATGTTCTCAGCTAGATGTCATTTTCAGCACATGAAAAACTCTGGACAATCGCAATACTATCGTGATAGCTTTTTTGCCTCAATAGTCACCCAAGAATATAAAGCGAAAACAAGCAAATATCAATTTTGAACAAAAGAGTGTTAACACCAATAGGTAAAATAGTTGTCATCAAAACTTTACTAATATCTCAATTTAATCATGTATTTATCTCACTTCCAAATCCTAATGAATTATATTTTAAAGAAATTAACAATCTGTTTTATGATATTCTACGGAATGGTAAACCCGATCAGGTAAAATGGGACATAATTATAAAAAAAACAATGAAGAAGAGGGGCTAAAGATGCTTCATCTAAAATCTTTCACAACCGCCCTTAAAGTAACTTGGATCAGACGTATATATAATAAAGTAAGGAATTGGGATATTGTTCTAGAATCATTATTCGATAATCAAAAAATAGCAAATACCGGAATTGAATATTTAAAGGAGGAATAAAAAGATTATAAAAACATATTTTGAAAAGATGTTTTAGAAGTCTGGTGTAAGAGTCTTAGTGTAAGCAATATATACAAAACAAATATTCTTGAAAATCCAATACGGTATAACAGTAAAATCAAAATAGATAAAATAAAAGAAGTAATTTTCAATAATGCATGGTTCAAAAAAGGTATACACTTTATTCATAACATCACGAAAGCAGATAAATCTCTACACTGTTTGATGAAGTTCATAAACCTTTTTACATTAGTATTAATTTGTAAAGCTATCATAGTATAAAAGCAGCCAATATCAATTCATAAGAAAAAACATCAATTTTTTATCTCGGAAAATATGTCACTTTTCCCAATATACCGACAAATCTATAATTAATTTTTGCAAAACAAAAGGGGCTCAGGAAATACTATTTTAATAAAAAAAAAAGGGGGGGTATTTCTATTAATTATTACTCGTTAATTCTTCTTCGTCTGCTCGGATCATGACTCGTCCCCTGGACAACTTCAGGACAGACGTGGCCGCATTGGACTGGTGTAGGCGTAGTTCAGTACATTACATGTTAACGACTAAAATGAAACGTGGCAATGCAAGAGACAATTGGTGCGAAATCTTGTAATTTCATATCTAGTCTATGTCCTTTGTTGGTAGCTTCGAGGTATTGAGGGCTGTTTACTAATCCGGCACGTGACAATTAGTACCCATGGCATTTGTATTTGATGCAAAATGAATAATATGAAATGAGGCCTAAAAATACCCGTGTTTCCGCTAAACCTCCGACCGTATATGTTTGTGCCTACCCTGAAGATGTTTTGTTTTTGTTTTTGTTTTGTTTATTTGCTTTTGTTTACGCTTTCATTTTCAAGGAACAACTATTAAAGTCAAGATCTCCTGTCTATATAACCTTAGTAAAAACTAGTATAAAAAAGTATAAAAAAAAGTTTCCCTACCTACGTACCCTCCTTTTTTCTGGCATGTTAGTGGAAACGCATATATTATGTTTTAGGCCTGAGTACATTGACACATGTGTTTTGATAAGTTTTGTCACCTTTGTAAATCGCCAACAATTACCTCCTATTATGTGGCTGATGAAGTTGATATAGGTACCTTGTCTACATACCTTCAGTGCGCGTTTTCCAGACCTCTTAGACAGTCTTTCAGATCCCGGTTTAAGTAAAATAGGAATTCCAAGAGTTCTTGAAATAGACGTATGACTGTTCCTAAGAATTGATTGCTGACAAACTCAACAATTCGATGAACAATTCAAGTCCTGGGAATACAAGCGAGATAAATGGTCTTATTTGATGATAAATTCAACATTCAATCTTAATGCAGCGTGTACTGCCCTATCTGACGGTCCTCTGCTTTTTAGTTCTCGAAAGAAAAAGCGCTTTAACAAATACAACCAGCTTCATCAACAAGACAAGAATGATCTGCACGCGCTGAAAACACTGACGTAACGTCCTTGATCTATGCAACTGCTTCACCAGATGGTTGGATATGGTGATGCTTGCTCACTTGAGACCTTTGACAGTTAATACCCTACCAGTATAATGTTTGCTCTGTGTTCCATGACAAGGAAAAATGCAGTCCTCTCCTCCAAGATATCATTTTCACTATGTAATGCATATGTATATCTCAAATGCTGTGAGCTTTGTTTACTTTGTATAAAAATAACAATGATACAGAATTATGGCAAAATATTTGGGCTCAAGTTTATGGATGACCTTAAGTATTATTTGTTAAAATGAACATATTACGCATGAATACACATCAGGGGTATATTTTAACTTTGTAATGAAGGTAATTTGCCATGTTACAGTTTTTTGCCCATGCAATAGACATATGTAATGCTGATGTTTTTTTTAGTCTAAACATATTTTATTACCATAAATAGCAAAATGTTTGGGCACAAGTTTCACAAACATTATCAACGCCTTCTCCTTTAGATATGTATATATCATTAGATGACATTAATAGAAATCTATATAATATCATAAATATGAGAGAGAGAGAGAGAGAGAGAGAGAGAGAGAGAGAGAGAGAGAGAGAAAATGCATCACACTAAAACAATAGAGGTCAAATATTATTAAATAAAAAGGATCTATAGCAAATTAAATGAACTGACGGTTGCAAACTGCTTATTCCCAAACTACAGTCAATTTTCAACAAGGCCTTTAAGTGGTCCATGTTGTTGATATTTTTTTTAATTGAAGATAGGCATAACCCTAAATAGGTGGCAAGTTCAATTCGAAAACAAAATATCAAACAACTATCAGCTATTACCCGTCCAAATCTGAACAACTTTTCAACCGATATTGCTACATGTAGTTCACGGTGTACGTATAATGCCCAGTCCCTGTCTGGAACAAGTTATTGAGCGCCGTTATCAAATGTAACTCCACCGCGATTCCGTTCATGTCATTAGTATGCCTGCTATTTGGTTCCCGACATTAGTGTGTCCCAAAATTTGAAGAGGAGTTATCTCCCTTTGTTGTTTACTCTTCCGGTAATCAGGTAATCAGCCCGACATTTACGAACTTGAATGTAATTTCAGGGAGTATTGGATTTGATTTTAGATGCTTATTTTCTTTCATCAGTAGGAATTAATTATCAGTAATTAAGGATTATTTATTAAGATGCAAATTTCGACAGTTTGTCGGCAAAAAAATCGCAGTATTTTTAAGATGTTAACGGATGTTTATTTCACCCCGATTTCACCGGCCATAATACCATGCCGGTTTTGGCTATCCGTCGAGTAACATTGACAATACTGGTTAACTTATTTCATTTCTAATTGTTAGATAACTCAATAGTAATGCTTACATTTATCGTTGTTATTTTCCCTCATTAGAGGTAAATGTTATGTTTTATTGTCGTACAACATGTGCGATTCTCGTCCTTGGTGGGGCGGTCCATCGAGGTTCGATATAATCTGATAGTATGTAATGCAAACTCTGTCGTATTATAGATTACATAATATTTTAAAGGCAATTTGTCTATGTTGCTTCGTTTTCGTCGTTTATGATATTTTACACATGACTAGCGTGTGGGCATCGAGCACGTTGGCTGCCTTGCTCAAGTATTTGATCCTTTTTGCGTTTTTAAATGAAAGGGACAATAATGAGTGGCCCTTTCTTTTTTACGCTTAATATTTTATCGAATAAGCCATATGCTCACATCAGTCTTTTTAAGTTATAGTATTATCCACAATGCCAAAAAGTACAAAAAAAAAACAACACCATCAGCTAGACTCCCATGTAGGAGGCCTTCGCGGAGACCAGCCAGATTTACTCAGGATAACGAGGCTGATGTTCAGGGAGCTACCAACGAAAGGGTGGAGGTGGAACAACCGAGGGAGCCCTCGCAGGCAGCCGACCATCCTACCTTGTCCGGGGAGGCTCTGGACACCATTGTGGAGAGGGTGGCCGACCGTGTAACACCACAGCTCATACAAGCTATAAGCGCCACTAGAACTGAAGGTAATGTTGATTCACCACATCGAGATCTTGATATAATTGACAATGTGGTTGGAGATTATAGTCCATCATTACACCAAGTCAACAGCTATGACCATGTGTTGGGTTTTAACGTGTCGGAATCTATCCGTCAAAACATCCTTGATGGCCAATACATTGACCTCAGTCTGTTGCTACACAATTCAGTAACACTAAATGACAATGAAAAACAGATATCTTTTGTTAATGGTCAATTAGTTTTAAAGTCCAAGTCAAAGCAGCCGAAAATAGTTGACATCGAACAATGGTCAGATGCTTTTCTGACTTTTATATCTATTTTCATAACCAGTCACCAGGACGAGACACAGGGTCTTTTGAAGTACATGGATACTGTAAGGCTTGGAGCAAAACGTGTTGGTAATTTGGGGTGGAAATATTATGACGAGCAGTTTCGTTTAAGGAAAGCTTCTCGTCCGGAAATGCAATGGGGGGCTTGTAGACCAAGAACTGTTATATATGTATTCATCTAGTCAATTCAATAACAAGGCTAGCTTTCAAAACTCTGGGCAGCAAAAAGCTCGTGACCTAAAATGTTACAGCTTTAACTATGAAGACAGTCGTTCAAAGTTGCGTTGTTCCTTTGCCCACAAATGTCTTAAATGTTCTGGTTATCATCCCCAAATCAAATGTAAGTTAAATGTTCCTAAAAAAAGTTCTAATTTTAGATCCGGCATCTCTGCAGCCAAGTAAACTTTCCCAGCACAAAGTACAACAAATAGATCCCAAAACCTAGGTCACACTCCAATCAATAGCGTGCTTTTGGAAAGGTTTTTGAAGGACCATAAGGATAGAGATTTGGTTGCTGAGGTGGTTGATGGTTTTACTGAGGGGTTTCACTTACATTATGATGGTCCTAGAGAAAGCAAAAATTGTCCGGATCTCAAGTCTGCACAGGATAATATAAATGCAACTTTTGAGAAAGTTTATAAGGAAATAAGGTTAGGAAGGATCGCTGGCCCCTTTCTGACCTCTCCTATTCCAAACCTTAGGTTATCCCCAATTGGTTTAGTTCCAAAGAAAGATGGTACATGGCGTCTAATTCAACATGTGTCGTACCCTCATGGTTCAGGGATTAATGATTTTATTGACAAAGATCAAGCTTCGGTTCATATTATTCTCCTTTTGATAATATTCCGAAGGTTATCAGATCTTTAGGTACTGGGGCACTTCTTGGAAAGATGGACATTAAATCTGCCTTTAGACTTCTTCCAGTGCATCCTTCAGATTTAGATTTATTAAGATCGGGGCCAAGGTTTTCATTGATAAATGCTTACCGATGGGTTGCTCCAACTCTTGTTCACTTTTTGAAAAGCTTGCTTCACTCCTACAATGGATTGTTTCTGATCGGTCAAAACTAGCTACACTTGACCACTACTTAGATGATTTTATTTTCGCTGGGGACAGAAACTCTAGCAACTGTCAGGTACTATCTCGAGGGGATTGATTTGACTCTTGGACGTCACCTGGCCAAGATTTGGTGGCAAGGTAAAGGAGGAATGAAGATTGCTGAAATTCCAAGAAAAATCAAGCAAATGTTGACTCATGAAGACCCTCCTCAGATTTTAGTGGTGCATTGTGGTGGTAGTGATATAGGTTCAACCATTTCTTGTGTATTGCGCCACAGCATATTGGCTAATTTAAAAAGCATTTACACATTGCTCCCTTGTACCAAAGTGGTTTGGTCCCAAATTATTCCTCGTCTGTCGTGGAGAAATGAACGTTGCTCTCTGGCATGTGAAAAAATAAGATGTCGAGTTAATAGCCAAATTGGGGCTGCTGTAATACGTGCTGGGGTGGTATTTCAGATACCCTGAAATATCTGCTACCACACCAGATTTATTTTTACAGGACGGGGTTCACCTTAACAACCTGGGGAATGATCTATTTTTATTTCGTCTACAACAAGGTTTACAGAGAATGTTGTTGGACAAAATACAGCCGAGCGCTTCTCCTGATTTTCCAGAATGTTGCCATTGGTTGATTTATTAACTACATTGTAAGGTGGGATATGCATTGGGGTGTGATTGACTAAATTTATCAGTGTCAATGTTTTGTTTTGCAGCTATCTGCTGGTTGCCATACTCGCCCTAATCTAGGGTAGGTAACTCGGCTTTGTGACTTAATCTGGTCACACTGACTAATCTGGTCAATTTGATCTTGGTGACTAATCTGGTTACGCTGACTAATCTGGTCAATCTTGCCTCTGTGACTAATCTGGTCACTATGATTAATCTGGTCAACCTTTATTTTGTGACTAATCTGGTCACTATGACTAATCTGGTCATTTTGTTATTTTTTGACTAATCTGGTCATTTTGTTATTTTTTGACTAATCTGGTCATTATGTCTGTTCTAGTCATTTAGTTAGTTGTGACTAATCTGGTCACTATGACTAATCTGGTCACTATGATTCATATGATGATTGTGATTAATCTGATCACAGCTTAATATTTGAACTCCTATAATTTTAATTTGTATGCACTAAGTTAGATATAAAACATGTCATGCATTCTTTTTTAATTGTCCTTTTGGTCATGGCTTCTCATTCCGTCAGCAGTTGGGTGTTCCTACCGTCACTGTGGTGGCGGTGCCTGGTCTCTGCCTTCAGTTTCTTCAGTCATGCTTACCAGGCATTTGGCGGAATTTTAGGAACACCTGAAATGATTTCAATAGACTTTGGATTTTTCCTGACTAGCAACAGGTGACTGATCAATTTAATGTTGTACATATCTATTTCGTTATTAATGCTATTACCCATATCAAGGGATTCTGTTCCCAGAGCTCTTGAGGGTTTTTGGATCATAGTAAATCCATTTGGATAATTTTTGCTATTACCCATATCATGGGCTTCTGCTCCCAGAGTTCATGAGGGTTATTGGAAGCCATGACCTCTATAGGCCAATTAAAAGTATAAAATTCATTGATGTCGTTTGTTATTCTTTTACTATTTGATGAATGAATTTAATAGAGTAACATATTAAATTAGGTTACATGCAATCTTTCGATTTTAAAACGAAGCTTCAACAAGAAACGAAATGATGCAGTTGAAGAAAAGGAAAGGACGATCTCATCACTGGTATCAAAACAAAATTATTTAACTATTTAAGTCCGTGATCTCACAAACGACGTCCTGTACATGCACCTGTAAAATGAAGTATGCCGATATGACCCCCAAAAATGCACCTGTTGACAGTTGATTATATAAATGCATGACCTTTCAACTCCGTATGTATGTTTTCACGGATTATTGTGTTTTGGATGTAACAATTCGTATTGAGTGACACGGTAGGTTAAAGATGAATGTTTCTAGATGGCGGTAGTGTCAGTTTGAATAAATGTCTTTTTTAGTCGAGTGAAGTGTACATCTAGTGGGGTGCCGTTTCGCTCGTGGCGGAGTAGCCAACCTTGTGGTTTACACAGTACACGTTACCACTGCCATATTTTTTATTTAAATTCACATTTTGTATGCAAGCGCCTGTGTTATAGACTCCTCTTCCATAATCTGCAAAAGAGTACGTGGACAATTTTATGTCAAAACTTGAATTAACTCGAACAGTTGCAGGAGACAATATGGGGATATCTCCGGGTCAGTACAAGGCCCAGTATGACAATGCAACTAAGGAACCAAATTTTATTCTTGGGGAGCGTGTTTGGGTACACCAGCTAAGTGTGCCAAAAAGGACATTCATCTAAACTACATTGCAAAAGGAGTGGGACCATATTACATCACAGATATTTGGCAAAATCACACTCATCAACTTCATGAGTGCGGTACGAACAAAAAGATGCGAGTCTTGATACATGCCAACCGTTTGAAGTCATGTATGGACAAGGACATGAGAGAACAGCATTCTCCTCAAAAAAGAGAGGATGTCAAAAATGACAAACCGCAGGAGGAACCCATGGCCAATCAAGCAGATCCGAGCCCTAGGAATGTTACAGACAATCAAAGGGAGAAACCTACAGAACATGATACTGAGTGGGGTGTTGTCAGAAAGCTGTAAGCCTATTGCAAATATCGCGTCGAGCACTTTATTTAGTTCAGTTGAAGAACCAGAGACATACAATTTGGGAGCCAAACAAACTTCTCGCAGCGTCTATGGTTCGGAATTTTCACATCCGTATAGAACTTAAAATTGCAAAGCTTGGAGATGGAAAAGCCGTCGTAAACAATGACAGTATTGAAAAGTGAGTGGCAGTGCTCTCACATTGTGTTTTATTTCCAAGGATTATAATGTTATCAGAAACACGTGTGACACTCATATTTGGGATTTATTTAGATTATTCTATTAAGATCGATGCGACTTATTTTGTTGATAAACCAAAGTGCTAATGAATATTCACTTATGACGGACAGTAGCACATTTAGAATATTCAAATCGGATTTATTATTTTTTATATCGGTAACTTAATTCAGGGACTAAATGTTTTTAGTCATTTGACCCGAAGGGTCAGGATGACTTATAATCATCATGCTTCGTCCGTCGTCGTCCGCCGTGCGTAAACTTGTCACATTTCAAATTTTCCAAGTTCTACCCCTTGGATTCAGTTTTAACTTACCTGAAAAGATCCCGAAATAGTCATGATAGCCCAGATTTTTTGCCTTAAAACTAAATCTGATAGAGAGATGGACGAGAGAGTGAAAGCTAATATGTCATCTGGAGAGGCAGTGGATATCTGCGCCAAGACTGGTACAATATTAGGGACATTATCAAGGTTGGACATTGTGCGTCCGATATCATTTAAAGAAGTAGAGCATGTACTATTACAAGTTTAACTTAGTGTCTCTGTATTTGTTGGTATTACTGCTGCATATGCACCTAAATTTTCTTTCACTTGATTACCTGACTGGTAGCGGCCATCTGCTGTTACATAAGGCGTCGCGTTTCCATTTTAAAATACCTCCGTCACCAAGCTTTGCACATCTTGTATTGCTATAAATGGTTCAGATGCATTTCGTAACCTCAACATTCCTGTGAAATAGGTAACAGAGTGTGTCTCATTTCTTCAGCCGGAGAGTATCCGAATAGTCAAATACCGTCTGGCGGCTGCCCTCTTTGCAGTAGGCCCCATGCTTTATCAGTCTTCAATTTGTAAAGCTGTCGCATTGTACCTAGTACTGATAAGAAAGAAATTCAGGGCTGTAAAATAGTTATTATTACGAGATACTAAGGTATTATTTCGACATAAAATATGTTTTCGCTGTTACGCTAACTAACTTCCGTACGCTAATTATCCGCCAGGTTTGACTGATGCCAGTCTGTAGAAGAGAATATGGGCGGAGCCCAAGCCATGTACCGAAAAATGGTGACGTGATAAAAAAAAAGGTGTGAAATAATAAAGTATACAGCTCCATAGGTTATTTTCCTAAACATTCAATACCCAAATCTATAAATCGTTAATACTAGATTCAGATCAAATAAAAGATAAAAAATATATAGATAATTAGGGCCCCATATGAATATGTTGGTGTCCTATAGAGATCACTGTATCCGCCCATCAGCACATTCATGTTCGTGCAATAACTTGGGCCGATCGAACTCAAACTTCATACAGTGCTTTCTTATTGAAAGTGCTAGCTTGGGATTAATTTTCTGTGTCAAAGGTCAAGGTCACTGTGTCAAAATATAGAAAATCAGTTTCCAATCAAACTAATACTTCAAAACGATCTACCTTAAACTTCATACAGTGCTTCCTTATTGGAAGCGCTTGCTTGGGATTGCTTTTCAGCGACAAAGGTCAATGTCACTGTTACCATCAAAAGAAAATCAGTTTCCGTCTCATGATCTATCTATTGATGTGAAATATATAAAGACGTTCCGAAGCAAGAAAAGAAAGAAAGTGCATTTTATGTGATGAAAATGTTATTAAAATGATATAGAAGACGAATACCATTAAATCTTTGATTGTAGACATTCGTATTAATTTGATTAAACCATATTACATCTCTAGCAAATAAACGTAGGAAAGATTTGTTATCAAATCCTTATTAGAATAAATTCATTTTTAATGATTATTTCTACTGTTTCCTTGTAACAGATCTGATAAAATTAGCTAATCAAATTAATTAGGAATTTCCATTTCGGGTGAAAATCCCTATTGTTTTCGTTATGTTTGTTCTTATTATTCTTATTTTTCTTTTTATTATTCTTAACACTTCTTGTGAACACTTTTACTAAAAAAACAGATAAAACGTTCATATTACAGTATATGACAGGAAATATCGCGCTGATGATCACACTGACATTTTGGTGATCATATGTTCAAAGGGCAAGCTGACAGGTCTAAAAATAGATTAAAAAAAAACGATTTTTGAACGACCATAACTTCATTAACGTTCGTTCGATTCCATGCAATAGCAAATAAGAGTTACTACAAAAATTATTACTTTTCATTGACCTTTACCTTCATTCAAGGTCAAATAATCAAAAGAATTAAAAAATTTAAGAATTCTTTCGAACCATGTTATTTGTTTCTTCATTATTTTCCTTTCACAATCAATGCATCTTGTAGTTCATGGTCGGGGCTTACTTTTCTCTGTAACATGTTATCAGAAAGGATGTCAAGGTCAAGGTCCTAGAACGAGGTCAAAATTTAAAAATTCAAAATGATTTAATTTTTAAAATGCATTACAAAGTGCATGATTAATCAAGACGAAATGTGCAAGTTTTATGGTCGTGCGATCAAAAATGTCCCAGAAAAATGCACTTTGAAAATTTTTCGTTTTCCCGCCAAAATTCAAATTTCTCCCAAAAATGCACTTAATTCCCTTTTACTCCTATATCTTTACATACACAGATTTGACATTATGTAACATTTCATTGACCTTGACCTTCGTTCAAGGTCACGGATGTCAAATGATAAAAAATCGAAAATGGAAAATGTTTGCAATGTTTTAAGGTCAAATAATCTTGACCATCGAATTTCATGGTCAAGGACACGGTTCAAAATCAAATGGTCGGTTGGAGAAGGGAAACAAAGAGAAAACGAAGAGACAACGTAGGTAAAACGTACAAAAGCGTCCGTCAGAACGATAACATGTCGGCGATCATGTCCTAGATGGAAATCCCGTGATTTGATCTTGATAAAATCTAGTATTATAATTGTTGTTGTTCTTTGAGACGGTAATAAGTATCATTTTATTGAATGTAAATGTATGTGACGACAGTAAGAACTATGTTGTAGAATGAATGATTTATTAAGTAAGAGTGGGTGCCATTTTCCTTTAATGTATATACTATGTTATCCAGTAAGTTGTAAATCTTAAGGAATAATTTTGAATTGAATTGAATTGCCTTTCCAGTATTCTGTCCATTGTTGTGGGGCAGTATGAAAGTGATGACTAAAGGTAAAACATAAGCACCGGAAAGTGTCCAAATTACCTCCAATCACACGGTTCACCCTTGACATATACTAAGTAATTAACGTGTTACTAAGTTGGTGTATGTTACAACAACAATATAAAAATAGAACTACAATCACAGAACTACACAGAACACTCCTCTCTGTTATAATAGCTTCAATACAAGAACATCATTCAAAGTGCCCAGTAAACAGGGTTTTTTTCATAAATTTGCTTACCATGCCAGGGTACCATGGTCAAACATTGCGTTTTACCTACACGGATGAACACTCTTCAGAAGCACAAACATAAGAAAAACAAAATCCTTTATTACAAAATAACAATACAATAATATATAAGAAAAAATGCATACCAAGACAAGCACATGATTATCTCGTGCTCTACCATATTACAGATTCCTTTTGTACATAACCATAACCAATATGTACAGAGTACCTGCATAATGGCATGATAACATAGTATTCAGTTCCAGTAACTTTTAAGTATCCAAATCATAAAGTGTTTTAAGGTGTACACACAGTGCAAGCAACTCTCACAAAAACACATCTTCCGGCAAAATACAAAGCCATCAATTATCCATGTGTTGCTACTCCAATAGTTGATTCCACTTTACCCACTGTACTGTCTTAGAGATAGACACACCTCTACAACCTCTAATTGGTTCCACTATACCCACTGTACTGTCTTAGAGATAGACATACCTCTACAACCTCTAATTGGTTCCACTATACCTACTGTACTGTCTTAGATATAGACATACCTCTACAACCTCTAATTGGTTCCACTATACCCACTGTACTGTCTTAGATATAGACATACCTCTACAATATCTAATTGGTTCCACTTTACCCACCGTACTGTCTTAGAGATAGACATACCTCTACAACCTCTAATTGGTTCCACTATACCTACTGTACTGTCTTAGATATAGACATACCTCTACAACCTCTAATTGGTTCCACTATACCTACTGTACTGTCTTAGATATAGACATACCTCTACAACCTCTAATTGGTTCCACTATACCCACTGTACTGTCTTAGATATAGACATACCTCTACAACATCTAATTGGTTCCACTTTACCCACCGTACTGTCTTAGAGATAGACACACCTCTACAACATATAATTGGTTCCACTATATCCACCGTACTGTCTTAGAGACAGACACACCTCTACAACATCTAATTGGTTCCACTATATCCACTGTACTGTCTTAGAGACAGACACACCTCTACAACATATAATTGGTTCCACTATACCCACCGTACTGTCTTAGAGACATACACCTCTACAACATCTAATTGGTTCCACTATATCCACTGTACTGTCTTAGAGATAGACATACCTCTACAACATCTAATTGGTTCCACTTTACCCACTGTACTGTCTTAGAGATAGATATACCTCTACAACATCTAATTGGTTCCACTTTACCCACTGTACTGTCTTAGAGATAGACATACCTCTACAACATCTAATTGGTTCCACTATACCTACTGTACTGTCTTAGAGATAGACATACCTCTACAACATCTAATTGGTTCCACTTTACCCACTGTACTGTCTTAGAGATAGATATACCTCTACAACATCTAATTGGTTCCACTTTACCCACTGTACTGTCTTAGAGATAGACATACCTCTACAACATCTAATTGGTTCCACTATACCCACCGTACTGTCTTAGATATAGACACACCTCTACAACCTCTAATTGGTTCCACTATACCCACCGTACTGTCTTAGATATAGACACACCTCTACAACCTCTAATTGGTTCCACTATACCCACCGTACTGTCTTAGATATAGACACACCTCTACAACCTCTAATTGGTTCCACTATACCCACCGTACTGTCTTAGAGACATACACCTCTACAACATCTAATTGGTTCCACTATACCTACTGTACTGTCTTAGATATAGACACACCTCTACAACATCTAATTGGTTCCACTATACCCACTGTACTGTCTTAGAGACAGACACACCTCTACAACATCTAATTGGTTCCACTATATCCACTGTACTGTCTTAGAGACAGACACACCTCTACAACATCTAAGTGACGTTACTAGTCAGCTAGCACTGAGACACAATTTCACACACACAGTTAGCTGTAGGATGGCATACTTTTTTTTACTTCAGAGTCATATTCTAAAATGGATTTCTCTTCCATATAATGACCGAAATTTTATCACTACAAGAACTCCACACTACTACACAAGTAGTTCAACTAAGCGACAGAAATATCCTTATAAAGTTTAATATAAACCACAAACACTGCTAACTTGTCAACTGAGGCTGAGCACAGCAATATCATTTCTGCTTTTCAACTCTGTCCTCTTTGCCTTTGGTATAGATATAAACTTAAACAAAGACTCTACAAGATACAAGGAACCTTCAACATACCCTTTAGCATTCACAAAAGAAAAACTATGGTATTCAACCAAGCCAATTATAACAACTTTTCCAATGACACATACTTGAGACGGATCCCCGTGCTTGACCGACTTTCAGAATACATGCCCTTATATAACGGCCTCTCACTTCTAGTAAACACACCCAAATAAAGTTTATTTGCCACTTCTTCAGCTTCAATTTAAAAAATTTTATTACACCAAAATTTCAAAAATGCCTAAAACGGGTTACCAAGATCCTGGTCAGTTGACGGCACCAATATAAAAGGAGCGGCTTTTCACCTCAAACCGACACCTTAAACCATTATACCCAGGTTCGCTGATCTTGGGTCTTACATTCTGAGTCATAATTTGTACGCGAAGTCTGGTAAATAAACACAAACTTAATTCCGCTGTTAGATGACTACAGAGTTCCAAATACATGTAGAATAAACTGTCAGTATAATGAACAATAGAGTATGGTAAGCAGACAGTCACCATATAATCTACTCATTAAAGTTGAAAAATTTCCTCAATTTTTACAAACTTAAATTTTTCATGAATATGGACCCTTGACTCGATATCTCACTGCTGTAAGATTACCATGGATAACCACGAGAGGTGTTATATCCCTACCTATACCATAACAGACCCTGTCACGAATATATCGCTTTCCGTTACGCAAGTGTCAGAATATCGATCAACATCGATCGACTTCACTCAATCGCAGCGTTTCGCTATACAGTCGCTTCGAAAAGAAATGTGTAGCTGATCTGTTCTGTTCCAGTGTTCGATTTGTAATGATTTACCAGCACATATGGATATGATGTAAGAGTACCCCGGGTGCAATCTGCTAAAAGTATGCAGCGTCGAGCGGGGTCACCGTCGACTGAATTTTAACTAAAGAACATTTTCACAGTGCACGGATGTAGCTCATTGTATAGGCGTCTGCATCTGGTTGGTATTTATAGAAAAAAGTATTTGCTCCAACCCTACCACAAAAAGGTGTAAAACTTGGAGATTGGTCTTGTTGGTATAGTAGGCGTAATGGCCAATATTTTTTCCCTAAAAATACTAAGCAGAAGCAGACGCCTGTGCTGAGTGTGAAATTGAAATGAATTTAGACCACGTGTCTAAAGGTACTATTAGAAAAACTGAATTGCGTTTCTTTTTTCTGCTAGTATACTTTTCTTCACCATAGTTAACCTTAACTTTTCTACGCCATAGTTTACCGTAACCCTCCAGAATTTCGCTGTGATAAATTCCTGTTTAACTGAGACTGCCAATCACACAAGTATTTATCATAGCTAGCCTCAGTAACAGAGCAGGCTATTAACCTTAGAAGAACTCAGTCAATTACATAATTATCTAATCCTAAATCAGGTACTTATTTACTCGAAAGTTCCATTTTTTGCAACATCTACGCTGATCATTCTAACTAAACACTTTTCTATTTAACCAGTCACTTTTCATAGTACTTAAATCTATGGAATTATCTTACAACAATTTCCCATTGCCTAATAAAGATCGGGGTCCATCCCATATCTCTCTTTGCTGCCGCATATATCGACCTACACTAAAGGAGAAATGACAAGCACAATTTTGAATGGCTGACATACATGAACACTGTTTTTGTTCCAAAATTGAAGTATCATGTAATAATATGTAAAATAATAGGCTGCATGGTAATCGAATATACCAAAGGAAATTGACATCACAGCTGTGGCGGATCAAGTTTATCCGACATATCAGTTTAGCTTAGCATTGTTAGCTTACTGTTTAAATCGTTGTATATAATATATCTAATTATATCATTTCAATATCCATAGTTGATTTGGTGAAGGTCCCACCAAGGAAAAGGCGAAATAAAAAGAATGATAATCGAAAAAAAATAATACTAATGATTGCTAAGTGTTTGTTTCACTCAGAAGAACAGTTCTAGTCCAACACGTGTTTTAACCAGCGGTAAGTTTATCCAGAGAAATAAATCAGTCACCTGTATCCTTGATCCCCGGATATATTAATCACAAGACGTATCAAACATTGATTGTCCCTTCATATAAATGTAATTTGAAAACGACATTTGGATAAAATTACAAAAACACACGGAGTTGGCTTGCTTTATGCCATCCCAAGATTGCGTGCAAATTGATAACAAATATGAATAAAAAAAAACATGTAGGTAATCAATTACATGTCAGGATTGTTATCTAATAAGCGTTGCAACCTGCAACAATTGAATTAAACAAAGCAGTGTCGTATTTTGATAAAAATAACATCAAAATTCGTACTTGTGTAACACATGGTAAGTGATATATCTACCTTACTGTGTCTAGTTTTACATTCGATTCATGTCAAACATGTCACCATAAATGTTCTATCGGAGAGAGGTCGGATCAACTTGAAATTTGACGAGAGTACCCAACGTACTTGGATGAAATGTTCACAGAAGACAGAGTGGTTCCCATTTCATAACATCTTTTTGTTTCCCGAAGTAAACTAGGCAATTTCTAATTGCGTTTCTTTTCCCCTCTGTGTATAACCCCGGCCTGGCTGTACAAGGGACCTATTTAATGCACCGGGTGAAAGAAATGTTGGACTGCTTTCTATTAAAATTCCACTGCTTCCATCTGTCGTCCGTCCGTCCGTAAACAATCCTTGCTATCGCTATTTCTTTAAAAGTACTGGAGGGATATTTTTTCAAACTTCATGTATAGGTACCACTTAGTTCCTAGTTGTACGTATTTAATTGAGACTTTTGATAAGAAATACAAAATGGCCGACAGGCGGTCATCTTGGATTTTGATAATTGAAGATTGTTATCTCTATTTCTTGAATAGTACCGGAGGGGTGTTTCTCAAACTTCATAGGTAGGTTCACATTGAACCCTATTTCTGCAAATTTAATTAAGATTTTTGATAAGGAAAAAAAAAAAAAAAAAATGGTTGACAGACAGTTCTCTTAGATTTAGAGAATCGCTATTCCTCAAACTTCATGTGTAGTGTCCCCTTGGTCCCTAGTTGTGCCAATTCAATTTAGAATTTTAGTCAGAAAAACAAAATTGCCAATAGGCGGCAATCTTTGATTTTGAGAATTGAAGTTCGTTATCACGATTTTCTTGAAAATTACTGGAGGGATATTCCACAAACTTCATGTATAGATTCCCTTGGTACCTTAATGTGCCAATCTAAGTTAGATTTTTCATCGGAAAAAGAAAAAGGCCGACAGTTCGCCATCGTGAGTTTTGAAAACTGAAATCTCTTTTTCGTGAATAGTACCAGAGGGATATTTCTCCAACTTCAGATGTAGGTTCCATTTGTTCTTGTATGTTATCAGATTATCAAGAGGAAAAGAAGAAAGAATGGACAAATAGAGAAAACATCAGTGTGTCATAGAATCAAAGATATCATTCAATGATGGGCGCCTCTGGGATGTCTTGTTATTTCACAGCTTGACTATCTTAAAGAAAGCAAATATTAACCATGTTATTAAAGTTGTTGTTATGAATCAATACTCGTTTTTGTTGATAAGGACGGGGTGATATTTTTATGAAAACAGTAATATAACGCTAAAGAATATAGGTTAAATATATTGTGGCAGGAATGCCGATTCAATTCATCACCTTGAAACCATTTCTCAATAATAACATGAAGAAATTATCCAAGTCTATACATTCATTAAGAGGAACATACTCAATAGTTACAAAAGCAAATATGGACTTTCTCTTAGTCACTCTTTCTCTCAAAGTTGCTTGTGCAGTGGGAGATATCACGCTTAGCTCTACAGCAATATTATTATTAACAATGGTCGTGCTGACTGGACATACATGTACCACCTCAGTACATATCACTAGTAAAGGGGAGATAACTACTTTTAGGTTTATATAGAAATAACTTTAATCCTTCTAATCTCTTGATTACTCCATGTTTCTATGGTTAATTAATTTTTACTAATAACAAAAAAACATACGAAATATCCATAAAATCCCTAGCAATCTTGGCTCGACCAAGTACCTGCAGGAGCAATGTTCGACATGTCGCTGGCTGAGCAAATCTGATAAAGCCACTTTAATTCTCGACATTATAAACTTTCCAGAGACCACGTGATCGAATCTGACCAATCGGCGCTTGTCCGTCACCAGACAATAATCTCTTTGCCGGACAATAAATCATTTGTAATGACAAAATTCTATAATAATTGCCGATCACATGTCTTTTCGGTATATAATTAATTTCGATTTGATATAATACTGAAATAACACTTGTCCGTCAGAGATTACATTTAAACTATGTTTTTGTTAACTTGTCCCGGACTTTGGATTTACAACTATTATAGTACCGGAAGCGCACTAACACTAGTACTCTCCCACACACAATATAGTCCTCACACTTAAATATTAATATGTAAATTAGATAACGCTTCGCTCTCAAAGTTTGATACAAAATTCCCATAAATCACTCTTAAAGTACTCTTACGTAAGTATTTAAGTTTTTCAGAAAACCTAGTATCTTTATTCCTTTATTAATACAAGGTCATTACATCACTACACTTATCAACAAATATGAAGCCCGCGTAGAGAACGGTATCAATGTCTCCGCTCTTCAGTCGTAGTCCTATGATGGAAATTCCGTATTTGCAAGTGGGTTCCAAACGTTGATAGTTTATTAAAAAGTAGAATAAAGGACATAATTCATTCCATGCAATAAACTGTAGAGCTGACAGTATCGTCCTTGACTCTGCGTCCGTTCATGTGCTTTTTTTCTTCCTCTTGTTTGCTATCATGCTTTCATTCCTAATGCTTATATTTCAATCCAATTTCTAATTTCTAATTCTTACTTGCTACTCCTTATTCCTCATGTAGCAGGGACATATTTTAATGTGTTTGATAGTTTTATTAATATAGGTCTCTGGTCCAACGTAATATGTAATGCGTCCGTAATAGTATCGTCCGCATTACTCTAGTTATGTATACGTTTTGTGTGTGTTCGTTTCGTTTCTGTTGTACCCCGTAATTGTAGTGTCCGAGTGGTCAGTCTGCGTGATGGTACGTCATGTACACTGGGAGACACGAATGTACTAGTTTTTTCATATTTTCTACTAATTCTGAAATTTTCACCAATTTTACCATAAAAGATCTAATTTAACCCAACCCAGTCCATTTTTTCAGCAACGTATCTAATTATGAATTTTCATGGCTAATTTTCGACGGTCAAAGCTAGTTCTGTGAATCATATCCAATTTAACATGACCACCGTCTAATTCTATCGAGCTATCTAGAAATCATGAACTTTACACTATTTATTTCATGACTATCTAAAAGTTTCCCCGACAGTCTAGAAATGTCCGACAGGATCTATTTTGTTCTCCACTGACGCTAATTCTGCTCCTCGAATCTAGTATTGACGGAGCAATCCAGTTTTCGTGAAAATCGCCTAATATTAAACGTCATGACGAATATTGCGAGATTCGCCTCGGGCGGTTCTGTCGCGCGGCAATACCAGCACTGCCAGCCGTAGACTACTTTACCTGGACAGCAGCCATCCGTGACCATCGAGTCCCGCGGCTAGCCTCGACTTGGGAGCGCTCAGCCGTGAAGCGGTCCTACCATAATCACCTATACTTACGATGTCGGTACCGACTCAAATGATACAGACGATTCGTTCTTCCACAATTAACAATATTATCGGAAATAAATACACTACATTTAACTAAATTTCATACGTCTAATTTAAAAATTCGTATAATGACAGGAAGGTGGTATAATATATATATAAAGGAGATTTTTGCAATGAAAGTATTGGAGACGAGTTCCTTCATCTATTTATGTTAAAGTGTACCCTGAACGAAAAACGATAATCAAATGTGTTATTCTTTGTAACCACCAAAGAAGAATGTCGAAAACCGCATCAAAATCGGTTGGCCGAGTGCCGAGATATCGCACATCGAAGTACGCGATTTGCACCTGTCGATCGACTGCTAATCAGCGTATCGGTCAGTCACGCTGATTTGGAACTCTTCAGTCTATGACGTCACAGGTTGAACAGAGTGACTGGTATGGTGGCCAGTAGCATAGAGGACAGTGTGAACAGTATCAGTACAAATATGTTCGAATACGATCTGGACATGAGATTTGAGGTTGTTGAATTTGGCGA
This sequence comes from Pecten maximus, assembly GCF_902652985.1. Classification (NCBI taxonomy): domain Eukaryota; kingdom Metazoa; phylum Mollusca; class Bivalvia; order Pectinida; family Pectinidae; genus Pecten; species Pecten maximus. The sequence goes on along the minus strand of NC_047025.1, from coordinate 23,019,715 downwards.
ATATTGCCGACGAGAAGTCGGAATCCAACAATATAAGTTTGAGTTAAAAAAAAAATAATAACATAGTGAAATTGACTCTGAAAATGACCGCTTGGTTTACACAGACTGGTGTAATAATCGGTCAATCACCAATAAATGTATATTAGTTATGTGTTTACCATTTCTTACTCGTTACCAAAGAAAGCAACACAGCATCAACAAATTAAACTAAAATAATGTGCCATTTCATTCGCAAATTAATATTCAAATAAACATACCAACAATACAACAGTTCTGGATACTCTGGTTTGTGAGAAAAGACGAACACACGTACAGTAAATTCAAGCGTTATAGTCTATGCAAAACCCGCTTTAGTCATGAAGGACACTTAATTTAGAAAGTAATATATTATAATCATCATGATCTACAATATACTAAATCTCTCTCCCGTATGAATACCAGTGTTAAAGTCTACAACAAACTTCTACATATACAGATTTTATCCCTTATTTTACATGTCATGGTCTCAGGGATCAAGGACGATTAAATGCTTGAGAAAGACATAATTTATATACGATCGTTGTCAGTGAAATTATATAAAAGTGATTCGCAACAATTATAATATAATTGATACTTTCTGTACAGGTATAAAGCATAGGTACTTATTAAAACCATTATTTTAGCTCCGTTTTTAATGATAAAACACAAACAATTTATTTCATCGTGACTAATCATAATTAATACTAAAATTTATAAACTCGTAATGATTTTCGTGTATGATTTTTTTTCCCTCCAAATTTTATGTATTTTTTTGCTTTTATTTTTGTAATTGTGTCATTATTATGAAGTGATCGAGACCCTGGTGGTTTTGCTTTCAATTCGTGTTGCAAGTCATATCTTCACTTAAAAAAGGACTTTTAAAAGATGTATAAACATGTTCGGAGAATTACGAATTCTCAAGTTTGAATTGGTTAGTATACAGCTAAACAATTACCAGGTGTGAAATTACGGTCCACAAGCTCATCACACCTGGCACTGCACCACAGGTGTCCGTGATTTCTGGTGTTCTAATCAGCACACGCCGTGAGTTCACGCGTTTGGTTTCTGTGCACTTCAAAGGAGTTCCGAAAACATGGTTTTACAGGTTGTTTGTACATAAATTGAGCTTGAATTTTATTAAGGATTGCGTTTATACTATAGGGAATACATTTTGTTGAAATCAAACACATTATTTTTGGAATTCAGTGAGTTTCGTTTTCTATACAAACGAATAAAAAATCATATCTCAAACGTTTGTCTATAGAATAATTAACCTAAATTACCTCATTCATATATGTACCCATGATGTTGAAATGTACTCTATGAATCTTGTCTGGGAGTTACTGAGCTTTCATGGACACGTTTTATCAATTGCGGACAATTACCCAAAAATCACAAATAACGGTATAATTTCTGTTTTGGCTAATAAAAAAACCCCAAAATGATCAGCATTTATTTCACATCTTGAATGAATTGCATTTTAAACTTGTGTTACTAGAAGTATTATAACCGAAATCAATACTGGTACATGTGTATGTAACAAGCCTGTCATGCCCCCATAATAAAGGCTATATGATGTAAGTCATTATAAACGGCCGGTTATTCAAATGTCATACATGTTACAACGACCCGTTAAAATAAAAAAAATATGAATAAAATATTTTAATATAAATGTTATATACGACCTGTTATAATAGAAAATAGGTAAGATGATACACGCTGTATTTGGCCCGTTATAATAGAAAATTAGTAAGATGTTACATGTTGTGTATGGCTCGTTATGAGAGAAAATTAGTGAGATGCTACATGTTATATATGGCACCGTTTAAAAAGAAAGTTATATGTCCCTGGTTTCGGCTTTGGGCTTCAGGTGTGTTTTCGAGAAAAATCACAATTACTCGGAAATGGGTCGGCCGATTTTGATGCGGTTTTCTGCATTCTTGTTTATTAATCAATACCAATAACATATTAAAATGTAATTTTTCATTCAGGGTACACTTTAACATATTGAAATGAAAATTATTCGTTCAAAATGCATCCCACAGTATTACTGTATTAACCCAAGTATTCATAAAATGAGAGGTCTAATATCTATATGTCATACATGCAATTACTGAGGGTTTATGTCCCTGTTGTAAACCTATATTATATTACTTAGCAGGAGCTTGATTATCAAAAGGGGAACGATTAAGGAATGAGCATGAAAGGACAATGATAAGATGAAGGAGCGTGCAAACGTAGTTAGTTTGTTCTAGGCAGATATTATGTTATTGTGTGTAAATCAAAAATTTTTTTAGACATAAATTCATTTTTGTATAATTATCTGTATTCCTTTCACTTTCTCTCTTTAGTCTTCCTTTCTAATTTGTCAATCGTAAAATTAATGTAAATGTCCATTGTTTGTGTCACATTGTTGTAAAAATGTTTGGAGGAGGGGGCTTTAATAAGTTGTATAACTTCTGCCCAATCCTCATGCCTACATTTGAAGCAATAAAAATATGTTTTTAAAAAAAAAACACCTATATTTGCTTGTATATTTAGGTAAATTACATTTTTACTTTATACATGATTCCAACAAGGAATATGTAAGAAAACATATTTAAATATCTTGCATTTCTATAGCAAGTTTGCCTAAATTGTCTTATTATTTAGAAACAGAACTAATGGAATCCCTATGATGTCGCACACATCGCTCGGCGACTCTCATCAGGCAGAACGTTTATCATTTGTTGACCATTCAGTGTACAGTGGACCCGCGATAATCCGGACGCCGATAGTCCGGAAAACTCGCAGTCCGGACGGAAATGCACGGGAACGGATTTCCGTAACGTTATTTGTACTCACCAGTCAGGAAATTCGGATTCCTATTCTGGAAGCCCATTTTGGGAACGGAACGTACTTTTCATTAGTAAATTTCCCGCAATAATCCGGACGATTTTTTCACCACGAGGAGAAAAAATGTCGGAGCAAGTCACACGTGTCGACAGCTGTACACAGACTATTGCTTGACACTGTGCGTAGTCATAGTGACCGCTGCCAGGTCATAGCCCCGGGTGTTTACCTGTGTTACAAAGTGTAACTTTTGTTTTTATAACGGTACATTACTTTTTCTCTACGACCTTTTTAAACTTTACAGTATTAAAGGATTTTATAGTATAGCCTGGTCTTGCTTTTATGAACTTGACGTACAATATCTATTATAGTTATTTTACAGACGGCAACTTTTATAGGAACACATATTGCTATTTCGTAATTAGCAAGAATTTACGCACAAACATACAGTACGTGATACCATAATTAATCAATCTCAAATACATGTAATAAATTTATGATCGGTAATTTACATCATGAACACTTGTATTGGGTAAACACGGATATCGGCTTTGTAACACCGTTACGTGAAACGACGACTCATTGAAAGATGCACGTTATTAATTACATACACATTTACGTATTAAGCAGTGATCACAAGAACTGGGTTGATTACACACAAATTAGTCAATAGTCGTATGATACTTAATTAAGCGTCACATTGTTAAGTTAATACGGGTTCAATAATTATCGGACTTCTTCGGTAGTTCTCGCTGGTGTAGCGTACTTTTAGATACATAGCTTGGGGTTTCTGGTACGTAAAAATCATAAAAAAACATGGACTGATGGTAAGTTGTAAAATCCGGGTCTTTTATTTAAGGTATTTAACGTTTGTAATTTCTACTTGTTTGTGAACCTCCGGGACGTGACACATGTGTGGTGTTTGTAGGACACATATGCCCGCTATAAATAAAACAACTTTCACTTTACATGTTCTTTTAAAAACAAAGTTTATTTTTTACTTTCTACAAAAGAAATCAAAAATCATATCAGAAACATAAGTATATTTATTGTTAAAAAGTCTGACAATTAGACGTGTTTATGAAACGTCCCGGATTGTATGTAATCAAGGGAGATAACTCTTACACGACAATTTTTTTGACCTGGTAGACGAAATTCGGCAGTCCGGAAAACTCGTAATCCGGACGGTTTGGACTGGGAACGAAGGTGTTCGGATTATCGAGGGTCCACTGTACATCACAAGTTTGAATACAAACGTTTGATTCACGGTATCGGAGACATATGACATATCTGACGGTATTATAAAGATGAACGTGTTTTTGATAATATCAATATAATTGTGCATGTACATTTTTGTATGTGTATATGTATTTAGTGAAAATATTCTATTGTTCTGTGTAGGGGGGGGGGGGGGGGATCATATGTATAAATATGTGTAGGTTATTTTCGAATCCCATGAGATCCAAATTGTACATAATATGTATATATCTAACCCGTACTCCACTTTGTGTTTGTATTTCTGTTATATATACCAATACAGCTGACCCGCTAAATCTGGACGCCGATAGTCCGTAAAACTCACAATCCCGACGGAAATGTCGGGGAACGAATTTCCGTAACGTTATATTTGTACTCACAAGTCCGGAAGTTCTGATTCCGAATCCGGAGCTCCATATCGGAAACGAAATGTTAGTTAAGTAAAATTCCAGCAGTAATCCGGACGTTTTTCTCATCACATAGATAAAAAGTCTGAGTTGGTCACCCGTGTCGACGGGTGAACAGGTAGTAGATCGCGGTCGCTTGACACACAGAGTAGTCATAGCAACCGCTGCGAGATCTTAGCCCCCGGCATTAACCCGTACAATTTAGTTTTTGTAACGGTACCTTGGTTTTCTATACAGCGATCGAATCAATTAAAGGATTATAGACCGGTCTTTTTTTGTTTAAAATGTTTATTCAATTCAATCCTTACGACTTATAAGCATGCTGAAAATGACAGAATACAATTCTTTATCTTCACTATTTTTAAAATGCAATTTAACGAAAGATAGACAGCATCAATATACAATGTAATGACGATACAGATGTTATGACATTTCTGAGCGGTAATATCGAATGAATGAGTGGTGTGTGGAGTATACAATAGTGTAGTCATATTGCAAACATAGAAACTGATAAGAGTGAAAACAAAAACAGCTAATTCAGGCGATATCTAGAACGTGCTGTAAAACACAATTTCAAATTCTCCGATATCAATATATGTTATTCCGAAGTTAGCACGTACGAATCCATAAAGCTATATAGGATTATCACTGATCATATATAAGGAAAGAATATCTTTAATAACACGAAACGTTTTATCAAATTTCAAATTCTTTATTGACTTTAGGCCATACGGCCCATAAGTACATATTATAAACATATTATTATTATCAGGTGTTTCACAAATTGAATTAAAAACATCGGCTTGGAACGACGACGCTTTGCTGATAATACTACTGATAAACCGTAAGGTTTAAAGTAATAAATGAATTGAATTGAATTGAAAGATTTTATTATATAACACAGTTGTTTTCTTTATGTCAAACGTAAGACATGATAGTTCAACACATCTTTTTTTTTTTTTTTTTACAAATCTTCTATTTCATGTTTGATTCATAATGACTATACTGGTCACACTATACACAACAAAATATGCACAGAGAAGTCGGTTTCAACATGTTACATGAAATGCATACAAATTATACCCTCGGCGTCATTATAAATGTATGGATAATAAAAAACAGTTCAATATTCAGTAAGAAACATCTATAGAATATCGGAGACACTATATAGGATTTATAGTTTAGTTGTTTTTCTATATCTCATCAGAGACTTGTATATCACAAGTCTCTAATCTCATCGATGTGATACATACAGTTTCAAATTTTCTTATTAGTAAGCTTGTATATATTAGAGCTCGGATAGTGTAACCCATTGCTAATTACAATATTCCTCTATATTTAACCAGGGACGTATATAGTGGATATATAGGTCTCTGATGCAGGCATCTGTTCCAAAGAAGATGTACTTAGAGGTTCGGCAAATAACAAAAATGTTGATACCCGACAATAAACGTAAAAGATAACGTTTGTACCTTCGAAGTCTTATATTGTAGGACTAATATACTTGTCTTGTTAAATACAGAACCAGCTTATAGTTCATCCCAAAAAGGGGGCGGGGATTTACCTGTGCTCTCGCCTAAGGTAGGAAGCCAACCAGCAGGTTCAATTTAGAAATGCCCCAGGCCTTGTAATCAACAACTGTCCAGGTGTCCTTGTGAAGTGGATGACAAGAGGTTTTCGATACAATATTCTTTCTTTTATTAATACAATACAATACAAAATATTTTATTAACGTGTCACGTGTCAATATTACAGATATATAAAATACAGTAGAAGTCATAAAAACTTTACAAGTTGCATTAAAATTATATTCACATCCAGACTTATGAGACACAATATAGTAAAAAGTTCTGTTAAATATAGGTAAAACAGGATCTTCTGCGATACATCAGATAGAGTGAAGAAGCTAAAATAGGCTGAAGATCATCACTTGTCATAAGATAATGAAATTGTTCATATGGGTTTAATTCTAAAAAGTTTGGACAATAATTGCTTGCTTCACTAAATAAAATTCGCCTAATATCTGAATAAAACTCACAGTCAATTAAAAAATGGCGCTCGTCTTCTACTTATCCTGACTGACATAAAATACATTTCCTCTCATGTAATGCTAAGGGAGGACGAGAATACCGGCCTGTCTCTATTTTCAATTTCAAATTACCACAACGGAACTTGGCTAACGTTTGCCTATGCTTAAAATTTACAACAGTATATATATATGATTCTGGGGTAAAAACAGATTTAAACGTACGGTAAGTACGCAACTTAATCGTTTATTGATACAAAATTTGCCTCAATTGAATGACAATAAATATGTAATAGTCGTATTCTGAATGTAATACTTTTATTTTTTCAGGTGTCTTATGATATTGATGTACATGCAGCACATTTAATGAAAATTTAACTGGAACAATCTGCAAAAAAAGTGAATGTATCGTATGTGATATCAGAAATATAGATATACATCATGTGATATACATAATGTATGTATCTTATCGTGTATGTATCGCATATTTATAGCTTGAACACTTAATTCGAGTTGGTACCGACACCGTATAGGTGATTATGGTAGGACCGCTTCACGGCTGAGCGCTCCCAAGTCGAGGCTAGCCGCGGGACTCGATGGTCACGGATGGCTGCTGTCCAGGTAAAGTAGTCTACGGCTGGCAGTGCTGGTATTGCCGCGTGACAGAACCGCCCGAGGCGAATCTCGCAATATTCGTCATGACGTTTAATATTAGGCGATTTTCACGAAAACTGGATTGCTCCGTCAATACTAGATTCGAGGAGCAGAATTAGCGTCAGTGGAGAAAAAAATAGATCCTGTCGGACATTTCTAGACTGTCGGGGAAACTTTTAGATAGTCATGAAATAAATAGTGTAAAGTTCATGATTTCTAGATAGCTCGATAGAATTAGACGGTGGTCATGTTAAATTGGATATGATTCACAGAACTAGCTTTGACCGTCGAAAATTAGCCATGAAAATTCATAATTAGATACGATGCTGAAAAAATGGACTGGGTTGGGTTAAATTAGATCTTTTTTTGGTAAAATTGGTGAAAATTTCAGAATTAGTAGAAAATATGAAAAAACTAGTACATTCGTGTCTCCCAGTGGTAGTGTCTGTTATTTCATTTGATTGTATTAGCGGGATGTATTCTTTGTTAGGGTCAGACATACATTTTCCTCTGACTGGACAGGACTTTCACCAACGGTGTCCTCTCACTTAGCAACATTCTGAATTTTGAGGTATACAGGTAAGGTATTTTGTTGGCCAAGTGATATTAGGTGTGAAAGGTAGAACAATAGGAGATAATTACAGGTAAGGCTATAGACTGTTTCATAAAACTTCAAACTGTAATGAGTATGTCATCGTGATCTATTTCTATTGGGTTATTTCTTATTCATTTCAATTTCAACAGACCAAAAGGTCCAATTACAGAATTGATAACAAATTGATAAAACATACCATAAGAGTAAATAAAATGCATAGTAAGAACAAATGCGGTATATAAAGAGCATACACAGGTAAAACAGAATTAATGTCCTAAATAAATATCATCTAGACAATCATGTTATGAACAGCAAAAAAAAAAAAAAAAAAAAAAAAAATCGCCAAGTCCAACTTAAATCTTTCAAGTAAGACGTTAAAAACCTGTCATAAACATGCCCAAGGTAGTTAGAATTAATTTGGACACTACATTTTCTTACCTTAATAAGGCATGTACAGGGATAAAACAGAGTTGAGCTACTCAACCTTAAAAACCGATGTGTATTTACAAATGATCGAATAAAAATTTACAAATTATTGAACATATATATATAAAACATATATTTACAAATTATTGAATATAGATTTACAAATTATCGAATATATATTTACAAATTATTGAACATAAATATAAATTATTGAATATAAATATTAATTATTGAACATAAATATAAAATATTGAATACAAATATAAATTATCGAACATAAATATAAAATATTGAATACAAATGTGGAATTATTGAATATTGCAACGTTTGACACGCCATTCTTGTGCATTCAAATATGATCGCTTTAACTTACGCTCAGTAGACTTGTACAAACTCTTACGTGAAATAAGTAGTGCGTGATTTTCTTTGGACGGAACACAATTAAATCTTTTCAGAGAATCCGTATATCGCCTGTACAACATTGTACACTGGTAATTAAACCAAGGCTTGTTACATGACATATTAGGATGACCCCCTTGCCTAGAACGAACCGATTTAAACTCTCTATTACATTGCCTAGATGAGTGAAACGGTAACATAAGGGTTTTCACAGTATTTATGAAAGAGGTAAAACACTTCTCAATACCATTATCAGTCGACAAATCGTTTTCTTCCGCACAATTGTTAATGGAATCGACATTTTCAAAGATCGCCCGAATACTATCTTCAGCATTATCTGGGTTCCAGCGAAAAGTATCATGCATCCTATAAGTGTGTACATTTGTTGGAACCTGATCACAGTTACTATTAATTAAGTAGTCTACAACTTATTTCAAAATGTAGAGGTGCATGGTCAGAAAAAGTAGTGAACCCGCAGGTTATGAATTGAGAGATACATTGAAAAACATCGGGCGAAGTAATGATATAATCTACTACGCTGCAACCCGTTGGGCCACAGTAAGTATATCCGTTGGGCTACAGTAAGTATATCGGTTGGGCTACAGTAAGTATATCCGTTGGGCTACAGTAAGTATATCCGTTGGGCTACAGTAAGTACATCCGTTGGGCCACAGTAAGAATATCCGTTGGGCCACAGTAAGTATATCCGTTGGGCCACAGTAAGTATATCCGTTGGGCTACAGTAAGTATATCCGTTGGGCCACAGTAAGTATATCCGTTGGGCTACAGTAAGTATATCCGTTGGGCCACAGTAAGTTTATCCGTTGGGCTACAGTAAGTATATCGGTTGGGCTACAGTAATTATATCCGTTGGGCTACAGTAAGTATATCCGTTGGGCTAGAGTAAGTATATCCGTTGGGCCACAGTAAGTATATCCGTTGGGCTACAGTAAGTATATCCGTTGGGCCACAGTAAGTATATCCGTTGGGCCACAGTAAGTACATCCGTTGGGCCACAGTAAGTACATCCGTTGGGCCACAGTAAGTACATCCGTTGGGCTACAGTAAGTATATCCGTTGGGCCACAGTAAGTATATCCGTTGGGCTACAGTAAGTATATCCGTTGGGCCACAGTAAGTATATCCGTTGGGCCACAGTAAGTATATCCGTTGGGCTACAGTAAGTATATCCGTTGGGCCACAGTAAGTATATCCGTTGGGCTACAGTAAGTATATCCGTTGGGCCACAGTAAGTATATCCGTTGGGCTACAGTAAGTATATCGGTTGGGCTACAGTAAGTATATCCGTTGGGCTACAGTAAGTATATCCGTTGGGCTACAGTAAGTATATCCGTTGGGCCACAGTAAGTATATCCGTTGGGCTACAGTAAGTATATCCGTTGGGCCACAGTAAGTATATCCGTTGGGCCACAGTAAGTACATCCGTTGGGCTACAGTAAGTACATCCGTTGGGCCACAGTAAGTACATCCGTTGGGCCACAGTAAGTATATCCGTTGGGCTACAGTAAGTATATCCGTTGGGCTACAGTAAGTACATCCGTTGGGCCACAGTAAGTATATCCGTTGGGCTACAGTAAGTATATCCGTTGGCGAAGCCATCGGGACGTCTACCATTCAAGATCCGTAAGCCGGAGTAAACACATTATTGCAGCAACTTCAGACCGAAAGAGTTAACTACCCTATCGGGACATACCCGTGGAGGTAACTGTACGTCTGGTTGGTAAGTATATAAATCAGATAGATTATCAAAAATATCATCACTCCTGTCATCTACGTACAAAAAATCATTTAAATTTGAACATCTACCGTTAAAGTCATCAACCAAAATAACTGTGCCTTCTAGAGAGAATGCAGCTACAGTAAAACTCACTTGTGTCGAACACGGTTGAATCGAATACATCGGATGAGTCGAACGTTTCGTTCGGTCCCGATTTTTTCCCTTCTTTATCTTAGTAAATTAAGCACGGATGACTCGAACACTGTTGAATCGAATACTGCGGTTGTGTCGAATATATTTTGTGGTCCCTCCCTTCTAAACTATACCAAAATTTCCATTTTTGTGTCGAACATCGAGGCGTCATGCTGTCTCAGGTAAAATTTGCTGGCCTCGTCTGATTGACCGAGTGTGACCGATCAGCCGTAACGGTGTTACCAGAGCCTATTGTTAGTTTCCGGCTGTCGGTTACGCATCATCCCATTGTTTATACAGGTGCTCAGGTGAAGTAAAACGTTCAGGTATACATAACTAAGAATAAAATGTACACGTTTTAGACTACAAACCAATATGTGTTCTGTTTACTGTTTTGATGCGCACGGCCGCCGAAAAAAATAAGGAAAAAGTAAACGATGAATTACATATCTTCCATCGAAAAATGCAAAGAAAAAATACCTGTCTGTCATTGATTTATTTATATATGCCTAAATTCTGAATACGACGATGCAATAGTAACAATGATATGCGGGATGTTTTACTCTTTTCAAAAGATTGTGGCAATGCATGATTATGCAGCCGATAAACACTGACCGCGGCCTTCACCTTTGATACAAAATCAGCACGCGTACAGCTAGTCGATCAATATTCCCGGACTGTTTTTTGTTTAATATTGTTAAATTGGAGAACAATATAAACGGATTTTAAGATAAATAATATGAGTACAATATATACATTTATATTCTTATAATGTATGTAACGTTTTCATAGAATATTATGCTGTCATTTACGACTCCCGTGTGTAAATCGTGTGTCTATGTTGAAGATGATTTTACGCATGAACTTTGTTTTTATCTGTAACTGCACAATATTGTTTATTAGATAAAGGAATAATTGTTATCATGTATTTCGTTTTCGAGATCATAAAATAAATCTCTGTTGTAGAGCCTGTAATACGCCGCTCGATAAAGTCATCTTTCTCACACACTGATAGATGTTTGTCAAGTTTAAGCCACACAAATGTGTCGTGAGACGCAGAGCAAATACTTACATATGATTTCAAAGATTCCTTTATAAATATTGCTATGCCCCTCCTTGCTTACTCTTAGCTAGGGAGCGGTTAATATAATAACATGTTAAATTGGGTAACTGTACATCAATCTCTTTACTTATCAACACTCATGGAGACAAACGATGTCATATGTACTAATACAATTCAAAAAGCTTTTATCCGACAGTTTATTTTCACGCCAAATACGCCAAATGATCATGACATTTCCCAAGTCTCTTTTTATGAACCTCCATGTAACCCATCTAATGATATACCTGGGTATCTAAGTGAACTTAAATCCATTATAGACAAACCCCGGGCATTGTTATTGGAACAGATTCGAACTATAACCCACGACAGTGAGCCTGACCTCGAACAGTTACGTCATGAACTATTTAAGCTAGCATCCGGGAAGGAAGATTTCCCCATCAAAGAAGGCGTATTGCGCAAAAGGCTTAGGGCCCGTAGACCTGGAGATCAACCAATACAGTCAAAGCTCGCTAGAGATTGTTTTGTGCTCCTTCGTGCTGCTGTCGGAGAGTATACCGAGGAATTAAGCGAAGTTGTAGCCACACGGAAAAAACACCGTGAAGTGCCCCCAAAAACACCTTCTACGGATGGAGAGAATGGTATAAAAATGCTTAGAGAAGCGGTTGCATCTCTGCAATCAGATGTACATAATCTAAAAGCTAGCAATACAGCTCATGCTTCTGATCTCGAGTATCTCATTACACAAATGAAAAATCTACAAAAAGACAAAGACAGTGCAAGAGAAAGAGCAAAGAAATATACAGAAGAACTAAAGACTATGCAATGTAAACTTAACAAACTAGAGAAGGAGAACTGTGAATTAGTTGTTAAAGTGGATCTACAATCTGAAGAACTTAATGAACACAATGAAAATAACAGGATGTTGGAAAAAACCGTAACTGAAGCTCTAAAACTCGCTAGGAATGCCAAGCTACGAGTTGAGGAAACCTGGACAAAAATATCTGATTGTGAGAGAATTGCTCAGAAATTCAACGATGAACACTCAAGTGGGATCGAAGGATTTAAGAACAAATTAAAATATGTTCTCCAAACAACCAAACATTGTGTCAATGACGTCACTACAATTAACGACTGCCTCCAATCGACATCCCGTTCTGTTGAACAAAACAAACATTCATTGGTTACGCTACAAAAGCAAATGAATGATGTCAAGCGACAAGTAAAGCAGGGAAAAGAAGAACACTCCGAGCGGCCCTCGACTACTGTGAAGAAAGGACAATGTGGATCTTCTAAAACTGTTACACCACCATCTCCATCACGTCCTTCGCCGACAAAACCAATTACCAGCGTATCCAAAGATACACAGTGCAAAACTCCAGAACTTATACGCGATGTTACGGAAGATGAAACCTCCATCCCGCCTACTTGTGACCACTTCATGCAAATTGAAAAAGATTCAGACAAAAGTTATCTGAAGCAACCCGTAGCCGCGATTCCTGTTCATTTTCCTTCTTCCGTGTGTGTTTCTAATAATTTGGAAAAACCTGAGAAACGTAACTCATCACCAGTGATTTCCTCTGGCTCACTGTTCGTTGGTTTCATTCCTAGAAAGAAAAGGAGAGGCCGACGGTATTACATTCATGGTATTGATAAAAAGGTGTCGTCCGAAAATGCTTTGCGCGATTTCTTGTATGAGAACTCTATCACATACACTTATTTACGATACTTCGCTCGGTCTTGGAAACACACTGCATCTGCGCAATTGAATGTAGTGGACGATGAATCTATTACAAAACGTATCGAAGATCCCATGTTCTGGCCAAAAGGTGTCCATGTCCGAGAGTGGATGCCAAGAACTGTCTTCCAGAATCAACATGGAGACACCTACTAACTTTAACTTCATGTGTTGGAACATTGAGGGTATTATGGCCGGTATGCCCTACCTTCTTAACTGTTTACATAAACATGACATTGATGTATGTGGTATCTCTGAGCATTGGATCAGGGAATGTAATATTTCGTTCTTTGAATCTTTTAAAAACACCGGCTATTCTTGTTTTGTCAAACCTGTCAATGAAATCGATCCTTTCCGCTATAGATGCAATATCAGAGGCGGTGTTTGTATATTATTCAAAGATAATTTGAGAGTACAAGAAATTATTGTCGATAGCCCACGAATCTTGGGTCTCGAAGTTCAAATGCCAAATAGTGAGTACCTTTATGTTTTCTCAGTTTACATGCCTGCTGCATCCAGATCAATTGATGTTTTATTAGATCAAATAGATATTTTAGAATCTATGGTTTCTGTATATTCCGAGAAGGGTAAGGTTGTTATACTCGGAGATATGAATGTGCAAATCCATGGAAGTCGCTGTCGATTTGCTAGTAACGACAGATCTTCAAGTGTCCAACTTTTTTTGAGTAATACAAATATGGTGTCTGTAAATGTGACAGGAAAATGCAAAGGTCCAATGTACACGTATTATCCAACAACTGGATATTTCTCGACTATCGATCATATTATCATTAATTCAAGTTGTTTAGACTTGGTTGAACATTGTGAAGTGTTAGATGATCATGAGTTAAATGTTTCTGAACACTATCCTGTAATTTGTATGATGAATATTCCCAAACAGTTTTCCAAAGTTTTTAGTCCAGAATGGGTCAGATTTAATTGGAGAAAAGCTGAAGAGAATGGGTCTATCGACCTTTATAGGTATCATTTAAATAGTCTCCTCAACAAAGTTGAAATTCCGGAAGATGATGTACATACTAATGATATTGATATATTTTACAACAAAATTAAATGTTGTTTACTTGAGGCATCAGAAAAGTCAATTCAGAGATGTTCTTTTAAGAAGTATTTGAAACCATATTGGAACAAGGATTTATCTGAATTGCATAATGAAATGGTTTCCAAGAGGTCGTTTTGGAATGCGGCTGGCAGACCAAGAGGGAATAATCAAATGTTCTTTGAATACAAGGTTGTGAAAACAAAATTCAGACGAAATCTTCGTCATGCTTTTAATCTATATATGAAAGAGCAATTTGCCGAAATAGATAAATCTGGAGACGTTGACCAAAACCTCTTTTGGAAACTACTTAAAAATCGTACAAAAAATAATGGTTGTTGTCAAACTGAAATGAAACACAATGGTACCACACTCCGCGAACCCGAACAAATTGTAAATGCATGGGGCCATCATTTTAGTAAGTTGTTCAAGAATGAGATACTTGATTCGTTTGATGAAAACTTTTTTCAAGATGTACTACTTAAAGTTAATGAAATTCAAAATCAGTCTTATCAAGAAAAAGATATCTTTTTGTCAAAAATGTTTACCACAGATGAAATGCGAGAAGTATCTAAGAAACTTAAGAGCGGCAAAGCTGGTGGGTATGATAGCCTGGTTTATGAACACATTAAGTTTGGAGGTGATAGACTATTGCGCTTCATTACCAAACTGTTCAATTTAGTTGTAAAATATGAGCATATACCTGAAGGCTGGAAAAGAGGAACAATTTTCACTTTGTATAAGGGTAATGGAAAACCCAAAGACGACCCAAATAGTTATAGGGGTATAACTCTCATACCTGTCTTTTTTAAAATATTCGAGTCAATTTTATCTATCAGAATGGATTTTTTACTAGATTCTGAAACATTTCCAAACAGACAACAATCAGCTTATATGAAAAATTTATGTAGTCTATGCACTTCCTTCAACTTACAGGAATGTGTGAGATATAATCTAGAAAATGACTCTGATTCTTTCGTAGCATTTTTAGATAGCAAAAAAGCTTTCGATACTGTTTGGCACGAAGGGTTATTGCTCAAACTGTACAAAATGGGATTTAAAGGCAAAATTTGGACTATATTGAGAAATATGTATACTGGTTTTGTAAGTCACGTTGCCTTTAAGGGTTATCAATCTTCACCTGTTCTTATGGAGAGAGGGATCTTGCAAGGGGGGTCCTTATCTGCTAAAATGTACCTGGTTTTTATCAACGATCTGTTAATTGATGTCGAATTGTCGGGAAAAGGAGCCTTTGTTATTGATACCAGGGTTAATATCCCCACACAAGCGGATGACATATGTTTGATCAGTAACACAAGTGTTGGTTTACAAGATATGGTTACAATTTGTGAAAGTTATAGTTGTAAATGGAGATTTTCATTCTCTGTAGATAAAAGTAAAATTGTTGTTTTTACAAAAGGCAGAAAACAAGTTTTGGTAAAAGATGTGTATTTATATGGTAAAGCATTACCAGTTGTTGAGAATATTACGCACGTTGGTGTGGTTTTGAATTTTAAACTGTGTTCAGCAGACAGAACGGAGTCTGCATGTAAGAGAATGAAAAGTGGAACCATGGCTCTTGTTCGATCTGGTGCTCACCCTAGGACCCTTAATCCTTTAACTATTTCAAAGATTATTAAGACTAAAGTTTTCCCGTCTGCACTGTATGGGTGTGGCAATTATCGAGAACCGAATTAATCAAATTAGAGCGCGCTCAAAATTTTATTGTAAAATCCATTCAAGGATTAAACATTAGAACTAGAACTGATATGGCCATTTCCCTAATTGGATGGACCACTATAGAAGGTTTTATTGACATCAGAAAACTTTTATTTCTTGGTCGTCTTTGCAGGCTGGACTCAAACGTCTATTCATGTATCTTTTGAAGGAATCATGTCAAACTGGTTTTATTCCTGATATCGTGAGAATACTTCGCAAGTATGATTTGTTTAATCAGTTGTTGCAGTATACTTCAGATACAGTTTTTCCAAGTAGTTCGAAATGGAAGTCAATCGTCTATAAAGCTGTTTTTAATTGGGAAGAATTAATGATGTACAATAGAATGAATAACGATTCAGATTTCAGTAGGTTTATGCTCATTCAAGATGTAATTTCTCCACATATTTTATGGACAGTATTCCCTGAACATCTCAGCAAGTTAAGTAATATAGTTCGACTTTGTACGGATTTAAGATCAACAAACCTTATAGAATTGTGCCATTTCTGTGGTATTTTACATGATGACCGTATATCACATATAGTACTCCATTGTACAAAAACTGAAAGTCTTAGAGACGATCTCTGGTGTCTTATTAGTGCTGTTTTTGATATAGAATTTAGCGTGTTCTTACATTCCTTATCGGAATATAACTTAATTCATGTACTACTTGGTGGTAGTCTTCCCTACAGATTAAGTCCAGCTGATCATGTGATATTTGTACTGCATAGTGCTATTTTTGTTGATAAAATGTTGTTGTTATATCAGCATTAATAGTGTAATACACGTATGGCATACAATGTTGTTTTTTTACATGAGTAGTGCCAAATTAATAACTGTTTAATTGATTTATCAATTATTTATCTATTATTATTATTATATCACCCCTTCGTGTGTGTTAATGCCTGTGAAGGCCTGAAAGGACTTTGCTGGTAGGGCTCTCCCCAACCGCTGGAAACCTCAGGCTTTACATGCATTGTAATGATTTTTGTATCATTTGCTATTTTCGTGACCTTTCATTATGTAGTTATTTAACTATTTCATTATGTATTCATTTACCCGGTCATCTCTGTAAATAATTGATGTGTTTATTTTTTTTTGACAACAATGTATATTTCTTTTTGTAACTCTTCAATTTGGAGGAAATAAAGAAATAATGATAGGATACAGACGGATTTTCCATTAATAAACAGAATTTGCCGTAACTATCACAATAATTAAATGTATCACAATTTTCCATTTGATAAAAGAGATTAAATCTTAAGTCACTGTATAATGGACCGTCACACAGAACATGCACTTCGCTCTCTACTGAATCATTACAAGGACAAAATCGCTCATTTAATTGAATCGGGGGTCCGTTATAGCGACCAGTCTCTATCTTTAAAGGAGCACTCCCACATCGTAACTTGGTTAGAGCATTACGGTAGGCTTCAGGTATGTAAGTTAAATTATAATGTTATGGTCTCAGATCCTTCTTAAACTGCCGATACGTCCGTAATTTATTTCCGTTGGGCTTACCCCGATCGTTCCAGAGTTGACCGAACCATTCGCTTTCGTCCTTCTGCCTAATTAAAGATTTTATAACTATCCAGATTCCAAAATATAACGAATATTGTATTGTTCACTTAGACGAAGTGCTCGCGCATCCCACGAATTACGTCTTCGCTTAGCCCATATGTGAATCTTATTAAGCAGACGGCCGTTATCAACGGAATTCATCCCGACAGTACATACGAAAAAATTCAATCCGTTGTTTACTAAGGGTGGATAGCCATCCCATGTCTTCAATAATGCCAACATTGGAAGTGTGTTTTGATGCGCCCATAAAAGTTCTCATTGCCCGATTTTGTACATTATTCATTTCCTTTCGTTGTGATTGGCTCCAAATGGCAGAACAGTAAAGAAGGACTGGTTGTACAAGGCTTTCATATAGCTTTGTAAACACGGAGTATGTCATTCCACCCGCACAATAAAACTTAGAAGTGAGAAGCCCTAGGGCTCGACTTGCAGATTTGGACAGTGCTTTCACGGCTAGATGCATATCAGCGGAATCATCAAACCAAAGCCCTAAATACTTATAACGGTCTGTTCGTTCAAAAGTGGTCATTACAGGTGAATGTATATTGAGTAGCTGGTGTACTCCTATGTCTAAAATGAACTACTTTAGTCTTTCCAGCATTTACCGAAAGGCGCCACCGGAACACCAAGATGAGACTATGTTCAGAAGGGATTGGAATCGGTCTTCTGATGACGTCATCAACACAATGTCGTCAGCATAAAAGAGACAACAAAGACTGACGCCGTCGATGTCAATACCCAGCTCCGAAGCATTAAGTTCTTCAATCAAATAATTTATGTAGATTGCAAAAGCGTTGGGGAAGCTAGGCATCCATAATACATGTATAGAGTGTGCACAAATCCCGTGCGCGTGACGTGTACACGTATACCTGAGTCCCACTCGCCGCCACAACGAAAGTTGACTAGCGTTTAAATACTGGGTTCGAAAACAATATAAAGTTCGTAAATAGAGAATACATGGTCAGTGTCTTAAAATATAAGCTGTATTTTGGCGAGGGTAAAGAAAGACAAAAGTGGCGAGCCTTGGCGAGCTACTTTTGTCTTTCTGTCCCGAGCCAAAAATACAGCTTATATTTTAAGACACTGACCATGTATTCTATTTATCCTGCAACAATGAAAAAATAATCATTTTGAAGCGAAACGGTGTCAAAAATGACAGAAATATGTTCGCCTTTTAAACGTTGTTTCACTTTGAAGTAGGTCAGTCGAATTTACGCACGTGCTAAGATTCCATAATACAGCTGTTTTCCGTCACTGCCGTACACAGCAAA
This sequence comes from Pecten maximus, assembly GCF_902652985.1. Taxonomy (NCBI): domain Eukaryota; kingdom Metazoa; phylum Mollusca; class Bivalvia; order Pectinida; family Pectinidae; genus Pecten; species Pecten maximus. The sequence continues at coordinate 23,000,748 of NC_047025.1, read as the reverse complement.
AATATATATGGTGGATGTATTCCGACAAAGCGGTGGCAGTTGCAGGATAAACAACAATATGTAGGGTACCTTGGTCGCTGGTATGTTTCTTTTGAACTCATGGATGCGCAAAGACATCTTATGCGTTGATTATACTCGGAGCGTGGAGAAACACGTCCGTCCGCTCCGGATGACTTCTGACCCTAAAAATTAACAGTGATTAAAGACAATTGTACTTAATACATCTATTATTAAAAGCACAATTTAAACTTGAAACTAGAGATGAAGCTAGGTTTCATAATATATGTCGATTAAATAAAATTTGGTAAAGTATTTAATGCAAACATCTAAGATTTATTATGAAAAGTAGCCTACATAAATTCATTTCAATCTTTATTACATAAGTCATATTTAACTTGTCATTTTCATATTTTCTTTCATGAAAAGTAAGAACAGACTATAGCTGAAACTCACTCAGGTGTAAAATTTGACATGTTGGCCAGGTAATACCGAAATTTCAGAATGTTGGCTAAGTCACTGTGTATCATCTCCAATGCATCGCCACCGGATATTGCATTAGCTGAAGCGATAAAGTTGAAGCGGGCGTCTTTGTTGATGGGAAGATTTCATAGATTTCCCCTATAAAATATTGTTCTTGCAAGTTAATACTATTTGTGTGTATATATAAGAGTTCCACCTTTATTGTGTGTTAACGATAGAGCCTTGATTACGATTCAAATGTTGTTTTGACGAAAAAATGTATTAATTTGTTTGTGCTTTTTATTGACGGAAGACATTGTATAAAATAACAATATCATCAGACGGAAGTTTGAAGCCTATCTGCGGTGTTTTAACTGAGATATTGTCAAAACAATTAAAAAGCCGGTGTACGGCATATTGCCTCGATCACTGACAGAAATTTGGTGTACGGCCTAATGCAGTTTGGGTATACGGCATATTGCTAGGTTCATTAATTAAACAAAAGTATAACAACGTTTTTCTCTCACAACATCGGTGTATTATGCCATGAAATGAAAAACACGCAATTTCCAAGTGTGAATTTAGAGATTAACAATACCAATATACTGCTTTACGTATGCGACACTGTGGAGGTTGGCGTTTCGTATTTTGTATCCTTATTACCAAACTTGCAACTTTTCATATTTCACTTTCAAATACTTCATTTCTCAGATGGATTTATCTCTTGACATTTCTGCTGTTCTATATTCTTCAAATAAAATTTAAAAGTGAGATCCGTCGAAAGCTTGTTGAGAAATCGTTTTGGCAAGCTGTGAAACCGAAAATGGGTTCCTGAATGCCATTTTGTAATTCCAAACAGTCGCGAAATAAAGCTGGCACAACTATGGATCAAGAATCTTCATGTTAAAATGGAAGACGGTCGCCTGTTGGTTCCAACGATATCAACCTTTTAAATCCTTTGTTTTCACTATTTCTTAGAAACTGCTAGAGGGAATGCTTTACGTGAAGATTCGGGATGTATAGATTTCACTGAATTTCCATAGTTGTGCACGCACAATTATAATAATTCAAGATTGTCAGTTAATATTCATCTTAAATTTATGTTTCTGTTCAACAATTAAGGGCAAAAGGACAGCCTATGATACTTTTAGTAGTTTATTTTAGATATCAAAGTACTGAATGTTCTCAGTTACCTTGGTCAGACGAAAATATATACCGGTATGTTGAACGATTGTCCGAAATAGAAAGTGGTCATATGGTATTAAGATTTATAAACATTCATAAACGAGTGAGATAAATTGTTACATATTCAAAGAATGTAGCTGTTGCAATCTGATTAAAATACAGATCACCATTATATACAACGTGAGGAAGTGGATTATCATGATGAACGTAAAATTGATCCCTTATTTAGACCCCACAATTGTACCCCTCCGGCCGGGGTCGTAGTAGTAGTCCTAGTATATATTGCCAAAGAAACTATTATGGCCGCATATTATCGTACAGGTGTATCTAGGAACTACATCTCTATTGAAGAAACCGCTACCCTAGCTCATCCTAAAAAAAGGCGAAATGCCGATGAAAAGCTATTCATTGTTTTCACGGAAATGAATAGGCCACTTTCCCTAATTACCGAGCCAGAAAACGGCATTTTTTTCGGCATTTTGATACTGACGACGTTTTATTTTGGTATGTAAATGTTTGGTGATCACATGCCAGGCACCAAATCAACTAAAAAATGATCACAGCCGAAATATCCCAATACGGAAATCACTTTGAATTACTACGATATGGAACGGGGTTACAACAAGTTAACTGGCTTATCCGGCAACACCAGCATAATGTTATCATAGACCGTTGGATCTACAAAGATTTTTTCGGTGTGAAATTCTGATGAACTTATAACACGATTGATTGGTGTATAACTTTAGGACATTTTATTATATCGCCATGTTCGTCCACAATAGGCCGTATCATTTCCCGAAATATCGGCTTCTGTCCTGAACAATACATACAAATAAAAATCCTCTCCATATTGCATAATTATCTGGAATGAGAAAGAAATAACAAGTTTGATTATTCTGCAAAACGCCGTACAGTATTTTATGAGATTGTTGCAAGACGCCGTACAAATTTTAACAATTTGCCGTACACCAGCTTTTTTTTTATTGTTTTGACAATATCTCAGCTAAAACAACGCAGACAGGCTTCAAACTTGCGTCTGATAATATCATTGTTATATACAATGTCTTCCGTCAATAAAAAGCACAAACAAATTAATTTTGACACAGGTTGTATGACAAAACATGATCACCAGTGACATTTCGATTGCATTAGGCGATACATTTTTTCGTCAAAACAACATTTGAATCGTAATCAAGGCTCTACCGTTAATACATAGTAAAGATGGAACTCTTATATATACACACAAATATTATTAACTTGCAAGAACAATATTTTATAGGGGAAATATATGAAATCTTCCCATCAACAAAGACGCCCGCTTCAACTGTATCGCTTCAGCTAATGCAATATCCGGTGGCGATGCATTGGAGATGATACACAGTGTAAGTGAGAATGAACCTCACCAACTTGTAAGTCTTTCACTATTTTACTATTCTAATATTCTCTTATTATCTTATACATATGTGGAATAAGTATATCAATTGAATATTAGATGAATTATGTAAGACGAAATATGAATAAGATCTCGTTCTAATAACTGTTTAAGAACTATCTATATAGGTACAGTTACATTATATTCGAAGTAATTATCATTAGCATTGTATACGGTTTATTGGTTTATTTCTTAAACCCTGATATTTTATGAAATGTATATTTTTGGTATAAGTCGTAGTTTTATGTGTGTAATTTGTATGAAAGTAGAGAAGGACTTGTTTGTGTTTTTAGTGTTACGTAATTCCCTTTGTGTATGCGATCGCGAGTTGTGAATGTATGGTTAGCTTGACAGTGTATTTATTATTGTTTCATTATTTGTTACAGAGCTATATTTTTAAGATGACGTCTTGCAGGAATAAAACTTCGCACACAACCCCGTGGACTTGTTGCATTTTTACAATGAAATCACCACTATTGCACTAATGCTTACATCTCATTCTAGTTTATAGTTATCTACCGTGATGTTTGTTGTTAGCGACACTGCTCATCAGTTGGCCCTAGACCATGCTTGCTTACGATATAACGCTTCTTTCTTTGTTGCAATCTGAATATTCTAACTTCCAAATACCATTTGATTGTTGTTCTTTTTCTGCATAATTAGCGTACTATTTGATAACTGTCTCCGTTTCAACCGGACGCGGATCCAGGATTTTCGAAAGGGGGGTCCAGTAATTTAGTGGGTTTTTTTTTTTTTTTGCGAGGGGTCTAGGCCCCCAGCGCGTCCTTCTCCATTCAATTCTTCCTCGAAATATCCGTTTCCACTGTGCCGTCCACGCCGGAAATGACCAGCCACATGACTATTGCATGGGTATGCATTTGCAATAATAGATAGAACATTCACACTCACACATATTTTTATGTACTAGGAATTACAGAGATGTGGACATGTATGGAAGTTGATATAGTGTATGTATAGTTTCAAACATGAAACACAACAGAGAATATATCTGCTATATTTTATCATGTGAGTTTGAAGAGTAGGAGAGGGGTCGGAAGTAGAAAGGGAAGGTTGAGAATATGACCTAGTTGAACCTGCGAGTGCTCGATATATATTGTTGGACTCGAATGACTAGTTCTTCATTATCCTTGCTCGAGTAGCTTTCACCGCCAGATAGTAGTTTCTCTAAAGTTAGAGGCCAATATTTATGGAGGTTAGTGAGCATTCGTAATCGTTGGTCAGTATATTTTGTGCATGTGAAGAAGAAATGAGAGTTTTCATTGGGGTATCCGCATGTGCAATTTGGAGAATCGATAAGATTGACATTGAACAGGTCTTCGTTTAAGGCACTACACTTGTGTCGCAGCCTAGTAGTTAGAATGTTCAATTTCCGATCACCAGTCCGATAAAAATCAGGTACTTTACATGTCTGTTTTTTTTGTAGAATATCTCTAAAGATATTAAAAGAAGGTACATTTTTAATATTTGGGTCTAATTCGTTCCAAAGTCTTACAGTAGAAGGTATGAATGAGAGGTTTGTAGTTCTTAATCGATTATTTGGAATGGTACAGTTATGTGATCGCACAACGTTCCACGATGTGCGATGTGCGCACGAAGTCTGCACGATGTGCGATATGTGCGATACGGATCGTGCAGGAAAATGTGCGCACGATGGGCGATTGGAACGGTACATGTGCGATATGTATCGTGGTAGTTATAAAATGAGGAATGCATCATCTAATTATTTAAACGTGTGGAACGATTGTAAAAGATATACAACGATTAACATTTTACATTTTCAAAAACTTTTCCAACTGTACTTGACAGAGATATGGGTCTATAATTACTGGGACTTTGCTTGACACCTTTTTTTTCAAAAATTGGCATAACTAATGCTCTTTTCCAAGAATTTGGATCTTTGCCTTAGTGAAGCTACCTTCTAAATATTAGGGATAAAGGAAATAAAACGTGTGGACATTATATGCGTCTCAGTGCTGTGAGCATCCATGATGCCTATACATTGCCATGCATTGATGAGGCATTGGACCACTTGTCGGGGTGTACTTGGTTTTCTACACTCGACCTGAATGCAGGATACTGACAGGTTGAACTAGAGAGGGAGGATCGTCCTAAAACTGCCTTTTCAACCAGGACTGGATTATATGAATTCCAGGTGATGCCTTTTGTAGCAAAATAACTTGTGGATTTAAGCAAGTTCATGCATTTAACTATTTCATAGGTATAACACTAAAGAATGAAACTTTCTGATGAATTCAGTTCGTCCTATGTAAAGCCTAATGTATTATATGATGAATTAATTAGGCACGTTAAGTAGCTACACCGTGGCTAGAATTCAGTGGTGACAACTTGTTGACAGGCTAATGGCCCGAGAGCCATATAAATACCATATACCAAGACGCTAAACGTACCTCGTGGTATGTCCAGCTAATTATTTTATGTATAAGTACGGACAGGGTAATAAAATGATAAGTATACATGTCACGAGTTAGGATTACACTATCTTACAAAAAGCCCGAAATGGACTGTAGGGAGAGACAGAATTTGACCAGCCACCACACAGGCGTGACGTACGTATATGGGACTAAAGACACACAGACTTTGACGGACCTAAAGAGTATATCGAACAAACGCAGCTAAGAACAAACCATGGAATAAAGACTTCAACCAACCAAATTGAACTTTACAAGTATTTTGTTATACTTTTGGGTTGACTTCTGCTCCAGCCACCTTTGAGCGGCTTATGGAGACTGTGTTAACCGGACTTCAGTGGCAAATTTGTCCCCACTTACCAGGATGATGTGATCATGATCGTGTTGGAAAATGAAATAATGTAAGTAACGTAAACTTTATTTATTTTGCAACAATTGCGAAAAAAATTACATCAACTTATATCAATCACGCTTTTCGGCCCGGATGAAAGCGCGCGAGGCGTCTTACTGTGGGAGGAAACCAGAGTACCCGGGGAAAACCTACGTGGTCGGCAGGTGACCCCAAATCTTTTCACGTCCGATCGGGGAATCGAACCCCGGCCGCCTAGGTGAAACGATAGTGTGTTACCACTGTGTCACCCGACCACCCATCGGAAAGGATTTTGAGGACATGCTACAAAATCAACAAACTGTGTTTTAGAGACTCCTTGCTGTTTGGAAAAGAGATGATCTTTCTCGGACATGTGATATCAGAGGAAGGAATAGCTACTGATAGTGAAAAAGTGAAAGTTGTGGAACAGTGATCAGTGCCGAAGAACATAAAAGAGGTGAGACCTTTCTTGGATTCTGCGGATATGACGGAAGGTTTTTAAGAAACTTTTCACAGATTGTTATCTGTCAGCACCGACTGACTGAGAAGGACAGAACTTTTGAGTGGACCGATGCGTGCCAGGAGGCATTCACCAAACTAAAGCATCACTTAATCAATGCCCTTACACTGGCCCATCCAGATTTCAAACAACCGTTAATTCTGGACACTGATGCATTTGATTTGGTTTGTTTTTGTTTAACGTCCTATTAACAGCCATGGTCATTTAAGGACGTGCCAGGTTTTGGAGGTGGAGGAAAGCCGGAGTACCCGGAGAAAAACCACCGGCCTACGGTCAGTACCTGGCAACTGCCCCACGTATGTTTTGAACTCGCAACCCAGAGGTGGAGGGCTAGTGATAAAGTGTCGGGACACCTTAACCACTCGGCCACCGCGGCCCTACACTGATGCAAGTGGCAAACCTAAGTTGGTGCAGTTCTATCTCAATAATATAATTTCGCAAACTTAGCTCTTCTGACATGTTTATTTAATTTAATTTAATTTTTCTGCAAGGTAGTTTCAATCCTGACAAAAACATTTGCAACTTTAGTTAGTATCGTTTCCAATTGTCACATGAGATAATGATCAAATAACCAAGGCAGATATTGAAAAAAATATTTTTTTAATTTTTTACTGAGAAAAAAAATACAAAAATATACAAAGACAATCACCAGATCATTCATATTTTCACCTTCTTATTTCCTTTGAAGGAAATATCAAAAATAACAAAATGAAGGTCCCTTCAAACTTAACAAGTATCGTCATACTGGTAAAAAGTGATGATTTTGTTCATGACTTACACAGTAATTGGATGAACACTATGCAGTATAATGTAGCACACATTTTAAAAAATGATTTAGTACACAGATATGCATCAATATTCCTCATAATTGCTTCCTACCACGATGCATGTCTGTACACTTGTGTTTTGACTGTGTACAATGTATATATATGATTTACCCATGTTACCGCTAGTACAAGGCAAATGTTTCAAAAGTATTTTACAAACATTTGGAACTGCAATATCACTTTTATGTCTATTTTAATTTGTCACTATAATTGTTATTTCTGCTACATGTACAGTAGATCATGCTGCATGTAGCTTATTCTCCATCCAATATGACCTATGTACATAGTTTGGTTTAGCAAGACAAACATTTTGAATAACAGATACACACACATAACTTTAAAGTGAAATAATGACGTCATCACTAATAAAGTAACAACTTTTGCAACATTATGTTACTGATGTGACAAAAAATAACTGTGTCACTGAGCACTTTTTGTTTGGAAAAAAATGTTTCATTTCATATACAGATACTGTCAAAGCACATCAGATCACACAAAGTTGTCAGTCATAACGTTTAATATCATGTGTATAGTACAATAAAAGTTCTATTAACATATTGCGTAAAACAATGAAAACTTGCTAAAGGAGCAAGTGTTCCCAGTGGGCTTGCATCCTCAATCTGGGTCTGAATAAGGGTCAAGGTCAATTATTTTGGCAAATTTTGTTGGGCATCATCCCAAGAACCAATTAGCCATATATCTTGATTCTAGGCATTTCAGTTAACCAGACAAAGTAATTTGATTGTTTAAACAAATTAGACCTCTGTGACCTTGAATATAAGTAAAGATAATTTCGTTTTGCAAATGTTGGACATCAGTTCAAGAACACAGCAGCAAATATCTTGATTTAATGCCTTTAAGTTATTGAGAAGAGTTCATCTGAGTGTTTTAACTACGTAAGTTCATCCCAGTGACCCTTTATATGGGTTAAGGCCATTTACTTTTGCAGTCTTTGTCACACTCTGTTCAAGGAATATATCATATCTTGATTCATGGATTTTTAGTAAATCAGCAAAAGCTGTTTGAATGTTTTAACAAATTTGACCCCTGTGACCTTGAATATAGGTCGAGATCATTTCCTCTTGCAAACTTTGATCAGGCTCTATCCCTGTAACATACCAACCTAATATCTTGATTCAAGGCCTTTTAATTAATCAGAAGAATTCATTTTTTAAACAAATTGAATCCCTTGAATATGAGTCAAGGTAATTTCTTTTACAAATGTTTTTGAGTTCCATCCCAGAAACCTACCAGCCAAATATAAGGTTTCCGGGCCTTTTGGATTTTGATGGATGCCACACCACAGCAGAAGTGTTTGGGGGCCAGGTGAGCTAAAAATGATATTTACTAATGTAAATATATAAACTACTAATATTCCAGATTAATGGAACAGAAAACAAGTCAATTTCCATCATCGACTGTGTTCTCGGTATCATTAAAGACAATTAACTTTTCAAGTCACATGGCGGCCACATGTAAAACATCATTTGAGATTTTTACACAAGTAATCAGTCAGATTTGCAACTTGAACTCAATAAAATAAATCAAATTAATCAGACAACCAATTTGGCTTCTGTTTGGTGTTTGTATATAGATACACATGTACAACCAAACCCAGGAAAACTTTCAAGAAAATTACTTTCTGATCCACATTTGATTTAATGATGAACCACTGTATGTCTCAGAACTGACATCAAAAGCAACTGAAATATGCCAAATGTTATTTGATTTTCTGGTTTCATGTCATGGCCAGGCATATGTGATTAAAACAGGGTCTGACCTTACTCAAAACTTATGACCAACTGGCATGTCTGAGTTCAGACACTGCTTTCATACAATGAGTTAGAAAATATTACATATGGTCCACCTCAGTTTGAACTGTTAAGTCTAACCAAAATCTGAAACTTAGAATGATAGGTCATTCATAGTTTTCATAGTGAAATGAAAATATTTTTTTATTCTGGTAACCTACCATATCACCGGCAGCAGCACTAATGTTGATATACACTGGTGTAGAACATGTACACCTAAAACTAAACAGATCTATAATCTCGGAGACCTGTTAGGCAGCAGCATAGTACACAGGTAGCTAAATACTAAAGTTACCCAGGTGTTGCAGAGGTTGACCAACAGGACAAGCACATGCTTCTCCATCATTGATGCCATCAACAGGAAATTTGGAGAAACCAAATAAATAAACATAAATTAGCTGACTACAATTACACATGTATGCATAATGATGAAACAGAAATGGGTTTACTAGTACAGTGACAATATCTCTAAACGTTTGCTGCTTCTTGTCATTAGATTGTAGGAGTTTATGTATTGTTTGGTAACTGGAGTCTTGCTAGTTGTGGCTAACATCAGAGGTACTGTTTGGCTAGAGAGCGAAGGAACTTCCGTTTCCTCATCTGTACAGCTCTCTGTACAATATCCTCTGGGTTGTTGCTGTTCAGGTCAATCTGGCTGAGTGCCTTCATCTGAAACATAAAAAATTGTGATCTGAAGAAATCTGAAACCTATACACTAAGTACAGAAGAGTTATTTCCCTTTTGTTGCAATCAATATGCAGTCATTTCAGATTTCCATTCCACTATTATTATAAAATTAAGCATTAAAATTCATATCCTCAAAATCAAATTGCTTAATATAAAGTCTCCATAATATTTATTCATAAAGTAGTTTAACTAAAACTTTGGACTTACTGCTGCCTGCCTCTTCTCCACTTCTCCTCTTCTTGTGTGTAGATCTAGGTTGAGTTAAGGCCAAAGTTCAAAGATGTCCCAATGTGATTTGAAAGGCCACACAGTAACAAGTGAACACACAATTACTCAAAAAGTAATCAGTGCACCCTTACTTTTATTCCGGGAAAAAGAAAAAACTTCAGGAAGGTTCTATAATGAGGTCAGAAAGTCCTGATACACTTATTTGCTTTTAACTAGCAACACATTCAGAGACCTCTTTGTGTGGTAATTTCCTTTGTTTCAAATACTAATTAAAAGATGATGACAATACAGATTTAGAGAAAATTTTAAAACTAGGTGAAGTAAAGGAGTGGGAAAGGTCATGGCCACATCACCCTTCAATATAATTTAACCACTGTGAAAACATTACAAGAATAGACAGACTTAGCTTAACAGTACCACAGCCATATGTAAAGGATACGGACAAGAAATTCAAGCATGCTGACATCCCAGACACAGGGGTAGTACGAGTCCATTGCATCATACACATTCTTTTCCTGGAGGCCTTTAAAAGCTGTGGTGTAGTCAACCTCATCCAGGAACTGACACAGTACTGCCACCTAGAAATTAACTTATATACTTAAGGATGTATGTCACTACGACTTGTGTTAGAGAAGCAAAGCTGAGCATTGACAATCGATGAGAAGTTGTATGATGTAACTTAAATGCTTATTATGGGAAAAATACAACAAATTAATTTGCATCAAATCCTTTTCACTAAATAACTTCCTTAAATCAATTATTTAAATAATTAAAATCAAAATGGAAACTCAGTATCTTAGGACTCAGTAATTACTTTCAGAAAAATGTCTAAATAATTTAGATAAAATTTCAAATTTTTACAATTGAGTTAAAAATATATATATAACACACCTGTTGTAGTCAATAATTAATCAATTTACAAACAACCATTTCAAAATCTGAACTTCACTTTTATGAAGATCTATCACTATTAAATTGCAGTCAGATAATACATTTGATTTCTCTTTTCCATTTTCTCTTTTTTAGATAAAAATAGTCTGTAGAAGGAAGGGGTCAGACAGATTTGTACAATACCTGGGTATGACACTGAAGATAGGAACAACACTTCACCATTCTCCTGTATACCTGTAATTCACAATTATAATCTGAAAACACATGTATTACTTATTGGAAGTGTTCTTTGAGTATCAATGCAAAATTCTTGATACAAACACATGTTTACACAACCAAGGTTTATTGTGTGGGCAAACTTCCTATGGTTCAGATTTTGCCTCTTGTCAAACTGTGATATACATGTTTACATTTTTCCAAGATATAAATTTCTTATAATTTAATTTTGTATGAAACACGCATTTTCATTGGCTGAAATAATTTTGTTATACCTCCATAACAAAATTTTTGACGTTGCGCAATGTAACGTCATTTTTGATTGGCTGATGACGTTGCGTAATAATTTATCACAGAAAAGAGTTCGTCAAAGAAAGTGAAATATCTTGGTGTGTATAAGACGAAATTAAATTATAAGAATTAACATTAATTATTTTTTCTGTTATACAGTCATAACATAAAAAACTGGAGTGTACTCTCTTCATAATTTAATTTTGTATGAAACACGCATTTTCATTGGATGAAATAATTTTGTTATACCTCCATAACAAAAATTTTGACGTTGCGAAATGTAACGTCATTTTTGATTGGCTGATGACGTTGCGTAATAATTTATCACAGAAAAGAGTTCGCCAAAGAAAATGAAATATCTTGGTGTGTATAAGACGAAATTAAATTATAAGAATTAACATTAATTATATTTTCTGTTATACAGTCATAACATAAAAAACTGGAGTGTATTCTCTTCATAAACCGCTTCGCGGTTTATTTAGAGTACACTCCAGTTTTTTCTGTTATGACTGTATAACAGAAAAAATAATTGATGTTAATCCTTAAATAAACCGCTTCGCGGTTTATTTAGAGTACACTCCAGTTTTTTCTGTTATGACTGTATAACAGAAAAAATAATTGATGTTAATCCTTAAATAACAAAATCAATGAAACGTTTTTTTTTACTTTCTGTGAAAGACATCTTATTAACAATAATATTTCAGGGGAGGTAACCTCACGTCTATCCGGCTTTAGTACAAGAGGAATGTAATCCAACATCTCTATTATATGTGTTACTACAAGGGGAGGTAATCCAACATCTCTATTATATATGTTACTACAAGGGGAGGTAATCCAACATTTGTATCAAAAAGGTTAGTACAAGGGGGAGGTAATCAAACATTTATATCAAAAGGGCTAGTACAAGGGGGAGATAATCCAATATTTCTATCAAAAGTGTAAGTACAAGGGGGAGATAATCCAACATTTGTATCAAAAGGGCTAGTACAAGGGGGGGGGGGGGATAATCAAACATTTGTATCAAAAGGGCTAGTACAAGGGGGAGATAATCCAACATTTCTATCAAAAGTGTAAGTACAAGGGGGAGATAATCAACATTTGAAGTGTTAGTACAAGGGGAGGTAATCAATGGAGTGTTAGTACAAGGGGAGGTAATCCAATACCTATATCATATGTGAAAGTACAAGGGGAGGTAATCCAACATATCTATCATATGTGTAAGTACAAGGGGAGGTAATCCAACATATCTACCAAGTATTAATACAAGGGGAGGTAACCCAATATATCTATCATGTATTGGATACAAGGGGGAGGTAACCCAATATATCTATCAAGTATCAGTACAAGGGGTGACAAATTCTGGGACAAAGTCTTTATTATACCTGGTCATCATAGATACTCTTAGGTACAGCACTGGAGAAGAAGTCTGATGCCACCACTCCAGCCTCCATAAAATACTTCATGGCAGGAGAGAATTGGTTGTTGGCTGAAACCCAAAAGAAACAACCCTGTATCAATGTCAATGTGTGACAGATATGTAGTGGTAAATTTTGTTCATATGGAAAATTATGTGATTAAAGTATAAAAACAATTGAGAAAAGAGAATGAACACCAAGGGTCTTATGTTGCCCCCACCCCAATCAGATCTCACAAAAATGAAAAATCATAACTGCAAGTGAGACTTGCCAAGTAGCAGAGCTTGGTTTAAATTTCTCTAATGAGTACCCACCAAAGTGTATGTCAGCCTGTGTACGGAGCCAGGAAGGTTGGGCAGGGTTCACACGGAGAACATGCTGCATCAGTACTGACAAGGCCTCCTCCACAGCATCACCATTCACCAACGAGGAACTGGATCACAAGTGTAAAATGTTACATCTTACAGATTTTAATCTTAACATAAATCAAACTTGTGTTTTACAGTTAATCACACAATTTGTCAAGTACATGTAGTTTAATAAATATTCAAACATAAATCATTAAACATACTTTATGGAGTAACCCAAATACTCTTAGGAGAGCAAGCTTTTGGAAAATCACACTTGACTGCACACATCAGCAACGAGTGTGCACGTTAGCAATGAGTTTTATGTGCTTTAAAGAAATTTTTCATTGATCTGGTTAAAAGTTCTTTTCATGACATATGGCTTTGATTGTGAACTGAATTGCATATAAAACAGATACAAACTTACTTGCTCAATGTTGTAGGCCACAAGGCTATATAGTCACTAGAAATTTCACAAGATATATCATCCTACAAAGGAAAGCAAAATTACTGTAGATAACATTGGATATAAGTCGAATGTTTTATTGTTGTTGACTAAGGAATTGTAAACAACAGTTTATAAGTGGCAATGGGCTGTATAATAAACTAGACTGAATGCTTAGAAAAGCTGCCAATAGTTGTGATTTTTTACAATTTTAAGTTCTATTATTATAATAGTACAAAATGGAAGACATACGAATATTTGAAACATTTAATTATTTTAAATGTTATAAACTGAGCAATGCAGCCTTATCAGATTACAAGAAAAGATATGACAATAAACATAAGATTGATGGTATGAATATATATGTAGGGAAGGGGATCTATATTAGTTCAATACGGGGTAATCAATGAATAGCAGTTTGAGTTATATCATGTATATATATGAATTAAAGAGAGGAGTGGGTGACCAACCTGACTTACCCTCAGTATGTTGTAGTACTTGGTTATCACGGATATCAGCAAAGAGAGAATGCTTGGCTCCTGAGGAGTAAACCATATAGGATCAAATAGCTACCAAACATGTCTGTGACTGTGATGACAATTCTAATACTCTCATCACTATTTGCTGCATCTGTTCATTACACTACATACTTGCGAACTTTCCTAATTTAGTTGGGAGTTTCCCGATTTCATGACTCCCTGCCCCATCTTCTCATAATATTGATCAAATATACGGTAATCTCGAAATTTGGGTAGGCCTCTCTTGATAACCCTGTATGGAGCCCCTATTCTTCTTTTTAGTTTCACTTAGCCTATATGACAGGTAACACTTGCCGGCTAGCTATAGGTATATGTGTAAGGCCTTATGTTGATGACTTGCTCACCAACCATAATGAAATTTGGCACTCCACTTACTGCAAGTGTGACACTGACCCGATAAAAAAACAAATAATTAAAACCAATTAAGCTGCAGTTGTGTGGTGATGGTTTTGTAGCATTCAATGTGAAGGTTGATCATGGTTCTTTTACATGGCTTCATATACCGTGTTTGATGTCAACCGCACAAACCATCTCTACTTGCAATTGACAGTAAAGAGACATGACAATCTCGGAAAGAGAAAGTGAAAACCAACAGCAATGTTATCAACTGAGCATTTAACATGATGGATTACTTATATGTGCATTTAAATTGCATATTTCAAATTCACCATTTATATGACAAAGCATATAATGATTTCCTCAAGTTTGATATAAGTTTCGACCTACCTTGATCTTTTTGAGGAATTCTATGAAAGCGTCCTTGGTAACACAGGCGTAGTTGGGCTCCCTGTGAATAGCACTGTTCCTAGCCGCACTGTTCCCTCGGTTTTGTTGGGTACTTGTGGTGAATATATATCTCACTGTGAATGATATAGCTATCTGTTACACCGTAATTCTTCATTCCTATTAAATTTTATCATTTTTAAAATGCAGAATTTGACAAGTGAGAAGTAAAAACTGGTTGGAATTTTGAACTATAACTTACAAGCTTCCCACAAATCTCTCCCTGGTTTTCTGGCATTTTTAATGGACGGCAGTTCTTTACATACACAGGAAAACAGCCGACATAGCTGAAATAATATTTTTTTCAGCAAAGTTAATGCCAGATATTTCACAATAACATGTTTTTGGAATTAAAAAAATATAATTTATTCTGTCATATTAATTGCAACCATATAGAAATATTTATTGCTCTAAAATTATTATGAAATATATACATTTTTTTTGTACAATATAGTAATACAAGGAAACAATGACAATTGTCTAGTTTAGAATTGTTCAATGCTCTGTAGAGCTTATTTTTGGTAAATGTGGTAAGCAATATCAAGTACAAAACCTGATTGTGTTGATTGTGAAACATTAAATTTACAAACAGCGAGTGACAGGTGAAATGTTACACATTGAAAGTGTCAAGAAAGATATAAGAATTATCATAACAATGAAAAATTTATTTCTTTATGTAACGGAAGAACAGGAGCATTCGCTAAAAGATGGAGATTATTAGTCAATTTAATAACAAATGACTAAAGTGTATTTACCTTGTAATAAATGTTACTTTATTCTATGAAAATGTATATAGTTAAAAATAATTGCAACTTTATACAATAAGTTTGAGATGAGAGGAACTGTGAGTGAAAGTTGTCTAATGTGTTGTGTAAATTGTATATTGTATAATTCATTGAAAAAGCAAATAAAAACTTTTCAAAAGAAAAAAAAAAAAAAGCTCTGTAGAGCTGATATTAGACTGTATGAATTTAAGATTAACTTAAAATTTGCAAAATTTTTATAGGTTGAATTATTTTAAGCTGGACAAGTATGTAGTCAATTACTAGCTTTCCTTAAAAATAAACCCTACTGAGACTTGTGATATAACCTGACCTCGATATGACCCGAGCCGGAGTTATCCATGTTGGCTAAGTAGTTCCAGTCACGGATGTTGAGTAGGAAGGCTGCACAATGTTCCAGGACAAACCGACTCGGTTGTACGTCTGTAAACAATGAAGGGATATTATCAAGTTTAATTACAGTAACTGTACATAATATACAGTGTATATAATAAGGTTGTAATTACGTGTGCTTGTAATCATATTCTTTGTACATAGTGTCATAATGGAGTTTTTATCATTTTATATTAATTATGTGTGGAAATATTGAGGTCAGTAAGATCTTTACTCAATACATAGACAACTTTATGGTGAGACCTACAATTAGGACATTGTAGTTTTATATACACTGTATATCAATCAGTGTAAAACTACCTTCCTTCTCAATCTCGATTACAGCATTAATATACACTAACATTAGATTACCTAACACTTACCCTGACCAAGTCGTACACAAGTGATACATGTTTTGGTTTTCTTGACCAGGTCTTGTAGTGAGGTTTGGTCAGCTAGAGTCTCCGACAGGAAGTACTGTTGAAGATCTGCCAGAAGGATGTGCCAGCGGACATGCTTGGACAGTGTATAAGACATTTCTGCCACCACACGGTCCTGCAACATAAAGCAGCTGTCTTGCTCGCTCGTAGATCTGAAAATTATATATACACTGAATTTATCTTTGATGAAAATCTTCAAGAGATAACTTCTTGGCATGGATTTTTTTCTATCAAAATGCATAATATAATCAATTATATATAACAAAAATATCTGTGTTGTTGCAAATAGTTAAAACTTTTAAAATCATCAAGATTTATGTCATTCAATTTTCAAGATGCATTCACATCAAACATGCATACTAAATAACATGAAAAGGAAAAGTTTGATGTGCAAAATTTGCAGATTCTGGCAGTTGGTAAGGCACCATGAAACAAGAGGCCCATGGGCCTAAACGGTCACCTGAGTTATGATATATTTTAGCATATTTGACCCCTGTGACTTTGAATAAAGGTCAAGGTCATCCATTTGAACAAACTTGGTAGCCCTTCATCATAGCATGCTACAGACTCAATATTGGGTGTCTGGGCCACTTTGTTATCAAGAAGAAGTCGTTTAAAGATTTTAGCATATTTGACCCCTGTGACCTTGAATGAAGGTCAAGGTCATACACTTGAACAAACTTTGTAGCCCTTCATCCCAGCATGCTACAGACCTAATATTGGGTCTCTGGGCCTTTTGGTTAACAAGAAGAAGTCGTTTAAAGATTTTAGCATATTTGACCCCTGAGACCTTGAATGAAGGTCAAGGTCATCCACTTGAACAAACTTTGTAGCCGTTCATCCCAGCATGTTACACACCCAATATCAGGTCTCTGGGACAGTTGGTTATTGAGAAGAAGTTGAAAATGTTAATTGTTTACGACGGACGATGCCGGACAAAAGGCGATCGCAATAGGTCAACTGAGACTTTGTCTCAGGTGACCTAAAAGACATACCAAATTTAGTTTAAATACTACTAATGTAACAATTATTGTTTATAATGAGTACCTATTAAAGTGTGCACAATGAAAATATCTACCCTAAGTACAAACAAATATCTCATGTTATTATGCAAAAGCTTGTAAGAAAATGAAGTTTTTGTTACAAGCTTTTGTTTTCTTTTTTATTTCAGAAAAAACCTACACGGACATCCATGCAATGATTAGCCTTCCCAATGAGAAGATAAACGTAAGCCTGGTCTTCACTGGGCTTAAGATTCATAATGATGTGATGCATGTCACGTGGGACCTTCCACTTCTCATTCAAGGACATGATGTATGCTGGCGACCGGTTATACTTCTGACAGAGTTCCACGATGAGGCGGCGCATGATGTCTGGATCATAAATATACATCAGCTGGTGTTCTGCATTTCCTAAACTCACCGATGAATCTACAAATATAACAACAGTTCTGATACAAGAAAAAGTATCCTGTATATCTAAAATATATGGATTAAATTGCACAAACAAGAACAATTATTATAATAATATGATTAAAAATTGATTTAAACACAGAATTTTTTTTCCCATTCATTAAATATTTCTTTGTTTCATTCCCCTAATTAATGTTTTATTTTCATGTTTTTTAACCTGAAATTGAATGTCAACTTTTCTCATCTATTCATATGATAGGGTAAACAGAGAATTGAACAAGGGGAAGTAACTCTGGTAATCATATTAGTATTTCCTAGGAATATTCATTTTGTGTGACTCTCATTCATGTTTATAAAATACATGTATAGAAAACAGTTGAATACTAACTGTAGTACACATATAATAAGTTTTAGTTTTTACAGTGAACATAATATTAATCAAAACACATGATTTTACATAAGTGGGCTACTTTTCAGAATGAATAAAGGTCTCTTGATGAAGTCTGAATCAATGGAATTACTGGAAAAAAAAACATTATCAAAAGGCAACAAGGATTGTCACAGCAAATTCAGGCACAGTACATTATTATCTAGCAAATTGCTATGAGTTTGGTTGCTAGTTTTGATTTTGTGTCAAAATGTAGTCAAATACCCGGTATATATTTCTTATTTAAAATATGTTCAAACAAATATAGTGGTCACAGTACAATCCTATAATTCCTTGCTCCTATTTTGTCAAGAATAGTCCGGTGTACTAATACTTTAGGTATACCAGCAGTGTGTGTAGTGGTGAGAGTACAGGGGTATGAAACAATGCAGAAATCAGGGTGTGACTTTGTGTACTATAAAATTATTTCTTTCATTTTATAAAACTGTTAAATCGTCATGACATGTTATCAGTGGAACTGGACAGGCCCTGTTAAATAATTATGACATGTTATCAGTGGAACTGGACAGGCCCTGTTAAATTGTCAGTGGAACTGGACAGGCCCTATTAAATAATTATGACATGTTATCAGTGGAACTGGACAGGCCCTGGTAAATCTTCCTGACATGCTATCAGTGGATTTGGAACAGGCCCTGTTTAGTACCTTTGAGTATCCATCTAAAATTTTAGAAGTCCAGCATGCAAGTCCAAAACTATTCTACTGCATTCCCTCTTTTTTGTAACAGTAAACTGATTTAGATGTTCATTTACCAAATGGATGTTCTGTCAATTTTTACCTACAAAATGGGGTGTTAGCTAAATTGGTGTAAGATTACAAAATTATCCATTAAATGTAAAACATATTCTTCATCTACGATCTCACAACCTAATCTGACATGTATACTAGCTACTGTCTATTTCAACAATTACCCAATGAAAATTCAACATAAGGAATGCTTTGTTTAATTCATCTCAGAAAAACTTTTATCAGATCTATTGTTATGATCGTAAAACATGCATCTGAATAAGGAAATGCTACAACTCACAATGATACGTGGGTATCTAAAAACTGAGTACAGTTACTGTAGTTCAAAAATTTAAATATCTTAAAAGTTTTTCCCAACATGAAATCTGATGAATATTCATTTAGTAATTAGTAATTATCCAAAAGTCAATCTAGGCGATTTTAGTCCCCATTGTCACCAACACTAGAGTCTGTCTTAATTATGATGTTTATTACAAAAAATCCCTGCTGACCAAACACTATATTTCAACATGGGACTCCATGGCTGGTCCTACTGATGCCTCACACCAAAGCTTACTACTACCAATAAAACTCTACCTATCTTGGACTACTTTTAATTATGTCTTATGAAGTAAATCCACATCATGATTAATTTACTGTACAGTTATGCAGACATAATCAATATTTGTACCTAATAATTCTTTAGTAAATCTAAGAATACAATACGTGTATATATTCATTCACTGGTTAATTTAATGAAGAAAGATCAAGCTTAATCAAATTTAAGCATCAATTGCAACCAAGCCCTCAACCAGGGAATCATGAAGCTGGTAAATTCTGCAGTTATAGGTATGTGATTACAGCAGAGTATGATAGCAATTAAATACATTCCAGTTTTAAAAGAGAAATATATAAAGATAATTTAAATCAATATGTCAAGTTTCAATTTATACATGATTCCATCAGAACTTTCCATTTTAACAAGCACCTGTTAAAGTGTCTCTTTAGCACATGACTGCAAATTTAGAGATAATTAAGACTAAAAAACTATAGGCAAAATGAAATATAGGCAAAACCCAATAGCACTGCTACAACTCTAACACAATTTTAAAAGGACAATTTAGTGAGGGTGGATTTTCTCAAAATTATATTGAGTCTATCATGAAATTACCAATAACAGATGTACATGTTTTTTGACAGTTTTCAACAATTAAAAAAATTCAGTTTTAAGATCACATGCCTAGTGGGTGTTTACAAACAGCTCTGGTACTTGATCTACATTTTAAACATAACTTATCTAATACATGTATAAACTCTCACATTTTATAACTGTTCACATTAGAAACTATATTTTGTAATGATCTTTTTTTTCTTTTTTAAAAAAAAATTAATTAAAAATTTGTAGAAACTTCTGTAGCATGGTACCACATAATGGACAGTGCTGTCTCTTATATACGGAAAACAGGTTACAGTACTTTGGTATATCAAAGAAGCTTAAATCTTCCAGAAAGGATTGACGCTCTAAATCTAATAAATGAGTTTTATTTCCCAGGCAAGGATATCCCCTTCCCATGAAAGGCAGAAATTAAAGACAAATTCTGTGAAATTAAGTGAATAAAATCTATCTAAATCTAATCCATTTCTCTTAGACTAGGTGGTGCTTGATTTTGAAAACGCATTGCCTTTCATGGGATGGAATTTTGTTTTCAATACCCTCTCCATCAGTACAAGATGACAAGATGATAATGAATATATATTATATTTCAATGGGATGTGGACAATTTTTTTTTTAATATTCTCATGCATCATTATAAGAACTCAATATGATGATCATGTATATATTAAACAGAACACAACATTTATTAAACAATAATTTGATTTAAAATGATTAGTGACACAGACAATGGAATCCTGAAATGATTAGTGACATGGACAAATTGGCAAGTTCTCCGCGCCATGCTAATATTCCACAGTTAGGACGGTTAGGACTGTTAGCCACTAGGACAGCAGGTTGTATATAACGATGACAAAACTTACCGGTCCCCTCTGATAAGAAAGAAACACCTGCATAGGCACAAAGTGTTAAGTTTCAGTTAGAATTTTAACTCTTCGAGTTGAATGGCACATCATATTAATTAGGTGTCAGAACAATATTACTAGTAATGAAACAAAGTAGAATGTCTGAAAATAATTTTGTTGTATCAAACAACTAATGGATGAAAAAAATGTAGTGGAAAAAAAAACCCAAATACACTTGATGTGAAATGATAAATGTTTAAAAATGTGTTCTTCTTCATCTTAAAATGACTGAAATATGCAGCATGCATCTATAAATTATTCAAGAAAAATGGCAATGATGACCGAAAATTTCTTTCAATTTTAATTTGATTTAATAACCAAATGAAACAAACAATTCATAATAAATCAATGAAAAGAAACTAAGATATGAATATCACTGGTATCAAATACTTAACACCTTTTCAACTAGACAATATAAACATTTTATACTCAATAAAAATACACTGCGTTAGCATAATCAGTCAACCATAAAATGTAAAAAGTCATATTCTTGATACTTTTTAAAATTTCTTTTTGAAATGAAGCCATTCTTTCTATTAAAACTATGATTGTGACATGTCACTTTTAAAAACAGTCTACGTTCAGACCTACTGTGTGATTAAGTTGGTTACCTTTTTTATCAAGAACATTGAAAACAGCATCTAACAAGTAAAGAATGATTGAGGGGATTGAAAGGCAATTTTTTTTCTGCGATATCCTCGCCTATTGAATTTTTAAAGAAAATAGCACCCATATAATTATCTAAATAAAATTGCCTTACATTCTCCAATACAATAATGACCTGGACCTGTTTTCATGGCACCATTCTCATAATTAAAACACGCTAAAATCAGAGTGATAATGATAAAGGATCATGAAAATGTCACTCGACACACCTAAAATCTACATTAATCTTCCTCCAAATGATAACACATGAAGAATATTAGATATTATTTTGTTACTTAATTGAAGATTTCAAAATGGAATCATGAAGACAGGCACAGGGGAACATTCATACAACAATTTAATGACAAAACAAATTAAACTTTATCCCACCACCACCACCATCATGATACTGGAAACATACTTATTTTAGCAGCAAATAAAATTTGAAACATTTCGTACAGGACCTAAATGATGTTTACTGATAATTACGAACGGGAGAATTTGTAACCTACTCTATTCATCCAGCAATAAACCCAGGGCCAATTAAACACACAACATCAGACTTAAGAGTACCATAAGTATGTTTACATTAAAATTCAAAGTTTAATTATTATCAAATTTTATGTTTGATAAAAGAATTCATTTTACCTAGAGGGTAAATGTTTTACAAGACTAAGTGCTAGATATGAAATTCTACTTATGAAAGGAAAGATGACCATAGCCATATGAATTATAAGAATTTTTGTACAGTTTGAAAACCTACTTAGTTATGTCTATGAATATAAAATCACTACTTCTGGGTATCATATGTAGATGTGTCACTATTAGTAATGATACATCCTAGTTGGAAATTGTTGCTGCTGCAGTAACTTCAAATTGATGTAAAGAAAATATGAGTTTGCTAAATTAATATAAGTATGTGTACAGCACATAGATTTAATCAAACAAAACTATACCAGTATATTATGATTTACATTGCATAAGTCATAATGTTGAAAATGAAGATTTGTTTTCATTTCTGTCCCTAGGATACATCAGAAACAGCGACCATCCTTTCAAGGCCTTCACAAATCTATCACAATTCACTGTCAAGATGCTTGGTGTCCGATGTGTATATTTTAATATTTGTTAAATATCAAATCTGAGAGATAATGGTATTTCTGTGGGTTTACCTCGACTTCCCGGATAACTTGAACAGGTGGTTGTGACATCATCGTCAATCATTTGACCGTAACCATTACTGCCATCTTCATCCGCCAGTAGCGCCATCTCTGACAACTCTTGTTTCGTAAAGTTGTCCGACAACGGCTCCTTCATCACCATGGTGTTAAACTTTGACCCTGCAGGTGACAGGTCCATAAGATGCCTGGAAAATACCACCAAGTGAAATAGGGGGTAAATCTAACACTTAATAGTGATATAATATCACAGTGGAATAGCTGATAACATGATTGTTGTTAAGTAACAGGGTAAATATTCCATGTGATGTTGGGGCAATGTTGTAATCCAGAGGGCACTATATCAGCTATGTCTTACCAGATAAAACATTTCAGGTTGTTTTTCTGTGTATAGGAAGCACCACTCAAAGCCTTTGTTATCACCTGTGAAAAGCAAAATCATTGAATTAGATGGCATTATATATACACTTTTAAATCTGAAGTAATATAAACATCATTTAATTGAAAATTATACTTTTTAGATATGGTTTTATCTATTGCAACTTTCAATCTCTTATAACCATAGTAAAATCCAGTGACCTCTGACCTGCAACCTAAGCAAACAAATAATCTGTCTTCCAAGGCCTTGACAATCAACAGCAGAGGCTATTCTATCCTTGACAATTAACCTTAGACTCCCAATAATGTGAAGATTTATATTATTAAGCACATATAACAAAAGAGCAAAAACAACCCATTTATTTCCACATAGAGGAAATTAGATTGATAATCAGGAACCTGTAAATTTTCAAATTAAATTTTCAGTGACTAATCAATGAAACAGGACATACCATGAGTAAGAAATCAACAGTGTTCTCATCTGCTTCCTCCAGAACATCGGCAAGTAGAGAGACGAGAGCCTTGCCTTCCATTACCCCCCGCACCACATTACAAATCCCTACCTGGACATACAGGTGACTGTAGCTGTGGATACAGAGACAATATCATTCCAGGACATTTATTTCACACTTAAGTCTAAAATATTCTGCAGTAATAATATATCAAAATATTGTTCTTCATCAGAAATACAGTAAAGATTTGAAACTGTCTTTAAAATTCACTAATTTTTTATTTTTGGATCAGTGTAGTGAAATAAATCTAGACACTGATAATCTGAAGTACCTTTCACCCTTGTCGGCGATGTCCGCCTCCAGATCACTACGATATGACGTGCTCAACTCCTGCTTCATGTTGTCTGCCAGTAGTATCTCCACTATATCCTGAAATAATTCAAAAAGCCCTGCATATAGGAGTCAGACTATCTTACAGATTCAAAGTAACTTGATATTTAATTTATCACTATGAATCTTCATGCAAAAACAATTATTTATTATGTCTGAATTGAAATCCTCACCGTGTACTGGCTTTTCTTGCTGTTTTCAGCCTGTTCATACAGACTGTCTGGTTTGACTTCCTGGTTCTCACTCACACTCCTCAGACTATGGCAGCCTGTCATGTAGCCTCTCAGTCTCGCCTCGTCTATATTACAGTACACAGGTGACTTTAACTGTGGCAAGAGAAATATTAGATATTACTATCTGAATGAATAATGTCCAAGTCTTGTATCATCTACATTACTGTAAACCAGAGACTATCACTGTGGCAAGAGAAATATTAGATATTAAGATATTGTTTCATTTGAAGATATATTCATTAACAAGAGGCCCAATGGGCCTGTATCGCTCACCTGGCTCTACAG
Organism: Pecten maximus; assembly: GCF_902652985.1. NCBI lineage: Eukaryota > Metazoa > Mollusca > Bivalvia > Pectinida > Pectinidae > Pecten > Pecten maximus. The sequence goes on along the minus strand of NC_047025.1, from coordinate 22,976,034 downwards.
CAACTTTGAAGTTGATTGAGGTCATTTCTACAGATACTATGCTGATTATCATAGTAAGCTAGGTTTATTCATATTAATAAATTTTCTAGTCCACCATTTCAGCATTTTATTGGCCTAATATCTGGTCTAGGAGGCTCTTGGCTATCGCAAAATTATTGTTTACAGATTTAAGCCGATTTCACCCCTGTGACCTTAAATGTAGGTCAAGGGTCATTCATTTGAACAAACTTTGTAGCCCTTCACCCCAGCATGCTACAGGCCCAATATCAAGTCCCTGGGCCTCTTGGTTATTAAGAAGAAGTCATTTGAAGAATATAGCCTATTTGACCAATATGACCTTAAGTGAAGGTCAAGGCAATTCATTTGAACAAACTTGGTAGCCCTTCACTAAAGCATGCTACAGACCCAATACCAAGTCCCTGGGCCTCTTGGTTATTGAGAAGAAGTTGTTTGAAGAATATAGCCTATTTGACCCATGTGACCTTGAATGAAGGTCAAGGTCATTTATTTGAACAAACTTCGTAGCCCTTTACCCTAGCATGCTACAGGCCCAATATCAAGTCCCTTGGCCTCTTGGTTATTGAGAAGAAGTCGTTTGAAGATTATAGCCTATTTGACCCATTCGACCTTGAATGAAGGTCAAGGTCATTTATTTGAACAAACTTGGTAGCCCTTCACCCAAGCATGCTACAGACCCAATACCAAGTCCCTTGGCCTCTTGGTTATTGAGAAGAAGTTGTTTGAAGAATATAGCCTATTTGACCCATGTGACCTTGAATGAAGGTCAAGGTCATTTATTTGAACAAACTTCGTAGCCCTTTAACCTAGCATGCTACAGGCCCAATATCAAGTCCCTTGGCCTCTTGGTTAATGAGAAGAAGTCGTTTGAAGATTATAGCCTATTTGACCCATTCGACCTTGAATGAAGGTCAAGGTCATTTATTTGAACAAACTTTGTAGCCCTTCACCCTAGCATGCTACAGGCCCAATATCAAGTCCCTTGGCCTCTTGGTTATTGAGAAGAAGTCGTTTGAAGATTATAGCCTATTTGACCCATGTGACCTTGAATGAAGGTCAAGGTCATTTATTTGAACAAACTTTGTAGCCCTTCACCCCAGCATGCTACAGGCCCAATATCAAGTCCCTGGGCCTCTTGGTTATTGAGAAGAAGTCGTTTGAAGATTATGGCCTATTTGACAAATGTGACCTTGAATGAAGGTCAAGGTCATTTATTTGAACAAACTTTGTAGCCCCTCACCCCAGCATGCTACAGGATCAATATCAAGTCGCTGGGCCTCTTGGTTATTGAGAAGAAGTCGTTTGAAGATTATAGCCTATTTGACAAATGTGACCTTGAATTAAGGTCAAGGTCAATTATTTGAACAAACTTGGTAGCCCTTCATCCCAGTATGCTACAGGCCCAATATGAAGTTCCTGGGCCTCTTGGTTATTGAGAAGAAGTTGTTTAAATGAAAAAGTTGACGCCGTCCGTCTGGACGGACGGACGGACAGACGGACGGACGACGGACGCCGCACCATTGCATAAACTCACTTGCCCTTCGGGCAGGTGAGCTAAAAACCATATAAATTGAGTTCACACAAATATTTTGTTTGTCATAAACCTAAATCTTGTGCATTATCAACACATAAATTTCATACTGTTTATTTCATTACCATATTATACTTACATGGTCAAATAATTCTGTACATCTCTTAAACATTACATATGCATGACTATAGCCCTTTTCATAAAAGTAGAAGTTCCCTATATCATAAAAGATCTGTAAGAAATAGAACAGAATTGTCAATATATATCATATACATATACAGTTTGAAAAGTTTTTTGCTAAATATTCTAAATCAATAAACATTATAACTTTTAAATTATTAAAAATTTGATCCTAAATCAGTCATCTTATATGAGGCCTGAACTGACATATACCAGCAAATGTTGAAATTTGGAAAAGAAAATGTAATTCAAAAGAATAATATTGTCATAAATTGATCTTTTTAAATGAATCTTTTTTTAAATGAACCTTTTTCTTAATGAATGGTCAGTAAATTCATGTAATATCTATACAACACTATTTTAATGTACTCGTACTTCAACAATCCAAAGCAATCTAGTAGAAAAACACACCTGACAGTTATACTCGTCTGGCACGATGGGAAGTGATGCGTCCCAGTCATACTGTGGCTCATCTGTGTGTTCGTCAGGAATTCGAAAACTGCTGACTGTTGGCATCTTGATGGTACGCCCACAATGGACACACTTTTCTAAGTTAGCTACAGACATAGCTGTCCTCTCCTTTAGCTACAATAGCAGAACAATGACTACATGATTGTATTAATATCATTCTTATCAATTATTTGTCCATTCTTTAACCATTGTCTAAAGTGTTTGAAATGTGTGTTTAGGTTAATAATATTGAGAATATCCCAAATACCAATTTTTCTTTAAATTCTTAAAATGGGAGTCTTGATATCTTTCTTTTACAATGAATCTAGATGAATTTAAAAGTACTTACTGTCCGTAAAAGGTTTTCATTAGCTGCTGCCAAGGCCGCTGTAGGATCTGGTTGACCTTGCCTGCCGAGTATAGATTATACACAACAATATTAACCAATATATTCTAAAGTAATAAACTTGATAAAAGTCAACCAATAACTAACAAACTCTGTTCTGATAAAAGTCGATCAATAACTAACAAACTCTGTACTGATAAAAGTCTACCAATAAATAACAAACTCTGTTCTGATAAAAGTCGACCGATAACTAACAAACTCTGTTCTGATAAAAGTCGACCGATAACTAACAAACTCTGTTCTGATAAAAGTCGACCGATAACTAACAAACTCTGTTCTGATAAAACTCGACCGATAACTATCAAACTCTAGAAAGTCGACCAATAACTAACAAACTCTGTTCTGAGTTATTGTTCTGTAGTTTCAGACCAATATTCACAGTTTATACATTTATAAGACTATTTGCCTTCAGTTCAACAACTTCTGTTTTAAATAATTTACAAATGTTGATATAACTTTATAAACCTAATATGTTCAGGGTTTTTTTCAACATTTACACTTCCCATACAATTTAAGAACAGATTATGGTTTAAATTGTATGATTGTTCTTTTAATTTGATTCTCAGTAATGTGTAAGAAAGCTCTCTGTAATACTTGGTTCACCATTGTTATGTCATATCACCATCATCATCTATTAAAGTGTTGTTACATAATGAATAAGGTAAAGGTAATTATACTGCAAACATATAAAGGTGTCAATGGCATTAGATGATGATATATATATGTCTACATAGACATATTTGTGCGTTAACGTGAGAACTTTGTGTTGGGGGGGGGGGGGGGGGGGGGGGGGGGCACACAAATTCAGTGAATAATAAAGACATGATTGTTTTGAGAAAGGGAGATAACTTACACTTGTAGAAAAGACCTAACAGGACGAGTAGGAAAGCTGTCCTTAACAACTGCAAGTAGACACCATCGGTAATACAGTTGTAATGTAAAGACTGCCTGGTCAGATATCTCCTCATACTCCATCACCCTCCCACTGACTGCGTCCACATCCAGGTGTAGTGTGATCTTCAGCAGCTCATTCAGCAGCGCATGCAGCATCACCAGGGGCACACTGGGTCAAAGGAAAATATTACCATGCATATTGTATTTGTTTGTTTGCTGGGTTTATTGCCCCTTGAACATCCAGGGTCATTTTAAGGCAGGGTCTCCTTGTAGTAATTTGTGACTACTTAGCTGAACAACATATGGGAAGCCCAATGCATGCCATCCAGAGCAATTACGGTAAAGTGTCTTGCCCAAGGACACAACCACAACAATACAGACTGGCTCATTTCTCTGCTTTTCGAGAAACACAAACTGACATGGGTAGGGAGCATCGAACCATGAACCTCGGATCTTCACCTGAGATTGTGTGGCAGACACTCTAACCAACTGAACTACTGCGCCCTATACTATATTGTATAGTTACATACCTATACATAAACCAAATGTAATTATGAGATAAAAAATTAAATGTTATCTATTTACAAATATTATTTCAAATCTTAGGGGTTATATCTTTATATTTTCCTATATGGAATAAATGCCATATCTCTTTTCAAACATCATTTCATCAATATATAGATATAAAAAATCATATTAAATTACACATCAAGTAAGTTTTACTGTTGGTAAATTGGTGTATTGTCAAAACAATATAATTTCACACCTCTTCAGCAGCAATGTCAGATTCCAGTTGAGGTAAGCTGTGACTTTCAGTGCCAGTAACTTTAAAGCAGTGACTTTCTTCAATTCTTTTATCTGTGGTTTTGTTTCTGAAATAAAGAAGTAAAACCATAACATTAAATACTCAACAATTAATTAATATGTGCATATGACACAAATACCCTATCATATACATGATATATACTGTTATTCTCTATGGTATACATTTGGTCCCAATATTTGATTTCAAGTAATTAAACCAAGTTTCCTGTTGAGGTGGTTCTATATCTACATGTATTTCATTTTTTTAAGTAAAAGCAAAGTGAGAAGAGGAGGGGGCTCACATAGATATACCTCCACCCCCTCAAAATAAAGTCTGTCCAGGGGTTCATATTAGGATATCTTCAACAAACACACGTAACAGATGGAAGGACACATACATACACACAAAATGATAACTACCTGCTATATATATACATATGTTACCCCCTCTTCACTCAGAGGGAGATATATGATAATTTTATAAGATATATACCAGGTACAACAAATTAATTTACTGCATTTCAATCAACTACATTGTACATCTTATTTAATTTAAATACAATGGGGGAAAGCATGTTTACCTTCATCAACAACACAACAAACTTTTAAAGCATCTGTTTTTTATATAACTGATAATCAGTTCAATAACCGAATACAAATTATTAGAAATCTATAATTTTCAAAATTATTTTCTGAATAAAAACATACAAAAAAATTCTTTGAAAAGAGTTAAATTTCTAGAAATTCAGCTTGATTTGATTATATACTTTAACAAGGATAAACAATTATTTTAGGACAAATTTGTCACAATTAAAACCAACAAAATGAGAATTTAGTTTACAGATGTTACAGGAGTTCATATGACAAACACTGCTCTGTGGAGAGGAGCCTATATATAGCTACAATCTATAGCTTAAACCTATATATCTATAATCCCATTTTATAACTCAAATACATTTTGTCCTACAATCCGGAATAGTGCCATATATATGAATGGTGAAATGTTTGTCATGGGAAACGATTACACAGCAATCACCAGGAGAGAAAAATGCCCATTATGCTTAACTAAATATATCATGAATGAACACAATGAATAAGCCAGGCTATTGAAGTGACTAGCTATTGTGTATTATTCAGTCCAAAAAAGGCACATATGATGGATAGTGAAGTGATCAATGTCCATATTACAGAGATGTTCACCATGCCCTTTTATTCCCGATTATGAATTATCTTGATTAAACACAATGTATAATATATAAACTGGGTCCTGCTGACACAGAACAGATTTAAATTCATTTGGGTCCAAGTTTTCTATATAGAACCTACCTAGCCTTTTACACTGATCAACTTTAATTGAAATGTCCCTGGTATAATAGCGATATCACCATATGATTGATGCCAGTATGTACCATTATAGTCTTTAAACCTTCCTCTCACTCTGACTATTACTTTAAGCAGCACAATTCTATGTAGAATTCTGATACAATTATGAATTACTGAGTCTTTAATTGAAATTTATTCTTTTTACCTTGAGCAGTTTATTGAGTAAGCCTATTTAATTGGAAGAGGCACAACAATTTATTGTATATACAATATACTTACTGGTAAATATCAAATTAACTTTAATTTAGATTGAAATGTAAGAAACCGTGAAAAAAGCTGTGTATGCTTTTACTAAATGCAATAGAACAGACAAAACTTTACACATCTGTCCCATGTAAAATAACAATTGAAAATTGATATACATAAGCTTCTACCAACCAAGTTCATGTTGTGTCAAACATGACATTCTACATACAAAGGTTTGAAACTGATAACCCTATAGACAAGCTTTACCTCCCGTGGACAAAGATCTAGTCTTTATTTTGACCAGCACAGTCCAATATCTAAATCTGTACAAGTGTTCAGGAATGGTGGTAAAAATAACTTGTGCAGTCAGGTAGCATTTAGCAATCATTGAGAATAGAACTAAATATTATATTTCTGTAGGATCAGATAACATCTGTCAAGGATCAGACAGAGGAACTGACTCACAAAGAACAAATGATCTGTGAGAACCAGAACAAGAGAACCGTCAGAACAACACATCATTGTTCATGAAGTGTTACACATGATAGTCCAGCTGATGCTAATCTTCTGGAACAAACTGTAACAATATTGTACAGTCAACTAGCTTACAAATCTGATGATTGTTGGAATTTTAGTGTGTTTGTAAATTTAGATATCTTTTGTTTCAATATTGTTCCGTGAGCATCAAAGTCGTAATTTAATGGTAACATCTTTACCTTTTAGCATGGATATTGTGTTAAAATTACATAGTTTTGTATCATTGTTTCTTCATGTTTATAAAAAATAATCTACTTAATAACAACAATGAGGTATTTAAATACTATGGCATTTTTTTTACCCTTTAATTATATTTGTGTCATAACACAATGTACGCTCCGATACCTAGAATGCCCAGCAATATATACACGATAGGTGAAGAGAGTGCAGACATTTTTAAGCACATAGGAACTTCTATACAGTTACATTTCACAGGAAAAAAAATTAACATCAACAATCTATATATAGAGAAACTTACAACTTTGTATACATGTATACAGTCTTCAGCGTAACTTTTGAACTAAGAGATGAAACAAAGGTTTAATATCAAGTCAAGAATAAACAATGAAATATAAAGAAGTTTTAATTTCACATAAAATATCTTGAGTTCTGGGATATTTAAACTATTAAAAGGCTACAGACTGATATCTTTTAGCTGTTTAATTTGCTTAATTTTTTTTAACATCAACTATCCAATATATATATAGTGCTTTATACAGTAATATTAAAAGAGGATTAGTCGCTTGATATAAGGAGACAACAGGTAACTAAAATAACAGGACAGAAGAGGGTGGTCGCTTTGGCTTTAGACAGGTAATGGTGATGCTTTAGACAGGTAATGGTCGCTTTAGACAGGTAAGGTATTATCTTATGAATTCTGAAACTCCATACCAATCACCAGTACACTGTGGAGGAAGTTCTATTCTTTATAGTATAGCTGATCCTCAGAATGCAGCACCTTCTCAACTCGGGCCTATAGCTATACAGTATTATACCCTACATTGATCCGAAAGACAAACAGACTGCGTATACCTACCTATAACTGTAAGTCCTGTACTAGTAGTGAACTGAAGGATATATAACGTCCACTAATGTTGACCTGAGCTGGTTAAACAATTATAAACAGCCAATACAGAGTAATTACACACCTCATGTAATACCAAATACGAAGTGATTTGTTTATCTAACCATCGATCAATTTACTATAGTATACAAAGATGGAAGCTAAACTAACAGTGGTATTGAGCATTACAGAGTGCTAGAAGCTAATATACCAATTTGTACTTTTAAAATATTACAAACTAGTGCCAATATATATAGTCGACACCATTCTATAAAAATCACCAAAATAACACATAAGACTAATTCATGTTTTTAATGATTTTTTTCAGAACATTTGAATACTCAGAATCAGAATCAGAAGAATCAGAATCAGAAGAATCAGAATCAGAAGAATCAGAATCGTAAGCATCAGAATCGGAAGAAACAGAATCAGAAGAACCAGAATCAGAAGAATCATCATCATCCATTATATGGTTACCAAATATCTAAGTGTTTCACTTTTGTTTCGGTGTCTGCCAAATGAGTACATTCTCAGTGAAACCGTCTGCCTTGAACATGAAGTAAATAGATCATAACTAGTCAAATGCTTGCCTTATTTGCTCTTTACTCAAACATCTTGTGACTTGGGTGACTTACCATTAATACTGATATGTGGGCCGATGCTGTCGCATTCCCAATATCTAAAATCATTTTAATGAAAAATCTTCAATGCGACACCCTTAAATGAGATGTGGGCGGGCCTTAGAACCAAGCAATTTTCGGTCTTACCTGGCTCCTGTGTTTTGATTTGATGTGGCACCTGTCACCATTGTTGATGGCAATGGGAGGTTGGGAGCAGGTCTATTTATGCACAGATAATATCTGATTTCTCTATTTTTATTCGTTCTGGCGGGAGGGTGGTCACTATAGACAGGTGATATAGTGATTTGGTCTGGCCCTTGTGTGTTACTGGTGAGGAGGGTGGTCACTATAGACAGGTGATGTATTGATTTGGTCTGGTCCTTGTGTGTTGCTGGTGTGGAGGGTGGTCACTATAGACAGGTGATATAGTGATTTGGTCTGGCCTTGTGTGTTACTGGTGAGGAGGGTGGACACTATAGACAGGTGATATAGTGATTTGGTCTGGCCCCTGAGTGTTTCTGGTGAGGAGGGTGGTCACTATAGACAGGTGATATATTGATTTGGTCTGGTCCTTGTGTGTTGTTGGTGTGGAGGGTGGTCACTATAGACAGGTGATATAGTTCATTTGGTCTGGTCCTTGTGTGTTGCTGGTGAGGAGGGTGGTCACTATAGACAGGTGATATAGTTCATTTGGTCTGGTCCTTGTGTGTTGCTGGTGAGGAGGGTGGTCACTATAGACAGGTGATTTAGTGATTTGGTCTGACCCTTGTGTGTTACTGGTGGGGAGAGTGGTCACTGTAGACAGGTGATATAGTGATTTGGTCTGGTCCTTGTGTGTTGCTGGTGAGGAGGGTGGTCACTATAGACAGGCGGTATATTGATTTGGTCTGGCCCTTGAGTGTTACTGGTGGGGAGGGTGGTCACTATAGACAGGTGATATAGTGTTTTGGTCTGGTCCTTGTGTGTTGCTGGTGTGGAGGGTGGACACTATAGACAGGTGATATATTGATTTGGTCTGGCCCTTGTGTGTTGCTGGTGAGGAGGGTGGTCACTATAGACAGGCGGTATATTGATTTGGTCTGGCCCTTGTGTGTTGCTGGTGAGGAGGGTGGTCACTATAGACAGGTGATATATTGATTTGGTCTGGCCCTTGTGTGTTGCTGGTGAGGAGGGTGGTCACTATAGACAGGTGATATATTGATTTGGTCTGGTCCTTGTGTGTTGCTGGTGGACACTATAGACAGGTGATATATTGATTTGGGTTGGTTCCTTGGTGTTACTTTGGTGTGGAGGGTGCTGGTCACTATAGGACAGGTGATTCTATTGATTTGTCTGGGCCCTTGTGTGGGGGTTCGGTGTGCTGTGAGGACAGTGGTCACTATAAGACAGGCGGTATATTTATTTGGTCTTGTAGCCCCTTGTGTGTTACTGGTGGACACGTCTCGAACAGGTGAATAATTGATTTGGTCTGGTCCTTTGGTTACTGGTGAGGAGGGTGGACACTATAGACAGGTGATGTATTGATTTGGTCTGGTCCTTGTGTGTTACTGGTGAGGAGGGTGGTCACTATAGACAGGGTGATATAGTGATTTGGTCTGGCCTGTGTGTGTTACTGGTGGGGAGGGTGGTCACTATAGACAGGTGATACCGTATATGACCTAATAAGGGCGCCCCTACCTTTTTTCCCGGTAAAAACATCTTTGACTGAGTGTCAAAATGGTGTTCAAAAGTAATAATTCAGGTGAAATGTTTGCTACTTTATGTGATCAATTTTCTTAAGCAAATTAAGTCACTGGAACACAAGTTTTCGCCACATTTTGTCTATTCCTACAGATGTCAGTGCAAAGTGCACCCGAAACTAAACACATACAAATAATAACTTACCATCTTTATTTGAAGATAAAGTAAAAGACTTCATTCTTGTTGTTAACTAACTGTTGTTCAGTACAGAAAGATAGTAAAAGACATTGTAAATCAATTAGTAGGTCAAGGAAAACGATGTCTGACATGATCTGGGAAATCACCTGTGTCTATAAATAGAACACAAAAGAGTTCCATTAGAACATAAATGGTGGAACACACGTTCTCTGGTCTAAAGATCAGCTGGCATGGTTTACAAGTTTACAGGAATATTCAAGTGATGTTTAAGCTTATTATATGATAATGAATAGATATCTTCATCTGGAATATTTTTATGACAGAATATTTTACTGTTTCCACAGCCTAGGGTATTCTGCTATAAGGTATAGTCTGTTTCATAAAACTTCAGAAAACAAATCTTAATAAGGGCGCACCAACTGTCAATTACCCGCGCCATGCGCCCTTATTAGGTCATATACGGTATATTGATTTGGTCTGGCCCTTGTGTGTTGCTGGTGGGAAAGGGTGGACACTATAGACAGGTGATTATATTACCTGGTTCCTCTGTCTTGATTTGGTCTGGCCCCTGTCCATTGTTGGTGGGGATGGGATGGAGGGGTAACAAGGTCTCCCGTGTAATGGTCTGCTGTATATTGTTGGCAACCTGTTGTGTCTCTGCCTGCTGTAGGAACTGTATAATCAGCTGGACAGGTGTCGGATCTGTGAAGGTAGATTGTTGTACAGTAAAGCACCTCAATCAATTTGAAACATCAAGACAACTCATAAATGCAATTTTTTAATAAAGTTAAAATGACTTAATGAAAAATAACTTCACTAATTACACCTGCAGTGTCATAGATTTATGAATACACATAATTAACAATGGTGATTGACAAGAGAAAAAAGGTATATATACATATGTGTATAGTTATTTAATTAGCAAGCTAAAGTTTAGATATAAACAACCGACCTTTGACCTTTACCGACAGGTTGCACATGTTAATATTGAACAACCTTGTGTAAAATACACTGGAAACAGGACATTTAAACAGTGTTGTGTCACTGTGTGTTCAATTTAACTTTGATTTACAGCTTCAATAACAATGGTCATCTGATAAGGTGACCTGCTAATTAATGAGTGGCTTAAAACAAAAGATTTTTTAATGATATCTCTGAATCGATCTCGTTAGTGATGCTTCAATGATTGTGATTACACACGTAGCACATATGTGTCGGATTACGTGATATGTTCACACACCATAAACTGGTACACATATTTCTTATTGTGTTTCCCATGGTAAGCAGATATCATTTAAATGTACAAAACAATTGCGCACGAAGCCCCTTAACTGGTGTTAAATATCATCCAGTGTCTATCTAATATCTGGAACCTTTTGTATAGATTTGTATGTATGTGTAATATAACTAAATACCAGATCAAATTATACTTATTGACAGATCAACTTGTTAAAATATTCAGTCATAAAAATTAATCATCAGAGAATAATTAGTACAGGAGTATATCATGACTTACTTATTATTATAATAAGCTTTTAAGAACTTATTTTGTATGTAAGAAATTCTATTTATCACACATGTCCAACTGTGTAAAAGATTTATATATAAAGTATGCTATTGACATTTTTAAGACTTTGAGAGTTTTTATCAAAATACATATTTCTAGTCTGTTTACCTGGATTTTCAAGCTGTAGATGATTTTCAAGCAGTTTGTCATTCAGCAGAAATTCAAACCAAGAGATGACAGGGAGAGTTGTGGGTCCAGGTCCGAAATTACCTCTAGGTAATGCCTCTGTCATTTTGTTCGTTATGTTTATTCACAGGATGTTTAAATATTAATGATTCTTCAGAAGAATCATTAAATTTCTTCTTACCCACTGAATACCATAAACTCCAACAAAGTGGTAGTTATCACTTCATTATAGGCCAATACATTAAATCCCAATCATCCAGAAGGTAAAGATGATAAATTTCCACAGAATTCCTGTACTATTTACCATCAGACTGAGATGAAATAGCCACAATCTTTGAATTCATAAGATCTGAAAAAAGAATGTATATTATGCAATACATATATATGTCACCACTCATCATATTCTTTCATACTGATATGGCATGTACAAAAGGATCTATCAATATTTCTTTTAATCCAAAAGTTTTTGATGTTTTTTTTATCAGCCTTTTAATAAAAAACATCATTGGCCCAATGTGTATCCTTCAAGATATAGAATATTGATATGCAAATTGAAATAGAAATAAATATCGTTAGTTGCAACATACAACTAAGAGTCAACTTGTAGGAAATTAAAGTTAGATTTTTTCCTTCTTTTCACTATATATATGGCAGGAATTCTTATCTTGATCGTAAATAATCAGTTTGACTCAGTCCATATGTAGGTAAACCTTCAGATTTGTCTTTGCTTATTGTATGAAATGGTAAAAACATGGTGCAAAATGGTCCTTATTAATTGAAAAAAGCACACCCTGATTCTGTTGTGATTGGTTTTCTTTACCTGATTCTAGAAGATCTTACATGAGTGGCTATGTAAAATCAAATTTATTAAAGTTCTATAATTTGTATGCCACAATTCTATAGGCAAACTAATATTTGTGACAACGTCACAATGGTGTTATCATTATTACATGTGTATTACCATTACAATATTGGTGACATGGCTAAACTGGCTAATTATGTGTGATAAACAGACTTTTAAAACATGATTCATGTTTTACATAATGTAAAAGTCTATGCACATAGAGCTAGATTATCTGTTTTTTATTGACGATATGAAAAAGTGAATATGACTCAACATTAAGAGCAATACACCTTTTGTTTGGGATAGACAATCAAACTCTAAGTCTCAATTATTGTCCGATAGAAGATCCATTGAATTTATAGGGTTATACCCCATACATGTTTTAACAGTTACAACAAGTAGCCTATACTATTGTCCATAAATTTGCATTGCATAGCTGAAAAGGCACAGTGAATAGAGTAACGTTACTGTAGTAGATGATTCAGTGTAAGGTCTGAATATGTTACGATGTACATGTACTTTATAACGTACAGGTCATCTCGATACAATGTTCTATATCATATGTAAATATACCCCCCCAAAAACAAACCCATTCAAACCTGCAACGTTTTCATTATATAGTGACGTTATTGGCATTTCATGTTGCTATAAGCTTGCTTAGTTACAATCGTAGAAAATACCTGTCAATTATACAGATGCCACCACCAGGCACTTTTTCAGTACCGTTGTAACTTGTCTTTGCGAAGAAATATTCTTACTTACCGAGTTGCTGTTTGGCACGCACCGGTGATTTCCGGAAACTGTCTTTGGTGTGGCGCATGCGCAGCATTAGGTAATTCCCAAACAATATGGCTGACACTAGGACCGGAAGCAGTGGTTCTAAGTCAAATATTTCAGAATTTCTCAAGATAGAGGTATCAGAAATATTCTTTCATCCATATGTTACGATCTCCATATTTATGTAATACTTTTGTTTTAATCATACCCATTGGAGTTGAGTCAAATACGTAAAAAGTGGAATTAGCTTTCCCTCCAGATTCGCACACTTGGCTAATTATATTAAATCTATGATATCATAGTGACATAGTTCAATTTTGTACCATGCAATCCGCAATGTTGATATAAGCTGTTTACAGGATAAGTCTCTGATATTTGTTTGCAGAATGAGTCTCTGTCATACGTTTTCCAGAGTATTACTTATGATTAGTTGCAGTATGTCTTGTCAATATTCATTAGATCTAGTAGATCTATATGTAATTACAAACAGGTCGGGGAGAAGTCCTAATTTCACTATTATAGTGGTATTCCACTATAATAGCTATGTATAACTATAATATGAAAGAGTCAATGCCTGAAAAGAGCGAAGCTAGCTAGTATGCCAATGTACAACATAAAAATATAGTGATAAACATTTCGCCGATTAAGAGAATGTGACCTTATATTATATGACATGACTTTTAATAGCCAGAGTTTTCTCTGGCCCTGTCACCATGTCTGATGTAGGGCCAGAGCCCACTACTATATGAAAACGTGGAATTATCCGACACCGTTTGATGTCGCTAATAATTTGGTGCAAATACAATAAAATCGGGTGTGACATAACACCTACCTTACATGTATGGTACTGTGACGTGTAAGGGGTTCGTTACCAAGTCACGTCTTGGGATTCGAGATATTTACTACATATTACCCTAAGTACAATATATACATATATGTGTTCTGCTATAAGAGCGTAATGCCGCCCGGGCGTAAAAACAATGAGTATGATTGTATCCAGTGGTTGTCTGACCACTACGTAATTATCTATACTACTAACAACAGGGATTCTGAATGCCGCTACCGCGTTACTAGTAAAACCGCTGCAATACACTCTGCTAGAGCCTGTGTATATGTTAACCACGCATACAGCACCAGTCCGTCAGACCGCCGTTCTCACTGCTGTTTGCAGCGAGCTCCTGTATGCGCACATATATACACAACAACCGACCGCTAGCTATACGTCGGTCAGCCTCCCAGAGTTACCTGTACACTGACCTGCCAACAGTGCACTGCCAACAGTCAACTGTCAGGCTCCTTATCACCGCTGTGATAATATAAGTACAGTACCGTAACCCTGTCAATCCGCTAACCCCACAGTGTGTTAGTATTCCAGCCTTATTCAGGCCCACACTGTTTCCTATGTATATGGTAATGCTATGCAATTCTATAGTATAACGTTACTAGTGTTCCCTGATCTTCACTCGCCTTAATCAGAATCAGAATGGAACCCGAGCAGCTCAGCTCACCTGTATTTATACTAACGAAAGTACCATGTGATTACAGATATCTATGTCTTTTACATGTTTTACTGGGACGTAACGTTGAAGCTTCTGCCCGACGAGGTCTAGTTTCGTTTTCTATTTCCCGCCAAAAGACCTACTTTCGCTTTCCGTTACAGTACTAAAATGAGATATTTATTTACCCCGGAACACCCATTTAGTCCCATCTACGCAAGTCAAAATATCATACTGTTGACCCGCCATTTTGTAAGTGACAGTACGACTAACCACCCGAATCGGAACGCAATGGACCGAAAAGACCATATATCATTTATTGTGTTTTTCTTCTTGCATAGTTTAAATTAAGAAAACTAAGCTTATTATTTCCCCAAACCTGTTATATTAACTTCAAAAATTCATTATTTATAAATTATAAGGGGTAAAATATATAAAAATAAATCTTATATTTTTTTCTTTTCTCTCCATCGCACACTGATTAGGGTAATTAGGCCGCCCGCGACCTACATAGTTAGCAATATGGCGTCGAGTCAAGTATGAAATTTTGACTAGCGTAAAGCGAGGGTCTATACAGACGGAATAAAACACCTAGATGGGACTAAATGGGTGTTCCGGGGTAAATAAATATCTCATTTATCCATACATGTAAGGTAGGTGTTATGTCACACCCGATTTTATTGTATTTGCACCGAATTCTTAGCGACACCGTTTGGTGTCGGATAATTCCACGTTTTCATATAGTAGTGCGCTCTGGCCCTGCACCAGACATGGTAACAGGGCCGGAGAAAACTCGGGCTAGACCTCTGACAGTCGTTAACTATCAGTAATTTTCGACATACCGATTCTGCAACCGGGGACTGTCGGTACTTTCCGTCCAAATGCAATCACAACATCTCTGTAAATTTCCGACAATCTTCGGAAATAAGCCGAATGTTCCAAGTTCCGTCCTCGAAACCATAACTAGAGCTATATTTTATTCGCATGCTATAAGAGATACTTTTTATAAAAATAATTAGTCAGCATTATAAACACACCAACTGGATTGTACGTTATATAGACTTTTTACATTAACAGTTTCTGCAGACATCTGCACCGGGCTCCTAACTTTTTCCGTTTCTGGCAGAATTTTTTCTGGCTGTACCATCCCACAGGACGTTATGCGAAGATAGACTAGAATATTATACATACGTGCACGTTAATGGTAAAGAGCTATGCTCGGGCAGGTTATGCTGCCCGAAGAGCTTCGCTCTTATAAACAGTAGGAAATTGAAGCATTTCCGCCAGAAAAGGCATACCTGACAAAAAGCGAGAGTTATGGTTTGTAGATGCATGATTCATGTGCTTGGTTGTTACAATACCAACAATAAAATTAAAATTTCACCTGTGAATTTTTCTGTGAAATCGCCGTTTTTCAATCTTTATACTAACCGAATGGAAAAAGGGAAGTAACTCTAATAGATCAGAATGGTGGTTGTCATCTCCAGAGTCGGGGGGGGGGGGGGGGGAAACAAGAAAAAATGTTGCGTTACTCCACTTCCGGTTGCAGCGGCTCTGTTTGGATTGGGAACATTACAGGAAAGTATATACAGATTGTTGTGACGTTCAGATGAATTATTTATCAAGAAATAAGCAAATGAAACAGAAATTGCAATTTCCCGTTACAAAAAAGATGATTTTACAGAAAACCGCACAGGTGAAATTTCAATTTTAACACAGTTATCTGGGGCAACCAAGGACTGACATGGATTATGTACCTACCGACCATAACTCTCGCTTTTTGTCAGGTATGCCTTTTCTGGCGGAAATGCTTCAATTTGCTACTGTTTATATATATAGCTATATATAGCTATTATAGTGGAATACCACTATAATAGTGAAATCAGGACTTCTCCCTGACCTGAAGGTCTAGATTGTGTGGAAATAAAATTCTGAAGTAAAATAGGTTTCACTTACTAATATTCGTTCAAAAATATCATTATAAGGCGTATACACATTTGCCCTCCCATTTAATGAATTTCTTAAGTACAATTTGTAACTTTACTTTCAGCCTTTATCAATAAGACCATGTCATTGACCTTATTCACTTTATAACTGTCTGGTTTAACAACATATTTATGCTACACGTGTTAAAAGTTCACTCTTAATTGCTATTACATTTAATTATGTCCAAGTAAAAATCATACTGTCATGATTATAAATTAGATAGCAAATTAACATTATGTGGGTAAGTCAGGAATGAACATGTTTCTTTAAGTATACATATAGTGTTGTTTGTGTTCTGTATATTTACATGAAGATAATACAATACGTCTTTGTTATTACAGTATTCAAGATGCATGATATGTGATGGGTTTTATGGCTCCAACTTCGGCCAGCCTGTGTGTAGCACCTGCCATTTGTTCCTATTTACATCAGACATCAATTCAGAAGATGGAGAACAGGAAATTTATAATGAGGTCAAACAAATTTTGCTTTTTGAGCTCAGTCAATGTCATCAGATGTGATGGTGGTGGGCTATATGTTCAAATCATTCTGTGTCTGTGGTGTGCTGGCCTTCCTTCCATCTGTCCAACATTCATTAACAATTCTTGTTATCACTGTTTCATAAGTACTGAAAGGATATTTTTTATTATAATCATAGATGTGAAATATTTTGTTTCTTTTGTATGGACAAAAAGTAGAATGCAACATTGTTTTTCATACTTTATCAGTCAGAGAGGTTACCCCTGAAAACATCAAAATACATTAATTTGTATTGTTTGAGTTTTGCGTAGTTATCAAAAGCTGAATATTTTATCAGAATACATA
Organism: Pecten maximus; assembly: GCF_902652985.1. Taxonomy (NCBI): domain Eukaryota; kingdom Metazoa; phylum Mollusca; class Bivalvia; order Pectinida; family Pectinidae; genus Pecten; species Pecten maximus. Next base: position 22,958,463 of record NC_047025.1, on the reverse strand, counting down.
ACTCACATGATAATGTGTAATTCAATATCAATCTGTACTTGTTTTTATTATATAACTATCAACAGAAGGCAGATTCGGATGCTGACTCGGGAAATGAGGAGCCTGGAGCAGCATTTGACTTTTACACAAATGGAAGTCAGGATGCCCAGGAGACCAGGAGGGTGAAATCTGGTGTCACTCACAAGATGGACAAACTCACAGAACGTATATCCTCACTTACAATGCCAAGAGAAAAAGACACAGTGCCTGAAGGCTTGGTGGATTCCATGCCCCCAGAAGGTCTCTGACAAATTATTTTGTTCAATTATATATAACATATAACACTTTTAACTGTACAATTTACGCAGTGAACATGTAACAGAGCCCATGATTTACTATAAAATCACTGCCTCTGCAAGGGATCGAACCCAAGACTTCTGGATTACTTGTCTGGTACATGCTCTATCGATTGAGCTAACGAGATGTTATCTCTGACCGAGCAGTATTGCAAACACAATAGATTGGAAAGTAAAAGAATGTTCCAGCGGATACAATGTATTGATAGATGATAATGTAAAATATTATAAGATGTTTAAGGTGAATATATCGGAGGCAAAGTGGGGAACTGAAAATGAAATATTTGATTATAATTAGCATGTAACTTCCAGACAAGTCATTTATAAGATATGAAACCAAGGTAGGATTATTTTTCAGCAGAATTATTTCAAAAAGTATGGAAATAGTAATCCATAAATTAAACACGGCTATAAAACATACATTCCACATCAATGCACGGACAGGGGTTTGACACATTCCTATGAACCAGAATAACAATTTACCCCAAGGCCTTACCCCTTAGATCATTTTAATCTAGGGGATTAGGCGTTTGGGTTTGTTTAAATTGAGAGCAGTGTGCATCAATGCATTGGCAAATCTGTGTGCATTTTCACAACATGTAGTTCAAATGTATTGCTATGCAAAGATCAGTAATTCCTGTTAACAATGTTGTAATGTTTGTTTAACTTTCAGTGCTTTTAGTAGTATTTAAGTACCTGGACGATATTTCACTGTGGACAGCTGGACGGGTATGTTCAAGATGGAGACAAATTTTGGAAGGGGAGACAACCGACTCCCAATGGAAGGAATTTTGTAAACTGCGTTGGCCACTTTTTTACCCACAGTACAGAGTGAAGACATGGAAAACAATTTACACAAAATTGTAAGTGTGTGTTGACCAATAAATCAAATTATGAATTGATTATAAATGGGTGTATCATTATATATTGATTATAAATGGGTGTATCATGATGAATAGATTATAAATGGGTGTATCATGATGAATAGATTATAAATGGGTGTATCATTATATATTGATTATAAATGGGTGTATCATTATGAATAAATTATAAATGGGTGTATCATGATGAATAGATTATAAATGGGTGTATCATTATGAATTAATTATAAATGGGTGAATCATGATGAAAAGATTATAAATGGGTGTATCATTATATATTGATTATAAATGGGTGTATCATTATGAATTAATTATAAATGGGTGTATCATTATGAATTGATTATAAATGGATGTATCATTATATATTGATTATAAATGGGTGTATCATTATATATTGATTATAAATGGGTGTATCATTATATATTGATTATAAATGGGTGTATCATTATATATTGATTATAAATGGGTGTATCATTATGAATTGATTATAAATGGGTGTATCATTATATATTGATTATAAATGGGTGTATCATTATATATTGATTATAAATGGGTGTATCATGATGAATAGATTATAAATGGGTGTATCATTATGAATTGAATATACATGGGTGTATCATGATGAATTGATTATAAGTGGGTGTATCATTATGTATTGAATATACATGGGTGTATCATCTGGAATTGAATATACATGGGTGTATCATTATGAATTGAATATACATGGGTGTATCATTATGAATTGAATATACATGGGTGTATCATTATGAATTGAATATACATGGGTGTATCATCTTTTCATCCACAAGCTTTAGTTACAGATATATTTTCTTCACCAGTACATAAATACATGGTCAAGGGAGTAGGTTTTGTTAAAATGCAGTGTTTGTCACAGTTTGTATATGATTTTTATTTGACTTTGAGTGACTCAAGACTGGCCTGTGACAAATGTAATGTTTAAAGTATTGATATATATATGATGTATTTATCAATGTAAGACATGACTGAAAATAACACAATTTTTTACCAATCTTGTTTTCTACATTATTGTTTACAGGCTAGAGAGCTCCCCTTGTAAATACTGTTTAGAGAGCATGATGTTACAGGTAACATGGTTATCTCCCTTACTTTGTTTCATTAAAAAATATGTCAACCATTACTATATAATATTCAATGCTATCATTTTATCAAAAAAATATTGCTTTGTTAGTTATAAATATATGGTTATTTGTTATAAGGATGTTTATTGAATAATAATATAACAATCATGTTAAATATTTAATAACAATATTACAATATTGTCGGTAAATATATCCAGACTCACAAATTTAATTGTGTAAATATTTTCATAATACAAAGTGCACTTTCCCTAACTACTATTTTAGCAAGCCTACAAACATTTCTGCTACTTCACTAAAATAATACTTAAGTGAATGTTGTAAACTGATTCATTAGAATGATTTCATATCAAACATTGTGACTTACAGAGTACCCCACCAATAGAGGAGAACTCCTGGCGACATCGCAGACTAAGGAGTGAGCTGAAGACCCTGAAGTCAGACCCTCCAGAGGGTATAAAAGCTACTCCTCTAGACCGACACTGTTGTCACTGGCAGGCTTCCATCACTGGTCCCCAGGGAAGTCCTTACGAGGGAGGACTGTTTCTGTTATATTTACAGATACCACAAAGGTAAAAACATTTCACAAGCTGTGATCTTTCCAGATTTGTTCTTTTAAAAGAAAAGTTGCAAAATCACAATTTGTACATACTCTTGGTAATAATTTCTGATTTTGTTTCAAACTCAAATATCAATACATTTACATGTGGATCTGTTCAACTACACAAAACCTAGTAATATCTAGACTAATATACATGTATTAAATAAAGAAAGTGTAACTGTGCAAGGTTATTAGTTGAGTAATATTGATACCAGTACATGTATATGATATAGAGGAGAGGATGGGATAACTTTCTACAGGACCAAGATCTAAAAAAAGGAAAATGTATCATCCTGTGATTTGAGGACTGCTCTATTCTCAAAATGTGATAATGCATTATATTTATAGATATATTTTGAATTAATCAACTACATTGCACTGACAATTGTTAAAAAAATTATGTTGATTGATATGTGATGTCATTTCTATATTGTTAGCACCATAAATCTTATTTAGTGTTTTATTATGTTGCAGTTATCCAATGAGACCTCCAAAAGTACGATTCATTACAAAGATATTTCATCCGAATATCAGTCGCCATGGAGACGTAGGCTTGGACTCTATACATCACAACTGGAGTTTAGCACTGACAATATCTAAAGTGTTGATAAGCATTCAGTCATTATTAACAGATCCATACTGTCATGTTTGTATGGAGCCAACAGTAGGACAATTGTATGCTCAAAACAGGAATGAATTCAACAGGATAGCACGATTATGGACATGGAAATATGCTATGCATGATTTCCTCATGCCAATGAACATAGATCTGAATGGAGTATAGGATGGGGTGTATACTCTAGACCAATACTAATGTAATGGGGTATAGGATGAAGTGAATGCTCTAGACCAAGACTTCTGTAATGGAGTATAGGATGAAGTGTATACTCTAGACCAAGACTCTGTAATGGAGTATAGGACGAAGTGTATACTCTAGACCAAGACTTCTGTAATGGGGTATAGGATGAAGTGTATACTCTAGACCAAGACTTCTGTAATGAAGTATAGGATGGAGTGTATACTCTAGACCAAGACTTCTGTAATAGAGTATAGGATGAAGTGTATACTCTAGACCAAGACTTCTGTAATGGGGTATAGGATGAAGTGTTTACTCTAGACCAAGACTCTGTAATGGGGTATAGGATGAAGTGTATACTCTAGACCAAGACTCTGTAATGGAGTATAGGATGGAGTGTATACTCTAGACCAAGACTCTGTAATGGGGTATAGGATGAAGTGTATACTCTAGACCAAGACTGTAATGGGGTATAGGATGGTGGATATACTCAAGGTCAAGACCTTGGTATTGATTAAAAAATCAGCAGTGGAAAGAACAATTAAATAGGATAGTCAGTCAAATTTTGTTTAATCCAAAACCTTCATTAGTTTGGAAACTGATGAGTGAATGGTTTACCCCAAACAAGCGTGTGATCAGGATTCTATTTTCTGTAATGTCTGATTTGGTAGATACATCATGCATTCATTTAAAAATCAAACTACAATTTATTATTAACTTGCTGATTTTATCAGTATTTTAAGTTCAAAAATGCTAAATTATCATTACCACTAGCAGCTTATTACTGCTAAAATAGAATGGTTTAGATAGCAGAGTAAATCACTTGCCGTACCCCTTCTGTTTTGGTTATCTTTTTTTGAAACATTAAATAATGTTTCAGAGACAATGTGCAATATTTTGTTGAAATTCTTTACATGTTAAATATGTTGATTGGTTGTTCTATACATATACAGATATTAAATGTATGTAATACTTTTTTATATACTGTTAATACAACATTTTGTTAGGAAGTGTATGTAGTGGCTAGTCTGATTAAAATCACCTGTTACATGGCTACTGGTTCAGGGCTTGTATATTGTAGCCGATTTTAATCCAATTGGAATTATATTTTGGGTATAGAGGCTTGGTATGGAATAAAAAAGTCAGGGCCTGGTTTTCAGAACTTTGTAAATCTAGGCTAGCTTAATTATATTTTAAGGAACTACAGATTTTTTTAAAATGTTCAACTTCATGATGATGGAAACTTGCCTCTCTTGCTACACTGTTACATTAATTCACTAGTCATTTTATTGATTGATTGGATCATGATGAACTCAGTCATGATTGACATAACATGAACATGCTTCTCAATTTTTCAGTCTGACTGCCATCAATATTTCCATTACGCTTTTTAGCTCACCTGGACCGAAGGTCCGGTGAGCTTATGCCATGGTGCAGCGTCCGTCGTCCGGCGTCCGGCGTCCGTCGTCCGTCCGTCAACATTTGCTTCAAATCGCTACTAGTCAAAAAGTTCTTATTGGATTTTGCATAAATGGTGGCTCTGACCCCCAAGGGGCCTGAGGGGCGGGGCCCAATAGGGGAAATTGAGGCAATTCCTTTAAATCGCTACTAGTCATAAAGTTATGAATGGATTTGAACCCAATTTGGTCAGAAACATCCTTTGGGGAAGGGGAACAGATTTTGCATAAATGGTTACTCTGACCCCCAAGGGGCCAAAGGGGCGGGGCCTAATGGGGAAATAGAAGTAATTCCTTTAAATCGCTACTAGTCATAAAGTTATGAATGGATTTGAACCCAATTTGGTCAGAAACATCCTTTGGGGAAGGGGAACAGATTTTGCATAAATGGTGACTCTGACCCCCAAGGGGCCAAAGGGGCGGGGCCCAATAGGGGAAATAGAGGTAATTCCTTCAAATCGCTACTAGTCATAAAGTTATGAATGGATTTGAACCCAATTTGGTCAGAAACATCCTTTGGGGATGGGGAATAGATTTTGCATAAATGGTGACTCTGACCCCCAAGGGGCCAAAGGGGCGGGGCCTAATGGGGAAATAGAGGTAATTCCTTCAAATTGCTACTTGTCATAAAGTTATGAATGGATTTGAACCCAATTTAGTCAGAAGCATTCTTTGGGGAAGGGGAACAGATTTTGCATAAATGGTGACTTTGACCCCCAAGGGGCCAAAGGGGCGGGGCCCCATATGGGAAATAGAGGTAATTCCTTTAAATCGCTACTAGTCATAAAGTTATGAATGGATTTGAACCCAATTTAGTAAGAAACATCCTATGGGGAAGGGGAACAGATTTTGCATAAATGGTGACTCTGACCCCTAAGGGGCCAAAGGGGCGGGGCCTAATGGGGAAATAGAGGTAATTCCTTCAAATCGCTACTAGTCATAAAGGTATGAATGGATTTGAACCCAATTTGGTCAGAAACATTCTTATGTGAAGGGAACAGATTTTGCATAAATGTACTCTGACCCCCAAAGGACCAAAGGGGCGGGGCCCCATATGGGAAATAGAGGTTATTCCTTTAAATCGCTACTTGTCATAAATTTATGAATGGATTTGAACCCAATTTGGTCAGAAGCATTCTTTGGGGAAGGGGAACAGATTTTGCATAAATGGTGACTCTGACCCCCAAGGGGCCAAAGGGGCGGGGCCTAATGGGGAAATAGAGGTAATTCCTTAAAATCGCTACTAGTCATAAAGTTATGAATGGATTTGAACCCAATTTGGTAAGAAACATTCTTGGGGGAAGGGGAACAGATTTTGCATAAATGGTGACTCTGACCCCCGAGGGGCAAAAGGGGCGGGGCCCCATATAGGAAATAGAGGTAATTCCTTTAAATCACTACTAGTCATAAAGTTATAAATGCATGTTGTAAACTCAGAGAGTCTGGACTTCATTATTTCTTTAAAGCAGTTGGGATTCCCACGCTATAACCATAAATAGCATTGTTTGAGGTTAACAAACAAAAGGAATTGAACATGAACATTATTTTGACATTTGGTCAAATCCAACCAGGTGAGCGATACAGGCCCCATGGGCCTCTTGTTTTCTGTACACGCAACAGGCATAATGCTATTTAGCTAGTTGCATGCAAGAGTAAGTGATGTTCTGTTTGTTCAAATTAATGACCGTGACCTATTTTAGGATCCATGGCTGAAAATAAATTTAAGATTACATTACACATTATCACAATAACAGAAACGACTAGAGTCATGGTATTTTGACATTGACATGCTGAGATGTAGAGGACTACCAAGTTTGTTCATGCATTTCATTTTGTGAATGATCTTGTAATGATTAAGTTTAAAAGTTGCATGTATACTTTAAGTTAAAGCTTCCCAAAGACTAACATTGTTAAAAGTAATGGTATTTAGTCTAGATACTGTAACTGTCTTAATATAAAGTTTATGAAATATATTTGCTTTTGACCAAGTTTGAATCTCGCATTGAACTACAGGTAAGCAATGCAGGCCCAACAAGTCTGTTGTTGTTATGTTATTATCTATGTAAGTGTTAACCAGAATGTTTCACAGCTAGTGTTTCATACCAAAAAACAGTGCGTCCATGCATTCTGGTATCTTTTTCTCTCATTTTTATTGCATTCAGTTTTCATAGGGAAAACGGTATTGCAGATACTATGATGTACAGGTGTCAGGAACATTAGATCCATACATATCACTAGTACCCAACTTGTGTACACACATTACTACATTAATCTGTTTAAGACATTATTTTCTCCAATGAAATAATTTCCCTCTATCATAAACAAAGTATGAATAATTTGATTCATATTCTTTTTCAAATTAAACTAAGTTAGTGCTACTTTTTGGCAGTTAAGAAAATGTCACAATATGCTGTTTTAAATTCTTTCCTTAAGTATTACAGTTTGGAATATTGTGACAACTTGACAAGTTGTGTGTACAGGTGTGTACAGGACACCATTGTATTTATCCTGCTTTCCATTAATGGTAATGCATTTAATTTGCATTTAATTGTAATTTTACTAAAATATTCTTCATGAATATCAAAAATAGAACTTTAAATATTATGGTTTCATATGTTCTGAAATCAAATAGATACAAATGGCTGTAACTGTCCTTATTTCAAACAAACGTTTATAGATACACCAACTAGGCTTTCCCTACCAACCCTGGCTTCTGCTGAAATTCTTATTCTTTCAGATGTAACTGTTATATTCTGTTCCTGTAAATTTGAAAATGTTAAAAAAATATATGAATAAATAAATTGATGAATTTTCATACAAGAATTAGAGTTCTTTTCATATTAATGTTGAAAGTGGTGTAAAAGAGGAAGGCCTTTTCCAATCGGTGTATATAAAAAATGTACACCTGGCTTGATTGTTTTGATGATAATTTCATAACACTGATTAGAGAGGCATAGATTGGTGCCATAAACGGTTTTGTCTCCTGAATTTCAGCTAGTGTCTGTTTTAATGACCTGTTGTTGGATGGGCTTGTTGTTAAAACTGAGAAATCTGTTTCATATATAGATAAACATGTATACTTATAAAGATGACAGCAAAAGCCTTCATGTGTTTTACATGGGACAATTTAAATAAATTAGTTTCTTTTTCTATAAAGTCACAAAATATTTCATTGTGGCACTTGAATGTTGCTTATTTATGGAGACTTTAAATACGACAAGATAATTCAGCCCATGGCCCGTGTTTTGAAAAGATAAGCATCTTCTAAGAGTAAAGACATTTGCCATTCAAATCTAAGTTAAAATCTAGCGAATGTCACATTCTCACAATAAGAATCGGATGACAATGAACCCATCAGACATAATAACGGACAACAGCCCTGTCAAATATTTCTCACAAGGAAATCTAACACCTCCGAATGAGATTCCGATGTCTTCCAGTAATCTTTACAAAGTGCATTTCTCTAAACTTGTGCTTGATTTCTCAGTCAACATTTGACCTCTCTGACGGCATCGGGAAACTACCCCTAGAATATTGAATCAACTGTGTCTGTAAACAACGTTATTAGGAGAAGCAGAAATGTCATTATCTTGAACAGGAAAATTTAGCAATAAAAGGAAGATTTAATCTTCATGTTCCCTCTGTTGTAATTACGTTTGAAGTAAAGGTTGAAGTAGGAGGCTAATGGGGAAGAGTTTGTGGTGTCCTTAATTTCTAGTTCATGAGGAAGAGTTTGTGGTGTCCTTGACTTCTAATTCTTTAGGTATATCTACATCATTTCGTGAGTGAAGCTTACATATTTTCATTGTTTTCCAAATTTCAAAGGTGGGGCCTATAAACATCTGCCGTAGCAACAAAACATCCTTTGTGTAATTTATTGTCTGGTGGATTCAACGATTGACCTTTTCATAATAGCACCATAAACCTGAAAATCAAAATTATACAATGTGTATCTTTTAACTCTTTCGTTAAAAAACTTTACTCCATAATCGCTACACTTCTGGTAGGTAAGGTATGGACCGGAGTGGACAACGGTCTTAATGGTGTACGAGTGTTACACTCTATGGTGGGAAAGAAGGATGAGGGAGTCCATTATGGATACTTCATCAAAACGGTTGCTGGAACTCGAAATCATCTAAGAGATGTTACAGAGGGAAATAGAAGGGCGGTGCCAACACGGAAAATAAAAGGAAACTATCCTCTGTCAACTGACGATTTTCCATTTCTAGACAGTAACATCCATGCTACCCTTACCTAACGATGTTCACTTATCTTGGTTTATTCGATATACAATGACTTGTTTCCAAAACAGGCGATTTCTGAGACAGATGTCTACTACTGTAGGAAAACTTAACACCAGAAATAAAGGTTAATGAAGACTGGACAAGTTGTCTGGTCGACATCATCATCTCATTGGGAAATATTCTATTTCATTTTACGATATGAAGTCGTACACAATTGATTATGTTGGTTCTGTTGTCACAACCCTTGTTCTCATTTTTACGCCTACTCTTCCGGAACACCTGGTCTTGTTATTCCTGTACCTTTGGGTCAACATTCTACCCTTGGGTCACCTTTCTACCATTGGGTCACCATTCTACCCTTGGGTCACCATTCTACCCTTGGGTCACCATTCTACCCTTGGGTCACCATTCTACTATTGGGTCACCATTCTACCCTTGGGTCTCCATTCTACCCTTGGGTCACCATTCTACCCTTGGATCACCATTCTACCCTTGGGTCTCCATTCTACCATTGGGTCACCATTCTACCCTTGGGTCTCCATTCTACCCTTGGGTCTCCATTCTACCCTTGGGTCACCATTCTACCCTTGGGTATCCGTTCCACCTTGGGTCACCATTCTACATGTACCATTGGGTCACCATTCTACCGTTGGGTCACCATTCTACCATTGGGTCACCATTCTACCCTTGGGTCACCATTCTACCCTTGGATCACCATTCTACCCTTGGGTCTCCATTCTTCCATTGCGTCACCATTCTATCCTTGGGTCTCAATTCTACTCTTGGGTCACCATTCTACCCTTGGGTCACCATTCTGCCCTTGGGTCACCATTCTACCATTGGGTCTCCATTCTACCCTTGGATCACCATTCTACCCTTGGGTCTCCATTCTACCATTGGGTCACCATTCTACCCTTGGGTCACCATTCTACCCTTTGGTCTCCATTCTACCCTTGGGTCACCTTTCTACCATTGGGTCTCCATTCTACCCTTGGGTCTCCATTCTACCCTTGGATCACCATTCTACCCTTGGGTCTCCATTCTACCCTTGGGTCTCCATTCTACCCTTGGGTCACCATTCTACCCTTGGGTCACCGTTCTAACCTTGGGTCACCATTCTACATGTACCATTGGGTCACTATTCTACCGTTGGGTTACCATTCTAACCTTGGGTCTCCATTTTACCCTTGGGTCACCATTCTACCCTTGGGTCTCCATTCTACCCTTGGGTCACTATTCTACTCTTGGGTCACCATTCTACCCTTGGATCACCATTCTACCCTTGGGTCACCATTCTACCCTTGGGTATCCGTTCTACCCTTGGGTCACCATTCTACATGTACCATTGGGTCACCATTCTACCGTTGGGTTACCATTCTACCCTTGGGTCTCCATTCTACCCTTGGGTCACCATTCTACCCTTGGGTATCCGTTCTACCCTTGGGTCACCATTCTACCGTTGGGTTACCATTCTACCCTTGGGTCTCCATTCTACCCTTGGATCACCATTCTACCCTTGGGTCACCATTCTACCCTTGGATCTCCATTCTACCCTTGGATCACCATTCTACCCTTGGGTCACCATTCTACCCTTGTGTCTCCATTCTACCCTTGGGTCTCCATTCTACCCTTGGGTCTCCATTCTACCCTTTGGTCTCCATTCTACCCTTGGGTCTCCATTCTTATGTGTATTATGTATGATGGAGTTTAATTCATTCTCGATTCCACTATTACTCTCATTGTTTATTGTAAGGTGCTAATATCTTGTGTGTCTCATATATGTTTGCATGTCGGTATTAGCCTTTGGTTTTTGGTTTACTATACATTTTATGGTCAGATGTATAGCCTAAACATGATTTAAAATCTTATTTAGATATTATCCTTAATGCTGCTAACTGTTAATTCTTGCGTTACAGTTCCCCCGAGAACGTGTCCGAGCCTAACTATCTACTAAACTAGAACAACTAAATAAGATGCTAGGTAAGCTCTACCACAGACGGATAAGGCGGTTTTTATAAAATATACACTGCTTCAAACTTACATGTTTGGTCCATAGATGACAGGTATATAGCACACTAAACAGAACATAGCTTGGTTGTCCTATGTAATATCTACGACAAATAGCATGTAATCTCAGTCCGCACACATTTCTCGTTCACTTTGAATGTATCAGTGTGTCAAAAACACATGATCCACATAAATATAGCGCCGTGACTCCCACGTTAACACTCATAGTTATACAATACGAACACACTCTATATATTTTTATATTACTACATCAGTATAAAAATTGTTTTTGTGAATAAGATATTCAGCACACGTAATGTCATACTATTAAGTGACGAATACCTGTGTATTTAGACTGTTCTGTCTCTTTGTTTTCGTTTGTCAATGACTTTGGTATAGCAAGCCAAATTGTCATTCATGGAGCATGTGAATTCCGTATTGAATGAAAAATGATACAGAAATCTTAGTGACTTTAATTAAATACTGGAACAAACTTGCTCTTTGAATAAATGACAACTTTACCTTATCATAATTTGTGTCTGTAACTAAAAAAAATTAAATACTGGAACAAACTTGCTCTTTGAATAAATGACAACTTTACCTTATCATACTTTGTGCCTGTAACTAAAAAAAACCGATATCTTACTACGATACGTATTAACATTATCACCCAAGCAAAACATGTCGATCGTTTAACGGGTATGAAATTTAGAATATTTCATTGATTGGACAAACAAGACACAATGTGGATTCCCAAACTGGAACAATAAGATACTGTGTATATATACGAAAAGAAAGGTCAATCGTAATGAAGGTGATGTAGAAATCAAATCAAAATTAAGTTAGAACCTTTAATTATTATCACTGTGCAGATTATATGTTTACAGAAAATTAAATATAAATGGGCATTGAATGTAAGCTGATATTTCACAGTAAATGTTTTGAGGCAAATAAAAGTGCAGTAATTTTCACACATTTCGGACTATTCTGAAACGTGTTCCGTTAAATGTATCTTGTTGAAGATGGGGCATTAAACACATGGGATACTGTTATATCTGTTCTACAGAAACACACCGTCGACGAATCATTCTTTGTAATACTTCATAAGCTGTATCATCCAATTTCCAGAATCCAACTCCAACTCTGTCCACAAAACATTGCCGATACCTATCCCTATGGATCCTTGCTCAAGACTATTTCTGTGTAGCGTTTTAAGGAACTGTCCAGACCCATTAATTAACTCCACTGTATAGGTTTTGTAATCGGCAATTACCAAGTTCCCAAAAGAGTCGTAAGAAATTGAATTCGGACCAAATGAATCAGTTGGTGCCGCTTCCTGGTTTTGAATTCCTTCCCCTCTGTATTGGAACTTCACGCCGAGGGTTTTATCAAACACTACAACATGACTCCTCCAGCTACTGATGTTTTCTGTGTCACTTCCTGTAGGTTCCCCATTCACGATTGCTATGTTCCCTGTAACTGGGCACTGAGCGATAGAAGCAGGGGACACGACCCCCGAGACGTCACGTGTAGTCTGATGTAGTACCAAACCCTCCCCGTCGTAAACCGTAACCTTGCACTCCGACCCTACCACGACATTACCTTCTTTGCTGACACACAGATAGAAAGGTTCGTCGTCAGTTTTGAATCGCTTGTATGGGCTGATCTGAAGTTGTAGGCACTTCGTACACCGCTTTCTCATTCAAACAACAGAACCACAGATGATTTGTATCGGGTGATATACTGATGTCCGCTATGCTACTTTGATGACTCACCCTCCTTTCCACGGTGCCTTTGTTATCCACAAGGACGATTGTCTTGGACTGACTGTCCGATATCCAGGCGTGTCCATCCTCAGTAGGATGGATGGAGGTGATGTTACTGGGATAGTTAAACTGTGAAATCACAGCTGGCTTATCCAGAAATTCAAACGGATTCCTTGTTTCCGACATGTCCTTTGTATAAATCGATTTTACCAGCTTTACACACACACGCAGTGCAGCTCAGCAGACCGATACATTTACAACTTTCATTCACACTGCCTCCGCACAACATCAAATGTGGCGATCAATACTTTTGTCTCGTAATAAAAAAAAAAATAGTCGGCGTGAGTAAGCTATACCCGCCATTTTACATCCTGGCAAGGTAATACCGGAGCTGTACAAACGTTTACACAAGATAACCTATCTAGAGGCTGTTACAACACAATGTACTGACATACATTGTATAGTCAGACTCACAACCTCTGTCCTAATTGATATGACAATGGGTACATGTTGTGCACGACACGATTTAAAACCTGTAACGAAAACTACCTGTTCTAATCTCCGAGTAATAAACAATCTGACATTTCATCCTCGTTTCATAACCACGCAGCTGACATAGGGTTAGTACATTGTTTTTGCTCACAACTACAATGGTAACGTTATAGACATGCATCGTGTTTTACAGGTGTAACATTAGCTAAACAAATCATACCCTATATTGTCTTTGTCAGCAAAATATTACAAAGTTTTGTTTCAATGTTACGTATTTTAGTTGTGAAAACTAATATTTCAGCAATGACATTATATTTGATAGGTCCTTATCTCCTTAGGACCATACAGCTCAGTTTGTAGTTTGTTTATTTCGAACTGAACATTTTCTGTATGTAAATCAATTACTATAACTTAATTTGATATCAATCAGCTTTCTGGGTCGGTCACCTTATCACGTTATTGACTATAAAATCAAGTCCCTATCTTGGCCATTTAATGATTATGAAAACTTGTCATGACGATAGCCTGTTAGAAGTAGAAGGATGATAACATTGTTCTGTGAATCGTTTAATTTGCGAGTTTAATTCAAATTACATAGAATACTGAGGATGTGTTACCTTATTTTCTTGCTCACTCCTTTAAATGTTAAAAAGAAAATATACACAAATACTTTAAATATTTCAATGATTTAAAATAGTTGCTAAGCTACTGAAAATGTATTACGATGCACACTTTGATAAACATGTAATTATGAAACGGAAAGAATAGAGAGCTTTACATGTGCACCAAACATCCTGTAACAGGGTCGTGGGGAACAAGTAGTAAATTCAGTCTGTAAATAGCGTTAACACAGTCTTATACAAATATCAATCTGACCGTCCATTATAATGTTATTTTATTACATATACGAGAAAACTGGAAGTCTGACAGTGAACTATGAACTTTGTGGTGACTATAACAAACTTAACATGTGCCTCACATGAAACACCAATCCTACCGATAAAGTCAGTAATGCGTGTTCATATGACACAACCAGCATGCTATACTTTCTTCATTTTGTACGGTAAATGATTTTACTGGTACAATGCTGGCTGGTTAGATGTTTGTATATTTTTATTTTATTTGATACATTTTCAACAATCATTCAATAAACTTCCCAAGCGTACATTTCAGCACTGATACCAATTGACAGCATTGGAATCTAATTCGTTTTTCGTGTTAATGCTTGCTTCTTACCTTGCATAATAGTAAACTATATTGTAATGTTAATCATCTTACCTGTAACATGTTAAAAATACTCATCACAAGGGTGATAAAGTTAGATGTTCGTTGCACAAACATAATGACCATGTATTTAAAAAAATATATATATTAACGAATATACTTTTTTACATGTAATACACCAGCCAAACTGTCTGTCGTATCTGTAGCCGGGATGCCTGTCATAAATTGTCATTTTGATAGCATTCTATCCTCAGGCTCTCTGATTGGATTATGATTAATACATTTTAGTTGACATGTATCAAACTAATGGTTTAAAATAAGAAACTGTAAGTTTTAAATCAGCGATATATATTGTGAACGCTAGATAATATTGCCTCACAATCGGCTCTTTTATTCCAGATGCTCCCGACGATTGTTTTATGTTTGAGATAACCCAACTGTATCGGTCACTTTATTTTGGTGTCACCACACGTTCTATGATTTGACTAGTGTAATTCTTCTAAGTGAAAGGTCATTATGAAATATAGTAAACCAAAATGGACTTGTTCTATTTCATTGACATATACGTATAAAAGAGATACCAATAAAACAATGATTTATATATTCCATGATTACAGACAGAACTTCCTTGGAATGCTTTTAAACTACTATTAGGTTATTGGGCTGTAGTTTACGCTATGATTAACGGATAAAACTAAATGTCGTTTTGTGAAGGACGGCCTGTTAAGTTGACTTTGAATGCATGGCAAAATGATTGTTTGTACTTGTATGTAGTATAGGTATGACGCGCACGTTCGTCGTTTGGGCCCCAGTCTGTAGACGGTACAATCGAGCCTCTGAATCTCTGAAACAAAACACCAATACTAAGTAATACTCAGTGTGTAAATAACAGTAGATAACAGTAGATAACAGTAAATAACAGTAGATAACAGTAAATAACAGTAGATAACAGAAATCACTTTTAAGATGATACGACACGGTTAGGAAATAATGAACCTATTGTCATAAAAACAATACAAGCGATCTTTGCTGCAAAATAGCGTATGTCTTTCTACATATGTATGTAGACGTTTCGGATTTTTTTTTCAATAAAGCGAGTTGAGAGACGTTTTAGAGGGTGAGGGGATTTAAAGAGAACCATACAAACTTTCTCACCGTGATATGTTATGATAAATATGATAAATATTACATAATGGAGAACAAAAACAATACAGCACATCGATGTATTTTTTTTCTTTTTGTCACATAAATCACGTTGCTCTGTCTCAGCGCTCAATGGGGAATAACTCTTACAAGCTATACTCAAACTTTTTCAAGGGAGATGGCATTTTTTGAATGTTTCATATCCCATCAAGAAAGCAGGGTTATAAGAATTTACAAATTAAAGTCGTGAGGCTGTTAATAAAGCAATCGAGAACAGTGAGTACATCTTCCGCAGAGAGGGTGTCATGACACTTTGGAATATCAATTAAAGGCTTATTTATTTGTAATTTGAACTGACATGCTTTTGCATGTATACTGGTAACAGGTGACGGATAAGTATCATCTTCACAATTTGGACTTATTCTTTCCAAAATAGGACACCCTGAATAGATACCTTTGGAAATATGAGACCATTCTCCATGTAAAAAAAAAAAAATCAAGGAACAATGGCTGTTAAATCGTCTACGACAATCGCCTTTATGTGACACTGTACGTTATAAAAATGACGCAGAACGAAGCCCTACAGATTGAACCTAAAAATGCATGGTATTTATACTTTTCCATATTAAAATGACACTGGATGTGTGTAACTTCGTATAATCGGACTGTATCGATTGTGAGATGACTTGAAAACTGATAATGATTAATAGTTCGGCAATCATAGCTTATGAATTAATTTTGCATATGTACCTGTATAAGTGTGCCTCGCTTGGAGATCATTCTCTTCAGGAAGATGAATGGTGTTGGTACGATGGAGACAATGCCAATCAAGATCCCTATGATGCCGATATATTCTGGGTATATGTAACCTTTGTATACAGGACGGTCGAAGTTCACCGACACAGCAATCAACGCAACCTATCAAAAAGATAGCAAAGGTCACCAACACAGCAATGAACGCAACCTATCAAAACAATATCAAAGTTGTTCATCGACACAGCTATGAACGCAACTTCTCAAAACAATATCATAGTTCACCGACACAGCAATGAACGCAACCTCTCAAAACAATATCAAAGTTCACCGACACAGCAATGAACGCAACCTCTCAAAACGATATTATATGCGATACGTCACGAGTACCCATTTTGTATCTGTTTTATCCAATGACAGCCGAGGTTTTGTCACCCACGTGCCTAGGGGTGGAGCTATACAATTGATAAAAACCTGTCACTGTGATATGTTTCCCGCCAATTTCTGACACGTTTCATTCTGTCACAGTAGCCTATTCATTTCTAGTGAGACTGTCAACCATGGCGGATCAGGTACTGATCATTGATGTCGATGTGTTTACCGACCTCGACCAAGTATGAGTATGAACTGGAAGATAGTGACACGGTAGCTACTGACATTGGATTATTTGATACCAAGGAATTAACGCAACCAATTGTAAACAAACTGAATGGTAATGTGAAAAACATGTGAAAGACTGCAGGATTCGAGGGAAATTACACAAACGGTAACTGCTCCGGAAAGAGGACCTGCGCTACTTCCCTTTACCAAGCAGGTAAGTCTAAAATCATATTGTTTGAACAAATTGTGAAATGAAATATTTTTCGTAAATTTCGACGTTCACGATGTCACGAATCTTTCAAAGTCCATGAAATTGTTTAGATACATGGATGAATCGGTTAATCGGTATTTTTATCCACTCGTCCTGTTATTATTTTCATCACTATTTTGTTTATGATAAGATTTTTGTGCAACGAAAATGTACGATTATATTTGGCGTAATCTGAATAACCATTTTTTTAAATGACTGAAATTTTATATGTAATCATGAATGCATTTTTTTACTGATCTGTTAAAATATACTGAACAGGGTTTTATATTCTGTTTCGTCAGGTTTTGATGAACAACTCAATATGGACAGGACGGAACATCGCAGCACGGCTGTACGTTCATACAAGGTGAAGAAAGAAGACAACAAAGAACATTTCTAAACGGCACTCGTATTTCATTAAATTTTGTTTAAAATGTATTTCCTGTCTTTGTTCATTTGTCACGCCCACATTTGAAATTGGCCCCGCCTCAAGACTGAGGCATGGACCAATCAGAAACAAAGTTCATTGGCACAGAAACGAACGCAACCTATCAAAACAATATCAAAGTTCATCGACACAGCAACGAACGCAACCTATCAAAACGATATCAAAGTTCATCGACATAGCAATGAACGCAACCTACCAAAGCAATATCAATGATCACCAACAAAACAATGAACGCAAGCTACCAAAACAATATCAAAGATCACCAAAACAAAAATAAATGCAGCCGATCCAGACAATAATGTTAAAGTTGAATAAATCAATGAATGCAACCTCCCGACACAATGCCAAAGATTACTAACATAACAATGAACGCAGGCCTGTCAAATCAATGTCGAAGTTCACCAGCACAGCAATACTAAATTTTATAACATGTTGTCCAACGTAATTCTGATTATGTTCGCTTATAAGCTACAGAACAAACAGAATAGAAGAAACTACCACCCTGTCAATATAACTAAGACACATCTGTTTTTAAACTCACCAGCATCACTGACGGAGTAACAATACACCAGGATATCCGTATAAACACCGGTACTGGGGATCCAGTCATCATCTCTACATCTCTGCTGAACCGCTCAGCTCCTACAGGAACATCAAAAGTTGTCATACACACTTTACAAATTTTAATTTATCTGTACTATTTTCACCAAAACATTAATTTTTCTGATCCATTTTCACTAAAAACTTAAATTGATCTGTACTGTATTCATTTAAACCTTTATATCTATACTTTATTCACCAAAACTTTAATTTTTCTCTCATATCTCGCCATGTTGGATAGAGTTTGCCCATGTAAGATAGCTATGTAAGATAAATCTATCTTACATAGCATTTCACGCGCGCGGATTAATCTGCGTTCAAGGGGGACAACTCTCACAACGTCGTCTGCTTGTGTTCACATCCGACAGTCCTTATCGTCGGTGTCGGTTTTGAAACGTTGGACTTAACTATAAAAATACATACATTCTTAGATAAATATATATCATATCAGCAGTAAATCAATAGGGCTACACGGTTAAACGATTAGACATTTCATCTGAGCGAACATATAACTCCGTTACTGTAACAAACAGTTAGACTACGCCTAACGTTACAGGCCTGTTGTAGCAGTTACAGTACAATACAGACTTGCCTACCCGACAGATTTGTCATTTGTCATTAAAAACATGTAAACACACACAATCACCTGGCAATGACAGGAAGTAAAATAAAAGCCATACATAAAAAAATATAAAAAAGAAAATGTCCAACGTCACAACCTATGAAATGGTTCCGTTTGCGTCAGCAGGGGGCCCTGGAATTTGTTTACTCTACGGTACTGTCAGTAACTGTTAGGCCTACTCAGTAACCTGTGTATTTTGAAGTTGGGAATTGGCTCTTAAATGAACGAACATTCGGTAAAAATGACACCCCTCGATGTTCATATAAAAAATATTTATTTCAATTGTAACTCAGAGTCTATATTTGTGTAGAGTACCTAACCATGAAAACTAACTGCCATCCTAGCCTTTCAATATGATCATCGTTAGCCTATCGACTGACCTACCTTCGTCATTCCATCAAGACAACCGGTTAAACACATATAATCCTATGTCACAGAAAAGATCGAATACTCGTATAGAGTCACTGTTCGCTGGTTCACACACGAAGTTGCCAAAATCACAGTGAATTTAAAATTACCAGCCACGAAACATCGCCGCGTCATGGCGATCGAGATCGACATCACTCTCATCGAACTATGAATGGAATTCCAATGACAGTCGTGACGTCATGCAGTGACGTAGTATTTTATAAAAAAAAATTTGACTTGACATTTAAAAGTACAGTGTGTTCTGTGAAATGATTAAATATGTCGAGGTGCAAATCAAATTATATGTGAAGTTGGGAAACTCATTTCAGCGTTGGCTTTCAGTATTGTTGATAGAACTTCTTTTTCTCGGATGTTGACAATTTGATCACGGCCACGTAAAAGTCGGTCAAGTTACGGTAATTTTTATCGGCGAATTGTTCATTCGTTCATCACTTAACCACAAAATGAATGAAATTTGTGTGCAAACATCGTTTGCTAAAAAATAGGGTATGATCTTTCAGAATATCACAAGTATATTTAGTAAAAACGTCAAATAAAGAAATTAAAAAATTGAAGAAAATGGATGGCTGAGGGACACTTTCGCCAGAAATTCGGTAATGATATGAGAGAAAAAGACTCTTTCATTATGTGTGTATGTAGGATAGGGATATTCCACCCTCGGGATCACAAAATGTGGTAAAACCCTCGGCAAGCCTCGGGTTTTACCACATTTTGTGACCCCTCGGGTGGAATATCCCTATCCTACATATACACATATGAAAGAGTCTTATAATCTTACATAGCATTTCACGCGCGCGGATTAATCTGCGTTCAAGGGGGACAACTCTCACAACGTCGTCTGCTTGTGTTCACATCCGACAGTCCTTATCGTCGGTGTCGGTTTTGAAACGTTGGACTTAACTATAAAAATACATACATTCTTAGATAAATATATATCATATCAGCAGTAAATCAATAGGGCTACACGGTTAAACGATTAGACATTTCATCTGAGCGAACATATAACTCCGTTACTGTAACAAACAGTTAGACTACGCCTAACGTTACAGGCCTGTTGTAACAGTTACAGTACAATACAGACTTGCCTACCCGACAGATTTGTCATTTGTCATTAAAAACATGTAAACACACACAATCACCTGGCAATGACAGGAAGTAAAATAAAAGCCATACATAAAAAAATATAAAAAAGAAAATGTCAAACGTCACAACCTACGAAATGGTTCCGTTTGCGTCAGCAGGGGGCCCTGGAATTTGTTTACTCTACGGTACTGTCAGTAACTGTTAGGCCTACTCAGTAACCTGTGTATTTGGAAGTTGGGAATTGGCTCTTAAATGAACGAACATTCGGTAAAAATGACACCCCTCGATGTTCATATAAAAAATATTTATTTCAATTGTAACTCAGAGTCTATATTTGTGTAGAGTACCTAACCATGAAAACTAACTGCCATCCTAGCCTTTCAATATGATCATCGTTAGCCTATCGACTGACCTACCTTCGTCATTCCATCAAGACAACCGGTTAAACACATATAATCCTATGTCACAGAAAAGATCGAATACTCGTATAGAGTCACTGTTCGCTGGTTCACACACGAAGTTGCCAAAATCACAGTGAATTTAAAATTACCAGCCACGAAACATCGCCGCGTCATGGCGATCGAGATCGACATCACTCTCATTGAACTATGAATGGAATTCCAATGACAGTCGTGACGTCATGCAGTGACGTAGTATTTTATAAAAAAAAAATTTGACTTGACATTTAAAAGTACAGTGTGTTCTGTGAAATGATTAAATATGTCGAGGTGCAAATCAAATTATATGTGAAGTTGGGAAACTCATTTCAGCGTTGGCTTTCAGTATTGTTGATAGAACTTCTTTTTCTCGGATGTTGACAATTTGATCACGGCCACGTAAAAGTCGGTCAAGTTACGGTAATTTTTTATCGGCGAATTGTTCTTTCGTTCATCACTTAACCACAAAATGAATGAAATTTGTGTGCAAACACTGTTTGCTAAAAATAGGGTATGATCTTTCAGAATATCACAAGTATATTTAGTAAAAACGTCAAATAAAGAAATTAAAAAATTGAAGAAAATGGATGGCTGAGGGACACTTTCGCCAGAAATTCGGTAATGATATGAGAGAAAAAGACTCTTTCATTATGTGTGTATGTAGGATAGGGATATTCCACCCTCGGGATCACAAAATGTGGTAAAACCCTCGGCAAGCCTCGGGTTTCACCACATTTTGTGACCCCTCGGGTGGAATGTCCCTATCCTACATATACACATATGAAAGAGTCTTATAATCTTACATAGCATTTCACGCGCGCGGATTAATCTGCGTTCAAGGGGGACAACTCTCACAACGTCGTCTGCTTGTGTTCACATCCGACAGTCCTTATCGTCGGTGTCGGTTTTGAAACGTTGGACTTAACTATAAAAATACATACATTCTTAGATAAATATATATCATATCAGCAGTAAATCAATAGGGCTACACGGTTAAACGATTAGACATTTCATCTGAGCGAACATATAACTCCGTTACTGTAACAAACAGTTAGACTACGCCTAACGTTACAGGCCTGTTGTAACAGTTACAGTACAATACAGACTTGCCTACCCGACAGATTTGTCATTTGTCATTAAAAACATGTAAACACACACAATCACCTGGCAATGACAGGAAGTAAAATAAAAGCCATACATAAAAAAATATAAAAAAGAAAATGTCAAACGTCACAACCTACGAAATGGTTCCGTTTGCGTCAGCAGGGGGCCCTGGAATTTGTTTACTCTACGGTACTGTCAGTAACTGTTAGGCCTACTCAGTAACCTGTGTATTTGGAAGTTGGGAATTGGCTCTTAAATGAACGAACATTCGGTAAAAATGACACCCCTCGATGTTCATATAAAAAATATTTATTTCAATTGTAACTCAGAGTCTATATTTGTGTAGAGTACCTAACCATGAAAACTAACTGCCATCCTAGCCTTTCAATATGATCATCGTTAGCCTATCGACTGACCTACCTTCGTCATTCCATCAAGACAACCGGTTAAACACATATAATCCTATGTCACAGAAAAGATCGAATACTCGTATAGAGTCACTGTTCGCTGGTTCACACACGAAGTTGCCAAAATCACAGTGAATTTAAAATTACCAGCCACGAAACATCGCCGCGTCATGGCGATCGAGATCGACATCACTCTCATTGAACTATGAATGGAATTCCAATGACAGTCGTGACGTCATGCAGTGACGTAGTATTTTATAAAAAAAAATTTGACTTGACATTTAAAAGTACAGTGTGTTCTGTGAAATGATTAAATATGTCGAGGTGCAAATCAAATTATATGTGAAGTTGGGAAACTCATTTCAGCGTTGGCTTTCAGTATTGTTGATAGAACTTCTTTTTCTCGGATGTTGACAATTTGATCACGGCCACGTAAAAGTCGGTCAAGTTACGGTAATTTTTTATCGGCGAATTGTTCTTTCGTTCATCACTTAACCACAAAATGAATGAAATTTGTGTGCAAACACTGTTTGCTAAAAATAGGGTATGATCTTTCAGAATATCACAAGTATATTTAGTAAAAACGTCAAATAAAGAAATTAAAAAATTGAAGAAAATGGATGGCTGAGGGACACTTTCGCCAGAAATTCGGTAATGATATGAGAGAAAAAGACTCTTTCATTATGTGTGTATGTAGGATAGGGATATTCCACCCTCGGGATCACAAAATGTGGTAAAACCCTCGGCAAGCCTCGGGTTTCACCACATTTTGTGACCCCTCGGGTGGAATGTCCCTATCCTACATATACACATATGAAAGAGTCTTATAATCTTACATAGCATTTCACGCGCGCGGATTAATCTGCGTTCAAGGGGGACAACTCTCACAACGTCGTCTGCTTGTGTTCACATCCGACAGTCCTTATCGTCGGTGTCGGTTTTGAAACGTTGGACTTAACTATAAAAATACATACATTCTTAGATAAATATATATCATATCAGCAGTAAATCAATAGGGCTACACGGTTAAACGATTAGACATTTCATCTGAGCGAACATATAACTCCGTTACTGTAACAAACAGTTAGACTACGCCTAACGTTACAGGCCTGTTGTAGCAGTTACAGTACAATACAGACTTGCCTACCCGACAGATTTGTCATTTGTCATTAAAAACATGTAAACACACACAATCACCTGGCAATGACAGGAAGTAAAATAAAAGCCATACATAAAAAAATATAAAAAAGAAAATGTCCAACGTCACAACCTATGAAATGGTTCCGTTTGCGTCAGCAGGGGGCCCTGGAATTTGTTTACTCTACGGTACTGTCAGTAACTGTTAGGCCTACTCAGTAACCTGTGTATTTTGAAGTTGGGAATTGGCTCTTAAATGAACGAACATTCGGTAAAAATGACACCCCTCGATGTTCATATAAAAAATATTTATTTCAATTGTAACTCAGAGTCTATATTTGTGTAGAGTACCTAACCATGAAAACTAACTGCCATCCTAGCCTTTCAATATGATCATCGTTAGCCTATCGACTGACCTACCTTCGTCATTCCATCAAGACAACCGGTTAAACACATATAATCCTATGTCACAGAAAAGATCGAATACTCGTATAGAGTCACTGTTCGCTGGTTCACACACGAAGTTGCCAAAATCACAGTGAATTTAAAATTACCAGCCACGAAACATCGCCGCGTCATGGCGATCGAGATCGACATCACTCTCATCGAACTATGAATGGAATTCCAATGACAGTCGTGACGTCATGCAGTGACGTAGTATTTTATAAAAAAAAATTTGACTTGACATTTAAAAGTACAGTGTGTTCTGTGAAATGATTAAATATGTCGAGGTGCAAATCAAATTATATGTGAAGTTGGGAAACTCATTTCAGCGTTGGCTTTCAGTATTGTTGATAGAACTTCTTTTTCTCGGATGTTGACAATTTGATCACGGCCACGTAAAAGTCGGTCAAGTTACGGTAATTTTTATCGGCGAATTGTTCATTCGTTCATCACTTAACCACAAAATGAATGAAATTTGTGTGCAAACATCGTTTGCTAAAAAAATAGGGTATGATCTTTCAGAATATCACAAGTATATTTAGTAAAAACGTCAAATAAAGAAATTAAAAAATTGAAGAAAATGGATGGCTGAGGGACACTTTCGCCAGAAATTCGGTAATGATATGAGAGAAAAAGACTCTTTCATTATGTGTGTATGTAGGATAGGGATATTCCACCCTCGGGATCACAAAATGTGGTAAAACCCTCGGCAAGCCTCGGGTTTCACCACATTTTGTGACCCCTCGGGTGGAATGTCCCTATCCTACATATACACATATGAAAGAGTCTTATAATCTTCTTTATTACCAAAACTTTAATTTATCTTCTTTATTACCAAAACTTTAATTTATCTTCTATATTACCAAATCTTTAATTGATCTGTGCTATATTCACCAAAACTTTCATTTAAATGAAAAATGTAAATAAAAGATATAAATTCGTTCGCATTCTCACCGTACAACCATCCAATTACGATACATTCTAGGGTTGCAATCATGAAAAGACAAAATGTGGACAAGTACCAGTCTACAAGTTGGAAGATATATACCCCTGCCTGAAATACAACATTAAAAAAATGTGTCCTAACTACTGATATTCAGAACGATCTCGACAGAAGACAGATACGTACATAAATAAAATGTTCTGACAACAGAAAACCCTAATATAATCAGGTTACTGAAAGACCGTATTGTTAGATTCATGCTTATCATTATCCAGAATACATGCAATCACATATCATAAAGTACATCTTTTGCTAAAATTGTCATTAATGACACTGAAATGACATCAAAGAAGTTAAAACATCACAATAATATCAACAAAATTCCAAATGCACTGAAATGTCCTATGTAACACAATTTATACTATTAATATTACCTGTGTTGAAAACATGATGCTGGTCAGGAAGAAGAGTAGAAACACCGCTAACAGGACATACATCTTGTGATTTCGTAAGGTTTTAGGGAATTTATCCGTTAGTCCACTGATAACCTCTTCCAACATACTAAACTGTAGATGTAAATAGATTCTGCTTCAGTGTAACATTCCACTTTAAAACAGTCATAATTAGGTGTTGTCAATTACAATAATGTCAACATAACAATTCTTGAATGTCTGGGTAACTATTATTCAGTTTGATGAAATGATAATAGTGATGATTTGAAAGAATCTGTGAACGGTTATATTTCAATAATATATTTCGAAACCTAAAAAGAGCGATCAATTTATTCCATAATCATTGTGGACGGCGAAAATTAGACACAATATAATCAATATGAATGGCTCGATATGAACGTCACGCTGTCTATGACATAATGAGAGAAAGTGACATTACAAGTATATGTGCAATAGCTATATATTGTTTATTAGGATAATTTTCTATGACATACCTGACTATCGAGTCCTACAGTAAACAACATGAAGAAGAATATGACAGCCCACAGTTGTGGAAAAGGCAGGCGGGTGAGAGCCTCGGGATATACCAGGAACACTAGGCCGGGACCTGTCAACAGTCAGCTGGTTAAATTACACTCTTTTCGTGACTGGCAGAAAACACAAGCATCGCAGTGTTTCCAGGGTTCATGAATAACTTTTATTGTCGACATTAAGAAGATATCATTGGGACAAAACTCTATTTCCTTTCCTTAGGGAACTTAATTAAGACGTTCGATACTTGTTGTCACCACCCTTGCTGAGAATGTAACATTGCTTGGATTTGACCTAGATTTACATGGTGGATGGTGCCAATAACCAAAAGAAGCTCACCAATTAGGAAACTTATGGTCATATTCTCCTTGTCCTTTTTCAATGATACCCATGTAATGCTATTCATTGATGAAGTTATTACTTACCGGATTCCGCTAGCTGCTCTATGGATACGTTAGCTTCCCGAGCCAGAAATCCCAGGATTGAGAAAACCACGAGACCACACAGAAAGTTTGAGAAGGTATCCACACTTACAGCAATAATGGCGTCCCTGTCAACAAAGCCGTTTAAGAGGATACATCCATCTTTAACCCTAGCTGTAAAGCTAGGCCTTAAACAGAGAACAGCAAGACTCGGCCAGGGGATGGAATCCACAACCTTCCTTATAGGGGCGAGAGCTCAACCAAAAGCCGGGGGATGGAAACCAAAACCTTCCTTATAGGGGCGAGTGCTCAACTAAAGGCCGTAGTATGGAAACCATAACCTGATCGTTATGGGGCGAGCTCTCAACTAAAGGCCACGGGATATACTTCATAGCCTTCTCCATAGGGGCGAACGCTCAACTAAAGGCCAGGGTATGGAAACCATAACCTGTACGTTAGGGGCGAGCGCTTAAGTTAAGGCCAGGTGATGAAATCCATAACCTTCTTCATAGGGGCGAGCGCTCAACTAAAGGTCTGGGGATAGAGTCCTCATAGGGGCGAGCGCTCAACTAAAGGTCAGTGGATGAATCCATATCCTTCCTTATAGGGGCGAGCGCTCAACTAAAGGTCTGGGGATAGAGTCCTCATAGGGGCGAGTGCTTAACTTAAGGTCAGTGGATGAATCCATAATCTTACTCATAGGGGCGAGCGCTTAACTAAAGGTTAGGAGATAGAGTCCTCATAGGGGCGAGCGCTCAACTAAAGGTCAGGAGATAGAGTCCTCATAGGGGCGAGCGCTCAACTAAAGGTCAGTGGATGAATCCATAACCTTCCTCATAGGGGCGAGCGCTCAACTAAAGGGCACGGGATAGAGTCCTCATAGGGGCGAGCGCTCAACTAAAGGTCAGTGGATGAATCCATATCCTTCCTTATAGGGGCGAGCGCTCAACTAAAGGCCAGGGGATAGAGACCCGTGGTTTACAAACAAAATTATATATACAAGTTAATCGCCTGTTATGACTAAATGAATTTGTGGAATCTTATTCCCAACCTGCAGGGCTAATCGGGATGATATATCGTGGAGTGTATGAGTTTATTTCCCTAAAATACCCGGTTGTTGATAAATCCTAGCCAAGATATTTGTCATGTTCATATAACTTACTCTTATTTGTCATACTATTTGTCATAATTATTTTAATAATACTAAGTATATGGCAGGTACACCCTTTCGCTTATGGTTGTAAACATAGTTGTGTCCGGACAACTTCTACAGTTTTTATACAATCGTTTCCAAACATCACCTATGTAGTTAGCTGATGCTTTCGATTCAACTATTTATATGGTAGTTATTCTCACCTTTATCTTTGCAGATAGAATCTTGTCCGTGCAATTGCTATAGCTTATATGTAAACGTTTCCCAACTTCATAGACGTAGTCAGCTTATGCCTTTAATCCAACCGTTAATGTTGTGGTTATTCTCATCTCCCCATGTTTGCAGATAATATCTTATCCAAACTTTTAGAAACTTATGTAATCAGCACACTTACGTTGTGTACATTCGCTTAATGTTTTCATCTACTATTTGTTTCCTTCTCATCTTTATCAATAATTGTTTCAGATAGCGTTGGCACGGGGATCAGGTATGATTGTGAGTGAGGTATCAATCAGCCATCCTGGCGACAATTCTATTCTATCCCATCAACGGAGTTTGAAGGCGTGTCAAGCGAAATACATCTTGTGGCTTGTACACAACGTTAGGTAGTTATAACATCGTTAAAATCGTGTCATGAATATAGTTTTGAACATGCGCAATTAGCCGCAATATACAGTTCGTCTAGAAAGATGGTCTACACTGGTAAGCTAAAGGTCCCAGGTTTGATCCCTCGCAGAGGCAGTGATTTAAACCATGCGCTTTGTTACATTGACGCCAACGTAGTCACTCGGGAATTATACTTAGCGTTATTTGTGTCACCCCTGGACACTCGAGGACGAGTTCTTTACTGGAGGGGAAGTAACCCTGGTGAATACTAGCCGCGGTCGAGCCCTAGCGGAGGCAGTGATTTTAATTTAATCAATCATACGCTCTGTTACAGTATGACGTTATATTTTGCTTTTGTGAGTTAATTTCGAGTTGATCGCAGTCCTCATTAAAATTGTGCTATGATTGCATGTCATGCATATTTATATAGAGCGGAATTATGAAAAATCCTACCTTAGACAGTTGCCCTTGAATTTGTGGAAACTGGCCATGGTGATTATTCCACCCCATGCTGGTCCTAGAGAATAGAACACTTGTAAAGCCGCCTCCAACCATACCTATATAAAAAACAATATCCTTGTTTTATTATGTGTTTTTATATGGATACCTTTCCAATATGTGTGAATGTGGCTTGTTAATATACTGTGTTTATAATGTCAATATCTGAACCCATCCAAAGGTTGGTACAAGTGTAAAAGTGGAGGGTATACACATGATGGCATTCACTCGAGAAAAAAATATTAACAAAATACATTCTATACAGAAAAACGCGAAATTTTCACCCCGCGAAATTAAACAACTATACAGTAGTATGTTAGTACAGAGTAAATTAGTAAGGAGTATACTAGTACAGAGGATATTAGGACAGAGCATATTAGGGCAAAGCGATCTGTTGATAGGATTTAAGCTCCTTGATACAGCCAGGGTATAATATGACCGGAATCTGAATCAACGCCAACGAAGCCTTTATTGAAGATTTGACAGAAACCCCTGATGTGGAGTTGATCATATTGGTAAAGAGTGGCATAACCAGCTGTAATATTAGTTTCTCTAATATTCTTACTATAGACACAGACGATGATGACCTGTTTCATAAGTGACCCTTTACAATGGGGTAACCATTTCTGTTATCGGTTCCTTGTGAATCCTATCAGACATTTCCATCAACTGGTGAATGTGAAAATGAGCTGTGAATGTGAGCATCTAACGGATCGTCTTATAGTTGTAATAATACCATTGGAGAGGCGGGTTGTATTCTTTTTAGATTTATTGGGGGAAACCTTGTCCGTAGCTGTAGCCGTATCCGAAACGTTTGGAGCATTATGACCAGATAACCGTACATCCTGCCTTACATCACCGCCCTGTACGCAACACGTCGTATGTACGTACGCTATATAAACCATACTGTCCAGTTGACAATGGTTAGAACACATTTAATTTCTGCATTACGATAAACAATTTTACAATACAATAATTTGTATAAAATTAACAATATTGAATGTATAGGTGTATGATTTTGAATCATCTTAATTAAAAACTAATTCAGGTACGTTGATCGGTGGCACGTAATAAGAGAAGAAAAATTAAGCCTCGTAAACGCAAAATCTTTTTTAGAATGAACGTAAAAAACCCCAAAAACATGACGTTATGTAGAAAGCATGTCACGTGAAGCCCATCGCGATTTGACGTCAAAGTAAAACAGAAAATGCCGAACGATTCCACGATGGCGTTCAATGTTAGATCACGTTTCCGTCCGAAATGTTTGAATCTATCTGCAAATTTAACATGGCAGACGTTTATGCCAGTGCAGTAAACGTGTGAATTTGTTGAATGAGTTTTCAAAATGCAGTACGATATATGGATCAGGATTTTATTCCAAACTTTATAATTGATAGAAATAAATGATAATGCTGTAATATCCCATGCATATTTAAACAAATACTCGTTATCTCAAGTATGCGCATGCATTATATTACTTCGAGCAAGTCGGCGAGAGACAGAGTCATTCCTAGGATGAAATGAATGTTTAAGAAATGAATCCTAATCTGCTTTATGATAAATGAATGCCTAACTGCTGCATAAGTAATGCATGGTCACATTGTAATCCATCTTACCCGAGTACAATTTTCTATTTCGGTCACGGAAGTAATATTATTGTATAAGCAATCACAAACTTTAGAAAAAAAAACCTCGGTCATTATCGAATGGATCCGTCTGAATACCTTTCATTTTGTTAACTGCAATGCAAAGTTTGGGCAATAAATCAATTGAAGACAGTCTACTGCATACATGATCCCCTTTCATGGCCTACGGTGGATATATAATCATGAAAGACACGTGTGCAGTGGACTGTAGGAACACATTCTGCATGAAATGGGATATAATCATCAAAAAGGAGTCAACACAATGGAAAGGATAAACTTAGTTGACACATTAAAAAAATAGATAAATAAAAATAGATAAATCAAATCAAATCAAATCAGGATAATAATTTCTTGATTAAAAAAATCCACTTTTACCGAAACTTCCCTTATCTATCTATAACATTCGGAAGCTACTTCCTTATACAAAATTACACGTTCAAATATACAATTCTTTAAAATGTATATATTTGAATTACTAGATTTCCTAAGGGGTTGGTAATTAGTAATGCATGAAAATGGTGTCAATATATTGTAACTTTGCCACATCTAAAATGAAAATATAGGCTTCTTTTAGGTCTGAAGTGACTAATATTTACTAAGACACACACGCATGTATACGTAGAATGTATGTCTGTAAATTCCAGAAGTCCGGTGACCGTTAAGGACAATCCATCTCTAGCTTCTTAACATATTGTTTCCCATATTTTGTTAAACGTTGACTCATCATTCCTTCCCTGACATCGGAACTGGATAGTAATCCAAAACTTCTATACTGTCGAATTTTTTCCAAAACTCCGGTTATATTTTATGCTGAAATATTAAGCCAGAAATTCACTTCAAATGAAAATTCCATTTTGTCCTTTTATAAGATGCATAAAGACAGACGGTGGTATTAGCCAAGCTTCCCTGGCTCATGCAGGCACAGGTAAAATTTACAGAAAAAAACAATCAAGATGTGGGGTATGGGGAATGTCAAGGTAGGTTTTTAACACACTCCGTTTGTTTGAGGTGAAAGCATGCAGTAAGTCAGTTGTTGCCTAATTTCTTGTCACTCGGGACTTATCACAGCTTCGCTTTGCTCGGGTAAAGTAAATCCCTTCTTACTCGAAAGCGATGCAATAATCTGTGGGCTACTCCATGCGTATGAAACTTACATCTTATATCTATCAAATATAAACGAAATCTGAGTAGACTCCTGGTGATCAGATACTGCAGTCATATATAAATATGGCATCATGCTTTCTCAATGGGAATACAATATATTATCGCCTTTACTCTTTAGAGTCAGGCTTAGTTTCAAGAGAGTAACATATCATTGGTAATACAAACATTTCTACTTCTAATATCAATTTCGTGAATATCGACTTCTTCCTGGATAAGATCTGGTAGACCATATTATAATATACAGCTCACATAGTGACATGTGATCGCACCCTGGTATTGTATCGCACCAAGCAGTTCTATGGCTTGGTAGAACGCAGCGGCTTATTATCATGATTTGTTTTCTTTGCAAGGCCAAAAAAGTTATTAGATGACCCCCGCAAATATAGCTCACATATATACACAGCTCACTCTCATACATATCCAATGATTAATGGTTTATTTACAACATCGGAGAAAGTACTCCAAATCTGAATGAATGGTGCCCAAAACATTCTCCTCTTAAGATATAGTGATTATCATGATTGTTGATCTTTCAGATTTTTATGTAAAATCCTGATGGCTGAGTATATTAATATTCATACACTTGCATAGTATAATACCATTGTAAAAGCAATACGTTTAATTATTGATTAGTAAACCAATATTCAGCATGGACGTCATATTGGTATGTATAAGGATGTACCTGAATGTGGAGCAGTCTTGAAAAATCTGGTGTTAAGTACAGCAGTACTCCGTCTAAAGAACCTTCTAGACACAGACTCCGAATTAGGATGACAAGGAGGAGAATAAACGGCGTCGACACTGTCACGTAAACAACCTGAAAAAACCCGAGAAAATGTCGGAAAACAATTAATAATTACAGCACAAAAGCGACCAATTAACAAAAACTGAACTACGATACCTTTCATTGTTATGACGTTTGACGAGGTTAAAATCCAGTGAAATAAGCTTCAACGTTCAATTTACTTGTATATCGTTTCTATAATCATTTAATAAAAAAAATATAACAAACCAATGTTATGTTTTAACTTTACCTTTCCGACAGAATTAACTCCCTTTACGATGCAAAGGAACATTGACGCGTATGAGAAGAACAACGCTAGAATAATGTGCCATTGCGGTGTCCCCCAGTCTTCTATTCCAGCTGATGCCTGTAATAACTTGTACCTGGAAATATACCATGATCGATATTAAAATTTTCGTTGGTCGGGTGGCACAGTGAAAAGGTAAGGGATCATCTTTTCGACCACGTGGGTTTTCCCAATACTCTCGTGCTTCCACCCGTGCCAAAATATGTGATTAATATAAGCTGGTATAACTTGTTTCGCAATTGTTGTAAAATAGATCGAGTTACATATTATCAATAAATTATAATGAAAGTTGACATAGACCAAGATGCGAATATATATCCACCACTTGCGTAAACCAGCCAAATGTTACATGTCTTTTTTAACATATGAATTAAAGAATACAGAACATGTAGGCTATATGATACATAAAATGCATTTCGAAACATCCATACACTAATTTTTATAATTAGTTAAATCACGCGTGTTTATTATTTATTATAAAACTAAGCACCATGGTATATACTTTGAACCTTTTCGATTCAATGATGTCAATATCATCATTTAAATAACATGGATCTTTTAAAACTATGCACTTTGCTTAATCGGACATCAAACATATGAGGACCACCTACCGGCAGAAGGATCCTTCCATACATATACTTCCTTTGGCCCATTTAAATCGACGAAAATAATGTTTTAAATATCGGTTATCATTAAATGAAAAGGAGCAAATCATGTTATAATTTCTACGTCTTCTCAAACAAACCGAGACATTGCAAAACTCTTCTTCTAAGTGATCGGCTTGGATCTATGATAGGTTAGGGTCCAGGAAATGTAAAAGTAGAAAGTTATGAATTATTCAGAAAAAAACCGAATAACTTCAATATGTTTGAAATGTAGCATTATATGGACAAAGTCCGCAAACGACGTGAATCTGGCGATGACGCGAACACGTGAATCTGGCGATGACGCGAACACGTGGATCTGGCGATGACGCGATCACGGGAATCCGTATTGTTGTCATTCTTACCTCCAGAACTCGGTCGCTGCTGTCGGGTAAAAGTCCCGACTTTCCCCAGATATGTTGTAGGAGTAAGAAGAGTTCAACAGAGTGGTGTTGGACATCCGCATCCCCGACCTCAGTACCACACATTCGTCTGTATTCCAGTCATTATTACAGCTGGCCCAGGGCTGGGTCGGGTAGAATGAATAGCCCAAGTACAATAGCACCCAGGCCACGATCAGTCCGTAGTACCATGTACATATCATAGTCATCAAGACCATGGAATAGCCGATACCTGGGCAACAATAGTCAGTGTCATACACGTGATAATGTGTCGTCAATAAATTACGGACAATCAGGGAAAACGGTGCCATTTTCAAGGAATGAGTCATGACAGGACATCAAGTATGCAAACCCAATTTTGATCATAAATCTCACACAGGATAAACATTCCGACGAACTCTGACGTGTCATGGCTTTATTGAATTTATTCACTTACCCTCAAGAAGCGGACAAAGTGGCCAGGAAACCAGTGCACTTTTCCCGGAAAACTGGCCAAGGCATAGCTCCATATAATATAGAGGGAATCCACATAGCAGCGTGAATGTGAAGAATGGGATGAGGAATGCACCTAACAAATAGACACAAGGGCTATATAACAAGGATTGTACAAAAGGAAGATATCAGCACAATTCATCGCGGGATGCGTCCGTGATATATCACAAGGAGTAAAATGGGGTTGAGAAACATGACAGAGAGAAGAGTAAGTAAGAGGATATATAAATAGTAAACATATAAATGAATTACGCTACTCTCAGACGGAAACGTGATTTGATTTACTTAGTAAAATATTCATCTTATCTAAAAGTCTAAAATACCGTTCTGTAGGTACTTGGTACGTGTTTTTTCCGGGTACTCCAGTTTATTACATTTTTACCAGTGAAATATCAAAAAATATGCATTCTATAAAAGTGATATTTTTCACTAGTGAAAAATATCATATTTATCACTAGTGAAAAATATCATATTTATCACTAGTGAAAAATATCACTTTTGCTGATTTGACCAATCAAATTAATGATTAGAAAATACTAAAATAATTGACCAATCAGAAAGCCCGACATATATCTCAGCACCTGGACAGGGGGAACTACATTTTTTGTTTACAAATTATCGCTGTAGGCCTAGTTAGCATACGGGGTAGGTTTTTCGTTGATAAAAAATGTAATAAACAGAATATCTAACAGTGTCTTCAGTAATACCAAATATATTTCACTCGTGTGGCTAATATTTAGATATTTTTCACTCGTGCTGCGCACTCGTGAAAAATATCAAAATATTAGCCCCACTCGTGAAATATATTTGGTATTACTGAAAACACTGTTAGATATCCTCTATTTATTCTATCCAGGCCAACAAGAGTGATTAATATATGTTGGTATAACCTGTATTGTTATTGTTGTAAAGAAAATAAAGTTTATATTTAGGTTCGTAGTATGAAGTCCTTTCCAATGGGGTCCTGCTCCAACCATACTTCTGTATATCTATTTGGGGATCCAAGGGGAGTGACTAATTCCTGTGGTAGTGAAATATCTAAAAACAAATTCCATTTGATTCATTACCAATACTCGTCTTCCATACTAAATTATTTTGCTAAAGTGAAAACTTGACAGATGGATCTGGCACTATAAAATATTATCACATATTAGATATAGCATATGTAAAAACGATGTTTTTTAACGCTAACCTGTTACCGATCTTATATTCAAATAACCAACAACATTCAATTACACATGATTGTCTATTCATTTTGTATTGTAAGCGATTCATTTTAACAATTTTTCATTAAAGCAAATTAAAGCCATTTATTCTAAATAACATTGAAATCGTTAGGATACACATCCTAATAAACTAATGTTATTTTATCGATACATTCGTTAGCAGTAATTTAATAATGATGGATCAATTTATTTTCATCTCGTGTTATACATATGTGATGATGGTCAATTTCTTGAATATTTAAAATCTCATTACAAAAGCAAACAAAAAAATGTCTATATACGACGACATTTTAATTCTCATATTCGTTAAAACATTAATCTATATCATACCAGATAGTACAAGGAGAATAAGTGTTCCATAAGAGATTAATGCATGTTTTGAATAAAACAGGTGGCAACATATATAACCAGTAGGCATATAATTGACCGTCAAACGCATCATCAGATCGAATAGGGAGAACATTTCCCAATGAACATGTTGTTTACCATAAATCCTCCCAATGAAACCCTGCTTTGATATTCCCCTTCCGCAATCAACATCTGTCACAGAAATTATGATATTGTCCTTGAATATCGTATCATATAAGACATGTAAAATGAGGATGTTACTGTCTAGGAATGGAATATTAACAACAAGTATATTGAAAATCTAACGCTAGCTATAAACCCTAATTGAAATTAAGGCATCCCTGCTTGTAAGATTGAAATTACAGAACGAAGTACACGCCTTCTTTGTGTTCATGGACCTACAAATTATACCTACAAAGTGTTTATTTTTTTATTTTCTATTTGGAAATTAGCCGTCACAATTCATCATCAATAAACTATAGTGGAAAGGAAGGACAATGTTTTAGTTACCAAATAAGATGTTTTTCACACAAGATTATAATTTTCTTTTGTTGATATTTCCAATTAATTTCTTCCCGTTATGTCAACCGACGTGTACCTGTCGTGTTTCACGACTTGCAATGCTATAGGCCATTTTATATAGCGTCTTCAATTATGTCATTTCAATTTCAACATAAACATAACTTGATAATTATGTATATTTAGCTGTCTGCACGTGTCACAAAAAGCCAATGGAATGTTTTTTGTTTTTTTTTAACTTAGTTTATGTAAAAAAAGAGTTGCTTTATGTTATTACTGGTGTAGTAGTCACGTCATTTAATTAAACCACAGGTGTAATACTAGCCCTCTCTGTCAATAAAACCATGATATAATCATTATATATCAGGTGTATTGACGGACGAGGCTAGTACCTTTTATTAAACATTTTAAATTTTTGTATTAGTTACACTTTACGCAATTCGTGGGGCAACTACAAGTATATACGTGCTGTCTCATTATATATCGCTTTTTACTTCTCTTCCTTTGGCCTCTTGTCAGGCGGGCCAAACTTATACAATATATGTTTATATCACAAATGTATATATTATAAACATCACTTACTCGAACCCACATCACTCGAATTACCCTTTTAGTCGAACTGCATGTTCACCTGGGCCCAACTACTTATATATTCGCTGAATACCCTCCATTACTCGAACTATCATTTTTCCCTTCCATTCATACCCACATCAGCCTATGTTTTCGTCGAACAGGTGCCAGACTCGTGTTAAGAATGGCTGCGTCGTGGTCGTGTTTATACAGGTGTCGTGGCCAAACAATTACCGGATAAACGGCGGCACAACACACATTCCATCACGTTATAGAACAGAAGTTCATATATAGGTTATTGCATGGCTTTCGAGTAATAAAGGATATACCACACCCGAGCTAAGACAGGTTGTAATAAGTCCCGAGTGACGATAAATCATGCAATAACTGACCTACAGCATACTTCTCACCTCGAACAAGCAAAAAGAGTGAGTGAAATAAAATCACTGTGTCAGTCTTTATTGTTTTCTGTAAAAAGTACATGTCTATGTGTATTTCTCACTACCAGGGAATTTAGGCTCAATAACAACAACACAGTCTGCCATTCCGCATCATAATGGACACAAAGATATTTTCATTTGGAGTCAATTTCTGCATAACGAGAAGTTTGGGTATTTCTATTGTATGAAACTTTTGGATTACTATCCAGATCCGGTGTCTGGGAAGGTAAGGAGTGTCTGTTGAACAATTAGAACAAACTATGGGAAACAAAATGTTCAGAAGCTAGACAGAGGCAGTGAAATCCTACATTTTCAGAAGATTGAAATCCTTTTCATTCATAAGGAATTACCTATCTCGAAGGAGCTTCAGTATTTCCTATCTGGTTTTTCAAATAATAGTGTGTAATTTCGCAAAAGCAAATGTTGTTTTTAATAAAAAAAAATCATCACTTCTAATTCTATTTGGTTATTTTTGGCGGTGCAATAATCCTTACTTACTGCATACTTCATACCTCTCACAATGGAAAAGTGTAGGAAATAAACCACTTACTGCCACAGTCCAAAGAGGATTATGTTCGGGAACTTCAGTGGCTTTGAAGAAGTACGTATTATATCAGGCAGATTTAATCAAAGAAAAACTTTGTTTGTTTTCTTTTATTATGATCTATTATGATCAGTAAATACAGCGGTTCTATGTGGCGTTAAAACAATAACAATGTAACGATTCATAATGTCATTAATCTAAATGAAAATGTTTGAAGTACTATTTTGTTATCATCAATTGTCTTGGTATTCTCTTTCTGTTCTTAAGGTGTGAAGAACTATTATATTCTTTTAATTTCAATACGTATAATGCAGCATGTGTGATGAGTCTACAATGGAATATTATATTATTATCAACTGAATGAAGCCACGTTACAGATCGAACGTAAGAAACCAGCAATGCAAATGTTACGGACAAAAGTAATAGTGTCACTACAACAAAAACGATCTCTTTCAGAAGTTAAAATTAAAACGACGCTCACTATAATTACTTCGACAGCTATATTGCTGTCTAGGTCGTCACGCGATGTCGATTATGCAATAACAGTGGTAATCACGTGACGTCTATTACTAGTATGCTTTGTGGTGAGGTATTGTTCGAATATTCTGTTTCAATAATGAGCGAATATTTGTTAAGGGTTTCAACATGAACTGTATTATTATCACCATAATACAGCAAGCATGGAATGTCTGTATACCACTTGTTTGGCCCTAATGACCTTGACAGTGCTGACGGGCCGTTCAGAAAGAAGTAATTCTACAATAACTAACTTATTGTGCACTGAGCCCACTGCATGCCATTACGACCAATGACATTACATTTCATACGCAAAACACTAAACATTCCATGAAAAAACGTTACAATACGATATGCTACTTCCAGTTATACCTTTGTTACTATATAATAATGTAGTACATTACCTCCTCCATTTCTCATGCACAAGTACGGGAACCTCCACACACTGCCTAGGCCTACAGTGTACCCGATCAATCCCAGGGTATATTCTACCTTGTTTGACCACACCTCCCTTCGGGGCAGCTCCTCCTCTCCATCCTTCCTGCCAGCCAGTAGATCAAGATGCACCCCCTCATCATTTGACGTCATCGGGAACTCTCAATAAAACGCTGGATTATCTATAGTGTCTGAACAGCCACTTAACTAACTCGAATGATCTCAGATTTGAAACACCGGTCCGTATTGTGTAGTTCTAACTAGACCTCACTTTAAAAAATTTCATTATGATTGCATGGCCAATTAAACATCTTTGTACAGGAGGAGTGGCCTAAATCGCAAATATGATATCGTTTCTATTGTTATGCTACCTTTTTGGATTCTAAATTGGGAAATATTCCTTAAATTATATCCATTAAGTCATTTTGTGCAAAATTTACAAAATATGGTTGAGTCTAAGAAATATTAGAATCAAATGTAAACACAGTGATGTAACATGCTGCTGATTGTATATGCCAAGCTTAAATATTTTAAATCAAATATGGCACCAACCATCTTGAGTGAAAATCATAAAATCTAGCACCTTCCCATTCAAGTTTGTTTTAAAACTGAACAGTGTACATATAAAATCATGACTTATGTGCAAAGGAACTGAAATTTCTGTATGGTCCAATACCTCTCATCTAACTGATAGCTGCATATATTCACTAATTCGATTAATGCATACAGAAATGTACTTGCATCTATTCTGAACTCTGTATAGTGCTGCAAACGCCTGCAACGTATTCCTGTTTCCCTCATCTTTAGCCCCTTCGGAGTCTTCTCTACGCTTCGCGCGTTTGACCCGAGGGAACACTGGCTTGAAAACCATCGGTTTGACGTGAGTATTCATATTTATATCGACCAATCAAAATGCTTCTTATTAATGAAGCTCTTCTTCGAATTTAGAAACTGTACACCAAGATGGCTGCGTTCATGTATCGGCATGGTTTATAATCTGACATCTTGCGAAATAAACCAAAGAGCATATCAAACGATGTTTCTGATTGGTCAGACAAATCAGATAACCGGATTTAGTTCATACATAAGTCATGAATACGAATTTTTTGTGTCAGTGCCCAACGGGATCGATGTGGGACAGATCACATGGGTACCGACGATGGTTGCATTTGATTCATATGAAGATATATGTGAATTTAAAGATTCTCTATGATTTCGTAATATATAAATCATGACAAAATTACAAAAAAAAGATATGTCGAATAATAGAATCATGTCGTAATTATTTTATATGATGGCAATTAAAACCGGGAAACTGTCTACTTATAACGGGGCGTCTCTAAGATGGTGCACAAATATAAATATGTGTTCACGTTCTATTTTAGATGCTTATTACATATTCTAAATTTGGATAGTTGACGTTACTGAGCTGATCTTAAGGAAATTTAAATGAAGAAAAACCCATAGGGGATTTTGAATTTTAGTATGATAATTGTTCATATCAATATCAAAACAAAAACATAGAGAAGATTTAATCTTTGGCTTGATGAAAAAACATACAGAAATATTTATACCTCAAGACAATATTGTTACGTGATAATAACAGAATGATGAAAACCAGGACTAAGTTCAAAACACAATATTATGATATATTCAAAGCTAAGCAAGTTACAGAGATCATTCACAATTGTATTTAAGTGGTGTGCAAGGTGGTGTATTAAATCAACATTGTCAATTACTTATAGTATAACAGCTGACCTTGAGTAGTCCTTCCCCATCCGTTTCTCCAGAATGAAGAATTATTTCAACATTTCACAGCTCATGGCAATTAATAATCTAACATAATTCATATAGCTCTCCTTGACAATTGTAAACCAGTTCTGAATGTACTATACTACCAAATCCTTTAAGTACATTCTCCAAGCATCTCCTTTCATGAATTCTCTAGATACACCTTATATACAACCACTTGTTGATTAACACTAAAACTTATAAAAATAACAACAACAAACAAATACAAAAAACTAACATTAATTCTTCAAGAACGTTCTGAAAAGGTTTAGGCCTTTTTAAGAGTCTTTAAACACTCGTATATATGATAATATGCCTATTTTTATTGTTCATATTTACACAAAACAAAGCGTCTTTTGGGGGAAAGTTTAGCATGAACACATTTAGGTCTTAGAGTGTGCCTACTTGAATAAAGTAACGAAACTTTTATATTTCGATTTTACTCTGCTGAACTCTTCCACTGACAAAGGATTTGGCAAGTTACGTGTCCTTGCGTTAAACATCTAGCCGGATATTAAGTCGTTTTTCAGAGAGGTTTGACAGGTATATACCGGCATGGTTACATAATCCATAGCCATCAGCACATGAAGAACGCGTTGCTCAAGTATCAAGTGTGAGTCAATGTCGTTCGAGACGAAGAGATATACTGTTTACAGACTTAGATGTCTTTTACGATCCTATACCTGCGGCGCTAGGTACAATTTTTATGCACAAGTATCGAAAGGATGAAGATTCAATATATTGCACAGTTTACAGGCAAACATTTTCGAAACACTATTGTATGACAATGACAATAGTCAGCAACCCGAGGACACACGGTATGACAATAGTCAGCAATCCAAAGACACACTGTATGGCATCAGTCAGCTCTCCAAGGACACACGGTATGGCATTAGTCAGCTCTCCAAGGACACACGGTATGGCATTAGTCAGCTCTCCAAGGACAGGTATGGCATTGGTCAGCTCTCCAAGGACACACGGTATGGCATTAGTCAGCTCTCCAAGGACACACGGTATGGCATTAGTCAGCTCCCAAAGGACACACGGTATGGCATTAATCAGCTCTCCAAGGACAGGTATGGCATTGGTCAGCTCTCCAAGGACACACGGTATGGCATTAGTCAGCTCTCCAAGGACAGGTATGGCATTAGTCAGCTCCCAAAGGACACACGGCATGACAATAGTCAGCAATCCAAAGACACACTGTATGGCATCAGCCAGCTCTCCAAGGACACACGGTATGGCATTAGTCAGCTCCCAAGGACACACGGTATGACAATAGTCAGCAATCCAATGACACACTGTATGACAATTGCCAACCGACGAATATATTGGGTATAATGAGGTTGATAACTAGATGTCGCGTTCGTATAGTAGAGTCCGCTGGCCAAGGACACACGGAATTACAATGTTGACGACATCAGTGAAGACAATTAGTCCGAATACGACGGTCAGAACTCCGACGCCTATGTACCCCATGAAGGTGGCGCTAATCCTGTCGTCTCGAACGGATGTCGTCCGTCTCTTGGTGGAAGACAATGTCTTTTTATCTATCCTCAATTCCGCGGTGATATTCTTGGTTAGTTGCTTTACTATCTCTGGATTAGCTGTCAGATCTACTGAAGACAGCTGATTTCTAGACTGTTTCCAACACTCGGCACAAGAACATGTTGTTTGGCCTTGCGAAGCATCCTGGGTAGCTGGCAGAGATATGTCTGTGTTAATAACACTCCATGGCGTAGGAACAGACGTTACATCCGGTGTTGTGGTGAGATCTGGTATTCTGATGGTTTCTTTTGTAGTCCCTTAAGAAATATATTACAATTTTGTCATTATGTATGCAAAACACAATATGTGTTATATCATATCGAAACTAAAACATTTATCTAGCATCATTTCAGTAATCGCACTTAACGGTAATTTATTTAGAGTTAGGGTTCTGTTAACATCGTTAATTTATCATTATCATATATATATTTTTTGTGTGGGGGGGGGGGGGGGGGGGGGGGGGGGGGGGAGGGGGGGAGGGGGGGGTGGTTGTTAAATCACTAAATTATATTTCATTTCAACAAATTTTATTGTTATTATACATGTACACAAAAGGATCAGATAGCAGGCTAGGCCTATATTAATCTTCTCCAGGTATAAAGAAATAATTCTTAATATAGATAAATATAAGGAATTGAACAGATTATATATATACATATAATAAATGTTGGTCAATATAGGAATGCCATATCTGTACTGATAAGCTTACTGGTTTAAGGGAGGTAATAATTTCATTTAGATATGCAGTATCCAAAAATAAATATCTTTATATTTTTATTAAAGTTTAAAAGAGATATTACATGTAGCTGTAATTGGAGTGTTTGAATGGCATCAAGTCATGAATCTAGCAACACAAGGGTTTCTGGCTTAAATGTCCTTAACTCCACCTCCTCTAGCCTTCCACCCAGTTGTGCTAGATTCAGACCGGTTGGCCCAACACCCCATCAAAGCTTTCATGAATACTATAACGTACATTAAACAAATGAAAATTCATAAGTGAACAGTATCATGTATAAATTAAACAATAGTGAATTAATTAAATGTAAACATACATAAATCAATTAATCTATGAATTAATCTATTAACTGAACTAATCTATGAAGAAAGTTGTTTGTACAATGTCAATATATTACAAAAATGGTGTTTTTATCATTATAACATTGAAAGGTCAGAAAACTTCTCAAAATACTATAATTCAAAACGTTTTGTATCTTTGATATATTCTTGAACAGATTCCAGAATGTTGATATTAAAATCATCAGGTAATTCGTGGTTTCAGAGAAATACGGTTTCTAAATATACTCAAAGAGGGTGAGTTCAAGATATATATAATGTAAATCTAATAGATTTCATATAACACAACCAGTATGACATTTGAGAATGTTACATGTAGGTGACTACACTGTCACCTTCATCAGACTAACGACCAATGTGAAGCGTACTAGTACTGACATATGTAGTGTTTGAGATGGTAATAGGCTCGACTGACTTAGTAGGATGTTTCGTTTCTAGATATGATTATATAGACAACGAATTTGAAAACATTGTGGCGATATGGTAAAATAAAATAGCAAAAGAATGGTTTTTAAACAAAAAAATGTGTAAAAGATTGTATGATGTACTGTAGTCGAAATGGCTACGCTTTGTTCAACACTTGGTCATAGATGTGTGAGAGTCAGTCGAGTCTATTATTATCTTTGACACTACATAATAATGTGCATTACCAACATGAACGGAATGTTCCAGAATATCCAATCTTAGTTTGGCAAGTTTTTGTCAAATATGTGCGAAAACCGAGGACCTTGAAAAGAAGTTAACGAGACACAAACATCACCTGATGTTTACGCTACGGTGTAGGAATTTAGAATGAACACCTTAAAGTCTTCATATTAATAGCCGCAGAACAAGCGTGCATGAAATTGAGCTACGCCGAGGCTGATCAGTGGAGATCACAAGTGACCGGTGTAGTATGGTATTTTGACCCCCATGGTAGTTGCTACTCCTGCTTAGCGCTCAGCATATTAGGAGTGGGACGACTGGTTCGCCCGTTGTCAGTATAATGTGACTGGGTGGGGTGTCCTGCTGGGTGTCTTCGGCAGTATGCTTCAGTGAGGTAGCACTATAAATCGGCAAAAGCTCCGGCCTATCACAAGGAGACTTAACACGAACATACCGCAGCCTCCCAAAACACACATACGCACTCACCACACGCATGCATGTCGCACGCACGGGAGTCCGTCCTTAAATGACCTTAGCTGTTAATAGGACGTTAAACAAAATAAACCAAACCAAACCAAACCCCCATGGTAAATTGACACCGGGGTCAAAATCAAAGTACCATTATCGTAAAATGCCCCCCTCCATGGTAAAGTC
Organism: Pecten maximus; assembly: GCF_902652985.1. Classification (NCBI taxonomy): domain Eukaryota; kingdom Metazoa; phylum Mollusca; class Bivalvia; order Pectinida; family Pectinidae; genus Pecten; species Pecten maximus. The sequence continues at coordinate 22,913,732 of NC_047025.1, read as the reverse complement.
ACCCCCCCCCCCCCCCCTCTCTCCCCATCAAGAAACTAAGCATTAATTATGTTTTTACTAAACCTTTTATTAGTTTACTTCAATTATTCTATACATCAAAACTTGAAAAATATAAATTGAGATAGGCAGGTGATAGAAACGAAGAAAGTGATAATGGGTCAGCTAGTTTTCACTTTACCATGAACACAAGGAAATAAAGTACTTCACCATTTTTTTATATATTTTTCTCCAGAAAATATCTATTCAGTAAACCTTAATCTATACATTATACGAAAACTAAAACTGAATTGGTCTGAGATAAGTTTTTGATGTATGTGATCATGTAAGGAGGAGGAGGGGGTTGGTCACATTAGCATGGCCATGGTAAAGTTACCCCACCCCCCCCCCCCCCCCCCCCCCCCACACACACACACACACACACACACACACACACACACACACTTCCCTTCCACTACCTTTACAATACTTTTAAATCTTTTATAAGTTTACTTTAAAAAAAAATAAAAAGTATTTACAATATTAGTTTGGGGTAGATCATTGCAAGCTGGGACAGGTGGGGGTCACTTTACTATGATTATAATGAAATAAATATTTTACCTTTATTTTTTATTGTGATTGACTTTTTTCACAGAATATTTTTTCAATAAACCTCAATTCATCAATCTTTACATTATATCAATCTAAATTGGCCTAAGATAAATGATTTTGATGTGATTCATGTAAGGAGCAGGAAAGGGGGGAGAGGTCACTTTACCATGGCCATGGTAAAGTGAACCCCTCCCTGCCCCTGACTCACATCAAAATCACTTATCTGATACAACATAGTTTTAATAATAAAATATGTTAGATAATATATGAAAAACAAATTAGGGTGACTTTTTTTTGAAGGGGGGGTCATTTTACCATAATGGTATTTTGACCCCGGCGGTCATTTCACTATAATGGTATTTTGACCCCGGGGTCATTTCACCATGATTCAAAATACCATGCTACACAGGTGTCTTAAAATCTACGAAATTATCAGCAGACAGCATATCAAAGGAAGAACAACTGGCACTCAGGCAGTTAAGCAAGGACAAATCAATCACAATTTTACCAGCAGACAACATATCAATGGAAGTGTGAGTGGCACTCCGACAATTATGCCAGGAAAAATCAATCATGTTTTACCATCAGACAATGGTAAAGCCACAGTTGTCATGGACACTGACGAATACGAGAACAAAGTTGTCACTATGCTTGACGACATCAAAACATATGAAAAACCCCTCCCAAAAGATTCAAACGGCGACTGGTAGCTAGCAAAACGTAAGCAAGAAAATGAGATCAGCGAATCACAATATAGACACCAATGCAGGGAACAACCTAATAATGTACTGCACACCCAAGACCAACACACCCACTGATAAAGCACCATATCCAAAACATCATGGATTTGCTATAATTTGCACTCACAACAACATAGTTTGTGTTCCGAGACACCATCTGTAGCAGCAGTATGGTAGAGCCATGAGCAATCCAGTGTCTCCGATTTTGGCCAATGTCAGTGCTAGTATGCTTTACATTGGTCGTTCGTCTGATGAAGGTGACAGTGGAGTCATCTAAACGTAACATTTGCAAAAATGAATTGTTTGTGATATATAACGCCTATCATATGTAATTGCTAAATAATTAAGTTTGACCTTACTTACCCCCTACACACTCGAATGTGACATTGAGGTACTTTGTAACGTTTGGACAAGGATCGTCGAAGACGGTAGATGATGACAGGATCTTACAGGTATATGATGTCTCACAGAATTCTATGATGATATCTTGAGTGCCCGGCATCATACAGTTCGTCACAGACGTGTTCCCGGCACATGGCGCCACTTCCGTTCGACCGAAATTGGCATCAAGGATATGTATCGAAAGACCGTCGGAACAAGCTAAAGAGAGATAATCCCCATCACAGGCGAGACGAGTGGACGCTGAATCTGTTACTGGGTAAACACACCAACATAGGTAATTTACTTTGAACTCGAAATAACAGCAGCTCAAATTTAAGTAGAGCGGTAATATATATAATATAATATATATGACTTATGATATAATATGAAATTTACAGAAACCTTTTATTGTTTTCAGTCGATCATGTCTTAAGTTACTCATTATTTTCCTTAATGATATTTGGACGAAGCAATTTTATGATGTGGTTTGAGATTTTTTTTTCTGCATTACTTTAGGTGCGATTCAAATGTGTGTGTTATATACAATCTAAACGAAAGAGCGACTCTCATGTGTTTATATCGTAAATGATACATATATTACCATAATACCTTGTCATGTGTGTATTCTCAACTGTATATAGACGGGCGGTGGACTGTCGTGTGTTGATATTGTCATTGATATATTGTTATAATATCTTAGCCATGTGTTTATATTCTCAACGGTATTTAGAAAGAAGGACTCAATGGTATGTCAATGACAGGTACAGTGTTTTCTATACTATAAGGATTGGTTATCCTTCGAACTTTATAGAATGATTTAATTCAAAGTTGATCAAATGACATTTTCGTAGTGTGGATGACGACAGTATCATTATCACCGTCCCCAATTCATTCATATTGCGGATATTCAGAGTACATATTGCATTGATCGGTGGAAAATTCCATTGTTAATGTTTTATGTCATTCTGATATGTATCCAATATGCAGTAACATCCTTGTTACTATTCATGTCAAAATAGCGTGAAATTATGTTTTTACACCTTGGTTTTCTACATGAGTAAACTGGACAAAATGAAATAATACGAATTGGTACCACTTCAACAGGAAAGCGGAATCATACGGAGTGAGAAATGTATGCTGAAAATATCACGTAACTTATCGCCAGTCACGATGCGAGATATTAAATGTACATTAACATGACTTTACAAAAGTAGTACTGTAACTACATTGTCATGAAAAGTCTGGAAATGTAGTTGTAAAAAATATCGATATGCTTTCTTATATCTTTTAACATTTTAGGGGAAACATATATGCCGAAAACAGATACCAGAACAACATGTTGAGAAGACCAAACAACAAAATATATACATCTGTTGGGAATACCAAGTGCCAAAAACATATATCAAGACTGTTAAAGAAAACAACATTGTTGAGAAAACCCAGAACCAAAACCATACAAGGAGAATGCCGCAGGCTCAAAATAAATGTTGAAGATTACGAGAACCAAACACATCTATTGAGGATTTCGAAAAACAAAATATATGTTGAGGATTTCGAAACCCAAAAACATAGGTTGAGGATTTCGAAAACCAAAATCATGCGTTAAGGATGTCGAAAGCCAAAAACATTTGTAGTGAAATCTTAAAAGCAAATTGAGATTTCCAAAAACCAAAAAACATATGTGGAGATAACCATGTTATTTCATTGACAAACGTTGCCAAAAGTCATTCGAGCACCAACCAACACAATTCCCATAACCCTGATGATAATTCAGTGCCTCTGATAAACATAATTGTTTTTAATTATCTTCTTATTAAGTGTTAATGTCTGTATACTCATTGAATAGCTGTGATAACTGTTGATATGACAAAATATTCTATAAAATGTAAATGAAGTTTTAGAATATGTTATCAAGCAAGTATTATGTTTCATTTGAAGTAAGAGAAAGCATTTAATTAATGACGGATACATTCCTAACATTTAATGTTCGATCAAACAGTTCATAAATACCAATACTGTAAAACAGTCACCGTGTATGTTTCCAGAAATATGTAACAGAATCGAGTTTATATTATCAATTGATTTGTGACAACTCTCGCATGACGTTTACTATTTAGATGATTTTTAATATTAATAGGTCATACCTTTAACATTATAAAGTGATTATGAATCGCCTGCTCTCTCGGGAAAAACAAGATGGCGATTTTTTTATGTATTGCCTGTTGCTGAATATTTTTGTACAGAAGACCTGAATCATGCAATTAGACGTATACCCACCTTTGAAGTTGTAAGTTATGATGCAGATCACTGTTATTGTCATCCAGGCTGACTCCATCACTACAATACACTTGCCCCACAATGCCACACAAGTTTCATTCGTCCATTATAAACTTTCTGTATCCATTATAGACTCTATGTAGTTTCCGGACGCTAACACAATACCATATATGAACTGACGCGTTCACTTCCATATAAAGTAGCTATAACGAACTTTTATATACCATTGTCATGGTACCGCAGTCACGTGAACATATTCAGCCTGGCCAATATTCTTGATACTTAAGTATGTTCATATTACCTGATCGGTACAACACTGTCAGCATCACTTGTTGGTTGGGTCGTTATTGGTTGCGTGAGGTAAGGGTATGATACATTCATTACCAGCTGTCTCGCTGTTGTTACCTGTAATCAAGTGTGATTCTTACTTGTCGGTGCTTCGCATAATCACCGACAGTAAATACTGACCTTAATTACTTAAGTTTATGATGAATGTTATGTTTTCCTGCTAGAGAGTATTGTAACATGGCCATACATCAACTTCTAGCTCTTGATATTACACAATGAAGTGTGTTTTATTGTTCTCTTACTACTCAATAATTGTGTGACTAGGTCGAGGAAAGTTCCATTCAAAATTGATCATCTGAGAGAATATAACTCCAAGGGGACAAAAGGTGTGTCAAGCATTTCCACACTTTAACGGAGATATCATAGTACAACCAGCATTTTCAGATATAGTAAATAATGTATTTGCTTGTTGGTTACGTACAAATCAATACCATTGCAGTTAATTTGTTTTTGATAAAAACTGTAAAAGACAATAACGCTATAATTGCGATAAACGAATGAAATATTTACTCGGGGACGCAAAAATGTTCGGGAAAGATACTACAGTGTTTTATGCTTCATAAAAGATGACCCACCATGTAAATTTAAAAACAAATAAGTAATGTGATGTTCCCAAAATCATGCCGCCGTGATAACAACGGAACCATTACGTGTAACCACGAGCTCCGAACACGTCAAACTTCATTACGAAAAGGAAATATAGATCCTCTCCAATATGATTACTTTATCAACTATATATATATTTGCTTTTATCAACGTGCATCCCTTGAAACCCTATATCAAAAATATTTCCCTTAGCTGTGGATATTAATCAAGAAAATCTTCAATCTAATTAAAATACAGATCATCACTATATATTTTATAACGTAGCGTATCATAATTATGTACAATTTAATCAGATTGAATAAATCTTGATATTTTGAACAAACCCATGAAGACCAGTTGGTGACGATTTGGTTTTATAGGCAAGAATATTAAATCAACTGTGATACTTTGACTGAGAAAGCAGGGATGTTACTATCTAGAAATGGGTAATTGATCATAATAAAATCGAAAACATTACAATTACGTTACAGATTAGAACAAAACTGCTCCTGTTTATTACGTTGAAAGCAGTGATTTTTGTAGAGTTATAAGAAAACTTTAAGCCACAGTACATCACTTGCGTTAATCCCATTAAATGCTGCTGTGTATTTTGTTTGGTGTGTTAATTTGTTAAAGCGATTATCATAATAAACCAATTGTCAAATCACAACATTTTATTATGCGACAAACTAATATACAGTACAATAAATCTTCTGTATAATTGGTATTTTATATAAACTGGTAAACTGATTGGAACCCATGCAACTAACACAGAGTAACACTTTGGAGAAGTGTTATATATATATATATCAAATACCTATACTTTTCTTAACTTCATCGATAATCGTATAACATTAAACTAACAATTTTCATAGTAACCTCAACAACTAGTTACCTCTGTAACTACTAGTACTTTCACCAGAATATTACATTTATATTTTGTTTCTTCTCCACAAGTCCAATATTTCCACCAGATAATTCTGATGTCACTAATCCGATGATATTTATGGATTTTCAGTGATGAATTTAGCTAGCGCTATAACGGCTTGCATTGTCTCCTGACCAGTAGGAAGAATCTGGTCCTCTGGCAGTAGGAATCCGTGCTGACCTTTGTCCCTCAGCTCAACTCCATATGAATACTTGATTTGCAAGTCTCCGTACGTCCAGTCTGCACTGCTGCCACTAGCAACGCCTGTAAATATAGATCAAATTCACGTCAATTAGGGACCAAACATAGAAAATAGGAACCAAAGTACTATAGCAACGACTGGTAAACCACAATGAGAAAATAAAGTAACAAGAGGAAAACAACAGTACAGTAGCAATAGGAAAAAACAATACAGTGGCAATATGACAACAATACAGTAACAATATGACAGCAACAATACAGTGACAATAGAACAACAACAATACAGTAACAATTAGATGTATGACAAAACAGTGACAATATGAAAGCAAATATATACAGTAACAAAAATACAATAACATTACAGTAACAATAGGACAAAACCAATACAGTTACAACAGGGATACAACAAAACAGTAACAACAGGGAAACAACAATACAGTAACAATAGGACAGCAACTATACAGTAGCAATATGACAACAACTATACAGTAGCAATATGACAACAACAGTACAGTGACAATAGGACAGCAACTATACAGTAGCAATATGACAACAACAATGCAGTGACAATAGGACAGCAACTATACAGTAACAATAGGACAACAACAATTAATTAATAATAGAGAAACAACTATACAATAACAATATGACAACAACAATACAGTGACAATAGGAAAACAACAATACAGTGACTATAGGAAAACAACAATACAGTAACAATAGGACAACAACAAAACAGTGACAATAGGAAAACAACAATCCAGTGACAATAGGAAAACAACAATGCAGTGACAATAGGACAACAACAAAACAGTGACAATAGGAAAACAACAATGCAGTGACAGTAGGAAAACAACTATACAGTAACAATAGGTCAACAACAATACAGTAACAATAGGAAAGCAAAAATACAGTAACAATAGGAAATCAACAGTACAGTGACAATAGGAAAATAACAGTACAGTGACTATAGGCAAACAACAATACAGTGACAATAGGTCAACAACAATACAGTAACAATAGGACAACAACAATACAGTGACAATAGGACAACAACTATACAGTAACAATAGGACAACAACAATACAGTAACAATAGGACAACAACAATACAGTAACAATAGGACAACAACAATACAGTGACAATAGGACAACAACAATACAGTAACAATAGGACAACAACAATACAGTAACAATAGGACAACAACAATACAGTGACAATAGGACAACAACTATACAGTAACAATAGGACAACAACAATACAGTAACAATAGGACAACAACAATACAGTGACAATAGGTCAACAACAATACAGTGACAATAGGTCAACAACAATACAGTAACAATAGGAAATCAACAGTACAGTGACAATAGGAAAATAACAGTACAGTGACTATAGGCAAACAACAATACAGTGACAATAGGTCAACAACAATACAGTAACAATAGGACAACAACAATACAGTGACAATAGGACAACAACTATACAGTAACAATAGGACAACAACAATACAGTAACAATAGGACAACAACAATACAGTGACAATAGGTCAACAACAATACAGTGACAATAGGTCAACAACAATACAGTAACAATAGGACAACAACAATACAGTGACAATAGGACAACAACTATACAGTAACAATAGGACAACAACAATACAGTAACAATAGGACAACAACAATACAGTAACAATAGGACAACAACAATACAGTGACAATAGGTCAACAACAATAAAGTAACAATAGGACAACAACAATACAGTGACAATAGGACAACAACTATACAGTAACAATAGGACAACAACAATACAGTGACAATAGGTCAACAACAATACAGTAACAATAGGACAACAACAATACAGTAACAATAGGACAACAACAATACAGTAACAATAGGACAACAACAATACAGTGACAATAGGACAACAACAATACAGTAACAATAGGACAACAACAATACAGTAACAATAGGACAACAACAAAAGAGTGACAATAGGAAAACAACTATACAGTAACAATAGGACAACAACAATTCATTAATAATAGAGAAACAACAATACAATAGCAATATAGAAACAGCAATACAGTTACAATAGGACAACAACAATATATTAACAATATGACAACAACAATACAGTAACAATAGGACAACAACAGTATAGAGACAATAGGAAAGCAACAATACAATAACCATAGGAAAACAACAATATAGTAACAATAGGAAAACAACAGTACAGTGACAATAGGAATGCAACAATACAGTGACAATAGGAAAACAACAATACAGTGACAATAGGAAAACAACAATACAGTAACAATAGGACAACAACAAAACAGTGACAATAGGAAAACAACAATGCAGTGACAATAGGAAAGCAACTATACAGTAACAATAGGACAACAGCAATTAATTAATAATAGAGAAACAACAATACAATAGCAATATAGAAACAGCAATACAGTTACAATAGGACAACAACAATATATTAACAATATGATAACAACAATACAGTAACAATAGGACAACAACAGTATAGAGACAATAGGAAAGCAACAATACAATAACCATAGTAAAACAACAATATAGTAACAATAGGAAAACAACAGTACAGTGACAATAGGAATGCAACAATACAGTGACAATTGGAAAACAACAATACAGTAACAATAGGACAACAACAAAACAGTGACAATAGGAAAACAACAATGCAGTGACAATAGGAAAGCAAAATTACAGTAACAATAGGACAAAACCAATACAGTTACAATAGGGATACAACAAAACAGTAACAACAGGGAAACAACAATACAGTAACAATAGGACAGCAACGATACAGTAGCAATATGACAACAACAGTACAGTTACAATATGACAACAACAATGCAGTGACAATAGGAAAACAACAATACAGTGACAATAGGAAAACAACAATACAGTAGCAATATGACAACAACAGTACAGTGACAATAGGAAAACAACAATACAGTGACAATAGGAAAACAACAATACAGTAACAATAGGACAACAACAAAAAAACAGTGACAATAGGAAAACAACAATATAGTGACAATAGGAAAACAACTATACAGTAAAAATAGGACAACAGCAATTAATTAATAATAGAGAAACAACAATACAATAGCAATATAGAAACAGCAATACAGTTACAATAGGACAACAACAATATATTAACAATATGACAACAACAATACAGTAACAATAGGACAACAACAGTATAGAGACAAAAGGAAAGCAACAATACAATAACCATAGTAAAACAACAGTACAGTGACAATAGGAATGCAACAATACAGTGACAATAGGAAAACCACAATACAGTGACAATAGGAAAACAACCATACAGTAACAATAGGAAAACAACAGTACAGTGACAATAGGAATGCAACAATACAGTGATAATAGGAAAACAACAATACAGTAACAATAGGAAAACAACAATACAGTAAGAATAGAACAACAACAAAACAGTGACAATAGGAAAACAACAATCCAGTGACAATAGGACAACAACAAAACAGTGACAATAGGAAAACAACAATGCAGTGACAATAGGACAACAACAAAACAGTGACAATAGGAAAACAACAATACAGTAGCAATATGACAACAACAATACAGTGACAATAGGAAAACAACAATACAGTAACAATAGGACAACAACAATACAGTGACAATAGGAAAACAACAATACAGTAACAATAGGACAATAACAATACAGTAACAATAGGAAAACAACAATACAGTAAGAATAGGAAAACAACAAAACAGTGACAATAGGACAACAACAAAACAGTGACAATAGGAAAACAACTACACAGTGACAATAGGAAAGCAACTATACAGTAGCAATATGACAACAACAGTACAGTGACAATAGGAAAACAACAATACAGTGATAATAGGAAAACAACAATACAGTGACAATAGGACAACAACTATACAGTAACAATAGGACAACAACAATACAGTGACAATAGGAAAACAACTATACAGTAACAATAGGACAACATCAATTAATAAATAATAGAGAAACAACAATACAATAGCAATATAGAAACACCAATACAGTTACAATAGGACAACAACAATATATTAACAATATGACAACAACAATACAGTAACAATAGGACAACAACAGTATAGAGACAATAGGAAAGCAACAATACAATAACCATAGGAAAACAACAATATAGTAACAATAGGAAAACAACAGTACAGTGACAATAGGAATGCAACAATACAGTGACAATAGGAAAACAACAATACAGTAACAATAGGACAACAACAAAACAGTAACAATAGGCAAACAACAATACAGTGACAATTGGACAACAGCAATACAGTAACAAAAGGAAAACAGCAACAATAGGACAACAAAAATACAGTTGCGATAGGAACTACAGAATGTGAGACAATAATACGCACTTAATAAGTTAGCAATACTGTCGTGTTCATATTTTGTTCCATGGACGGCTTCCAATGCGTCACAAGCGGCCTTCCCCCCGGCGTCCTGGAAAGGAAATATGTTCGAACAATAAAATAACAATACTGATAAGCGAGAGTGACTTCTATTGTTCTTTTTTTTTTCCTTCTAATGTCCGGATTGAGAATAAAAACATGAGTGTCCTATAAGTAGGCTTAATTGACACTAATCTAATTTAGGTATTTTATTGGGAAAATGCTTATGTATACGACACAGAGGAAGAATAGCTGGAACTTCAACAAAAAAATAACTTTCTTACTTGAATACATTAGGAAATTAGGGACAACGTTAGATATACCAAATCTTTATAATCCTCTGGCAGCTCAGTTGTCCACCCCCAGGGACTCATCCAAAGCTCGAAATAGCTGTGAAAATCGATAAATCCTTTAATGTTTTTGATTGTCTTGATGTAGTCCGCAACTCCTTTGACTTCGACCTCGGAGAATGCTTTAGGACCGCAGTATAGGTCAGAACACGGGTCTTTACTTGCTCCCTCCTCTGTCAAAACAAGACATGCGCAAACAAAGGAAATGTAAACATTTGTATTCACGTATGCGTCAACCTAGATTTCATTTTGAGAGTATGACTGGATTTGAGCAGGATTTGTACGACGGGTGACGTCGATGAAGCAGAAATATCGCTTATCTTCCAGGAACTCCTGGTTTATTCTCCTTATATTATTTCCATGCAAATCTATACTTTTTGTTTGTATTTTTCACTCGTTCAAACGATCTTTAGAAATAAAGTTTCGTTAATATTTAAGGATTAAACTGTCTTTTTTTGGTGTCTATGGTCGATATAGATGCCAGAGCTTTGCAAACAAACGTCATATTGTGCGCTAGCACAACATGACATGTTTGTTTGCAAAGCTCTGGCATCCATATCGACCATAGACACCAAAAAAAGAAAGTTTGATGTTTATATTTACATTCTCGACATATTCGTTTTGTTATTTTTGAAAATTAAAATTGAGTTAGCATAAAAAATGCCAATATTCAGCGATTTCGTCAATGGGGTTCGACAAATAGAACAGCCTATTTTTTCAAAATTCATTTGTCACGTGCAGATTGGCAAACAAAAAAGTGCATTGAAATAATACGAAAAAAACACAGTCTGTTCAATTTTTTTTTATTATTTGTGTAACAATATTGTATAAAATGTCTTTTTGATACTTTTTAATTAACATAAAAAAACGATTTACGTTAGTTACAAGTAGTTCCGGTGGGTGAATATATTCATGCACGGCATGGATTGATGTCACGTTTTGGGTGTCAATTATGGTCACATAGACTGAAAATCTTTTTACTTAGTTTATATCGTGGCTTTGCCACCAAAATGTAAATATATCGATAATATCCCTTGTTTAAGTCGGTTTTGAGTTTCCACACCTCATCATGGAATACTCCTTGAAGAACGTTACATGATACAGTTGTATACATTATTCAATATATCTATATCTTCATTACCTACTGCTGTTACTAAAACATGCTTCAATTTATTTTAATTGTTTGCTTAGTATCCGTCTGATAACAATCTACTATTTGGTGTTACTTTAGTAAACACAAACACTGCAACATCACCAACACTTACCGCACCATTTGTAATCCCAGTTTCGGTTCGGATCCACTCCGGTACACAATCCGTGTTTAGACATAGTCTTCCTCCACATCCGGTCCTGCAGCACCATTCGACAAAGAAGTGTTAGATGTTAGTATACTTCAAGTGTGTTTGTTATAAGAGAATTGGACACTTATCTCGCATGGTGTTTTTAGTAAGGTAAACGTGTCACAACGATGACAACTGACAGATGTTGACACAAGTAGACGTTACAAGAGCTGTCTCCCTTAAACGAATATTTTACCACACGCGTGAAATACTATTACGATTTGGTCTATTTACATAGCAATCTTACAAAAGTAACCTCGATCCATGAGATATAAGAGGAATATCTTTTTTACATAAAAGTCTTACATGGGCAAACTGAACATGACCATAAAAGAGAGAAATGATGTCTCTGTATTAAAGAAGAGACAACAATGAATAGTGATGCACAATATTTAAGCTTACGAATATGTTAATTTGAGGAAGTGTACTCTACGAAAATGTTTAACAATTATTTGAATTATTTTGAATTATGAAGACACATATCATAGATGTCATAAAGATAACAGTACCCCGTTCCAGGTGCGTTCGTATCCGTCCACATTGAAGACAGGGAGTATGTACCAGTCATAGCTGTCAACAAATTCTTTCATAGCCGAGTCACTGTCGTATGTGTCCAGCATCTACAGCACATCAAATACATGACAACGAAACGGTAATTCGAACAAGAAAACACGATACAACGAAAAAACATATATAAATATTATGTGAGTTCACATGAAGACCATGATAAAGTACATGAAAGATAAGATAAGATGTCATGGAATGGTATTTTTTACCGACAACAGAGAAAAAGGACGAAAGTGAGAGAGCTGGACACGGCAGTATTATAAACTATTGGTAAAGAGAAAGCTGAACATCGCCACTCAACAGACCAATGTGAAAGAGAAAACTGAAAAAATGTGATAACAAAACATTGGTGATGATAAAACTGAAACATGCGATAACAAAACATTGGTGAAGATCGAGAAAGCTGAAAAACGCAACACAACAAAACCATTGCCGAAGGAACCTGCAGAATAATTGACTTTCAGAGAAATACCTATTTGTGACATGTATAGTCAGAGAAACAACTTACCTGTGATGTCATGTATACAACAGTGGCTGGTGATATCCACTCCCGACCATGGATCCCTCCTTCCATCCAGAATGCTGGTCTAGGATTAGGAGTGTTCTTGGTGCTGATCTGTATAAATATATATATATATATTTATTTATTTATATAAAATAATTTACTGAAGAGCAGCAAGAGCTGTGAAAGCGCTAGAAAGTTTGTCGTTAAGTTTTGTTTGTTTTTTTTATATATCCAACTCTACATGGACACGAACTTTTTTCTCGATATAACTATGTATATATTGATACAAAACATAGTATATATTGATATCATGTAACATCAAACAGATTTAACATCATAAATAACACACCTGAGCTATAAAGAAAAGATGAATGAATAACTGTATTAGAAAGTTTAATCATCTCGTTTTAATAAATTGCACTTGCGTCCATCATTATGTATTTTATCTTAAAGAGGTTTGATTAAATTTCGGTTAAATTAACAATTCAAAATTTACACTATAAATATTCCTTCGATAAAGTATAAGTTTTAAGATTCTGTAATTCAACACTGGCAATCTTCCAGACTGGTTACTCTCAATTTGACAGATTGAAATGCAATCAAACAAATACTTCGTATAAGGCAGGTAGCAAATGATAACATCTACATTCCCGAATTTTCTTGGGACCATATTCTCCACCAATGTCAGATGCGATGTCAGAATTAGAAAATATACTTAAATATTATGGCTTTGAGAAGGTCATGTCAGATTTAGAAACTCTCCTTGAGAGTTTTTTTTTTATTTAGGGAACTCTCATTAAGAAGGTCATGCCTGATTTAGAAAGAGTCCATGAGAATGTCATGTTACATGTAGAAATTGTCCCTGACAAGATCATGTCACTTTCAGAAACTGTCCTTAAGAAGTTCTTGTTGTATTTAGGAAACTCTAATTGAGAACGTCATGTCACATATAGAAAATGTCGCTAAGAAGTTCCTGTCATATTTAGGAAACTCAACTTAAAAGATGTCATGTCAAAAGTAGATATTGTCCCTGAGAATGTCATGTCACATTAAAAAATTGGCTCTTGTTTCTTGAGAATCTGTCCTTGAGAATGCGTGTCTTAGATTACCTTGATGCCATTGATGGTACGATCCTCGTAGGATTTCGTTATTTCAAACAATGAAGCTTTGTCGCTGTACGTATCAGTGATGTTCTTCATCCACGACTCAATCTTATAAAAGGAAACATAGAGCATAAAGCACGTTCTCATCTACCAATTAATATAAATCATCTCGTGTTTTGACATCCTAACCTACGATAGCGACAAGCTTGGGAGTTCACTGAAAACAAGGTCATTTGTCCACATGACAACGCTTCAGTCCGCATTGTTTCAGAGTATCTAGAATATCTGAAGTACCCTCTGTAAACGTCTAAACCATATTTCTAGAAACACGGACTTGAATTACTAGTGTATAATGTTAATTTTATTGTCTGACATAAAGGCAACAACTTCAACCGGTTACTTAACATGAAATATAGCAGACTACCGTACATGTTTTCGCGGTAACCTTATTTTACCGCTGCGCTGCTTTCTGTTAGGTGCTTAACGTTACGTGAGCCAAAGTATGTCCATTTACAGTTTTTTGCCGTGAAAAGATATGAGTCAATATCCATACATATATCGATATTTCTATCATATTAAGTTTTTGTGTTTTTACAAAGCAATTTCTTTGTTATTTGTTCTCAGCTGGTTAGAGTAGCTCCCAGCCCTTGGTCCTGGATCAGTTAACTGATATCATTTAACTACATTATTTGAGTTGATTTTTAAAAACGTTTTTCGAAGATCAAAGAAAGTTTCCGCAAAGGGGAGTTCATCTTTACATACGATTTACGGGATAAAACGATATAGTCTGTTTCTTGCAGTGACCGGTACACCGAACATATACACAATTTTAGAGATTGTTGAATCCACAGCAAGTAGAACATATATCAATAAAGAATTGCAAGAAGGTTACAAACTTTGTTATTGAAAATAATCGAATATTTTCCAAATGATGTGTGCTACAATATGTATATAACATTGCTCCTTTATTGCCTGTTGTTATTCCAACCACGCATAATGTAAAATGAATCATAAATAGTAATAAAGAATACCTCATATTATGAATTTATTATTTTTTGCGCAAGTCTGTTATGCAATCTACAGTAACCCACATCAACTATTCTGCAATACCTCATTTAGACGATGATACTTTCCATAATCGAAGTCAGCCTCTGTTCTAATGGGGACATGTTGTGTCTGGGCGTCTATCTTCTCCTGAAGGTCGTTGATGAGGACAACCGGATAGATTCCCCACAAAGTGAAGGAGGCGTACAGATGCTGAAACAGCGCTGGGGCTATACTGATGTCTACGGGTACACCTACCTGGCGAGGCGCGATCCAGAAATCTATCTGCATAATCAAAATAGAAAAAGTGAAACAGAAGTCATAAAAGCTGTACATACATGTAAGGTATGCTGTCCGCTTTAATTCTGATTAATCCAATTGTTGGTATTGACACTGTATTCCAAATAACGATGATTAAATGAGCCAGTTTAATTCGAGTACCATGTTGTTTTCTGTGATCAGAACAATTTGAATATTGGTTTCAATATATGTATATGTGATATATCTGACATACCTTATCATGCCCGGTTTGTTCTTGAAGTGATTTGAGAGCCAACAAATGTTCAGCTTTCTGTGGAACAACCCTCACTACCTTGTAGCTACATAGAGATAGAAAAATGTCTGAAATCAATGCTTTAAACTTTTATTATTATTGTTGTGTTATTTAATTATGTGGAACTGTATGCAATCCAGTGTATTTACATCAGGGTCATGTACGTCTCTTATCTAGTTACCAAATTAACTATCAATATTGTCATACCTATTAAATCTGTCCACAAGGCATCACATTACAAGTTTAGCCAGGAATAAGACAGCGAATTTATTTTGTATTCTAAAAATGAATCTACTCACTTTTCCTGATTTTAATAGTTTCCCTTATAAATTATCTCTAGAAGTTTATATGAGAAACGATGAGTTAGATATTACTTTAGTATATATGTATATGTCATCGTCACGTACATGACTATAATGTATGTTGTAATAGTATTTTGGCATGAAGTAATGCTATTGTACAGAGGAGATCTTAATAGTTTGTGTAGTTTATTTTTAAGTCTTTGATGTTTACTTTTTTATACGTTTATCTTTCAGATATATATTTTATGTGGTAGAGATATTGAACGTAACCCGAACCATGAACCATGTTTACTGTTCTGATTTAACAATCCTTTACCACGATATCATTAGTACACTGTTAATTATGTCTAGAGCTTGACACAAAGACTGATACTACGTTTAGTGAATTACACCGATACGATAGTTTACAATTAACTGAGTCATGGTCGTCATCAAAGAAACATATTAAACTTTTAAATCTATATTCCATGACATTTTTGTAAAATCACGCGCACGTATAATTTGTGAAGGCAAGACCGGTATACTTTTAACAAAAACATGACTGTGATTCGACGCTTAATATTTGCTAATCCTAACATTCCAATTAAACTGTAAAAACATTATACTGTGAATTTTCTTACGACACAAACTTCCGGGAAACAACACAAAGAATTTGACTTTTATATTGATATTGTAGTGTGTATATCTGACAGAATTTTAAATATATGCAATTTAAAAATATGTATATATCCTTGTCCTGTCATTGATATAATGAAGTGATACAATTTCATACAGCTTCTTGACAATACTACTCATTTTACAAAGCGCTTGCCCTCCCGTATCGATATATCGATCAATAAGAGTTATTTTCAAATTAACATTGTTTTGATATCCGCACTGTAACATAGCTGGGATGCCTCCTTCACAAACGCCCGTAGTAGTATATCAAAACAACTCAGACCTTTACTACATTTTCATTTGAGAGGTCTTACGTAACATGATCATCACGTGGACAGGCCAGTCAAAATGCATAGAACGATTCGTCCTTTATATGACACACAAAATAAGGCATTATCATGCTACATCGTACATCCCATTTACAGGGCGATAATCTCGGCTTTGTGTTATACTTTTTACATCAGCGAGGTTATCGTCTATCTGACATAGATAAAAGCTAATATATATATCTGATAACTATGTTGTATTTCGCTTAGCCAATGTCAGACAACTGGGTCAAATTGAAGAGTTTCCATAAATGTTCATTATCTAAGTATATGTCATTACAATCAGCGTATTGACATTGCAAAATAGTTTCTCTACAAAACGTTGGCCTAAAGGATTTCCCTTTGTAACTATTTCCCTGTATAGTGACGTCCTGATACTTGTTATATACCTTCTCAACGCCGAGCTCTATCTTGCACAACATAAATCTGTCACTATTTTTGTGGTGTCTGTGATTTGATGTACTTATTTTCGTAGTATCTGTGATGAGATGTACTTATTTTCGTAGTATCTGTGATTGGACGTACTTATTTTCGTAGTATCTGTGATTGGATGTACTTATTTTCGTAGTATCTGTGATTTGATGTACTTTTTGTCGTAGTATCTGTGATTTGATGTACTTATTGTCGTAGTATCTGTGATTGGATGTGCATATTGTTGTTGTGTCTGTCACATTGCAAATTATGAAGATAAGCCAACTACACCATAAACACCTTCCATGTTGTATAATATGAGGTTCCGGCGTTCCTCAACATTTCTTAGCTTAAACTTTACCCGTAGAAAAGCACTACGGAAGAAGGTTCCTTGTCTTAGACGTTTTCCTAAATTCCAGTAATGCTTTTTTATGGAAAAATGAAAACTTGAAAAAATCATGGTGATAAAATGAAAATGAAAATGAAAATAACCCTTAGCGTGTAATTTTGTATCGTATCATATGTGGTATAGTTATCATCCTTACCCTTCATATCGGATCTGTGAACAGTGAGCCAAGGTGAGTATTTCCAGGACACCCAGCACCAATGTGTGTACCCTCATCATGGTGAATATCTAGTCTTCTCACTAACCTAATCTACTTATATACAATAGAGATAGCTAGTATGTATTACAGATAATCAGTACCCTAGTATAACTCAGTAAAGATAAAAAGTTAGTGTTGTCATATGTTGGCTATATATGTCACGTGGCCCAATATGGATCGTGTTCCAGCGTCATTCTGAGCGGTTTCGGCCTCTCAGAAATAGAACTTACCTCGCTCAGGACCTTTCCTGTTTCTGGAGTTGACCAATTGTGTCTGCTTCATTTGAAGGTAGAAACAGGATCGTCGCGATTGTTTCGAACATCATATTTTTCTTGAAAGATGTAGACTGTTGATAGGTTAAAAATTACTCACATCCATCTAGATGTCATGGAACGCAAGTTAATGAAAACTAAGAGCACCTTTTTATGCTCGACATTATTGTCTTATCGAAATATATTATATTTCATTGTGCGACTTTATAATTTAGATGTTTCGATACTCATCGTCATACCTGATAGTTCCTTAGTCCCTATCCCAGTTCTCATTTTAGGTAAATTAGCTGACTCGTGCTTGACGTAGATTACCAAGCCGACACTGACAATTCCAGAACATCTGGTTTATTTCTTCTTGTTTAGTTTCAATAATCTCCGCGTAAAAATGTCTGTATATTGTGTTAATGCTTAGCTCTCGCCTTGTCGACTTTGCACATTTGTTTCTGTGTCTGAATTCTACTTCTGTTTGTAGACAGAGTCGATGCTTGTTGATATGTCTTATTTTGAGAACGTAACATCACCTGGGTGCACCCACCCCATATTTCAGTATTTAATCAACACCATTTGTTTGTGTCTTTAGCGGGACGAGTCACTACTAACCATACCCTCCCCACCAAAAATCTCATCAGCATTTCTGTGTTTTCTTTCAGCTGCTATTATATTCTTACATCCCTCTAACAGTGGAGGGGAAGTTATACGCAATGGAAAACCTGGCCCGGTATATCTAATGAATATATCATACGCATGTGGTTTAATGTTGCGTCCCATTTTGTTGCTCATTAGCGTATTCATGCAAAATATACATTGTTGTACATTGTTACAACTTGTACATTCCGATGACGTCACATTATTTACAGATCCCGCGTTGTGTCTGCACTGCCTGACAGGAAGGTTTCATACTGTGTTTGTTAGTGTTTTTGTTAGTTTTCTTACATTTCAATTGATCAGGTATGGTAAAACAACCTCAATCAATATGAGGTGTGAATGTAATTTTGAGAAAAAACGGCATGTTGCGCAAAAGACTTCTTAGATCGGCTGTCATGGCAACAACGAGGACGGGGATTTTACCACAGTGTTGAATCTACAAACTTGTAGAAAACTTCACCTTATGTCTTTGGAAACATCTGTAAATAATTGATTGAATTCATTACGATCCATTGCATTAGTCTATCAGCGTTTCTTCGTTTTATATGCCGATTTCGATACTTAAAACCTTGAAGAGTTCCAATATTGAAGCATGAACATTAACACTTGCTCTATAAATCGTCCTAGAGCACTCGACTACCCAAAATTAATACTTATGAAACAGATAAGAGCGTGAAGGAAATTTCACGAGAAGAACGAAAAGTGCTATACATTCTTACGAAAATGACAAACATCGTCAACATTATTAAAAAGTAGTCAATTAATCGGCAATTTGTCAATTAATACCAGTTTATAACGCCGTTATGTTACTGTACGTGAACAAATAGAAGAATGTACAGCACTTTTCCTCGGTTTCTAAGTACGATGAACAAGTGTATCAGGTTTGTTTGTACGGCAAAATACGTTAGTCGGGTACTCTGGCAATATTCAACCACCAAGTGTTTTACCACGAGAGAACACGAGAACCGCCGAAAGCATCCCGATAAGGACGTTGGACACCTAACATTAAAATCCGGTCAGGAAAACAAACAGAACTAGCGGGAAAAGTATTAAATAATGAATTTATTTAAAAACATAACGATTTTTTATCTGTTTAATTATAAATGCAACAGTAACCTACATCCGTATTAGTCAGGATGACAACAAAGTAAATTGTTTTAATCGCCGTTGGAATTCTTCTCTAAATCATAACTGAATAAAAACACCGATATATATTGGCTTAAATATGAAAACTTGCTCCCATGTCACAAAAGAGTGAAATCAGTTTTGATGATCGAGACATTAGTATGATGTCCCTAGCATCAGTGACAAGTTCTAGAAAGACGAAACAGCTTTATGGTGTCCCTGATATCAATAACAAGTACTAGAAGGTCGAAACAACTGTATGATGTCCCTAAGATCACTGACTAATCCGAGAAGGATGAAATAGCTGTATAATGTCCCTGACATCACTGACGAATCCTAGAACGATGAAACAGCTGTATCACATCCCTAGCGTCACTGACGAGTCCTAGAAGAAACCGCTATATGATATCCCTAGCATTAGTGACGAGTCCTAGAAGAATGAAACAGCTGCACCCTATACCTAGCATCACTTACGTGTCCGAAAAGGACGAAATAGCTGTATGATATCCCTAGCATCACTGACAAGTTCTAGAAGGACGACACAGCTGTATGGTAGTTTCACGTCATCATTCGGCCTCTACTGTGTCACTAAGGTGTTTTAATAGTATACCTTTGTACAATATTCATTTGACCATATGAGCACTTCCCCTGTCCTCCAGCGTGTGCATTATAGCAGTCATATACCTGTCAATAGAGTTGTAGACAACATAGTTCTTAATATCTCGAAAATGATTGCCATTCAGCAGTCTTTAAAAATCTGTAGGAATAAGATGGAATGTTTTACACACTGGTAGTTACATTATATCAAGATGGTTATTTTTATAGTTCTATGATAATTATTGACGTCCTTCTTTTTAGCTTCATTTTAGCTTCTATTGATACATCCTGCTAGTGTCACTTGAGTGGTTTATAACATTTATGGTACCAACTTCGGAAATAGATAATTCCAATGACATCTTTAATGGAGATTGTTGTAAAAGAAAAATTACTGATAACAATACATCTAGCTCAATATTTACCAGATCAACTCTGTTATATATTTCATGGTGGTTAATTGTGTCTTTATATTTGAATGGTATCCCGTAGTTGTTGTATCCTATAGACGATGGTCTGTCGAAATGTGATGCTTTTTGCTCCTCAGATCACTTTCACTTCGGTCTTAAAGAATAAACAAGGCTTCATTTGTAGAATTATCGGGGGGGGGGGGGGGGGGGGGGGGGGGAGGAGAGAGATAAAATAATCAACAAACTGTCCCTGCTAAGAGTCAATGTAAAGAGATTGCCCTTGACATAGTTGCAATTTGATAATTGGGGAATGAATTGTATTATAACAGAAAAGAAGTCCTCCATCGGATTTGTTTTCGCTCCAATTGGGGTAAAATGATAAGAATAATTTCTTATTGGACATAGCATGAATGACTATATTTTGGCAAGACCGTTCTATGTATAATACAAATCAACAAAACCACTGTTCAGGAAATATTGCATGTAATGATGTTGTTCACTGTTGGACCTCCGGCAGATAAACAGATCTTCCTAAAATTAGTGATGCACATACATGGTTGTAAAAAGCTTTTGAGCATTTGCTTGTCTTTTTTTAAATTACAGGTTTCAGAAATAGGTATATCATTCAATATCAACAAAAACATAACACCAAATCAGTACAACTGTCCAAATGTAATGCTTAATATTTCTATTATGTGCATGAACCATTGGTCATATAATTATGAAAATTAAATTATACCTGGTATGCCATTTAAAAGTGTAATATAGATTCATTTTGCTTATGAGATTATTTGATGATATATTTTATATTTAAAAACACAACAAAATCTATCAACGAAGGTTAAAAATGATTTTAAGCCATATTGATACATGTAGAGTCAAGTTCATTTTTTTTTCAATCCAATACACCAGTTGGAAAAATAGCAAGTCTGAGCTGTCTTTTAGTTGGTCTTCTTACTGTTAATATTCCATATCAAAAGGAGGTCGATAGTATACTTGAAATGAGGTTTAAAGGACACACACAACTAAATAATTAACTAAATGTTATTACTAGTGATCCCATCTCCTCATTCTCTCGTTTGAATGATATGAAAATATCATCTTAAAGTT
Organism: Pecten maximus; assembly: GCF_902652985.1. NCBI lineage: Eukaryota > Metazoa > Mollusca > Bivalvia > Pectinida > Pectinidae > Pecten > Pecten maximus. The sequence continues at coordinate 22,891,283 of NC_047025.1, read as the reverse complement.
TGAAGGTTTCTTTCCATCGGATAAATGTCATTTTTGTATATGTTTAATAGCATATAAGAGCACACGGGTACTCGAAAGACAGTAACCTTGACATTAACAGTGCACTGGGAAACCCAACCCCCACCTGAGAAATTCCCGCTTTTTTACACCTCGAATCCTACGTCATTCTATTTTCAGTAGGAGTGTATATTTTTGATTTTCCATATCTCAAGATCCTACTCTTTATTCTCGTATATAGAAAGTATCCATTTCATATGTTATCTACAAATCTAAGAAACACATTTTCCTCAGGGATTTGGATCAGGTGAAACACCAGCTGATTGGCTTATTTAGTTTTTGGAGTCCTAAACATGTTTTAACGAATTTTTTTATTTTCTTTATCTCCTAGAAGGCATAAAATAAGTTTCCAATAGGTCTATTTTTCCCTCTTACAATCATTAGACTCCTAGACATGTAGGTACTCACCATTCCAATGTAGGTAAATCAACGTTCCAAAAACCAGGAAATATATTCTGTTGTAATTATGTCCTCGTTTCGGTGATCTTTTGAGTAAATTTTTTGACTAATTAATTTAAAATTGCCACACCTTCGCCTTCCATAATATTATGTCCTCGTTTCGGTGATCTTTTGAGTAAATTTATTTGACTAATTAATTTAAAAGTGCCACACCTTCGCCTTCCATGACTCCAAGTCCCCCTCTCTCAGATTAGAAACCGTGAACCAAAAATTAAATCTGACAGAGCTTACTTTCGTTTATGTTTTGTCACAAAATGTTTCCCATGATAATGACGTGATCAAAGTTTAGGCCTACATTCGTCTGTGTTTGGGTCGTCACTCTGAAGTGATGAAGTAAATTATCTGTACTGTAGGTCTACCTGATAAAACAATTCCACTGCCATTAGTTTTCTTTCGAAAATACAACAACCCTAATGAAATGCTTATTTCCCTATTTGTTAATCCTACTCTATATCGGCCAACTAAGGTTAAAACACAGTGTAGATATACATGTACATATGGACAGGAGTGTGATGGAGAATAAATCAGTTAAAAATCGTTTTATAAAAAGTCTCCCAGGCCAAAATTTGACATTAATATTAAAAGCTTCCGAGCACTGTGCAAGCATTGGCTCTCCTGAAATACCCACTCAATGGTTATGGAATATTTTAATATACTCTATAATTACAAAAATCAATTTCATGTCAGTTTTAAAACCACAAAGTTTCGAGTTTATGAAATTGATTTTCTGTATTAAAGTGTATACAGTGCACATGATTGTCGAACCTAAAAATTCACTTGAAACACTCGAACTGATAACTGTATCAACAGTTAGGAAAGGAAACATGATCTTTTCTACATATTGTAATTGCATATTGAGCTGTACTAAGGGCTACAGTACTAAACAACTGCATAGTAAATTTTCTCTGATTTAACATACCCAATTGTAAAGCAAAATATCATAATTGGTTTTCAGTTTATTTGTGAAAAATTTTTGCTGAGATGCATTTATAATTTACATTTTCATAAGTTAGATAGTGAATAACATATTCATAATTCAAGTAACAAAACAAATCCTTTTACACTATAGAAATAAGTAAATCATATGAAAGATATTTTATCCCGACTGTAATATTGTTTGAAATGCCAACATAATATTTTTGCTCCCTAAAACTTCTTGTTCATAACGGAAAAATCCTGAGAGACATTCAGTGCTGTAGTTTCAACACAATAACTAAAATGAAAACAGTATGCATTTTGGTAAAATATAGATAATCAATGGTATGTTTTAAATTAGTCGCCTTCCAATCAAGGATTGTCAATCAATTGATTAGTGTAATAGCTGCATACATGTAGTAGCATTTATTTCTTATGTTCATGATCCAATATGCTTTGATGTATATATCGCATCTAGCAAGAAAAAAACCAGCATGGCCGAGAGTGAGGAAATGGCTGATAATGCTGTTAGTATCGATGATCAAGCTAAGGCTGCAGAGGAAACACTGCATCTTATCAAAGAAAGTCTGAAATTTTATGACTCAAAAGGTTTGAAAACTCTTATCCTTGTAGAAAAAATATCTGACCAGTCTATATAACACCCTTTTCTATGTACTACACAAACTTTGTAACACCCTTCTCTATGTACTACACAAACTTTGTAACACCCTTCTCTATGTACTACACAAACTTTGTAACACCATTCTCTATGTACTACACAAACTTTGTAACACCCTTCTCTATGTACTACACAAACCTTTGTAACACCATTCTCTATGTACTACACAAACTTTGTAACACCCTTCTCTATGTACTAAACAAACTTTGTAACACCCTTCTCTATGTACTAAACAAACTTTGTAACACCCTTCTCTATGTACTACACAAACTTTGTAACACCCTTCTCTATGTACTACACAAACTTTGTAACACCCTTCTCTATGTACTAAACAAACTTTGTAACACCCTTCTCTATGTACTAAACAAACTTTGTAGCACCCTTCTCTATGTACTAAACGAACTTTGTAACACCCTTCTCTCTGTACTACTATAGGTTTCCTTCCCCATACTCAGTTCGTACCTCAAAGATAAACACAACTCTTAAGACATCGGAAGGGTCATACTGGGAACTTTAATGGAAAATGGCCTAATTGACTGAGAGTCTTGACAATCAAAATAAGAATTAAGATTAAAAGAGTAAGTGCTCGATACAACTGTTTGCCGCCAACTCATTATTATCGTACCAATAATAATTACCTACAGATTTTCAACATACAAAAATCGCATTTCTCTCGTAATGTTCATTACACATTAAATGGTTATATCAATCAAAACAGGCGGCGTTTCTGTGAGGAAATATTCTAGATTTTATATGTTTAAGTTAATCTGTTTTAATGTACATTTTCAAGTTAACACAGACCCTTTTTCTTATCTGATAAAGTGGTGAAAATATACCAACACTTAACCTCCTTTCTCTTAATTAGAACTTTCTGACAGATTTTGTTTATCATTCTTTTATGTATTGTTTAAGATTTAAATCATAATTCATTTCACTCACTGAAGATTATATGTGAATTAAAGTTTATCTTATAGTTTTCGTAACATATAAATTATGAAAAAATTACAAAAATATGTCGAATGATAGAATATATACGTGCCATAATGATGATATAATGTGCGAATCAGTGCCGTATGTTTGCAATAATTGCAATAAAAACCGGCTGTGTGAAGTTAGCTCAACATACGACATACGACATACGACATTCAAATATTGAATGTTCAGCCGCTGAACATACGACATACGACATTCAGATTTTGATTTTGAATGTTCAGCGGCTCGACATACGACATACGACATTCAAATTTTGAATGTTCAGCCGCTGAACATACGACATACGACATTCAGATTTTGATTTTGAATGTTCAGCGGCTCGACATACGACATACGACATTCATATTTTGAATGTTCAGCCGCTGAATATACGACATACGACATTCATATTTTGAATGTTCAGCCGCTGAACATACGACATACGACATTTACCAGCCAACGAGGTAACTTTTGAATGTTCAGCGGCTGAACATTCAAAATTTGAATGTCGTATGTCGTATGTCGAGCCACTGAACATTCAAAATCAAAATCTGAATGTCGGATGTCGTATGTTCAGCGGCTGAACATTCAAAATCTGCATGTCGTATGTCGTATGTTGAGCCGCTGAACATTCAAAAGTTACCTCGTTGGCTGGTAAAAACACAAGATATGAAGTTTTGAATGTCGTATGTCGTATGTTCAGCGGCTGAACATTCAAAATATGAATGTCGTATGTCGTATGTTCAGCGGCTGAACATTCAAAAGTTACCTCGAAGGCTGGTAAAAACACAAGATATGAAGTTTTGAATGTCGTATGTCGTATGTTCAGCGGCTGAACATTCAAAATCTGAATGTCGTATGTCGTATGTTCAGCGGCTGAACATTCAAAATTTGAATGTCGTATGTCGAGCCGCTGAACATTCAAAATCAAAATCTGAATGTCGTATGTTCAGCGGCTGAACATTCAAAATCTGAATGTCGTATGTCGTATGTTGAGCCGCTGAACATTCAAAAGTTACCTCGATGGCTGGTAAAAACACAAGATATGAAGTTTTGAATGTGGTATGTCGTATGTCGTATGTTCAGCGGCTGAACATTCAAAATCTGAATGTCGTATGTCGTATGTTGAGCCGCTGAACATTCAAAAGTTACCTCGTTGGCTGGTAAAAACACAAGATATGAAGTTTTGAATGTCGTATGTCGTATGTTGAGCTAACTTCACACAGCCATAAAAACCGGGAAACTACCCGGTGATAACAGGACATCTCTAATGTGGTGCTCAAATCTCTATAGAACAATCAGACGCGAAAACAATAAGTCATACACGCCTATGCAAAGCGGGTTTGTCTTGAAGAATGGGGAAATGGCGATCAGGAGTGGACAAAATCAAAACATCTGTATCAACGTGAGTCTATTAAACAAAACAAACTGAAAGATATGTTAAACGTGAAAAGCCACCATAAATAGGCAGCGTAACATTTCGATATTTGATATACAAACCCATGCTTTCGTGTATTATCTTGCGGTTAATGGTCTCTTTTTAGATGTTTATGACATACTTTACTTATGAATAGTTGCCGTTACTTGGCAGATTTTAAGGAAATTAGATTAAGATGTACCCATAGGGGATGATGAAGATAAGCTTGATAAAGTTTCATATCTGTAAACAAAAACATATGATTTAATCTTTGGCTTGATAAAACATACAGAAATTTGAACACTTCAAGATCATATGCCTATTTTACCGTATAGAGGGAAATTTTAGCGGTCATAAAATTTGGCGATTTGGTCATGAAAACTGAAAGTTAAATTTTGGCGGGTTAAAATTTAGCGATTTCCCTTAAATCTAGGGTTTTAATTTGGCGTTGAGCATATATATTACCTACTGATATGTATAGATAATTATGTTATGTCCATACATCCAATTCATGTTGATTAAGTGTGTTGTGTATTATCGATCCTCTGTCTCGAAACCGGAAACTATTACCAAAAAATTTCAGACGAACACATACATGTAGATTTGTCAAATTAGTGTTTATATGAGTATGTGTACAAGCAACAGACAAAGAGAATTTAATCAACCGTAAGATATCGCCGTGGTCATCTATTGTATGATGTGTATACGTACAAGTAAGTTAAACAATTAGTCTACAGGTAAAGTGTTAACATCAGTTCATTGAATGGTATGGGTAGATGGCTTTGTTTTCACAAAAAAATAATAATGCGATATATATCATACTTGTATTGCTATACATGTAACGTGAGTAGTTGTTCACTAGCTATTCGTATTACATGTACCTATCGGCATTTTGGACGACAGTTGCCAGGCAACAACCAACGTTATGCACCAGTCGTTACTCTCTTGAGTTATCAAAGATAAATGGCGGTCGGAACGGAAACTATTAGGGAAATTGAATTTTTCGCGTCTTTTTATTTGGCGGTGTTAAAATTTGACGGGTTAAATTTTGGCGATCTTTATACGGACCCGCCAAATCGCCAAATTAAAGCCCCGCTAAAATTTCCCGCTATACGGTAATTGATCTAATTTACAACACAAAAAGAAGCGTCCTTTGGGGAAAGCTATGGTTAACATGAATACATAAGGTTATTTGAGAGTGTGCCAACTTGAATTGGGTTATTCAAATACATACATTTAAATACATCTAGCAGGATACTAAGTAGTTATTCAGAAAGGCTAGACGAGCATATAAGACATGGTTACATAATCCATAGCCATAAACACAAGGTGAACGCTTGGCTCAAGTGCCAATTTGGAGCCAATAACTGATGAGACATAAGAAGAAAAAATGTGGTCCAAGACGAAAAGAAATAAATATTACAGACGTCTTTTACAATCCTATAGTTTGCGACGTAAGGTGCAGTTTTTATACAAATATCGAAAAGATGTAGATTCAATATATTGCACAGTTTGCAGGCAAACATTTTCGCAACACTTACTATTGTATGACGGCAGTCAGCTCTCAAAGGACACATGGTATGACAATATTCAGGTCTCATAGGACATACAATTATGGCATTAGTCAACGTCTCCAAGGACATACATTATGGCATTAGTCAACTTTCAAAGAATGCAAGATATGGAAATAGTCAACTCTCAAAGAATGCATGAAATGGCAATAGTCAACTCTCCAAAGACACATGGTCTTCTATTTGCCAACTGTATTGGGTATGATAACGTTGATAACTAGATGTCGAGTTCGTATAGAAGAGTCTGCTGGCCAAGGACACACGGTATTACAATGTTGATGATATCAGTGAAGACAATTAGTCCGAGTACGACGGTCAGAACTCCGACGCCTATGTACCCCATGAAGGTGGCGCTAATCCTGTCGTCTCAAACGGATGTCGTCCGTCTTTTGGTGGAAGACAATGTCTTTTTATCTATCCTCAATTCCGCTGTGACATTCTTGGTTAATTGCTTAACTATCTCTGAGCTAGCTGTCAGATTTACTGAAGACAGCTGATTTCTAGACTGTTTCCAACACCCTGCACAGGAATATGTAGTTTGGCCTTGTGAAGCATCCTGGGCAGCTGGCAGAGATATGTCTGTGTTAAAATCACTCCATGGCGTAGGAACAGATGACGTCACATCCGGTGTTGTGGTGAGATCTGGTATTCTGGTTGTTTCTGTTGTAATCCCTTGTATGTGAGAAAACATAACAATTTTGTCATTATGTTGTGTACGAAATACAATATGTATTCATATCATATCGAACATAAAACATTTATTTAGCATCATTTCAGTAATCAGCACTAAACAGTTTTATTACATAATGCGTATGATTTTCCGTATCTATAAACATAAGGTGTGTTTTGAACTACTGCACGGCTAAAATGACTATTGCACGGTCACGTGCGAAATGTTGAACACTAGTGACGCTTTGGAATTTAGTCACATGCAAACTATTGAACACCTGTGACGTTTCGGAATGTCGTCCTATCCTTTCAAGCGTCTAAGTCACTCAGATGTCAACACTGCCGACGACAGTCATGGTGACTTCTAGACTTACAGAAAGGTCGAGATGTCAAAGATTCTAGACTATTGCATGACCCATGATATATATGTATACTATATGCTACAGTTGTTAAAAAAATGTATTAACCTCATATTGCTGAACGCTTTCTTCAGGTTGATAATATTAATATGATAGAAGTTATATTACTCAAACAATATGATATTTGAGAGCGTGACGTTTTGATGTCTATACTGTCACATTAACCAGACTCTTACCATCTCGGACACTACATATGTCAGAACTAGTACCAACCTGAAGAAAATGTTCCAGAATATTCGATGTAAGTTTTGACAAGTTGTTGTCATAGATGTACGAAAGCTCGAGAACCTTGAAAAGAAGTTAGCGAGACACAAAACCACGTAGTGTTTACGCTACGTTGTAGGGCTTTAGAAATAATACCTTCTTAAGTCTTAATATTAGATGCCCGATATATATTACATTATCAATGCGGGGAAGATCATTAGTAAAGTGAATCTAGTGAGGGAAAGAAAACGCGTTATTAACAACATAAATAACGCATTTAATAGCAAGAAAACACAACTTACCGCTAAGCCTACCGAGTCACTATCGAGTGACATACTCGCGATATGAACACGCATATGAAGCGAATAGGGGAAAGATCGTTCAACACCACAAAGGACGCTATTTGACGAAGTTGAAACGTATGACAGAGGGATCTACCAACAATAGCACAAATGGAGAATTGAATGAAACCATGTTTAATAAGTGAGTTATTGGCATCTCTAACAAACAGCTTACAGATAACGACAAAACTCTACTTGTTAAGGGTTTCAGCTATGACATCGTCCCAGACAAAATTCCAGTTGATTGTAGCCACAGCACAGGCGTGTACGGATTTGAGCTATGCCGAGGCTGATAAACTGAGATCACTGAGTGGCCGGTGTCTTAAAATCTACCAAAGAATTACCAGCAGACAACATATCAAAGGAAGGACGATTGGCGCTCAGACAATTAAGCAAAGAAATATCAATCATGATTTTACCAGCAGACAAGGGCAAAGCCACAGTTGTCATGGACATTGCCGAATAGGAAAAAAACGACAACAACGCATATGAAAACGATTCAAACGGCGACTGGTTGCTATCTTATCAAAACGTAGGCAAGAAAATGATATCACTGAATAACAATTAAGACATATGTATCCCACTGCAGAGAACACCCCAAGAATGTAGTGCACACCAAAGATCCATAACAAAGAAAACTCTCCACGGCCCATAGTGGACTATGCTGGTTCCATTGGTTACAATATAACCAGGTCACTAGCAGACATTCTAGGACCACTTGTGGGGACAGCAGAACATTATGTCAAAAACTCGAAAAACCTTGCCGAAAGTACTCATCCAAAAAGATCAGGAATTTATTTAACACAATGTACACCCCTTGACAAAACACTTCGGATCAGTCGGAGCCGCCTGAAGCATGACCGGTCATTGCTTAAGAACACCAGTCTCCATATCCAAGACATAATGGATTTGCTAGAATTCGTACTCACAACAACATGCTTTGTGTTTAGAGTCCCCATCTATCAGCAGCGGTTTAGTACAGCCATGGATAGTCTAGTGTCTCCGATTGTGGCCAACGTATTCATGAAGCACTTGGAAAGGGGGCTAAAACCACGGCCCCGTGCAATTCAAACCTAGTCTATGAAACGATATGTTGATGACATATTGAATATAGTCAAGAAAGGGTCACAGAACTACACATATTATAACACCGTAGATATCACCAACAGCATCAAGTTCACCTGTAAGGAGGCACTTACAGACCATTTTGGGCAGCAAAATCACATGATTGGCTGGAAAAATTCAAAACTCGTCTACAGGGAAAACAACCTGTCCATGTAGTTGGCAGGGAGGCCATCTGGATACGCAAAGTGTAGCACGATTCGACTACAGTACATCATATCATCTTGTACAAATTTTTGATTCTAATTTATTTTTACCATCTCGCCACACTGTTTTCGAACTTGGTGTCTAAAGGATCATGATAGAGACGAAACCTCCTAAAAAGTCAGTCGAGTTTATTGGCATCTCGGACACTACCTATGTCAGTGCTAGAACGTTTCACATTGGTTATTAGTCTGATGAAGGTGACATTGTACTCAAATATCATATTGGTTGTGTTATATAACTTCGATTATATCCAACCTTATAATTGCTATATTATTAAGTTTGAACGTACTTATCCCCTACACACAAGGATCGTCGAAGACGGTAGCTGATGACAGGATCTTACAGGTATAGGATGTCTCACAGAACTCTATGGTGATATCTTCAGTTCCCGGCATCAAACAGTTCGTCACAGAGGTGTTCCCGGCACATGGCGCCACTTCCGTTCGACCGAAATTGGCATCAAGGATATGTATCGAAAGACCGTCGGAACAAGCTAAAGAGAAATAATCCCCATCACAGGCGAGACGTGTGGACGCTGAATCTGTTACTGGGTAAACACACCAACATAGGTAATTTACTTTGAACTCGAAATAACAGCAGCTCAAATTTAAGTAGGGCGATAATATATATGATACAATGTGTAAGACTTATGATAGTATATAACACACAAAAGTCTTTTATTGCTTTCAGTCGATCATGCCTTAAGACTTAGTTACTTATTCTTTTTCTTAATGGTATTTCGACGAGGCAATTTTATGATGTCTTTTGCGATTTATTTGTTTTACATTACTGTAGGTGCAAATCATTTGTGTGTATGATATAGAATCCAAAAGAAAGAGAGAGTCCCGTGTGTCAACGATATATTGTCATAATAGTTATGTTATGTGTTTATATTATCAACGGTATATTGACAGAGAGATTTTCATGCGTTAATTCTGTCAATGGTATATTGTCATAGTGTTGTTACTAATATTGTTGGTTATTTTACGCTTTTAGATGGAGGAGATACTCCCTTTACCAGTCCTGTTTTATAGTTGTATTCCGGATTTATGTCGTTAGTCACCGATTTCAAAGCTCACTATAACCGGAAGTAGTTCAACATGTGTTTGACAGAAAACGCCTGATTTTCTGCTCCGGCAATTCAAACTTTAACTAAGATAAATGGTCCCCCCAAAGAGTTAATAATTCCCTATCCCTATTGCATATATGTGATATTTAGTTTTTTCATGTTTCTTGTAAACATATCATTGTATTCAGTTATGTTTCAAACATGATTTCTTGTCAGGTTATCATAATGAAAACATGTCGTCATTTCGTCCGAATTTTAAATATGTATTTCCAAGAACCATAATCATACAAGGAGAATGCCGAAAACTCAAAACATATGTTGAGGATTTTGTTGAAAATACCTAAACCTAGAAATATATTAAAATAACAAAAACCAAACATATATAATGAGAATACCATGTAAATTAATCGGCAAACGTTGCTCAATTTCATTCGATCACTAACCCACAACACTCATTACAAGGGTGATAATTCGTTACCTCTGCTTCACATAATCTATAGTTATATCGTGATCATTGTTGCTATTTATATATATATAAGCTAAGACGATGGTAAAGTTGGTTGAAAACCTACTTATTTATAATGTAAAAATTGCTATATATTCATTGAATAGCTGTAATAACTGTAGTTATGACAAAATGTTCTGTGAAATGTATATGAAGTTTTAGAGTATATTATTAAGCACGTAATATTTGTTTTATTTTAAAGGCCATGGGTTTTTAGTAATAGAAGACATTTCATTGATAACGGATTCATCCCTAACATCTATGATTCAATCAAGCAGTTCATAAATACCAACACCGAGTATGTCAGACTCACCCGAATACACTTTTCGATGCTCCAATAGAAACATTGGAAAACAGTCACCGTATATACCTTCAGCAATATATGACAGAATCGAGTCTATCTAAATTGATTTGTTACAACTCTCGCATGGCGTTTATCATTTTGATAATTTTTAATATTTATAAGTCATATACACATATCTATATATTTAAATAACACATTTAATATTGCAAAGTAAATATGTATCGACTGCTATCTCGGGAGGAATAAGATGACGACTTTTAATACTTTGCCTGTTGCTGAATATTTGTTTCGTACAAAAGATCGGTATGATACAATTAGACGCATACCAACCTTTAAAGTTGTAAGTTACGATACAGATCGCTATTATGGTAATCCAGGCTGACCCCATCACTAAAATACACTTGCTTCACAGGTGCCATTCGCCCATCACATATTCGATATCAATTTCCATTATATACTTTCTGTATCCATTATATATTCTCTGTAGTTTCCGATCACTGATGAAACACCTGATATATATTCTACATCAAAGTGATGAAGTTAACACGACAATAACAAATATGACCTGACGCGTACACTTCCATATAAAGTAGCTATAACGGAATGTAATATACCATTGACATTGTACCGCAGTCACGTGAACATATTCAGCCTGGCCAATATTCTTGATACTTAAGTATGTTCATATTACCTGATCGGTACAACACTGTCAGCATCACTTGTTTATTGGGTCGCTATTGGTTGCGTGAGGTAAGGGTATGATACATTCATTACCAGCTGTCTCGCTGTCGTTACCTGTAATCAAGTGTGATACTTACTTGTCGGTGCTTCACATAATCACCGACAGTAAATACTGACCTTAATTACTTAAGTTTATGATGCATGTTATGTTTTCCTGCTGGAGAGTATTGTAACATGGCCATACATCAACTTCTGGCTCTTGATATTGCACAATAAAACGTGTTTTATTGTTCTCTTCCTACTCAATAATTGTGTGACTAGGTCGAAGATTGTTCCATTCAAAATTGACATGAAATAATATAACTCCCAGGTGACAAAAGGTTGTCAAGCATTACCACGCTTTGACGGATATGTCGTGTACCCAGAATTTGTACAGTCGCCATTTCCAGATATAGTAAATGCATTTGCTTGTTATTAACGTACAAATCAACGTCATTGAAGTTAATAGGTTTGATAAAAAATATAAAAGTACAACAATGCTATAAATGAAATATTTACTCGGGGTCAAATAGATGTTCGGGAAAGATACTAAAGTGTTTTCTGCGACTTAAAAGATGAACCACCTTTTAATTTAAATAAAAAAAAAACAATGTCATGTTCTAAAAATGTTGCCGCAATGACAAGTCAAACTTCATACCAAAACGAAAATATAGATATTCTCTAATGTGATTATTTTGTCAACCATATATTTTTGTCTTTGTCAACGTGCATCTCATGAAACCCTGTGTTGAAATATTTCCCCTCGGCTGTGAACATCTATCAAGAAAATCTTCAACCTGATTAAAATACACATCACTATACATTTCATAACGAAGTGTATAATAAAGATCAATATTTTCATCAGATTGGAAAATCTTGATAATTTGAGCCCGTGAAGACCAGTTGGTGACATTTTGGTTTTATAGGCTTGAACATTTAATCAACTGTGATTCTTACACCCCATAGGCTGACAAAGCAGGAATGTTACTATCTAGAAATAGGCAATCAATAATAGCAAAATAGAAAACATTACAATTACGTTACAGATTGTTCCTGTTCATTACGTTGAAAGTAGTGGTCGGTGTGATGCTATATCCATCAGTCGCATTGTAACGAGAGATCGGTGTTATCGGATGATATTTGTAGAGTCTTCATTAAACTTAAAGCCAGGGTACATCACCTTTATCGCTTGCATAAATCCCGTTAAATACTGCTGTGTATTTCGTTTTGTGTGTTAATTTGTTAATATGATTATCATAATAAACCAAATGTCAAATCAAAACATTTTATTATGCAACAAACTAATAAACAAAATCAATATACAGTTGAAAATTACTGTACAATAAATTATCTGTATTTTTGCTATGGTATATTAATTAGTAAACTGACTGGAAATCATGTAACTAACACGTTGGTACACTTTGGAAAAAACATATATCGATCAAATACCAATAACTTTCTTAACATCATCGGTATATCATAAAACATTAACCTAAAATTGTCTTCATATTAATCCCAACAAGAATTATCCTCTGTGACTACTTTTCGGTTGAGCAGAACATCACGTCTTCATTTTCTGGTTCTTCTCCACAAGTCCAATATTTCCACCAGATAATTCTGATGTCACTAATCCTATGATATTTATGGATTTTCAGTGATGAATTTAGCTAGCGCTATAACGGCTTGCATTGTCTCCTGACCAGAAGGAAGAATCTGGTCCTCTGGCAGTAGGAATCCGTGCTGACCTTTGTCCCTCAGCTCAACTCCATATGAATACTTGATTTTCCGGTCTCCGTACGTCCAGTCTGCACTGCTGCCACTTGACACGTCTGTGAATAAACAAAAATCAAAAACAAGTGCAATTAAGGACAATACATGGACAATAGGAACCAACGTTATATAGCAACGATTGGTGAAAGACAATGAGACAATACAGTAACAATAGAAAAACGACAATACAGAAGCAATAGGAAAACGACAGTACAGTAACAATAGGACTATAGCAATACAGTGACCATAGGAAACCAGCAGTGCAGTGACCATAGGAAATACAGTTTTAAGATATTGCTGCTCACATTACCATTACAAAATGTGAGACAATATACTCACATATTATGTTAGCAATACTGCCGTGTTCATATTTTGTTCCATGGACGGCTTCCAATGCGTCACAAGCGGCCTTCCCCCCGGCGTCCTGGAAAGGAAATATGTTCGAATGATAAGATAACAATACTGATAAGCGAGAGTGACTTCTATTGTTCTTTGTTTTCTTCTATGTCCGGATTGAGAATATAAACATGAGTGTCCTATAAGTAGGCTTAATTGACATTAATCCAATTGAGGTATTTTATTGGGGAAATACTTATGTATACGACACAGAGGAAGAATAGCTAGAACTTCAACAAAAATAACTGACAACAAATTCCATGTCCTATCTATCCATGGCCATATGGTGGAATATTTTCTTCGGTATCGACAACTTTCTTACTTGAATACTTTAGGAAACTAGGGACAACGTTTTTCATACCAAATCTTTATAATCCTCTGGCAGCTCAGTTGTCCACCCCCAGGGACTCATCCAAAGCTCGGAATAGCTGTGGAAATCGATAAATCCTTTAACATTTTTGATTGTCTTGATGTAGTCCGCAACTCCTTTGACTTCGACCTCGGAGAATGGTTTAGGACCGCAGTATAGGTCAGAACACGGGTCTTTACTTGCTCCCTCCTCTGTCAAAACAGGACATGCGCAAACATAGGAAATGTAAACATTTGTATTAACCTATGCGTCAACCTAGATTTCATTTTGAGGGTATGACCGGATTTGAGCTGGATTTGTATGGCGGGTGACGTCGATGAAGCAGGAATTATCGCTTATCTTCCGAAAGATTTTTTCTTGTTATAAAAATGATTTTTTTGATAAAAAAATAATATTAAAAATAAGTTAAACTTTACTTTCAAAAATTGATTTTCGTATTTTTTAGAAAAAAAACTACACGTTGAATATCCAAATTAATTTCTTGAAACCAAATGTTTTAATTCTTGATGCTTTTTTAATACATAGAAAATAGTGAGTTAAAAACCTAGTAATGCTGAAGACAGACACGTTTTAAAGGAAGTTTAGTAGGTCGGCGATTTAACAAAACTTAAGGTTACGATACAAATCGTAGCTTAAGATGCTTAGTAAAACTCAGCCCTGGTCTTATTCTCCTTATATTTTTTCACGAGTTACCATGCAAATTTATACTTTTTGTTCTTATTTTGCACTCGTTAAACGATCCTAAGTAAGAATTACAGTTTCGTTAATACATCGATAGTGTCCGTTGCTTAAGTCGGTTTTGATTTCCACACGTTAAGCATCACATCCCTAGCATCACGGAATACTCCTTGAAGGACGACATCTTTACACGATACAGTTGGAAGGATTATTAGATATATTTATATCTTCATTACCATTACTAAATCATGCTTAAAGTGTTTTAATGGTATTGCTTGTTAGCTATCCGTCTGATAACAACGATTATCACAATCTACGATTTGGTGTTACTTTAGTAAACACAAACACTGCAACATCACCAACACTTACCGCACCATTTGTAATCCCAGTTTCGGTTCGGATCCACTCCGGTACACAATCCGTGTTTAGACATAGTCTTCCTCCACATCCGGTCCTGCAGCACCATTCGACAAAGATTTGCTAGATGTTAGTATACTTCAAGTGTGTTTATTATAAGAGAATTGGACACTTATCTCGCATGGTGTTTTCAGTAATGTAAACCTGACACAACGATGACCACTGACAGATGTAAGAGTTGTCTTAACTCAGATTACTCCGCGCGTCTTTAAAAATGGTAGTTGCTGCTCCTGCTTAGCGCTCAGCATATTAGGAGTGGGACGACTGGTTCGCCTGTTGTCAGTATAATGTGACCGGGTGGGGTGTGCTGCTGGGTGACTTTGGCAGTATGCTTCAGTGAGGTAGCACTACAAATCGGCAAACGTTCCGGCCTATCACAAGGAGACTTAACACGAACATACCGCAGTCTCCCAAAACACACATTCGCACTCGCCACACGCATGCATGTCGCACGCACGGGATGCCGTCCTTAAATGACCTTAGCTGTTAATAGGACGTTAAAGCAATAAACCAAAACCAAACCACGCGCCTGAAATGCTATGAAGATATAGTCTATTTACATAGCAATCTTACAAAGGCAATCTCTTTTCATGAGATATGAAAGATGTTTCTTACATAATAATCGTATATAGCCAAACTGAACATGGCATATATATGAAAGAAATACTGTATATGTATCAAAGAAAATCCAACAGGTAATAAATAATGATGTCATTAAAAATCACCATGCCTGCTTTAAATTTTCAATAATCCAGTATTTATGAATAAATGTGTCAAAGGTACCAAAGGGTTTATTTCCTTGCTATATTGATAATCATTGCATCCTAGTAATCTTAACAAAACAAAAACATGACAACTCCTTGCTTGTTACCTTCTAGATATACTTTCTGGTTTAAGCATGTTTCAACTAGAACTGTCGCCAGGATGGCTGACTAATACCCCCGCAATACGTCATGGCGATAACAATTTTTTTAATGTAATCAAGGAAAACCTGATTATGACCAGTTACCATGGCAACTGAATTCTGGAATTCAAACAGCCGTATTCACATCTATACATGTTCCCAAACATGAATGTGGAGTTTAGTGAAAATCGGTTCACAGGTTTAGGAGAATTTATTTGGACAAGAAAAACATGTTACTAGTGACCAGTTATCATGACAACCAAATTTTCTGAATTAAACAGCTGCATGCACATCTACACATGATCCTCTATATTTATGTGAAGTTTCATTGAAATCGGTCCTTCGGTTTAGGAGTTGTCCGCACAAACTCAAAGTTATGGTTCTTATCGGAAAACCTGTTTATAGTGACCAGTTGCCATAGCAACCATAATTTTAAGAAAAAGAAAGTGAGATGCACATCTACACATGATCCTCTATATTTGTGTGAAGTGTCATTGAAATCGGCCCTTCGGTTTAGGAGGAGTTGTCCGGACAAACTTAACGTTATGGTTCTTATCGGAAAACCTGTTTATAATGACCAGTTGCCATAGCAACCATAATTTTGAGGAAAAGAAAGTGGCATGCACATCTACACATGATCATTAATATTTGTGTGAAGTTTCATTGGAATCGGCCCATCGGTTTAGGAGGAGTTGTCTTGACAAAATGTATCTACAGACAGACGGACAGACTGACAGACAACCTGCAATTTGCTGCAGTTTACTCTTCAAAATAGCTGAATAATTATTCAAATAATTTTGAATTATAAAGATACATATCATAGATGTCATAAAGATAACAGTACCCCGTTCCAGGTGCGTTCGTATCCGTCCACATTGAAGACAGGGAGTATGTACCAGTCATAGCTGTCAACAAATTCTTTCATAGCCGAGTCACTGTCGTATGTGTCCAGCATCTGCAACAAAACAAACACAGAATGCCGTCATGACAACGGAACATTAATTTGGACTTAAAAACACGATACAACAAGGCAAAATGTAAACATAATGTGAATTCACATGAAGACCATGATAAAGTACAAGAAGAATAAGACAAAATGTCCCGGAATGGTATTTTTACCGACAACAGAGAAAACAGACGAGAGTGAGAGAGCTGAACACGTCAATATTATAAACTATTGGTAAAGAGAAAGCTGAACATCGCCACTCAACATACCAATGTCAAAGAGAAAACTGAAAAATGCGATAACAAAACATTGGTGAAGATCGAGAAAGCTGAAAAACGCAACACAACAAAACAATTGCCGAATGAGCCTGTAGAATAAATGATGAAATACCTGTTTGTGACATGTTAAGTTAGAGAAACAACTTACCTGTGCTGTCATGTATACAACAGTGGCTGGTGATATCCACTCCCGAGCGTGGATCCCTCCTTCCATCCAGAATGCTGGTCTAGGATTAGGAGTGTTCTTGGTGCTGATCTACACATTTATATATTGATTCAAAATATAGTATATACGTATGTCAAGTAACATGAAACAGATTTAACATAACAAATAACACATCTGAGCTATAAAGAAAAGATGAATAAATAAATGCATTGAAAAGTTTAATCATCTCGCGTCAATAAATGGTATTTGCAGCCATCATTATATGTTTGATCAAAAAAGGTCTAATTTGAATTCGTTTCAATGAACAATTCAAATTTTACACTATCAAACATTCCTTTGTTAGATTATAAGTTTTTAGATTCTGTAATTCAAAATTGGCAATCGTCCAGACTAGTTACTCACAATTTGACAGATTGAAATGCAATAAAACAGATACTTCGTATAAGGCAGGCAGCAAATGATAACGCCTACATTCCCGAATTTTCTTTAGAAAGTCTCGTTAAGAAGTTCTTGTAAAATTTAGGAAACTCTACTTAAGAAGGACATGCATAATCTTGAAATTGTTCCTGAGCAGTCATTTAACATTAAAGAATTCTCCCCAAATCTTGAGAATCTGTCCTTGAAAATGCGTGTCTTAGATTACCTTAATGCCATTAATGGTACGATTCTCGTAGGATTTCGTTATTTCAAACAATGAAGCTTTGTCGCTGTACGTATCAGTGATGTTCTTCATCCACGACTCAATCTTATAAAAGGAAACATATAGCATAACACATGTTCTCATGTACCAATTAATATAAATCATCTCGTGTTTTGACATCCTTACCTACGATAGCGACAAGCTCAAAAGTTCACTTTAAAAGATCATTTGTCCACATAATAACACCCCTTCAGTCCGCGTTGTTCCAGAGTATCTAGAGTATCTGTAGTGCCCATTGTAAACGTCTAAACTATATATCTAGAAACACGTACTAGTGCGTAATGTTAATTTTAATGCCTGACATTGAAGGAAACAACTGTTTGCTTCAACAAATTCAGCTGGGTACTTTTACTTGAAACGGACTACCGTAAACATACATGTTTTAGCCGTAACCTTATTTTAGCGCTGCGCTGCTTTCCGTTAGGCGCTAAACGTTACGTGCGCCAAAGTAAATCAATTTACAGTTTTTGTCATGAAAAGATATGAGTTAATATCCAGACATATATTAATATTTCTATGATTTTATTTTTGTGTTTTTACGTAGCAATGGATTTGTTTTCTGTTCTTAGCTGGAAAAGGATAGCTCGCAACCCGTGGTCTTGGTGCTGTTCACGATATCATTTAAGAATATTAATTGAGATGTTTTTGTTTGTAGTTTTTTTGTTTGTTTGTTTTTTATTTATTTATTTATTTATTTATTTATTTTTTTGTAAACTTTTTTTGAAAGTAAAATAAACTTTCCGGGCAGAGGTATTCATCTTGTTATGGTGCTAATAACTACGACCTGGGGATAAAATGATATTGTCTGTTTACTGTGGTGACCAGACAGTTGAGCACATAAACAATGTTAAAGACTGTTGAAATCACCGCAAGACTCACAGCTGATAGACTTTGATATTTAAAATACTCATATGTTACCCAAATGATATATCATTGCTCCTTTATTGTATTGTGATTCCCACTAAGCATACTGTCAAATGCATCCTCAATAATCATATAGGAAACTTCAAATTATGATTTTTTTTATACAATAACCCCAACAACAAGTCTGGCATACCTCGGTTAGACGATGATACTTGTTATATTCGAAGTCAGCCTCTGTACCAATTTGGACATGTTGTTTCTGGGCGTCTATCTTCTCCTGAAGGTCGTGAATGAGGACAACGGGATAGATTCCCCACAAAGTGAAGGAGGCATACAGATGCTGAAACAGCGCTGGGGCTATACTGATGTCTACGGGTACACCTACCTGGCGAGGCGCGATCCAGAAATCTATCTGCATAATCAAAATAGAAAAAGTGAAACAGAAGTCATAAAAGCTGTACTTAAGGTATGCTGTCCGCTTTAATTCTGATTAATCCAATTGTTGGTATTGACACTGTATTCCAAATAACGATGATTAAATGAGCCATTTTAATTCAAGTACCATGTTGTTCGCTGTGGTCAGAACAGTTTGAATATCAATTTCGATATGGGTATGTGTGATATATCTGAAATACCTTATCATGCCCGGTTTGTTCTTGAAGAGATTTGAGAGCCAACAAATGTTCACCTTTCTGTGGAACAACCCTCACTACCTTGTAGCTGCAGAGAAATAAAAATAAAAAGTTTGAAATCAATGCTTTAAACTTTAATTATTATTGTTTTATTATATAACTATGTTTAATTGTACGCAATCCAGTGTATTTACATCAGGGTCATGTTCGTCTATTATTTACAGTTACCAAGTATCATCACATTACAGACAGTGAACTGATTTTGTATTCTGGCAATCAATCCACTCACTTTTCGTGATTTAAATAGTTTCCTTCATCAATTCTCTCTAGAAGTTTATATGAGAAAATCGACGATGAATTAGATATTACTTTGGTATGCATGTATTTGTCATCGTCATGTACATGACTATAATGTACACTGTATGTTGTAATAGTATTTTGTCTTGAAAATATTATGTGATGTTCATATTCGTTTAACATTAAGATATAAATTGTATTTGGTGGGGATATTGAAAGTAACCCGGGCCATGAACAATCTTTTACCACGATATCATAGGCACACTGTAATGTCTAGAGCTTGATACTACGTTTAGTGAATTCTACCGATACGATAGTTAACCATTAACTGAGTCCTGGTCGTCACAACATAAGAAGCCTATTAAATCTTTAATTCTAAATTCCACGACCTATTTCTTAACTCACGGGCAGATAGAATTGGTGGAGGTATGGCCGTATGCATTAACATAAATATGACTGTATTTAGACGTTCCTTATTTCCTCATCCTAATATATATGGAAGCGAATTCCAATTAAATGGTAAAAATAGTATACTGTGTATTTTCTAATAACACACTTCAGGGATGCATTTAGAATTTTACTTTAGTCTTGATATAGTTTTGTTTATATCTGAATTTCAATTACATACAATTAAAAAAATATTTTTCTCTCCTGGTCTCGTCATTAATATAATGTAGTGGCACAATCTTATTCAGCTTGTTAACAATCCGAAACACTTGCCCTCCCGTATCGATATATCGATCAATAAGAGTTATCTGCAAATTAACATTATTTTAGTATCCGCACTGTAACATAATTGGGATGCCCCCTTAACAAACACCCGTAGTAGCATAGCTAAACACCTCAGACCTTTACTACATTTTCATTTAAGAGGTCTTACGTAATATGATCATCACGTGGATAAATACAGGCCAGTCAACATCATACATCTAAGTAACAGGGCGAAAATCTCGGCTTTGATTTACACTATTTTCATCAGCGAGGTTATCGCCTACCTGATATAGATACGAGCTGTATGTATATATCTGATAACAATGTTGTCATTTATATTCAGCGTAGTAAAGCTTTCGTAGATTTACTGCTTCTAAACAAAATCTCCATTTGTAGTTTGTTTGCTATATTTCAAATGAAGTTAATTATGTTCAGACTTGGTTTGCATGATAACGTTTTATCCTGCAAAAACTCGACAATATGAAGATTATTGTAAGCAAAACAAGTCACGTGACGATCGATGATAAAATCTGGTCATGTTATCATCTCGGCTGTTTACCTCAGGACACAATGGCCGCTCAATATGTGATTAGATAACGACTAGGGCCTAATTCTCCATCATCATCATTATCATCATCCACACTCGGTATATCACTATTTTCATGCTATACATTCAGTTACTTGCACTAATTAATAATTATTTCACATAGTGATACAAAATCACTATCATCATCACACATATCCGTACATAATTTGGTCATCATCAGCGAGAGAAAAGAAGCTAGAGGAGACAGAAAGTAAGAGAGATAGATTGGGCTAGAACTGAGACTTACCAAACGAACATCTTACATAGCTATATCAATATAATCTAGGGTCTCCCGGGAAAGTAAGTAGAGAAACATCATTAAAATAAAGAATAATAGGAATAATACACTGGACATCATATCAATTCAGAGAAACTGTCAGCCAATTTCAATAATTTCCCCCATTTTCTCCATTCTTTGTCAAAGTTCTGCTGTACATGGTCGCCCTTGCTGTTAGCAATGTGTTTTTGAAAAATATAGAAATCTGTAATAGAATTTATTAGAGCAAGTGGACTTAATATTTTATGTAGATACCTTGTCTTGTATATATAAAACTTAATCATAATCAGCATTTCATTATGCAATCAATTTGTTGTAATATTCCTATTGTTTACAATACACCAAAATGGAAACTTTTTTGTTAAATTGAAATGGGATAAAAAGCGCATCAAAAATCTTTGTGTTTCTCGACATTCCCATATGATATGAAGGATTGTTTCTCGCTCTAACTCACATATACTAAATTACAAGAGTACATATATGACTATTCACCAGGCCTACTTTAAACAAGAAAGCATTTGTTGTTGATATATGTTGAACTATTCTGTATTGAAATCATTGTAGTTTTGTGTTTTGTGTAACCCTAAATGTCAGACCAGTTCAATTCACCATCTTCAAAAATATTTTCTCCTGTAAATCCTTATTCCCTTTCACACATTTCATGAGTAGTACTATATCATTAGGAATGATTGGGTAGACTATCAACTGTTTTTCAAAGTTCATCTTTGCTTGGTATGTTCTGACAGCAGCAATCACACCCTGATATTGAAGGAAGTTTGTGTTTATTTGGTAGATCTCGGTCAATTCTTGGAATGAAAAGAAAGTGCTCGTAATGTAATTTTTTTACCAGATAATTAATTATTGTTTCTCCTCTATTGTACCAAACTTTGTAGAAAATTGTTTTTCCCAATAACTAAATTTCTATTATACCATAATGCCATGGTCAGCATGACGCTTTCCTGTTTTTCCCTTACTGTGTCTGAAGTATTGAACCTTATCCATGCTTTAAACACATCCTTCCAAAATTTGTTTTTATATTTATTCTGACATTCCTGAATAAAACCACCAAAAATGCGGAAAGAATTGAGTTAAGCTGCAGAATTAATTCATCATGGTTTGGTAAGGAAATAAATAGATGATTAAGCTTATTTTCGTGGTGTATGTGGTCATATGTACTTACTCGTATTTTTGTGGTGCGATTTATGTACTTTTTTTGTCGTGTCTTTGACTTGATGTTCTTATTTTTGTAGTGTCTGTAATTAGATGTACTTATTTTGGTGGTGTCTGTGATTTATTGTACTTGTTTTCGTGGTGTCTGTGATTGGATTAACTTATTTTCGTGGTGTCTGTAATTGGATATCCTTATTTTTGTGGTGTCTGCGATTATATGTACTCTTTGGTGGTGACTGACTGGATGTACATATTTTTGTGGTGTCTATAATTGGATGTATATATGTACTTATTTTCGTGGTGCATGTATCTGTGACTTGATGTACTTGTTTTTGTGGTGTCTATGATTGTATAACTTATTTTGCGGTGCCTGTTATTGAATTGGAATTACGGTTGCTTGCGTGACAAGTACTGATATATTTAACAAACCATAAGGATGTATTACATGGTAAATTATGAAGCTTAACAAAATACCATGAATGCTCCATGCTGTATAATATGCGGTTCTGCTTTCGTCAACGTTCCTTAACTAAGGACATTTCTTAGCTTAAACTTTACCCGCAGGAAAACACTACGGGAGTTTAGGAAGGTTCTTATCTTAAACGTTTTGCTAAAATCCAGTAATGCTTTCTTATGGGAAAAAATAATAATAATAATAAACAAATATATACTATATTTATAACCACAAATGTGCAATCTTATAGAATAAAATAATAAAGATATATCCACGAATATACTTTGTAAAGAATGTGCCATCCTGTACGACAGAACCACTCGTGAAAATATCGATATTCTGTCATACTGTCATGTGAAATATATGTTATATAAACGGGAAACCATTCAATATCCTCTCTATACTGTAATGGAACTAGGTTGAAGTGAACATTTGAGGCACCACCAATCAGTGGTAAAATCAATATGAAAATAACATTAACGAGGAATTATATATCGTATTCAAACATGTCCCGTTTTATATTTTATTTGTGGTATAGTTATCATCCTTACCCTTCATATCGGATCTGTGAACAGTGAGCCAAGGTGAGTATTGCCAGGACACCCAGCACCAATGTGTGTACCCTCATCATGGTGGATATTTAGTCTTCTCACTACTTAATCTACTTATATACAATAGTTTGGTTTATTACAATAGAGATAGCTAGTATGTATTACAGATAACCAGTCCCTTACGATGGCCGATAGCGGCCGTACATATAATACACCTAGTTATACATAAATTTGTACTAAATGACAAGTTTCATTAGGTACATTTAAAACTTTCAAAGAGAAAATATGTACAGAATGAAAAATGTACAGAATGAATTATGTACAAATAATACTTTCAAAAAGAAAATATGTACAGAATTTAAAATGTACAGAATGAATTATGTACAAATAATACTTTCAAAAAGAAAATATGTACAGAATGAAAAATGTACAGAATGAATTATGTACAAATAATTCTTTCAAAAAGAAAATATGTAGAGAATTGATTATGTACATAAAACAATCCTGAAAGAATGTATTGAATGCTCCGGAGCACGGTCGGCCATTGTAGATAACACGATTTAAGCGCTGGTTTCTCAACTGAGTGTTGTCTTACACTTATAAAAGTTGAAAATCCACTGGAAGTAAGTTGATATGGGATTTGACGAAGCATACAATTCCAATGAAAAAACGTTATCAACCGATCAACACACCTTGCCATTTGTTGCTGCATTGAGTGAAATGTAGCAATGTCCATCTGCAAGAAGTGTGTTGCGATTAAATAAACAGATGTGTTTCGATATCACCATTTTTTTCACATTCTATTTAATTTTATTCACAATAGATTTATTTACATGGGTTTCATCTCATTTAAATTTATCTTGCATTAAATAATGTAACAACCCAGATGGAATGCACGATTGTATGGCAAATTCACACCAGGTCTTTTCGACTTCCAACTAGTTAACAAAGCTCAAAGCTTCATTGAACTGTAAATCCACAATATCGTCATCAGATAACATCACACAAGCCGATTAGCTTGACCATCTTTACACCCTGGACATACGAAAACCTCACTTATCTTTGCTTTAATGATATACGCATAAGAAAGGCGCAACAAATTTTTAGATATTCTCCAATAAGCTTTTTGTAGATTGAGTTGTCTTCTGTTCAAAGTTTTCCAAAATTTTAAAGAGATGTCCACCTCTTTTGAAAGACTACTGTAGCTTTCCTCTATCAATGATCACCTCTCGTTTAATCAACACAAAGATGGTCTTTCGACCATTTTGCCCCATTGCGATGATATATAGATAGTCCCATGGTTTAAGGATCACTCCACACATAAAACACTGAACTTGGTCACTAATTCCATTGTTAAAAAACCGTCACATGCAAGGTCATATGGAGTTTGTCGTATATGACGAGGCCATTCTTTAAAAGTGTTCAAACGGCTGACAACTTGAAGCATCGAGGGATGTTTAGGAGTAAAAGGTTTTTTTAACAAATCTCCAGATATAGACACAGTCTACTTACCTTCTCTGATTGACAGACGTAGTTGACTTTTCACTTTCTTTATGGTGACTTGTTCTGCAATATCCATCCGACAATTTTATTCGCAGAGACTTGTGTAAAATCTCTTTACTTGTTACGAAATCTATTTGAGCTTGAGCCATGCTATTTCATTTTTTGATAAGTGTCTTATTTATAGTGTACTAAAAGTGATCCTTATTTCTATCAGCGTGAGGTCATTTGAATATAGAACTGGTGAAATACATAGGTAGACTACAAAGCTTTAAGGTCAGGATTTCTTACTAGATCACTCCATTTTACATCAACTTTTGTACATAATTCATTCTGTACATTTTTCATTCTGTACATATTTTCTTTTTGAAAGTATTATTTGTACATAATTCATTCTGTACATTTTTCATTCTGTACATATTTTCTTTTTGAAAGTTTTAAATGTACTTAATGAAACTTCATTTAGTACAAATTTATGTATAAATAGGTGTATTATATGTACGGCCGCTATCGGCCATCGTAGTACCCTAGTATACCTGAGTAAAGTCAGTGTTGTCACATGTCGGCTATATATGTCACATGGCCTAGTATGTCTCGTGCGCCAGCGTCCTTCTGATAAGCCACACACCTGATACGTTGCTCTGGCAATATGGGCGGTTTCGGCCACTCAGAAATAGAGCCTACCTCGCTCAGGACCTTCCTTGTGTCTGGAGTTTACCAATTGTGTCTGCTTCATTTGAAGGTAGAAACTGGGTCGTTGCGATTGTTTCCAACATCATATCTTGAAAGATGTTCACTGATGACAGATAAAAACACTTACATCTAGGTTTCATGGAATGCAAGTTAATGAAAACTATGAGCAAATTTTATGCTCGTTATTATTATCTTATAGAAAAGATTCTATTTCATTGTGCGACTTTAATTTAAATTTTTCGACATGCATTGACATATCTTATGGTTTCTTAGTCCCTGTCCCGGTTCTCATTTTAGGGACATTGAATTACTTGAGCTTGACGTAGATTAACAAGGCCGGTGTTGTCAATAAAGCAGCAGACACTGACAATTCCAAAACATCTGGTTTAATTCTTCTTGTTTTGTTTCAATAGTCTCCGTAAATCTGTCTGTATATTGTGTTAATGCTTAGCTCTCGCTTTATAGACTTAGCACATTTCTTTCTGTGTCTGAATTCTACTTTTGTTTGTAGACAGGGTCGATGCTTGCTGATAAGCCTTATTTTGAGAACGTGACATTACCCACTCCCTATTTCTGTATTCAATCAACACCATTCGTTTGTGTCTTTAGCAGGACGAGTCACTACTAACCACACCCTCCCCACCAAAGATCTCATCAGCATTTCTGTGTTTTCTTTGAGCTAATATTATATCATTACATTCCTCAAACAGTGTAGGGGAAGATGTTGTACGCAATGGAGGACCTGGCTCGTATATCTAATAAATAGCATATTAGTCTGGATGACAACAAAGTACATTGTTTTAATCGACGTTGGAATTATTCTCAAAGTCATAACTGAATAAAAACACCGAAATATTTTGCCTTAAATATGAATACTTGCTCTCATATCACGAAAGAGTGAAATCAGTCAATAATAATTTCGTTTTGCCCGTTTTGATGATCCTAAGTGCCCTTATTTATTGATACACCTTTTACCCCAGACATCATAGACGAGTCACGGATGGACAAAACAGTAGTATGATGTCCCTAGCATCAGTGACAAGTTCTAGAAATACGAAACAGCTGTATGAGGTACCTGATATCATTGGTGAGTCCTAGAAGGACGAAACAGTAGTACGATGTCCTTAGCATCACTGACGAGTCCGAGAAGGATGAAAGAGTTGTACGATGTACTTAGCATCACAGACGAGTCCACGAAGGACGAAACATCTCTGTGATGTCCAATGCATGACTGACGAGTCATAGAAGGACAAAACAGCAGTATGATCTCCCCAGCATCGCTGACTGGTCCGATGCTGACGAGTCCTAGAGGGACTAAACTGCTGGGTGATGTCCCCAACATCATAACGAATCCTAGAAGTACAAAACAGCAGTATGATTTCCCTAGCATCACCGACGAGTACTAGAAGAACAAAACAGCTGCATGATGTCCCTAGCATCTCTGACTAGTCCTAGAAGGACGAAACAGCTGTATGATGCCCCTGATATCAATGACGGGTCCTAGAAGGACAAAACAGCTTATGACGTATCTAGCATCACTTACGAGTACTAGATTGACGAAACAGCTGTATGATGTTCCTATCATCACAGACGAGTCATGGAAGGATTGATCAGCAGCATGATGTCCCTAGCATCATTAACGAGTCCTATAAGGACGAAACAGCTGTATGATGTCCATAGCATTACTGAACATTCCTTGAAGGACGAAGCAACTGTGTGATTCCCTGGCGTCACTGACGAGTCATGAAAGGACAAAACAGCTGTATGATGTCTGTAGCAGCTCTGACCAATCTTTGCAGGACGAAGCATCTGTGTTATGTCAAGTGCATCACTGACAAGTACTTTAAGGACGAAACAGCTGTATGATGTCACTGATATCAATGACGAGTCCTAAGATGACAAAACAGCTTATGGTGTCCCTTGTATTACTGACGAGTACTCGAAGGACGGTACAGCTTTGTGATATCCCTAACGTCACTGATGAGTTCTACTAGGACGAAACAGCTGTATGATGTCCCTGACGTCACTGACGAGTACTAAAATGATGAAACAGCTGTATGATGTCCCTTGTATCAATGACGAGTCCTAGAAAGACGACACATATACATGATGTCCCTGATGTCAATCACGTGTCATACAAGGACGGAATAGCTGTATTATGTCCCTAGCATCACTGATGAGTCCTAGCGAAACAGCAGAATGATGTCCCTAACGTCACTAACAAGTTCTAGTACTAGAAAGACGAAACAGCTGTGTGATATCCCCAGCATCACTGGCGAGTCCTAGAAGGACGAAACAGCAATCTAATTAAAATTAGCCTTGTAATTTCAGCTCCTCTACAATGCTTTACGATATAATTCAATGTATTGCAGTGTATCGTAGACTATCGTAGAGGAGTGGAAATTACAAGTCTAATTTTGATAAGATTGGACGAAACAGCTGTATGGTGTCCCTAGCATTTCTGAACATTCCTTGAAGGACGAAGCATTTGTATGATGTCCCTAGCATCACTGACGAGTCCTTAAAGGACGAGACAGCTGTACGATGTCCCTAGTATTACTGAAAAATCCTTAAAGAACGAAGCATCTGTATGATGTCCCTAGCAACGCTGGCGAGTCCTTAAGGGACGAGACAGCTGTACGATGTCCATAGTATTACTGAAAAATCCTTAAAGAACGAAGCGTCTGTATGATGTCCCTAGCATCACGGACAAGTCCTTAAAGGACGAAACAGTTGTATGGCAGTTTCACAACAGCATTATACTGTGTCACTAAGGTGTTTTTAACGTGTATATCTTTGTACAATTCATTTGACCATATGAGCACTTCCCTTGTCCTCCAGCGTGTGCATTATAGCAGTCATATACCTGTCAATAGAGTTGTAGACAACATGGAATTCGAAATATCTCAAAAAATTATTACCATTCAGCAGTCTCTTAAAACCTGTAGGAGTACGATTGAATGTGTTTACACACTGGTAGTTACTTATATCAAGATGGTATTTTTTATAGTTCTATGAAAATTATTGGCGCCTCGTAAGCTTCTTTATAACTTCTTTTGACACGTCTTGACAGTGTCACTTGAGTGGTTTATAAATGACACAAGATAATAGATAATTCCAATGTCATCTTTATTGGGATTGGTGTAAAAGAAAAATCACTGATATCAATACATCTAGCTCAACATTTCCCAGATCAACTCTGATATACAGTGTATATTTCATGATAGTTTATTGTTTCTTAATATTCGAATGGTTTCCTGTGGAAGTGGTATCCTAAAGCCGATGGTCTGCTGGAAAGTTGATACTTTTAACTTCTTGCTCCTCAGATCATTGATCAGTCCATTGCCGCGGTGGCTGCTCTCCTTCCCCTACCTTCCCTTGCCAAGGTAAGAACCATCGTCGCACCCCACGTCTAATTTCGAAAATCTGATGGATTTTTTATTAACATTATTATCAGTAAGGTATTACGAAATTGCCCCTGGGGTGCGAGTCTGATTAAGAACATGCGTACAAGAGGTCACGGTCTATCGATACCAATGATGCCCTATATAAATTGACGATAATTAAGATAATATGAACGAGATCTTTGATTATATAAGATATTTTATATACATATGAGATATCTTATATATTATATAAGATATCTTATATAGAAAATTAAATGAGATATCTCATATACTATATGAGATATCTTATACAGTGTTTTGTATATTAATTAATATATCTTATATAGAATCTGATTTAATTTCTATGTAAGATATCTTATATAGCATATGAGATATCTTATATAGTATATAAGATATCTCATATGCTATGTAAGATATCTGATATATTTTTTCTGAAATACAAGATTGGCATTGCTCCTTGAATAAATGTTAAGTTGGCTTGCCATAATGCTCTCGTTCAGTAAACTACACTCCTTGGTAGCGAAGCGATGATTTTCATCAGATTGGGGAGAACGTCGGCGTCTTGCCAGTCCGCTGGCTTAACTGACGGTACGGTCACCACGTTCTCAAAGCATCGTTCTTCTGAAGAAGGACAACATTTTGTCGCCATTAGCATAATGAGTGTGATTAGCAATATTATACTGTCGCCAGAGGCTGTTGTCGCGGAGTCCTTAGAACATGGAGGGGTGATCACTTTTCGTATCACTGTCTGAATAACGTGTTATAATTTATAGGATCAGACCGGTGTCTCTCCATCTTGTGAAACAACGCGTCAGCATCGAGGAATCCTTCACGAATATGGTTAGCTGGTCAGCTTCTTGATGGTTTATAATGACGGTCTCGGCACTAACTGGCTCACATTGTGAAACGTAGTCAGAAGCCTTAGCTAGCAAAGAAGTCACTGGTTGGCCATGGGATACTGTTCTCAGAACATTATAGGATAGTTGCCAGTTCTGTAGGCATATATTTCTACGATTTCCGCTTGCGGGCGTTCCCCCCCCCCCCCCTTTTTTAGGGGGGGGGGGGGGGAGGGGGGGGGGGTTCTACATTATAGACCAAACCGTCTGCTTTTGCAAACAATATGTCTAAAAAGCATAGATAATATAACAACAATCAGATCCAGTTCTTGAAAAGGAATTACCTCAGACTTAGATTATGAAATTCCATTATTTGTAGCTAGCTCCGTTGATTTTGATACGGTTTAAATGTTAATTCCTGATGTACAATTTATTTGACTTTCTTTCGGTAATAAAAAATTAACAAGACTTCATCTGAAGAATTATCTGGGCGGAGTAGGGGGGGGGGGGGGGGGATAATTAACAAAC
Source organism: Pecten maximus (assembly GCF_902652985.1). Classification (NCBI taxonomy): domain Eukaryota; kingdom Metazoa; phylum Mollusca; class Bivalvia; order Pectinida; family Pectinidae; genus Pecten; species Pecten maximus. The sequence continues at coordinate 22,860,522 of NC_047025.1, read as the reverse complement.
AAAAAGTATATGTCCCTGCTGGGCGTCAATGTATAGGGTTTGACCATAGGTGCTTATCACGTTTATAAGTCCAAGACCGGGTATAGACTAATATATATATTTCTCTATATATTAGTTTATAATCGGTCTTGGACTTATAAACGTGCTAAGCACCTATATGGTTTGACCTTGACATAATTGTAACTTTATTATTGGTGTATAAATCATGTCGTAACAGAAAAAAAAAAGTCTGCCAAAGTCCTCCTTTGGATCTTTTTTCGCTCTAATTGGGGTAAAAAGATAAGCATATATAATTGCTTGTTGCACATGATGTGAATGACTAATACAAATCAGCAAAACCACTGTTCAGGAAATATTGCATGTAATGGTTTTTACTGCAGACCTTCGGCGGATAAACCTATCTTCCTAAAATTAGTAATGCACATAAGCGCTTGAACATTAGCTTGTCTTTTTTCAAACTACAGGTTTCAGAAATAGGTATATCATTCAATTTCAACAAAAGCATAACACTAAAAACAGTTATATGCCAGTTAAAAGTTTAATATAGAGTTGTTTTGTTTATGAGATTATCTGATGATTTATTTAACATTTAAAAACACAACAAAGTCCATCATCGTTATATTAAACATGAGTTTATATATACATATTTGTAAGCCATATATGATACATGAGGGGTCTAGTTGGTCTTACTATACTGTTAATTTCCCATATCCATTATTAAACAAGAGGTCAATATAACACTTCATAGAAGTTTTAAACATGATTGAATGATTTGATTTTATTTTATTTTACTCCTAGAATGTCTCAAATAAGTTTTCAATAGGTCGATTTTTCCCTGTTATGATCATTAGATTCCTAAACCTGTAGCGACTGGGTGCACGTGCCCACCAATCCAATGTAGGTAAATCAACGTTCTAAAAGCCAAGAAATATATTATGTTGTAATTATGTCGTCGTTTCGGTAACATTTTGATTAAATTGATTGGACTTATCATCACCAAGAAAAAAAAAAGGATACAAAAATAGATAAACTTTCGTTTTACAACCGAACGCGCCGGTATTTCGGTTAGCCTCTACCAATTCGCGATCGGGATGTCTCGGTACTTTTCACGTTCATCTCAAATAAGAGAAGATGGCTGCTCCATGCGCAAGATGTAGAGCCGTAATTTCGAGTTTGTGTAGGTATTTGAGTGTCTATTGCAAACATTACAATCTAATCTAATGACACTTTTTTTTTATATTTGTCAGAACTAATGCCACACGTTTAATCATACATTCGTCTGTGTTTCAGCCGTCACACTGAAGTGATGTAATACATTATCTGCAGTTGTTAATGTAGGCCTAACATTAGCTAGCCGGTGTAAAAAATCCACTGAGATTGGGTTTGCTTCGAAAATACAACAGCCCTATTTAAATATGTATGTCCCTACTCTGCTATTCCTACTCTATATCGGTCAACTAAGGTTAAAAACACAATGTAGTTCTACATGTACTTATGGACAGTAGTGTAATGGAGAATAAATGAGTTAAAAATCGTTTATAACAAGCCTCCCAGGCCAAAATTTGAAATCGATATAAACAGCTTCCCATCACTGTGCAGTTGGCTCTCCTGAAAGGGATGGAGAGTATAGTACGTTTAAGATCTAAATAAACACAATGTATTAAGTTCTTATACAAAAACAACAAAGCTGAAAATAACATAAACTATGATAAAGCAATTTCTTGAGAAATGAGGGAAATTAACTGAAAAAGTGTTAAAAAGAGAAAAGTCATGGGGAATTTTAGGAACCAGGGCTAACTACCCAATAACGGTTGTAAAATGACCCTAGCTTAATCCCTTGTTGTTCATTTGCATTGTCAATTCCAAATTAATATCAAATAGACCTGTTGGAAATCCATGACTGCATGTAACCAGTTGAAGTGATATATATATTGCATGTATTTCTACCAGTACCTTTTTATCATTCATCCTCCTTAAGTGCTTGAAATACCCATTGCAGTAGTTATGAAATATTCAAATATACTCTATTAATATAAAATAAATTTCATGTCAGTTTTAAAACCAGAAAGTGTTGAGTTTATAAAATTAGTTTGATGTATACAAGCTACCGTATACTTGATTGTCAAACCCCCATATTCACTTGAAACTAGTAACTGTAGCAACAGTTAGCAAATGAAACATGATCTCTAATACATATTGTGATTGCATATATTGAGCTGTACTAAGGGCCGCAATTCTTAACCACTGCATAGTAAAATTTGTGATTTGACATACATGTACACAGCTTTTTCTCAAGGACATTTTTTAAGATTTTGCATCAATTTCTGTTCAAATGAGTTCCATAATACTCACTCCTCTGTCAGTGTCTTTCCTAGTCCAAGCAAAATATCATAATAGTTTTAAGTTCATTTGTGAAAAAATCTTGCTGAGATACATTTATACTTACATTTTCATAAGTTAGATAGTGCATAACATATTCATTACTCAGGTTAATCCGTTATAACAAAAAAATCTTCTTGTTCATAACAGAGAAATCCTGGGAGACATTCAGTGCTGTGGTTTCAACACAATAATTAAAATGAAAACAGGATACAATTTGTGGAAATATATATTCAAATATATGTTTTGATTTAGTCGCATTCCATTCAATGATTGCAAATTAATTGATAGCATAAATGTAGTTAAATTTATTTCTTATTTTCATGATACAATATGCTTTAATGTATATATCGCATCCAGCAAGGTTTTTTCATTTTTTCTTGCAGCGTGAACATATTTTGAGGAAGACGTAATATACGGATTGGGTCAGAAAAAAACCCAACATGGCTGAGAGTGAGGAAATGGCCGATAATGTTCTTAGTATCGATGGTCAAGCTAAGGCTGCAGAGGAAACACTGCATCTCATCAAAGAAAGTCTGAAATTTTATGACTCAAAAGGTTTGAAAACTCTTATCCTTGAAGAAAAGTTGTCTGACCAGTCTATATACTGGGAGGTTGCTACAGAACTAACTAAACATCTAACAGCAGAAAATTTTGAAAAGTATACAGTGTTCTTTGAGTCTTGTCAGAGATGTTTGAATTATCTGGTCAAGACTGGAAATGCTAAAGAACTGTTGTTAGCACTGTTGGAACAGACAGATACCTTCAACGACGATGTCAAGTGGAAGGCTCTACTGGACGGCATACAGCAGACACTGCTTAAGTTACCATCCAAGAGATATCACTCCCTTGACATTGCACTGTCCACAATCCATGCGCATATTAAAAGTCTGCCTGAGCCAACTGATCACGAGTTGGAAGGGGAAGAAAACAAACTACTAGAACTGGACTCTGAGGTTCAGCGAATCACAGATGTGTTGCTAGGCTTCCTGGCCTTTGTGGAACCTTTTGTGTTGGAAGTTTCCATGAATAATTCCGCTGTAGACAGACAGAAAAGCAAACACCAGATTGTGATGTTGCAGAAATATCTCCTTTCGCTGCTTAATCATCCTCTAGTCTTTCTCGATCTTGCTTTCTGTGAAAAGCAGCAGGAAAGGAAAGCTAAAGGATATGCTCGAATGTGTGTTGAAAAAACCATGAAGTTTCTTTGTGAACTTTGTCCTAACTTTTTCAAGACAATTACAGATTCCCTGGAAGACATAGAACTATCAAAGTTGAGTGCTAAGAGAAGTGTGGAGAAAAAAGAAGAGGATGAAAAGGAGGTGTCTGATTTTGTGGATAACTGGGCAGAGTGCAAGGACGAGGGTTTGATTCCCCTGCCCAGCCTGGCCTGCCTTTCCTATCTGTTACTGGTGGAAGGGTTGGGTTTGGAACACTTTCCTGTTGTTTACACTCACAAATATCTTCTTGAGTTCAATTTACAGTTTGTGTTACTGCTGTTCCAGAAACAGGAGTCACTGATTGTCAGTAAAGGTGTAAGACTCTTGGAGGTTCTTATCCGAGGAATTACTCCAGCTACATTCACAGTGGAAGACCTGGACAATCCAAACTACACCAAGACTCTGAACTGTCTCATTAACGTCATGATCCGTTGTCCTGTGAAGGAGGTCAGGGGAGCTGCTGTTCAGATGTTTTCTACCTACATTCAAATGTTTACACTACCAGCCCGTGTTCAGATATATGAAATGATTTTCAACACCTGTAGACATTCAGGTGTTGTAGGGTACAGCATACAGCTAGTGAAAGACCAAATAGACACCACTCTGAAACAGGAAAATCCCGACACAGAATTCCTTGGATTAAACCTGAAAAGGATGTTAAAGTTTGTATCACAACTCGAAGAAGGAGCAGAGTCTGATCTACTGGAGTCATCTGATCGAGTCATTCCCACTCTAAATCTGATACGATACTTGATTCTCCGTGATCCGATAGCATGCAATGTAACAGGGTTCTGGTCTTACTATGAGGACTTGGAGAAGGAATTCTTCGGCCCTCTGAGGCTTGCCTTGGATTTTTCGAAGAGTCATTATAAGCTAGAGTTACAAAATTTCAAGGAAGGGAAAGCATCTGTTGAGAAAGGGATGGAACTGGGTGTCAATATCAGTGTAGCGGGGATGCCCATGCCTAAGGTCCCGCGAAGTCAGCAAATCCAGATAGTAGAATCAGCACTCAATACATTTGACCTGATTGACAGCCTGCTCAGTAGAATTATTGAGCTGGCAGATAGTCAGCTGAAAGCTTCAAAAACAGAAATTAAAGTCTGAGATCAATTACCTTTTCTTATAAACAAACTGACACACCAAGATTATATTCAACATTTTTACTTGCAAGTTGTATATATGATTTCAATAATTTGATTAAAACAATAGTGCTTTTAAGTGGCTTTTGTGGACAGTATGGTATAATTTCTTTTTTGATTGTCACAACACTTAAGTAATATATCTTTAGTTTGTGTTTGTCATCTGCAATCAACTACTTCTGCATACATCACTATGTATGACTTCGAGTTTTACCTTCAAATTATGTCTTAATAGGATGTCATTTGTAAACGTCTAAAAACATCAATATCTGTGTAACAACTGACATGTTTTATTTTGTTGCAACATTATATAAAATGTGGTGTTTTGTATCACTGGAAATACTTACATTTGTACATGTGTATGCATGGCTTTAGATTTAAATCTTCATGAATTTTGTAATATGTCCTGTTTATCAGAAAATGTATTGTCATTTGTAATATCAGCCAATGTTGTTTAGTGTTTGATAACAGTTGAATTGTTGACAGTAATATTTTACACCTGTATAGACCTGATATTGAGTTGGTAAAACATGATAGTGATAGTTTATACATATAGAATTAATAGAAGTAATATGATAAACCTGATCATAAGTATTGAATTGTACAACTGTTCCTGCTCCTTGAAGGAAGATTAATTAAAAATCAATTAACTGAAATTACCTGTCATCTTGTAGTATTTAAAAAGAAATGAATATGTAACTATCAACTCTGTGCCCAATGAAGTATCAAAGCTAATGCACAGAAGATACTCAGAAGATCGGAAATTACCTATAAGGTTGCGGTGTCAAGGGAGAGCTTATTTTGTCACGTCGGCGTCGGCATTGGTTTTTCAAATGTTAAGTTTTTGGTGCAAGTGTTGAAAGGCATATTAAGTTATGGTAATATGGTCCCTGTGGGGGTTAAACTATCCCTTGTTGGAGTTAAAACTAAAATGTTTTTGAGGGGAAAAACAGATTTTTGAAATTTTTTGGACTTTTTTTTTGCGTGAAGTATTTGGTGCAAGTGTTGAAAAGTTTTAATACATCACTTTATAATTTTACTAGGGTGCTGATATTTGGCAATAAATTCCCTCTGGAGTTAAACTATCCCCTGCAAGAGTTAAACCAAAAGATTTTTTTGGGGAAAAAAACAGATTTTTCAAATTTTTGGAATATTTCTGCGTTAAGTTTTTAGCCCACCATCATCAGATGGTGGGCTATTCAAATTGCCCTGCTTCCGTGGTCCATCGTCCGTCCCTCCATCTGTCCATAAATAATTCTTGTTATCGCTATTTCTCAGAAAGTACTAAAGGGATCTTTCTCAAATTTCATCTGTAGGTACCCCTTGGTCCCTAGTTATGCATATTGCATTTGGAGACCAATCAGAAATAACATTGCCGACAGGCAGCCATCTTGGATTTTGACAATTGAAGTTTGTTATCACTATTTCTCAGAAAGTACTGAAGGGATCTTTCTCAAATTTCAAATATAGGTTCCCCTTGATCCCTAGTTATGCATATTGCATTTTGGGACCAGTCGGAAAACAACATGGCCGACAGGCAGCCATCTTGGATTTTGACAGTTGAAGTTTGTTATCGCTATTTCCCAGAAAGTACTGAAGGGATCTTTCTTAAATTTCATATGTAGGTTCCCCTTGGTCCCTTGTTATGCATATATAATTTTGAGACCAGTTGGAAAACAATATGGCGGAGAGGCAGCCATCTTGGATTTTGACAATTGAAGTTTGTTATCGCTATTTCTCAGAAAGTACTGAAGGGATCTTTCTCAAATTTCATATGTAGGTTCATCTTGGTACCTTGTTATACATATTGCATTTTGGGACCAGTCGGAAAACAAAATGGCTGACAGGCAGCCATCTTGGATTTTGACAATTGAAGTTTGTTATTGATATTTCTCAGAAAGTCCTGAAGGGATCTTTCTCAAATTTCATCTGTAGGTACCCCTTGGTACCTTGTTATACATATTGCATTTTGGGACCAATCGGAAAACAACATGGCCGAGAGGTAGCCATCTTGGATTTTGACAATTGAAGTTTGTTATCGCTATTTCTCAGAAAGTACTGAAGGGATCTTTCTCAAATTTCATATGTAGGTTCCCCTTGGTCCCTTGTTATGCATATTGCATTTTGGGACCAGTCGGAAAAAAACATGGCCAACAGACAGTCATTATCGCTTAATCTCAAATTTTATACATGTTGATAGGTTTTTGTGCAAGTGTTGAAAGCTATTAATACATCACTTTATAATTGTACTAGGGTGCTGATATTTGGTAAAAAAAAGTCCCTCTGGAGTTACACTATCCCTTGTTGGAGTGAAACTGAAAAAAAAAAACATTTTCAAAATGCTCGCATTAGACAATTTATATGGCTCCACATTTTACAAGGGAGACAACTTTCATTAGGATAATATTTTATCAAAAAATTAAAGAAATAGGTCCAAAAGCAATTATTTAATATATTTATTCAATCTACAACAGCATAGCTTGTCTCCCGTATGTTTGTCAATAAGTAATATATGCATGAATACACAATACACAACCTGATCAAGTAAACAATATAAATATTATTAATGCAATTTGCGAAACCATTCCAATTAATATATTTTAATTATTTATTGACAAACATTTGCAAGACGAGCTATGCTGTTCTCCAACAGCTTTTGTATTACAAAGCAAGCTTAACATAGTCATGATGAGTGATCTGGTGAGTTTGAAATAGCCATGACTGTCTTATAATTGTTGTCAATTACATAATTACTTCTCAAGAATGACTAATCAGATTTCAACTAAATTCTGTTACAATGTTGGGCCGGATGATCAGACAGTATTTAAACAAAGGGAGTGGCTCACATATAGGACATATATAAAAGGTACAGTCCAGTAGGGAGAAAATGTGAATTTCAGTCTTTTAAATGCTACCTTATACCTAAAGGGCTGGCTGACCAGAACAGAACTATTCAAAATCAGTAATTAAAAGAATTAAAAATATTTATATTTGAAGTCTGCAATTAATGCACTGGAGAAAAGGGCTAAAAGGGTAAGACCCAAAATTGTGTAAATTAGATCATTCAATCTTCAAAGTTTAACATGTGCATTTGCAAAATCTGAAATATTGTATAAAGGCGTCATATAGGATCTACAACATTCATGTAAAAAACTACATACCCAGTTTTGAGGGAAATGGCTTTCAATGTTAATAAACTTTTGTTGCATTTTTGCCAGTGAAATATAGAAATTTATCAAACTAACAAAACTTAAATTTTCACTGCAGCGATGAGCAGTGAAAATATAAGTTTTTGGTATATTTTCATGAGTGAAAAATATCGAAATATTCTGTCATACGAGTGAAATATATGTTATATTAAATGGGAAACCATTCAATAATATCTACTATAATTTTTTCTTTTCACTGTCTTAATCATAAATAGGAGATGTTGAAAATTGTTTTCCGCCGACTCATTATTATTATTCCTATAATATTAATTACCTTCCAATTATCTATATTATACTGTTACATCAATTAAAACAGACAATTTTTTGTGAAAAAATATCATAGATCCAATGTGTTTATAAAGGAATGTGTGAACATCCTTTGAGTTACATTGTTGGGGCATATTATGGTTTCTCTCCCCTCCACCACCACCACCACCAAAAAAAAAAAAATTTAAAAACTCAAACAAACAAAAAAATACAAAAAAAAGGAGATAATTGAAAATCTTGATTCAATTTTGTTCAAAGATTACATGGATATTATTTATGTGGTGCCAAGCTAAAAGTAAATACAATGAATTAGAATTTGTTTAAATACAATGCATATTATTTGCCTTGAACAAACAGTGTTTCGACGACTGGCAGTGGGGAACTTGCGCTACCTGTCCACACACACCACACCTGGTAATGAGACTGAGGGCAAATCCTTTAGTGGCAGTCGAACAGATGAACAACATCAAGCTGGTGATAATGGAAACAAGTAAGGACACTATTGTCTTTGTTTTTAAAACATTTTAACTACACAGAATCGGTTTCTGGATTTTGAGTAATAACATATGACAGAAGTTTGAATTCACAATCACAACACTATAAATTCAGTATTCATATACATTCTGAAACCTTATAAAAATTGGAGTTTCCCCTGTGTATGTGGTTGTTCTTGGATGTCATATGTTACTCAAAATCCTAAAACCAAGCCCCTGTGATTTAAACTGTGACCTGTATCTAAGATACATGTTTTAATTTTGTCGTCAAAGTTCTGCAGTAGAAATGTAGTTGCCCAAAATTAAAGTAACATTCTGGTCATTGTCAACTTTCATTGCTGCAAGTAAATATTACCCAAGAATCTAGAAATAAAAATTTCTGAATCTCAAATGATTGCACTATCACATTTAAATGATTTAAGGTCATGGTCACTATTCTATTTGTTTATTTGAAATTTAAAAAATGCATGCATTTTAATTAGGCTTTAATTATCCCCTCGCGACGAAAGTCGGGGAGGGGATATAGCGTTCCGTTCGAACGTACGTAAGTAAGTACGTACGTATGTTCACTTTTTGTCAGCGCTCTTGCGACTTCATTTTTGAACGGATTCTGACCAAACTTCATATATGGGTCCAGCATGGGAATACCTTGAATGAGTTCGTGTTTCAGGGTGCCATGGTCAAGGTCAAGGTCACTGTTACTATTTATAGAAAATCTTTGTCAGCGCTCTTGCGACTTCATTTCTGAACGGATCCTGACCAAACTTCATATATGGGTCCAGCATGGGAATACCTCGAACGAGTTCCTGTTTCAGGGTGCCAAGGTCAAGGTCACCGTTACTATTTATAGAAAATCTTTGTCAGCACTCTTGCGACTTCATTTTTGAACGGATCCTGACCAAACTTCATATATGGGTCCAGCATGGGAATACCTCGAACGAGTTTGTGTTTCAGGGTGCCAAGGTCAAAGTCAAGGTCAGCGTTACTATTTATAGAAAATCTTTGTCAGCGCTCTTGCGACTTCATTTTTGAACGGATCCTGACCAAACTTCATATATGGGTCCAGCATGGGAATACCTCGAACGAGTTTGTGTTTCAGGGTGCCAAGGTCAAAGTCAAGGTCAGCGTTACTATTTATAGAAAATCTTTGTCAGCACTCTTGCGACTTCATTTTTGAACGGATCCTGACCAAACTTCATATATGGGTCCAGCATGGGAATACCTCGAACGAGTTCCTGTTTCAGGGTGCCAAGGTCAAGGTCACCGTTACTATTTATAGAAAATCTTTGTCAGCACTCTTGCAACTTCATTTTTGAACGGATCCTGACCAAACTTCATATATGGGTCCAGCATGGGAATACCTCGAACGAGTTGTGTTTCATGGTGACAAGGTCAAGGTCACCGTTACTATTTATAGAAATTCTTTGTCAGCACTCTTGCAACTTTATTTCTGAACGGATCCTGACCAAACTTCATATATGGGTCCAGCATGGGAATACCTCGAACGAGTTTGTGTTTCAGGGTGCCAAGGTCAAAGTCAAGGTCAGCGTTACTATTTATAGAAAATCTTTGTCAGCGCTCTTGCGACTTCATTTCTGAACGGATCCTGACCAAACTTCATATATGGGTCCAGCATGGGAATACCTCGAACGAGTTCCTGTTTCAGGGTGCCAAGGTCAAGGTCACCGTTACTATTTATAGAAAATCTTTGTCAGCACTCTTGCGACTTCATTTTTGAACGGATCCTGACCAAACTTCATATATGGGTCCAGCATGGGAATACCTCGAACGAGTTTGTGTTTCAGGGTGCCAAGGTCAAAGTCAAGGTCAGCGTTACTATTTATAGAAAATCTTTGTCAGCGCTCTTGCGACTTCATTTTTGAACGGATCCTGACCAAACTTCATATATGGGTCCAGCATGGGAATACCTCGAACGAGTTTGTGTTTCAGGGTGCCAAGGTCAAAGTCAAGGTCAGCGTTACTATTTATAGAAAATCTTTGTCAGCACTCTTGCGACTTCATTTTTGAACGGATCCTGACCAAACTTCATATATGGGTCCAGCATGGGAATACCTCGAACGAGTTCCTGTTTCAGGGTGCCAAGGTCAAGGTCACCGTTACTATTTATAGAAAATCTTTGTCAGCACTCTTGCAACTTCATTTTTGAACGGATCCTGACCAAACTTCATATATGGGTCCAGCATGGGAATACCTCGAACGAGTTGTGTTTCATGGTGACAAGGTCAAGGTCACCGTTACTATTTATAGAAATTCTTTGTCAGCACTCTTGCAACTTTATTTCTGAACGGATCCTGACCAAACTTCATATATGGGTCCAGCATGGGAATACCTCGAACGAGTTTGTGTTTCAGGGTGCCAAGGTCAAAGTCAAGGTCAGCGTTACTATTTATAGAAAATCTTTGTCAGCACTCTTGCGACTTCATTTTTGAACGGATCCTGACCAAACTTCATATATGGGTCCAGCATGGGAATACCTCGAACGAGTTCCTGTTTCAGGGTGCCAAGGTCAAGGTCACCGTTACTATTTATAGAAAATCTTTGTCAGCGCTCTTGCGACTTCATTTTTGAACGGATCCTGACCAAACTTCATATATGGGTCCAGCATGGGAATACCTCGAACGAGTTGTGTTTCATGGTGACAAGGTCAAGGTCACCGTTACTATTTATAGAAATTCTTTGTCAGCACTCTTGCAACTTTATTTCTGAACGGATCCTGACCAAACTTCATATATGGGTCCAGCATGGGAATACCTCGAACGAGTTTGTGTTTCAGGGTGCCAAGGTCAAAGTCAAGGTCAGCGTTACTATTTATAGAAAATCTTTGTCAGCGCTCTTGCGACTTCATTTTTGAACGGATCCTGACCAAACTTCATATATGGGTCCAGCATGGGAATACCTCGAACGAGTTTGTGTTTCAGGGTGCCAAGGTCAAGGTCAAGGTCACCGCTACTATTGATAGAAAATCTTTGTCAGCGCTCTTGCGACTTCATTTTTGAACGGATTCTGACCAAACTTCATATATGGGTCCAGCATGGGAATACCTCGAATGAGTTCGTGTTTCAGGGTGCCATGGTCAAGGTCAAGGTCACTGTTACTATTTATAGAAAATCTTTGTCAGCGCTCTTGCGACTTCATTTCTGAACGGATCCTGACCAAACTTCATATATGGGTCCAGCATGGGAATACCTCGAACGAGTTCCTGTTTCAGGGTGCCAAGGTCAAGGTCACCGTTACTATTTATAGAAAATCTTTGTCAGCACTCTTGCGACTTCATTTTTGAACGGATCCTGACCAAACTTCATATATGGGTCCAGCATGGGAATACCTCGAACGAGTTTGTGTTTCAGGGTGCCAAGGTCAAAGTCAAGGTCAGCGTTACTATTTATAGAAAATCTTTGTCAGCGCTCTTGCGACTTCATTTTTGAACGGATCCTGACCAAACTTCATATATGGGTCCAGCATGGGAATACCTCGAACGAGTTTGTGTTTCAGGGTGCCAAGGTCAAAGTCAAGGTCAGCGTTACTATTTATAGAAAATCTTTGTCAGCACTCTTGCGACTTCATTTTTGAACGGATCCTGACCAAACTTCATATATGGGTCCAGCATGGGAATACCTCGAACGAGTTCCTGTTTCAGGGTGCCAAGGTCAAGGTCACCGTTACTATTTATAGAAAATCTTTGTCAGCACTCTTGCAACTTCATTTTTGAACGGATCCTGACCAAACTTCATATATGGGTCCAGCATGGGAATACCTCGAACGAGTTGTGTTTCATGGTGACAAGGTCAAGGTCACCGTTACTATTTATAGAAATTCTTTGTCAGCACTCTTGCAACTTTATTTCTGAACGGATCCTGACCAAACTTCATATATGGGTCCAGCATGGGAATACCTCGAACGAGTTTGTGTTTCAGGGTGCCAAGGTCAAAGTCAAGGTCAGCGTTACTATTTATAGAAAATCTTTGTCAGCACTCTTGCGACTTCATTTTTGAACGGATCCTGACCAAACTTCATATATGGGTCCAGCATGGGAATACCTCGAACGAGTTCCTGTTTCAGGGTGCCAAGGTCAAGGTCACCGTTACTATTTATAGAAAATCTTTGTCAGCACTCTTGCAACTTCATTTTTGAACGGATCCTGACCAAACTTCATATATGGGTCCAGCATGGGAATACCTCGAACGAGTTGTGTTTCATGGTGACAAGGTCAAGGTCACCGTTACTATTTATAGAAATTCTTTGTCAGCACTCTTGCAACTTTATTTCTGAACGGATCCTGACCAAACTTCATATATGGGTCCAGCATGGGAATACCTCGAACGAGTTTGTGTTTCAGGGTGCCAAGGTCAAAGTCAAGGTCAGCGTTACTATTTATAGAAAATCTTTGTCAGCGCTCTTGCGACTTCATTTTTGAACGGATCCTGACCAAACTTCATATATGGGTCCAGCATGGGAATACCTCGAACGAGTTTGTGTTTCAGGGTGCCAAGGTCAAGGTCAAGGTCACCGCTACTATTGATAGAAAATCTTTGTCAGCGCTCTTGCGACTTCATTTTTGAACGGATTCTGACCAAACTTCATATATGGGTCCAGCATGGGAATACCTCGAATGAGTTCGTGTTTCAGGGTGCCATAGTCAAGGTCAAGGTCACTGTTACTATTTATAGAAAATCTTTGTCAGCGCTCTTGCGACTTCATTTCTGAACGGATCCTGACCAAACTTCATATATGGGTCCAGCATGGGAATACCTCGAACGAGTTGTGTTTCATGGTGACAAGGTCAAGGTCACCGTTACTATTTATAGAAATTCTTTGTCAGCACTCTTGCAACTTTATTTCTGAACGGATCCTGACCAAACTTCATATATGGGTCCAGCATGGGAATACCTCGAACGAGTTTGTGTTTCAGGGTGCCAAGGTCAAAGTCAAGGTCAGCGTTACTATTTATAGAAAATCTTTGTCAGCGCTCTTGCGACTTCATTTTTGAACGGATCCTGACCAAACTTCATATATGGGTCCAGCATGGGAATACCTCGAACGAGTTTGTGTTTCAGGGTGCCAAGGTCAAGGTCAAGGTCACCATTACTATTTATAGAAAATCTTTGTCAGCACTCTTGCGACTTCATTTTTGAACGGATCCTGACCAAACTTCATATATTGGTCCAGCATGGGAATAAGGTCATGTCTATTGCAGTTCAGTGCAAATAACAACTGATGTTATTTCAATGTCCTGCAATAACCCCACCCCCCATTTTGCGTCAGAGTTCATGTGTTAGCACGCGAGGGGATTTGTATCGTTTGCGATGCCTTGTTAATGCTTGTTTAAATACAGAAAGTCTGAAATGTATGTTGTTGGAACAGATCTTGTTTTCATTTTATGGGAGTTATGATATAGATTTTGTACTTGAAGTTTTATAAACAAAATGATTCTAAAAAAGTTAATATACCATGCATGTTCCAGTGAACCGTTCAACACAACTTTGGAAGAGGATTACCGAGGTGACCAAGAAGAGAGTGAGACTGAAGCTGATATAAAAAACCGGATACTGACTGCTTCTATGGCTTTTGTGCCAGAGCATGGCTGGTCAAAGACAGCACTGGCAGCAGGTAAGGACATGACAGGACACTTGTAGGTTGTGTGGACACCTTGATACTGACAAAGGTATAGACTTATCCTGACAATACCCAGAAAGGTTGTGTGGACACCTTGATACTGACAAAGGTAGACTTATCCTGACAATACATACTGACAAAGGTAGACTTATCCTGACAATACCCAGAAAGGTTGTGTGGACACCTTCATACTGACAAAGGTATAGACTTATCCTGACGATACATACTGACAAAGGTATAGACTTATCCTGACAATACATACTGACAAAGGTATAGACTTATCCTGACAATACATACTGACAAAGGTATAGACTTATCCTGACAATACATACTGACAAAGGTATAGACTTATCCTGACAATACCCAGAAAGGTTGTGTGGACACCTTGATACTGACAAAGGTAGACTTATCCTGACAATACCCGGAAAGGTTGTGTGGACACCTTCATCCTGACAAAGGTAGACTTATCCTGACAATACCCAGAAATCATTTGATCTCATCCTGACACCATGGCATTGACAGAAATAGACTCGCTACAACAACCATAACTACAGATACATGTTCATTCATCCATTTTTAGCAGTTTTGTACAGTATTTCTGATAAGGTGAATGCTTTAATTAACAAACTAATTTATATTTCCCAAGAGATTAATGTTGGCACTTCTTTATTTGATATATAGACACTTTAACACTAGCCCTCCACCACTGGGTTGCGAGTTCGAAACCTACGTGGGGCAGTTGCCAGGTACTGACCGTAGACCGGTGGTTTTTCTCCGGGTACTCCGGCTTTCCTCCACCTCCAAAACCTGGCACGTCCTTAAATGACCCTGGCTGTTAATAGGACGTTAAACAAAAACAAACAAACCAAAATTGATATATTCCCATAAAATGTCTGTTTTCTGTACTAGGTGCAGCAGTGGAAGGTTTGCCTTCAGTAGCCCATGGGATGTTCCCTCGCGGAGGAGCTCACCTGGCTTCCTTTTTCTACCAGAATTGTAACAAGGAGCTGGCAGCCAAACTTAAGAGAGAGGTGGAAAGTCAGGAGGAGGGGGAGGCGTAAGTATGGAGAATTAGTTGGAGAGATTGATTTGGGTATTGGTCATATGTCATGTGTTGGAAATAATGGCTATTTAGTCTCTTCTTTCACTAATAATCTATTTGGTGGTGGATTCTGGTTGTTCATTACCTAATGCCTAACATTCATTTATCAGGAAACCATCAACACGAGTGTTTATCACAAATGCAGTGGAGACCAGACTGAGGATGGTGATGCCTTACCTGGACAACTGGCACCAGGTAGGTACTACTGGTCTGCATTTAATTAGGTATGTTAACTTATCATTAGGTGTGTTAGCTCCTAATTAGGTGTGTTAACTGTGTGTTAGCTCCTAATTAGGTGTGTTAACTTTGTGTTAGGTGTGTTAGCTCCTAATTAGGTGTGTTAACTGTGTGTTAGGTGTGTTGGCTCCTAACTAGGTGCTCATTACCATTCTGACATAACCACTGTTAGTTGTGTAATCCATAGCACAATGAAATCTAGTGAAACTGTGTAATGTTATGTTATGTTTACAGGCCATGGCAATACAGGCACTACCAGAGAATATCCCGTATGCTTGGACAAACTTACTCCAACTCACAGACGACATCTGGTACTACGCTGGAGACAGGTCACATGACGTAAGATAAAAGAGATAAACAAAGGCAAATTTGATAGTCTTCTGTCTTTATTTGATGAATTTATTGTTGGTGCTTCATTCATACCTGTTGTACTGTCTTGTAATGATATGAACATGTTTTATATAGTTTAACTGGTACACCAAGCGTGTGAGTCTAGCTGGCGTGTACAAGTCAACCGAGATCTACATGATACAGGACAAATCAGCCAATCTCCAGGACACGTGGGAGTTCCTCGATAACAGAATTGACAACTTAGTTACAGTGGGCGAGTGTGCCAGGAGTGTGAGTATATGTAATGATATTATGACAATTATACCGCTGATGTACGATGTTTACTTTGACATTTGTATACCAGTCAACTGGCGGTCATGAACAATGTTTACTATGACGTTGGTATACTGGCCATAAAGATGATAAACATGACATCGATATACCACTGATGTACGATGTTTACTGTGACGTTGATATACCGCTGATGTACGATGTTTACTATGACATTGATATACCACTGATGTACGATGTTTACTGTGACATTGATATACCACTGATGTACGAGGTTTACTATGACTTGATATACCGCTGATGTACGATGTTTACTGTGACATTGATATACCACTGATGTACGATGTTTACTATGACTTGATATACCGCTGATGTACGATGTTTACTTTGATATTGATATACCACTGATGTACGATGTTTACTGTGACATTGATATACCGCTGATGTACGATGTTTACTGTGACATTGATATACTGCTGATGTACGATGTTTACTATTACATTGATATACCGCTGATGTATGATGTTTACTATGACATTGATATACCGCTGATGTACGATGTTTACTATGCCGTTGACATACCGCTGATGTACGATGTTTACTATGACGTTGGTATACTGACCATAAAGATGATAACCATGACATCGATATACCGCTGATGTACGATGTTTACTATGACATTGATATACTGCTGATGTACGATGTTTACTATGACATTGATATACCGCTGATGTACGATGTTTACTGTGACATTGATATACCGCTGATGTACAATGTTTACTATGACATTGATATATCGCTGATGTACGATGTTTACTATGACATTGATATACCGCTGATGTACGATGTTTACTGTGACATTGATATACCACTGATGTACGATGTTTACTATGACATTGATATACCGCTGATGTACGATGTTTACTATAACATTGATATACCGCTGATGTACGATGTTTACTATGACATTGATATACTACTGATGTACGATGTTTACTATGACATTGATATACAGCTGATGTACGATGTTTATTACATTGATATACCGCTGATGTACCGCTGATGTACGATATTTACTGTGACATTGATATACCGCTGATGTACGATGTTTACTATGACATTGATATACAGCTGATGTACGATGTTTATTACATTGATATACCGCTGATGTACGATGTTTACTATGACATTGATATACCGCTGATGTACGATATTTACTGTGACATTGATATACCGCTGATGTACGATGTTTACTATGACATTGATATACCACTGATGTACGATGTTTACTGTGACGTTGATATACAGCTGATGTACGATGTTTATTACATTGATATACCGCTGATGTACGATATTTACTGTGACATTGATATACCGCTGATGTACGATGTTTACTATGACATTGATATACCACTGATGTACGATGTTTACTGTGACATTGATATACCGCTGATGTACGATGTTTACTATGACGTTGATATACCGCTGATGTACGATGTTTACTGTGACGTTGATATACCGCTGATATACGATGTTTACTGTGACGTTGATATACCGCTGATGTACGATGTTTACTATGACATTGATATACCGCTGATGTACGATGTTTACTGTGACGTTGATATACCGCTGATGTACGATATTTACTATGACATTGATATACCGCTGATGTACGATGTTTACTGTGACATTGATATACCACTGATGTACGATGTTTACTATGACATTGATATACCACTGATGTACGATGTTTACTGTGACGTTGATATACCGCTGATGTACGATGTTTACTATGACATTGATATACCGCTGATGTACGATGTTTACTGTGACGTTGATATACCGCTGATGTACGATATTTACTATGACATTGATATACCGCTGATGTACGATGTTTACTGTGACATTGATATACCACTGATGTAGGATGTTTACTATGACATTGATATACCACTGATGTACGATGTTTACTATGACATTGATATACCGCTGATGTACGATGTTTACTGTGACATTGATATACCGCTGATGTACGATGTTTACTATGACATTGATATACCGCTGATGTATGATGTTTACTATGACATTGATATACCGCTGATGTACGGTGTTTATTACATTGATATACCGCTGATGTACGATGTTTATTACATTGATATACCGCTGATGTACGATGTTTACTATGACATTGATATACCGCTGATGTACGATGTTTACTATGACATTGATATACCGCTGATGTACGATGTTTACTATGAC
The DNA here is from genome assembly GCF_902652985.1 of Pecten maximus. NCBI lineage: Eukaryota > Metazoa > Mollusca > Bivalvia > Pectinida > Pectinidae > Pecten > Pecten maximus. The sequence goes on along the minus strand of NC_047025.1, from coordinate 22,841,961 downwards.
ATTGATATACCGCTGATGTACGATGTTTACTATGACATTGATATACCGCTGATGTACGATGTTTATTACATTGATATACCGCTGATGTACGATGTTTACTGTGACGTTGATATACCGCTGATGTACGATGTTTACTGTGACGTTGATATACCGCTGATGTACGATGTTTACTATTACATTGATATATCGCTGATGTACGATGTTTACTGTGACATTGATATACCGCTGATGTACGATGTTTACTATGACATTGATATATCGCTGATGTACGATGTTTACTGTGACATTGATATACCGCTGATGTACGATGTTTACTATGACATTGATATACCGCTGATGTATGATGTTTACTATGACATTGATATACCGCTGATGTACGGTGTTTATTACATTGATATACCGCTGATGTACGATGTTTATTACATTGATATACCGCTGATGTACGATGTTTACTATGACATTGATATACCGCTGATGTACGATGTTTACTATGACATTGATATACCGCTGATGTACGATGTTTACTATGACATTGATATACCGCTGATGTACGATGTTTACTATGACATTGATATACCGCTGATGTACGATGTTTATTACATTGATATACCGCTGATGTACGATGTTTACTGTGACGTTGATATACCGCTGATGTACGATGTTTACTGTGACGTTGATATACCGCTGATGTACGATGTTTACTATTACATTGATATATCGCTGATGTACGATGTTTACTGTGACATTGATATACCGCTGATGTACGATGTTTACTATGACATTGATATATCGCTGATGTACGATGTTTACTGTGACATTGATATACCGCTGATGTACGATGTTTACTGTGACATTGATATACCGCTGATGTACGATGTTTACTATGACATTGATATACCGCTGATGTACGGTGTTTATTACATTGATATACCGCTGATGTACTGTGTTTATTACATTGATATACCGCTGATGTACGATGTTTATTACATTGATATACCGCTGATGTACGATGTCTACTATGACATTGATATATCGCTGATGTACGATGTTTACTATGACATTGATATACCGCTGATGTACCGCTGATGTACGATATTTACTGTGACATTGATATACAGCTGATGTACGATGTTTACTGTGACGTTGATATACCGCTGATGTACGATGTTTACTGTGACATTGATATACCACTGATGTACGATGTTTACTATGACATTGATATACAGCTGATGTACGATGTTTACTGTGACGTTGATATACCGCTGATGTACGATGTTTACTATGACATTGATATACCGCTGATGTACGATGTTTACTATGACATTGATATACCACTGATGTACGATGTTTACTATGACATTGATATACCACTGATGTACGATGTTTACTATGACATTGATATACCGCTGATGTACAATGTTTACTATGAAATTGATATATCGCTGACGTACGATGTTTACTGTGGCATTGATATACCGCTGATATACCGCTGATGTACGATATTTACTGTGACATTGATATACTGCTGATGTACGATGTTTACTATGACATCGATATACCGCTGATGTATGATGTTTATTACATTGATATACCGCTGATGTACGATGTTTACTATGACATTGATATACCGCTGATGTACGACGTTTACTATGACATCGATATACCGCTGATGTATGATGTTTATTACATTGATATACCGCCGATGTACGATGTTTACTATGACATCGATATACCGCTGACGTACGATGTTTACTATGACATTGATATACAGCTGATGTACGATGTTTACTATGACATTGATATACCGCTGATGTACGATGTTTATTACATTGATATACCGCTGATGTACGATGTTTACTATGACATTGATATACCGCTGATGTACGATGTTTACTATGATATTGATATACAGCTGATGTACAATGTTTACTATGACATTGATATACCACTGATGTACGATGTTTACTATGACATTGATATACCGCTGATGTACGATGTTTACTATGACATTGATATATCGCTGATGTACGATGTTTACTGTGACATTGATATACCGCTGATGTACGATGTTTACTATGACGTTGATATACCACTGATGTACGATATTTACTGTGACGTTGATATACCGCTGATGTACAATGTTTACTATGAAATTGATATATCGCTGACGTACGGTGTTTACTGTGACATTGATATACCGCTGATATACGATGTTTATTACATTGATATACCGCTGATGTACGATGTTTATTACATTGATATACCGCTGATGTACGATGTTTACTATGACATTGATATACAGCTGATGTACGATGTTTACTATGACATTGATATACCGCTGATGTACGATGTTTACTATGACATTGATATACCACTGATGTACGATGTTTACTATGACATTGATATACCGCTGATGTACGATGTTTACTATGACATTGATATATCGTTGATGTACGATGTTTACTGTGACATTGATATACCGCTGATGTACGATGTTTACTATGACGTTGATATACCGCTGATGTACGATATTTACTGTGACATTGATATACCGCTGATGTACGATGTTTACTATGACATTGATATACCACTGATGTACGATGTTTACTATGACATTGATATACCGCTGATGTACGATGTTTACTGTGACGTTGATATACCGCTGATGTACGATGTTTACTGTGACATTGATATACCGCTGATGTACGGTGTTTATTACATTGATATACAGCTGATGTACGATGTTTACTATGATATTGATATACCGCTGATGTACGATGTTTACTGTGACGTTGATATATCGCTGATGTACGATGTTTACTGTGACATTGATATACCACTGATGTACGATGTTTACTATGACATTGATATACCACTGATGTAGGATATTTACTATGACATTGATATACCACTGATGTACGATGTTTACTGAGACGTTGATATACCGCTGATGTACGATGTTTACTATGACATTGATATACCGCTGATGTACGATGTTTACTATGACGTTGATATACCGCTGATGTGCGATGTTTACTATGACATTGATATACCGCTGATGTACGATGTGTACTATGACATTGATATACCGCTGATGTACGATGTTTACTATGACATTGATATACCGCTGATGTACGATGTTTACTATGACATTGATATACAGCTGATGTACGATGTTTACTGTGACGTTGATATACCGCTGATATACTGCTATTTTCCTTTAAGGCTAAGAGCGTGTCTGGGATGACGACCGAGGGCCTGGCCGGTATTTTTAAGATGGTAAGGTGTTTATATGATAAAACATGTTTTAAAGCACTGTAATCAGTAAAACAAATGGTTCCGATTATCTAATTGAAACTTACTATAAAAGTTTCGGTAAGGCAGGGACCTATATGATATCCCGACTGATTTAGTTCTCTGGGTAAGGATATATTCTCCTTTATTATATCAGTTTTAGCAATTTTCATTAGATATCCGTTTTAGTGACTTATTTACAGTGATACCGATGCATTTATTAGGTAGATCTGGACATCAAGAATATCCCCTTGTCGACCACACTTTTCCTTTGGTTTCAGGGACAAAACATCCTGGGTATGAACTTCAAATCCCGATCTAGCTGAAGTGATCTCGTATTCTGTGTAATAAGCTCCAGGAAGTCGTCAAAGGCTACACTTTTGTTGAGATAGTGATGTTGTGAATCTAAAAATATATTATGTATCTTTCATGGACAAGGATGACTTGGACTGTGCTGATGATTTAGATTATCACGTTTCCTTCTTTGATTTTGATTTTGTATGGTACTTATTTCTGTTGAATTAAAAGAACAAATGAATAAAAGGATTGTCGTTCTTTTGTTTTATTTCGTTTTATATCAAGAAATGTTGACTAACAGTGTAATAAGGAACACACAAAAATGTATGTGAACATGCTTTGACCCTGGAATATAGACAGAAATACATCTTAGCCATAGTGTTTGATGAGGAGGAGTCTTTAGGTCCCTGGTTGTATAGTCTACCCTGTAAACACAACCACAGAAAATTAAGATGAATCGGTGATGATCTTGATGATGGTTTTGCTGAAGAAGTTGACATTCCCATCCCCGTATGCGGTATGGAATCTATGGCCTATAGGAGCACAAACACATGGGCTTTTTTAGTTTATCGTTGTCCAAGCAGTTGGACCACAGCTGTACGTTTATAAAGACGGATATAATGACTTTATTTCCCTTTCAGAAGAGCCTTGACAAAGACTCACAGTACTGGTATTACTATAATATCTGTAGGCTTGCCAAGATTTATGCCTGAAATCATATATTTAAACATTCAGGTCCATGTTTTCCACTAAGATAATGCATCTCATGATCATTAACGACATATATATCGGAGTAACTTACCTGTACCATGTGTTATGGATCACATTTGACGCCCATTGCCTCCCAGCGGAAACACATTTCGTCTCCCAATTCCACAAATTGTGAGAGTCTACATCGAGTAAGCTTCTTCTCGCCTCCTCGGCATCTAACGTTGTCCATCCACACCGGGTTATGGCCGTACCCGTAGGCGTTGGCTCCGGCATGAAAACCTCCACTATGAAATATCACGTACAAGAATAGTATTTTCAGGTAATTATTTCCATTAACAAGTTATTATTGTATATTACGGACTACTGAATAAGCAGTTTTCAATGTATTAATTAAAGAAACTATTATATGAAGAGGATGAGATTGGCAAAAGAGGGGAACGTTTGATAAATTAGGTTTCGCGCCATATGCAAACTTTTTTTTACGTTCCTCTCACACCCGCCTACTAGTTCGCCCACAGACACAGCTATATATATTATATACTAACAATGTTTACGGTTACCTGAAGCCGAGTTGTCGACAGACGACCGTGGCGATGTCTTTGTCCACGCGCCGATTACAGACAACACCCCATTGGCCGTTGTGGTAAACCTCCAGTCTGCCCTCAAGTTTAGACGGTCCATCCACCAGGCGCAACTGTCCTAACAGCAAAACCGTGTCTATATTATACCTGTCCTAACACAGTAAAACCGTGTCTATATTATACCTGTCCTAACAGCAAAACCGTGTCTATATTATACCTGTCCTAACAGCAAAACCGTGTCTATATTATACCTGTCCTAACACAACAAAACCGTGTCTATATTATACCTGTCCTAACACAACAAAACCGTGTCTATATTATACCTGTCCTAACACAACAAAACCGTGTCTATATTATACCTGTCCTAACAGCAAAACCGTGTCTATATTTTACCTGTCCTAACCACAAAACAGTGACTATATTATAATTGTCCTAACACAGAAAAACCGTGCCAATATTATACCTGTACATGTCCTAACAGCAAAACCGTGTCTATACTATACTTGTCCTAACACAACAAAACCGTGTATATATTATACCTATCTTAACACAACAAATCTATGTCTGTATTAGACCTGTCCTAACACAGCAAAAACCATGCCTTTAGTATACCTGTCCTAACACAGCAAATCCTCACATGGGCGAACGCTCAACTAAAGGCCGAAAATGAGGCATTGTCAAGGGAGACATTAGGAAGAATAATTATTAAGTTGTTTAGAAAGATGAGAAAATATCCCAAATTTAGTCTCCTCTACGGTCATTACGCCCTACCTGTAACGGTGGAATAAATGGGAAAGTGTGGAGATGTATGGGTGACAATATATTCTGTTTATGTACCTTGGTGTGTGTTTGTGTAAATATATTTCTTTTCTCTTTTTCTTTCTCTTTTAAAGAAGATTCACGTCTTACTCTCAAGGGAAAATCCTTGATTTACATAGTATAATATCAATATTTGATAGTATGAATAGTACTGGACGGTATATATTTCCTCAATTAAAGAATGTACTGTAATTTTTCTCCAATTAAGTCGATAACCGAGTGTGTACGCATGTTAACAGTTGTTTTTCCCAGGTTCTTGTTGTTTATACACTGTATAGATAAACAAACAACCTTCTTCATATGGTGTACACTGTATCCCTACAATTGCTCCCACGGAAGTGACGGAACAATCTCTGTCAGGACTCGAATGGAAGTTACAGTTCACCAATTCGTCTTCATCTCCGTTACAGATGATGTCATCTGTCCACGTGGGGCCACGCCCCCGCCCATAGTCCGACTCTCCATCAACCGATGTCCCTCCCCTAAAACACAAGTTACGGCACATCACCAAAGTGTACTCTCAATCCATCAATACATCCAACAGTCCTTTAGCAGACTAAATTGGCATATTTTAGTCCAAACTTGTGAGACACGCGAGACTAAAATTTGCGTAACCATATGAAACAATGATACCGCTAACATTATGCCCCACAGTGCTTACATGTTTATTATATCGATCATGCGTTAGTATGAATGTTCAAGAATACAAGTTATATTATAAGGTGATACTTACGAGTAAGCCAGCTCCCTACAGACCACTTGGGCGTTGTCTGGATACCAACCAATGTCACAGACATTCCCCCACTCTAATCCTCGCCAGATCTCCAGCCGACCTTCGAACTCCGTCGGTCCGCCCACCATACGTATAGTGCCTGTCAGAAATTGACGATATATCTTATTGATGATGTTCACTGTCATATGAACGCAGTTAGTGCTTCATATTCTAAGAATCATAGCGACATGAACACAATTAATATTTACATAATATTACTGTAACGGTTACAATCAAAATAAAACTGTCTCAGCTTCATTTGTTGCCACACGAATGCTATTTATTCGTGTAGGTCATTTAATTTATAAACAACAAAACCCACAACAAGCAAAACAGAAAAGAGAGAGTGAGAAGCGGTATTTACCGTCTGTATGGGGCTGACAACGGACGCCCACATCCTCGTGGTGGGAACACGTGCCACCTCTAATGAGATCACACTCCACCAATCGACTCTCTCTTCCTCCACATCCAAACTTGTGAATAGACCCACTTCCGGCTCCGTAAGGCGACCATCCTACGTTGGTACGCCCTTCACCTCCGCTAGCAATCACAGAATGTTCATTTTCAATAACAGTTTATTTTGTGATGTCTTGAAATTAATGATTAATAATTCTGTTTAGACACATATGTGTTATTGCCAGATATGATATCAATATTATTGTATGACGTATTTAGTATATTTCTGCCGCTGTCGCTGCGGATATTAATTACAAGGCGCTAATATCGATAAAGGAAGCTAAATATACTGAACTATAAGGATAGCTGACTTGTAACTTTATAAAATGTACGCTACCTGTATCCTAGCTGACGACACACCACGTGCGCGTTCTCGGGGACGTAGTCCCACATATCGTCACACACAGTCCCCCAATCTCCGTTCATGTACACCTCCAGTCGACCCTCTAAAGCCGTCGACCCATTGACCAGGCGGACGTCGCCTGCATAATATAGATTACATATGAATTTGGGCCTGCGAAAGGGCCATGTTGTTGCTTCTCTGAGAAAACATCTAAGTGAGGTTCCGCGTGATATGTCCCCGCTTTGAATCTCGAAGAAAACACGGTTCCAAAACATGTCAGAATAGAATGCAAGCTAACAAATTTGATCGAATAAACCAGATACCTGTTATACGGGTCAACGAACAATGTTAATTGAAGGAGAGGAAAGATGAGAATTCAATCGGAAAGGTATCGAAGGAGTTATTGTCGACGATTCCAAAAATCATCAGAAGATTATGCTTAGAACCAGAAAATTGGATCTAAAAATGGCAGACCCTTATATTATTGATTGAGATATACACACAGAATTTGTCTATTGTGTAATACTAATATAGTTTCTGGAGATAAACTAAGCTTTATGCATCTTCTTTAAACGTCGGTGAAAATGAGTCCCAAACTGGCTGACATTTCCCTAAAACTTTCAGGTTTAACTTAACATCTAAACCCTTTGAAAGAGTTTCTCGCCTATTCCTCGAACCGCTTCCATGAAGAAAATCAAATATATGAAAACACTAATTACGTGTAAGTTACATCCTATTACCAAACGATATACCGAGGTAGTTTATTTGCTTACACGCTATAAATACAATTCTAAGACAGATTTAACGTTGGAGTAACACAATTTCCGGTTCAATATGTATACCTTCTACGTTCTGTCGCCTCTTCAGTAACACATCATACACGGTGGGGTTGGCAGCTCCCTCTAAAACAACCAAAGTAAGGACCACAAGCCCCAGTGACCGATAGTACATGTTGACTGACTCCCGATTTCACAATAAAAGATACACTGGGTACTCTTCTATAACCCCGCATTAACAACGAGAATATTAATAACGTGACTATAATTGCTTAATTCTAAATGTCAAACATTTCTAACATCTGTTTAAACTGGTTACAGTCAAATTACAGAGAGAAACTGGCCTCTGATTAGTGACCGTGATGTGACTGGTACCACTTTGATGATCAAAGCATGTCCTATTATCTAGAATGCGTGGTTAATCTCGATACTAGACCACCGGGGCCGAACATGACCAATCCTGATGCGTTTACCATCATTTTATATTTTAGGAGGGGTCACAGGGGCTTGACACGTCCTATGACCCACAATGAAATATCTAACTACAGGGTCCGAACTGGACTGGCTCCCTGTCTCTAGAATATTAAAATTATTAATAAGAATTGACCTTTATGATTTTGGTCTCTATGGTATGTCTGATCCATATGATATGTAGCAATTCAAGGATATAGAAAGTAATAATAGGATCTACCTTAGTTTTTTTTTTTTTTTTAGATTTTCTTAAACTGCTTGAGAAGGAAATAGTTTTCAGGCTTCTAGCCAGTCTAATTAAAGAGTGGTCTCAACAATTTGTCCATGAAAAAGTGTTAAAATTGCTGGCATTTTATGAATTGTTGTTTTAACGTACATATCGAAGCCGTCGTAGAGTTCATTTGAATGTGTTTGTTTTTTAAGTATCGACTAAGTTTTAGAGAATATTTTGATTTTGCTCTTTACTTCTTATATATTCAGTCAAGATTGATAATGCAATATTAACTTTTTATGGGGTATATCAAGCGCCATATTGGTCCCAAACAACAGGCTAATTATGTCATTAAGTTATAATATGTAGATGTATTGGAGAGTGCCGTTTTAGTAATCGCATATTTATCATATAAAATAGTTTGCTAAACTAAAGGAATACAATGTTAATCGGTCATTTCTTAAGTTTCCCACATGCATTTAATATATACGTATGACACTTCATATTTCTTTAAGATAACTTATGTCAATAAATTGCATTTCATTTTACAAACAGGTACTTTAATGATGAAGGTTACTGGCACAATATTGTACATACAAATGTATATATCAAATGAAAATCAGTCTGGACAGTAAGCATAGTGTTTGAAAACCAAAGGTACAATATCATGAAACATGGCTATTTACACTCCCAGTTGGTGAACAAAATAGAATATCTTTTCTAAACAAGTACACTTCGAAAAGTTTTTTATTTTGTTTGTTTGTTTGTTTGGTTTTTAAGTTTAATATTTAGTGATAGCTTCATCCATGTCCAATTCAGATATAACATAACTGACCCACCAGTGTCTAGCCGATACCAATGTAGGCCTGTATCAACCCTGCCTGTACGCCCCCTGTCGACCAATTTCAATATTTAACTGTGATCAACAACTTATACTCAATAGCAGACGTAAATATATGTCTAATTATTATCATGAAAGTCCAAATACATAAAAAAACACATTCATTATTCAATTACGTTACTCAAAATGAACTTAATGATATATTATATTGGCTAAATTTATTATTGATATAAATGAGACAATTAATTCACAATACTGATGTCCATCCTGTTTGTACACTATAGTATTGTTATCCATTTTTAGGTCACCTGAGACGAAGTCTCGAGTGACCTTATCTAATCGCCTTTTTTTCCGTCGTCGTCCGTCGTTCGTTCGTAAATAATTTACACTTTCGACTTCTTCTCAATAACCAAAAGGCCTAGAGATCTAATATTACGCATGTAGCATGCTGGGGTAAAGGGCTATCAAGACTGTTCAAATGAACGACATCCACTTTCATTCAAGGTCACAGGGATCAAATATGCTAAAATCTTTAAATGCCTTTTTCTCAATTACCAAGAGGCCCAGAGACCTGATATGAGGCCTGTAGCATGCTAGGGTGAAGGGCTTTCAAGTTTGTTCAAATGAATGACCTTGACATTCATTCAAGGTCACTGGAGTCAAGTATGCTAAAATCTTTAAACAACTTCTTCTCATTAATCAAAAGGCCTAGAGATTTTATATTAGGCCTATAGTATGCTGGGGTGAAGGGCTATCAAGATTGTTCAAATGAATGCCAATGAATGACCATGACCTTCATTCAAGGTCACAGAGGTCAAGTATGCTAACACTTTAAAACGACTTCTTCTCGTTAACCAAGAAGACTAGAAACCTGATATTGAACCTATAGCATGCTGGGGTAAATGACTAACGATTGTTCAGATGAATGAGCATGACCTTGACCTTCATTTACGGCCACCAGGCTCAAATATGCTAAAATCTTTTAAACGTCTTCTAAGACCAACACACATAGAAACAATATATTTTGCCTGTAGCATGCTGGAGTGAACACATTTACCTCATATTCATGTTCAAAGGAATCAAATCTACCAAAAGATATCAAAATTCATGTGACCGTTAATGCCCATGGGCCTCTTGTTATAAACAATTGCCATTGGCTTTGTCATTGTCGCGATACCCCCACTCCACCATGGAGTCCATTGTAATAAAAATTGCCCCAGACCACACTGGATCAAATCAATACAGTTGCAGTAATTATATGGGCTTGACCTTTCTGTACTCACCATTATGCCGGGAGTACTTTCAAACTAGAGGGTGATAAACTTGTATTAGAATTTATCTTGGGCCGGAGACCAGTCTAGTTCCAAACCTTGGATCACGCATAATCATTTATAAATGCTCGTACAGTGTATGTGAAAATATAAGTAAATGTCAAACCCCTGTTGTTGGGTTCAACGAAACAATGAGGCCGCTTTTCATCAATTCAAGGACTGGGATATTACCATTAAAATCAGAAATCTGTTATGTGCACATACATCGTTACATAAACCGGAGTGAAATTTAAAAGTGAAAGGTGAAAGGGGGAGGAGGGTGTTGATTTTAATTGAAAATGTGCTATATTCAGGTCCCTGTGCTCAAGCCCCCTTGATCCGTTAGCAAAAGCTATGGCTCTATTTATAATTAGGGTGCTCCGGAATATTTTGAAATCTGAAAGCTACCTCTGTACACACGTGGTGTCATTTGAAATAGTTTGTGCCTAATAACTAAACATTTCGAATCTACTAAAAAATTAGATTCTCAACATGGTCTCATTGATAAATTTTCCACTTCGGACTCAAGGTCATATTTGAGACTTGTTCAAAAATGAATGAAGTCTTCGGGCTCGTCTTAAGCTATTCCTACTCTTCTAGACTCTATTTCAATTGATTGGTTTTTTTTGTTTTTTTTTGTTTACAAATGATGAGAAAAAAATCAAATATGTAAAATAAGTATATTTGTGGTGTAACTAGTCTTAATCATTCATCTGCTGATTTGCCTGTAATTCAGAATGGGACAGAAATAATTTTGAATCCTTTAAGAACTAATACAGAAGAAATATGTGATATTCTTCAAGTTCTGAAACTAGGTAAAGCCTCTGTCGTTGGTAGTATTATAGTAATCATTTGTAAAAGCAACTACAAGTACTGTATGATATCCATTAATGATCGTATTATTTGATATCTCTCTGTCATGTGGTATTTATGTCTCTGTTAAAGAAGGGAAATTAGACATTTCTCTACTAATTACCGACCAATTTCTTTGTTATCAGCGGTTGGTAAATCTTTGAAAGAGTCGTTTTTAAACATAATCATAACTAATTTTTGGATAACTCCCTCTTTTATCAACACCAATCTGGTTTCATACCTAATCATTCGATATTATATATCCTTTGATAGAGTATGACACGATGGCCTAATTATCATGTTAAAATCGTATGGACTATCTGGCGATCTTATGGTTTACTCAGTATCTATCAAATAGACAACAAAATGTTTTATCTCAAACTCTTTTTCTCGTACTAGTGTTATAAAAGCAGGAGGATCCCAAGGTTCCATTTTAGGCCTGTTATCATTCTTAGTCTATATCAATCCGATGTATTGCATTCATCCATGCACCAGACTGTTCGCTGACGACACTTCTCTTTCAGGTACATGTACAATATATCCTTTTCCTGGCTAGAAATTGAGGCTGCCTTAAATCTGGACCTCGATTCTTTGTGTAAATGGTCAAAGAAATAGTCAGTTGATTTAAATGCCAGTAAGACCAATGTTTTATTTATTTCTAATGCTATATAGAACTAGACGGAGATTTTAAATAACGTATTGTTGTGAACTATGGGACGGCCATACAATAAGTGAAAGTGAAAAGCTTGACAAATGTCAGCGTGAAGCCGCCGGTGTGTAACTTTTCTGTTTGTATTTTGATCAGGTCACGAAAAACTTTCCGCTGGAAGAAAAAGAGGAAAATTGCAGTTATTATATCAAATGAAAAATGGCATCACTCCAGATTTTCTCAATAAAATTTTACCAAATAGAGTAAATCAAAACGTCCGTTATCTTCTAAGAAACGATCAAGATTTTGCAATACCAAATTTCCGACATTCTAGTACAAATTCTTCCTTTCTACCCTCCACGTAACTTAGACATTAACAAAGATTCAGGGTTAACACTGCATGTAGATAGCCCCTCGTCTTTATATGGATCCCGAAATGAAAATGCATATCATTTCTTTTTTGAATGTCATATCTATTTAAATCAAATGCATGATCAAATTAATAATCGGATTGTAATTATCTGGTATTCCAGATCTGCCTGTTATAATTTATGAATATATTTTCAAGTTGTACATAACTTCATAAAGACTAGCTGTAAATTTCATTATTAATATCTTAAAATCTACACAATTATTTAACTATTTGACATATCTGTATTTAAAATAGAGATATCTCTCAAATATTTCTATTCGACACATAAATAGAGATATCTGCATTTAAAATACAACTATATCTATATCTCTAATTTAATCAAAGATATCTTTATTTTGAATAGGCCTACAGTACATGTCTGAATTTCAAATTGAAATAAATTTAATTTAGACCCAATAATTAAATGCAATGTTGCTTCTAACATTTCATCCTTGTTGTTGCAAAATTCTGCTTATAAATCTATGTTTTTTGTTTTGTTTTTGTTTCAATTGATAAGACCACCAATTGTTATCTTATCCGGAAAACATCCGGTTTTTTTATAGTATGTTCAGAAAAGCGTTCTCGAGACCTAGATTCGTTTTTAAAAACTCACTCGAAAATGGCGGCAGCTATGCCTCACGTTTTGTCTCCAGAACTTCAAAAGCGAGTTAACGAATGTAACCTTTTGGTTGTTGGAGCCGGTGGTATTGGTTGTGAGCTTCTGAAAAACCTTGTCCTCACTGGATTCAAAAACATTGAGCTTGTAAGGAAACAACATTGTAGTCATATTCACTGTACCGTCACCGTGTCTTGTTTCTTGTTATCGGTACCGATACAGTAGTCTTCTTCTTCTTCTTCGTACAACCTCCGTCAAAAATGACGATTACGGTCAGTTTGTAGGTTGGATGCTGTTTAAAAAGTAAGGGAATTTAGTTACAGTGAGAGGGGTTTTTTTTATTAAGTTTTTTTTTAGTGGAAACTATAGATGAAAACATGAGGGTGTGTTTACGGTGTATGCTTGAGATCATCAAGGGCTGCATTGTGATTATGTGCCTTGAAGATCTCTAGTGTAGTGTATTGTACTGCTGCCACCGGGAGGAGGTTCCATTGTGTTATTGTGTGTGGGAAAAAGGAGTATTTGTATGTCATTGGTGGCAGATAGGTTTCACTCCAAGGTGTAGGGGTGTGTTTGCCTTGTCCTAGGGTCTGCTGGGTGCATGCTGCCGTGTGAGGTTTCACTCGAAGGTGTAGGGGTGTGTTTGCCTTGTCCTAGGGTCTGCTGGGTGCATGCTGCCGTGTGGGTCTATTGCAACATGATGGTGAATGATTTTGTATAATAGTATAAGTCTGGTCTTGAGTCTGCGTGTTTGAAGTGTGGGCCAGTTGAGTTTATCCATCATGTCTTGTACTGAACTTGCATTGTGTCGTGGTATCTGTTTTGTACGTATCGTGCTGCTCTGCGTTGTATTTTTTCTATCTGGTTGATTTGGTTTGTGTTGTGCGGGTCCCATATGGAAGAGCAGTATTCTAGTTTGGGTCTCACTAGGGCTTTGTATGCATGTTCTTTTATATGTTGTGAGTTTATTTTCAGGTTGCGTTTTAGGAAGCCTAGTGATCTGTTGGCGTTTGCAGTGATGTTGTTGATGTGTGTCCCATTTGAGATTTTTCTGTAATGTGAGTCCTAGATATTTGCTGGCGTCGACTTGTTGCAGTGTGTGGTCGTGCAGTTTGTAGTTGTATGTTGTTTTGGTGCGTTTGTTTGAAATGGATATGATATTGCATTTGTTTGGGTGAAATTTCATGAGTCAACGGAAACAGTCAGCTTCCGCGTCATAACAAGCGAACAAGCGGCGGTAGACTTATAAAATAAGACTTAATTTTCATATCTTATGACCACGCCGAGTTGAAGTTACTTTGGGTTACTAGCGTACTAGATTACATCGGTAGACTATTGAAAGTATTGTAGTATAAGGGGTTTATCACAGGATATATCTGCACTTCACGGTTTTTCGGTTTTCATCATTATATTTTAAAAAAAAATTACTCAACCAGATACGGTTATAGTGTAAGACGAGAGGTCATTGTACAAATCATTAATTTTATTGAATATGACTGACAAAGATATAAAAATTGTATGCTGTAAGAATTCAGTACAAGATCAATTCAGAGGCATATGGAATTAATTAGGTTGTAATATACTGATAAACAATATTGATTATATAAGTTCACTTCACATTTTATAGAAGTCTAATACCATTACAGGTCTGCTTAAGAATGCAGAATGAGATAAATCCAGAAGAATTATATGGAATTAATTAGGTTGCTAATTAAGTAATGAAAGCCTTGACAATGCAAAGCGAACTACCAGTCTGTCAAATGTAAACAAGCATAATTCATTGAACAAACAAAACGTTTCCAAGAATGCAAAAAACACCTTGTTACAGCACCATAATATCAAGCTAGTCAAGGTTTAGAATCAAAACTTTTGGGCCCCTAATTAAAGACTTTACTACCTGTATGCAATAAACTGAAGAACTGTTTGAACTGAGGCTTGGTGGGTAAATATAAATATATATAACAAATTATGGATCAGTTGTTAATTGATCTGCAAAAAGAATGTTATCTTTTTATTTGTTATCATTTTAGTAGTTGGTCTTTTTCACAAAATGTTGATGGGATATTCATCAGTTTTCATTCCATATTTCTACTGATTTTATTGAACTTTCATAATTTACTAAATCAGCTGCTTAATGAAATGGCCTGTATAACTTTTATATACAAATGTAGTGCCAGTCTTCAATTTCTATTAATCTGTTAATTTCTGGTCTTCATGAGAAAAGGAATTGACTATATAATAATGAATTATATAATAAATAATTAAATGTTTATAATCCAACTTACTAATTTTACTTAACTTGTTATTCATTGATTGATCATGATGATTATAAGAATAAACAGAACACTGACATCACTATTACATTATATGCATAATGCTTTTCATTTAATGTTGTGTCATTGACTGTTGAGACAAAATGAGATGCTGATATTCAATATCATTCAATATCTTTTAAAGTTTAGGAATTGATTTTTTAAGTTTGGTTTTACATATACCGGTACTATCTAAACTTAATGATTTAATTTGTAAAGAAATTAATTGTTTTAACTAACTGCATTAGTCATGACTATATGATCAGTACATCTTGTATTAATGATAATGATAAATAAAGAGTAAATTATACAAAATTTGATTTTACAGTCTACTGAGTTTTTTTGTATGTTTTGTATTTTCAGATAGATCTTGATACCATTGATGTCAGTAATCTCAACAGACAATTCCTGTTCCGGAAAGAGCATGTTGGTAAATCAAAGTCCCAGGTATGTCAGATAGAATGTTTAATGTTTATATTGAATAAACAAATTTAATTTAATTGAGTTTGGGAAACAGGCTTGTGCAAAAAAGATATACACAACAGTATCAGTATGTTCATATTGGATATCACGATATCACTTGTGAAGATCTGACATTAATCAAGTACTTATATCATACAAATTTTCATTATTTGACTTCAATGATGTCATTTATATTTCACTGGTAATACAGAACATACATGGTTATACAACTTATCCATCAATTTTTATTGTAAAAAATTAGTAATCTGAAAGGAAAAATAGTGTTTTATATAGATAAATGACTCTGTGTTGATAAATGTTAAAATTGTGTTCAAATGTCAAGCCAAAACACTAGTGATAATATAAAAAATGTACAAGGATTGTATTAATGATTGAATTGTTGATATAGGTGGCCAAAAACAGTGTTTTATCCTTCAACCCAGACACCAACATCGTAGCCTACCATGACAATATTACCAGGTAAATATGGGACACTCTATAGTAGTAACTCTTGATTTAGTACCTACCACTGTATATATATATTAGTATAGACATGCTTCCATCCAAAGTCTATAATTATGGTCAGGGTAATTAACTGTGTAAAAAATAAATACCATATATAATTTTAAGCGGGTCTTGTGTACATAATGTACATATTCTTTAATTTCAGAATATGTATATAACACTAGTACTGGATTAATAAATACCAGAGACTTTTATATATTCTTCTAAAAAATTTATGGTACAAGTATTGAATTATAGGAGATTCTGTTGTGTAACTATCACATGAGTTTTCTTGCAAAGGTACCTATATGTATGTTTTTGTCTTTATTTCCATACATAACTAAACACAGTCGTGTACAGGATTTACATCCTGTGTATAACAAACTTTGTTATTTTTACAGCTCGGATTATGGAACAAATTTCTTCAGAAAATTTGACATTGTCATGAATGCTTTAGATAACAGAGGTAAGTTAATACCCTTAGAAGGGATTTAATTAAATTGATATCTTTTTGATAAGCTGCGTTTATGGTTTTCTCCAACTTCCACCATGCATAACTTTTTTTTTATGTCTTGAGTCCTCTGGTAGGATATAGATCTTACTGGAATAGCCCTTACAGTATTTCAATTTCAATATTCCCCTAATTTACAATTTATGTTGGATTACATTATATTGAAATGATGTTGGGTTCTACTTGAAGCTGCACGGAACCATGTAAACCGGATGTGTCTGGCTGCAGACATCCCCTTGGTGGAGAGTGGAACAGCAGGATATCTTGGCCAGGTCACAGTCATTAAAAAGGTTAGCTGGTCATAAAGTTTAAGATTAAGATTAAGTGGTATATGTATAGAGATGGTCTGACAGGATATGGTTAGGACTAGTGTAAATGGAGTAGAGCTGTGTATCGCAAGGTGGGTAGCGATACAATTTGTATCGTGATACAGGGGTCACAATACAATACAAATCACGATATATGAGAAACTGATGACCTGTCATATATCTGGTATTCCATTGTACAGTAGTCATGTTTGTGCTTGTGGTATTTCCTAAATATTGAGTCCTTGTCTACATTCGTTACAAAAAAACATTTGTTTTGTCTGTCTCTCAAAGCGTTCTTGAATTTACATAATGTGGATATGAAGGAACAGGCAGCTTTATAAGTTGCTTGAACGGCCTTGTCAGCCATGTTGTTTACTACAAAACATAAGCTAACTTTGGTCAAGGAGATATCTACAACTTTTCAGGTATTGTGGTACAAATCAAGGATAGACGTTGCATCGATGCACCACTTTGCGGTCCAATACATCAATTCATCAGTGAATCGTTACACCACTAAAATGGAGGGTCTAGCCGTCCCCACAACCCCCACCCTCCAGCATCTCCACTAGGAAACAGCAGATAGGAGTTTATTTATTTCATCCAGATTTGCTATGAATCACCTTATGGAACAAGAAACTCTCTGTCAAACTCCTTTCATGATTTGTCTACTCTTCTAATGTTTAGGTAGAATGTATTGTAATTGTTAGGTATATGTTTATGTGTAATTGTTTTATACTGTTTGATTAATTGTGTTTTGCGTGCCATTTTTGACTATTGCAGAGTTTGACAGAGTGCTATGAGTGTCAGCCTAAACCTAGACAGAAAACATTCCCAGGGTGCACCATTCGGAACACTCCCTCCGAACCCATTCACTGTATTGTGTGGTCAAAACACTTATTCAAGTAAGACACTCCCTACTCTCAGCCTGAATACTCTGTTTTCAAGTAAAATGGTAGTACATGTATTTTACTTTCATAATCTTATTTGATGTTAATATTGTTAGGGCTTCCAGTTGACTTGAGACATTTTAGCAATTCAGAAGTTATGTCACAATTTGACAAATCTAAAAAGACAAAAAATATCAAATAGACAAGTTCCCTAAAACACAAGAGAGTCAGTTTTGGGAGTCAAAAACATAGTCCCAAGTTTCTACTGAAAGCTTGCAATTGATGGCTGCATATCTATGGTAGGATCCTCCAATTACAGAATTACCTCCAATAGGCGATGTTTTATCTCGCGGGACAAGGTCCAAGGGAGCTTTTGTTATACCCACGACATCAGCATTGTCGACGTCTGTAGACATCTAGGTTTTTATAAAACAGTGTTTTGTCAGTACTATTACGGATACAGCTTAGGTATTTGATGTTCGTGGTCCTTCTGACATTGTTACTAGATTTACAGACCTGCTGACCTTGACAATGACCCTGGACCTACTTTTAAAAAGACTTAACTTTGGCCACAGTATGTTAAACGTATAAGATAGGGTTTTAAGGTCATCTGACCCGAAGGGTCAGGATGACCTATAGTCATCATGCTTCGTCCGTCGTCGTGCGCCGTGCGCCGTCCGCCGTGCGTAAACTTTTCACATTTCAATCTTCTTCTCAAGTTCCACCAGTGGGATTAAGCTGAAACTTGCCTGAAATGATCCTGTGATGGTCCTGACCAAGTGTTGTTATTTTTCGGGTCAGTCCGAAATCCAAGTTGGCCGCCATAGCCGCCATTTTGAAAACACATTTTAAACTTCTTCTCAAGTTCCACCAGTGCTGTTGGGCTGAAACTTGCCAGAAATGATCCTGAGATGATCCCGACCAAGTGTTGTTATTTTTTGGGTCGGTCCGAAATCCAAGATGGCCGCCATAGCCGCCATCTTGAAAAACATATTTTAAACTTCTCCTCAAGTTCCACCGGTGCCATTGAGTTGAAACTTGCCTGAAATGATCCTGATATAATCCTGACCAAGTGTTGTTATTTTTTGGGTCGGTCCGAAATCCAAGATGGCCGCCATAGCCGCCATTTTGAAAACACATTTTAAACTTCTTCTCAAGTTCCACCAGTGCTGTTGGGCTGAAACTTGCCAGAAATAATCCTAAGATGATCCCGACCAAGTGTTGTTATTTTTTGGGTCGGTCCGAAATCCAAGATGGCCGCCATAGCCGCCATCTTGAAAAACACATTTTAAACTTCTTCTCAAGTTCCACCAGTGCCATTGAGCTGAAACTTGCCTGAAATGATCCTGAGATGATCCCGACCAAGTGTTGTTATTTTTCGGGTCGGTCCAAAATCCAAGATGGCCGCCATAGCCGCCATCTTGAAAAACACATTTTAAACTTCTTCTCAAGTTCCACTGGTGCCATTGAGCTGAAACTTGCCTGAAATGATCCTGATATAATCCTGACCAAGTGTTGTTATTTTTTGGGTCGGTCCGAAATCCAAGATGGCCGCCATAGCCGCCATTTTGAAAACACATTTTAAACTTCTTCTCAAGTTCCACCAGTGCTGTTGGGCTGAAACTTGCCAGGAATAATCCTGAGATGATCCCGACCAAGTGTTGTTATTTTTTGGGTCGGTCCGAAATCCAAGATGGCCGCCATAGCCGCCATCTTGAAAAACACATTTTAAACTTCTTCTCAAGTTCCACCAGTGCCATTAAGCTGAAACTTGCCTGAAATGATCCTGTTATGATCCCGACCAAGTGTTGTTATTTTTTGGGTTGGTCCGAAATCCAAGATGGCCGCCATAGCCGCCATCTTGAAAAACACATTTTAAACTTCTTCTCCAGTTCCACTGGTGCCATTGAGCTGGAAATTGGTGAGGATGTTAAGGAAGGAGGGCCAACAAAGTGTGGTTAATTTTTCGGCCTCGTAAAAACTTTGACATGGCAGCAATGGCGGCCATTTTGTAACATGATTGCGCAATCATGGTTTTCCTGAACAACACCTATTTCAAACTTCTTCTCAAATTCCACTGGTGGGATTCAGCTCTAACTTACCAGATATTATCCTTAGATGGTCCAGACCAAGTGTTATTATTTATCGGGTCGGTCAGAAATCCAAGATGGCCACCATGGCCAACAGTGCCACTATATACTTGCTACAGAGAATGCATACTACAATAATATAAGGGTTTTAATTTAGAGTCAGATGACCGTTAAGGCCCCTGGGCCTCTTGTTATATATAAATGTGTGTTCCTTGTAACAAGATCTTTCCATTGGTACTGTCTTTGTGGACCTGCTGACCGTGACCGCAACCTTTGACCTACTTTTTAAAAATGCTTTAGCCTGGGCCATAGTAGCGGTATGTTAGGCGTATGAGATAGAGGTTTAATATTTGACAGTTAATTCTAAATTTCACCACACTCAGCGAGCTTTGTTGTCTTCTGACAAATCTTGTTTGAAGATTTGTAGCAAACATTGCACATAATTAAATAGTGTACAAATAAGACCAAAAATATTTTTTTTGTATCCGAAACAACATGTAGAAATGTTTCCCCAACCTGGTAACCAATTTTTACTGAATTAAAACAGGAAACAAAACTTTTTAAAGACAGCATTACCAGTAATATTTTAGTAGACTGAGTCTCAATGTTTGTTTGATATTTGATGGGACATTTGTGTTCTTGATTGAGATAGTAAAAGAATAACATGAAAATCTGCATGTATATACTCTATTTAACATCTGGAAATATGCTTATATAAAACACTTAGAATATTAACTGTATGTTTCATGGCTATTAGTCAGCTGTTTGGTGAGGAAGACCCCGACCAGGATGTATCCCCAGACACCGAGGATCCAGAGCTAGCAGGTAAGTTCTCTACACAGTATTTCATAAATCATCAGTGTTAGTTTACCTGTCACCAGTGTTAATTACCTGTCATCAGTGTTAATTACCTGTCATAACCATCATCAATGTTAGTTTACCTGTCATTAGTATTAGTTTACCTGTCATTAGTGTCAGTTTACCTGTCATTAGTGTTAGTTTACCTGTCATCTCTGTTAGTTTACCTGTCATCAACATTAGTTTACCCATGATCAGTTGCAATTTACCTGTAATCAGCAGTAGTTTAGTTGCTGGAGGGGAAAGCTTATTGTGTTCCTTTTAGGTGTCAGACATAGGTCTTCATAGGGGCCGCAGTGGCCGAGGGGTTAAGGTGTACCGACACTTTATCACTAGCCCCCCACCACTGGGTTGCGAGTTCGAAACCTACGTGGGGCAGTTGCCAGGTACTGACGTAGGCCGGTGGTTTTTCTCCGGGTACTCCGGCTTTTCTCTACCTCCAAAACCTGGCACGTCCTTAAATGACCCTGGCTGTTAATAGGACGTTAAACAAAAACAAACCAAACCAAAGTCTTCATACCTTTACATTTACTTGTATATAAACACAATCTCTGTTTGAAACTTTTGAGTAATTAATTGATTTGGTGTGATTTGTAAGGTATGTTGTTCAGACTTAATAAGATTGTTTCAATATTTTGAGAGTATAGATGTCTAAAACAAACTACATTTACAATGTATCAGCTTTAAGGTTTTTCTGTTACACTGTCACCCCTGGATGACACACAATTACTAATTGAACCAGTGCACAAGTCCAGGGTAATTAATATGATGAATTTGAATTTGAAACTTAATTCTAACATGGCTGTCATGTAGATTTGGATACTTTTGTTTAAGGTAATGCAGGAGAAGGTGCGCTGAAAGAGAAATCCAATTCTGATGCAGTGGGATCGGTAGAGAGAAAATCTACCCGTGCCTGGGCCATGGAGTCCGGCTATGATCCACAAAAGCTCTTCAACAAGGTACAGTATTGAAATAGCCTAAGTTCATTATGTTGTGGTGTTTGTCTGGTTACTCTGTTAAAAATACAAAGAAGAAGTTCTTGGTTTCATGAAAAACAGCAGTTATATTATTATAATAATACTATATATATATGAATGGGATATTATATATTTTGCATGATTAATCATTGTTTGTTACTTTTTTCAGCTAAGAGAGAGAATATAGCAAAAACTGTTGATTCTCTAAAAGTCTATCAATTGTATTTTACTGTAAGCTGTTGTGCTTTGATCCGTCTCCATAATGTTCTAGTTGAAAATGCAGAAGATGCTTGTTGTATATTGGTTACCTGAAAATGAGAGTGATGCTTGTGATTATCAGTCCTCTAGAAATGAGCGCTGGGTAGAACTTTATTTTAAAACCACTAGACAGTTGGGCTAGTTGCCTGAAATTTTATTAGACCAAATACAAATGTCACTACCCCATGCCAGTTGGGCTAGTAAAATTAGAAACCGCTAGCCTGAAAGATACCACAAACATACAAGTAACAAAATCCATGATAGCCATCTTGAAAAAACACATTTTAACTTTTCTCCAGTTCCTCTGGTTCCATTCTAGCCGAAAATTGGTAGGGATATTAAGGAAGGGAAGGGATAGAGTGTTAATATTTTTGACCTCGTAAAACTTTTATAGTGAGAATCAATGTTAACTCAAACTTGCCTACAATGATCCTTAGATGGTCCTGACCAAGTATTGATAATATTTCTTGTTTGTCAGAAATCCAATGTGGCGCACCATGCCAACAGTACCACTATGCTTGCTACTGAGTATGTATACTGCAAGAGTGCAAGTGTCAGTAGAGTCTGATGACTGTTAAGGCCATAGGGCTCTTGTTCATCATATCCATGCGATTGTCTGTGTTCTCCCTAGACTTTCGAAATACTGTTTGACGTCACTATTAATGTGTTCTCAACGTTGCAGTCAAGGATGACCAGTCACATTACAAACACGAACCTGTCCAAGACTTCCCTCATGTTCTACATCAGAATGCTTGGACTAACTTATCTTATTGCTTTTGGAACTCTCAATATATAATATGTTGTCATCTTATTGCTTTTGGAACTCTCAATATATAATATGTTGTCGAGTGATAACTGAAAGTGGGTTATCGTTTTTTTCAGCAAAATACAAATAAATACAAATCAAAACAAGTAGCTGATTTTGATGTTAGATATTGCTGAACATGTGACTGTGATTTCTACAACCCCAACATTTTTACCAAGTAATATATAACATGATTTTTACTAGTCAGGCTACTGAAATTTTAAACCACTAGCCCGGCTAGAGAATCTACTAGTCTGGGACTATCAGCTACCTTTATGTTCAAGCCCAGGAGAGTGATGCTTGTTTTATTTTATTTTCCTTAGTTGTTTCGAGATGACATTAAGTACTTGTTGTCAATGGAGACACTGTGGAAAAAGCGGAAACCACCCATTCCTCTGGACTGGGAAAATCTACCAGACACAGGTAATTCTGGTGATAGACAAGAGCAATCAAGTTGCTGAAGAAATGCTTTGATGTCCTCATCAAGGCAATGGCTAGAAGCCAATCATGTTACCCTTCTGTCTTCCATTTTGGTTGAGAAGCGCGCCCAGCATTCATTGAAAAAAGACAGGATGTTAACATTTCGCTGAAAGTTTATTAGTTTATTAGAGTCAAATTGGAAAATTAGGTATTTTTTTCAAGCTTTTTCAAAAGAACATGATAATTAAGCTCCATGTCTGTCAGTATTGGTTATTTACTTGAGAGGGGTTCTGGCAGGGAAGATAAAAGGGGTTTTAGTTAAACAAAAAGTCTAGTGTGGGGCTTGATCCAGCTGTACTAACATGTGATGTATCATATGTAAGAACTGAAACAGTCCAGTATGTTTAACATGAGAAGAAAGTTTCCTGAAGTTTCACTGTTGATACCTGTGACAGACACGGGACACAAGAGTAGTGGAAAACTGGACCAGAGATTGCCATATTATTTTCTTACCTGTCTGGGCATAAAGGACACTTTCCTTTGTTACATGTGTTTGACAGGAGAAGCAGACATGTAGCTTGAGTGCTGTGATATAACTATGTTAGATGTTTAGAAATTTGAAGGCCATCTTACAATAATAATTTGTTTACGCATGTTTCTTTCTTTGTAAGTTTATCTCTGGCTAGAAGACGACTAATATAGGCAAAGCCAATTTCTCAATCAATTTGTGATAACAATTCAATTGTTTGAAATGGAATCATCAAGGGCAAAGGTTTCCTCCAGTTACACTGTTGATACTACTGTTTGACAGATGTGGGTACAGACGAGGCAGGAATCAGGGACCAGAGACTTTGGACCATAAAGGAATGCTGCTCTGTCTTCTCTAACTGTCTCAATGGACTAAAGGAGGAGCTGGCCAAACAGGGAGAAGGGGGCATGCTTGTCTGGGATAAGGTAAATATAGGGTCAAACAGGGAGAAGGGGGCATGCTTGTCTGGGATAAGGTAGATATAGGGCCAAACAGGGTGAAGGGAGCATGCTTGTCTGGGATAAGGTAAATATAGGGTCAAACAGGGAGAAGGGGGCATGCTTGTCTGGGATACGGGAAATATAGGGTCAAACAGAGTGAAGGGGGCATGCTTCTCTGGGATAAGGTAAGTATAGAATCAAATGGTGAAGGGAGCATGCTTGTCTGGGATAAGGTAGATATAGGGCCAAACAGGGAGAAGGGGGCATGCTTGTCTGGGATAAGGTAGATATAGGGCCAAACAGGGAGAAGGGGGCATGCTTGTCTGGGATAAGGTAGATATAGGGTCAAACTGTGGGAAGGGGACATGCTTGTCTGGGATAAGGTAGATATAGGGTCAAACAGGGAGAAGGGGGCATGCTTGTCTGGGATAAGGTAAGTATAGGGTCAAACAGTGGGAAGGGGGCATGCTTGTCTGGGATACGGGAAATATAGGGTCAAACAGAGTGAAGGGGGCATGCTTCTCTGGGATAAGGTAAGTATAGAGTCAAACAGGGTGAAGGGAGCATGCTTGTCTGGGATAAGGTAAATATAGGGTCAAACTGTGGGAAGGGAGCATGCTTGTCTGGGATAAGGTAGATATAGGGCCAAACAGGGAGAAGGGGGCATGCTTGTCTGGGATAAGGTAAATATAGGGCCAAACAGGGAGAAGGGAGCATGCTTGTCTGGGATAAGGTAAATATAGGGTCAAACTGTGGGAAGGGAGCATGCTTGTCTGGGATAAGGTAGATATAGGGCCAAACTGTGGGAAGGGAGCATGCTTGTTTGGGATAAGGTAGATATAGGGCCAAACAGGGAGAAGGGAGCATGCTTGTCTGGGATAAGGTAGATATAGGGTCAAACAGGGAGAAGGGAGCATGCTTGTCTGGGATAAGGTAAATATAGGGTCAAACTGTGGGAAGGGAGCATGCTTGTCTGGGATAAGGTAAATATAGGGTCAAACTGTGGGAAGGGAGCATGCTTGTCTGGGATAAGGTAAATATAGGGTCAAACAGTGGGAAGGGAGCATGCTTGTCCAGATAAGGTAAATATGGGGTCAAACAGTAGGGAGTGAGCATGCTTGTCTTGCATGGTTTGATTTGATAATATTTTAATCTGCTATCCAGAAGGTCTGTATTTAAGAAGTTGGAGTAGTTAGATGGGAGACTAGTTTGAAACCATACATCTATACCATTTTAAAGCTTGAGTATGAAGGATTCAAAGCCCATACTAATCCCTTGGTCTTTACTAGGATGATGTACTGGCCATGGACTTTGTCACTTGTACAGCGAACATCCGCGCTTATATATTCAGCATCGCCCAGAAAACCAGATTTGATATCAAATGTAAGTAGCAAAGTTTAAACATAGTTCCGGCATTTATTTATATAAATATCACAAACGTCGTCTTTTCCGTTATATGATAATTCACCGATACAGAATGTTAAAAAACTCAGTTTGAGTTCAATTTAATGGACAGTTTTACCTCTAGATCTGTCATGACACAGAGCAATTAAACAATATTACTGGGGTATTCTAGTGAGAAAAATCGTTGGCAATACCATGTTCATTTGGATTGGAAATTCAGAGGAAAGAAGAGAATAGAGCTAATATTTATTACTGTTACAAATTGAAATCTTTGATTGTTTATGATATATAAATAAAGTTAATGATGACATTAAAATGTTCTGGTTCCTTTAGCTATGGCTGGCAACATCATTCCTGCTATTGCCACTACAAACGCTGTGATAGCAGGCCTAATTGTGATGGAGGGACTCAAAATTCTCAAAGGAGATATAGAGAAATGTAAAACAGTATGTATTTGTCAAGATAAAAATATCAAACTGACTTTGAAGTGAAAGAGATTTCAAAAGGAGATATCAATAATATTAAAGTGTGAGAATGTTGGTGTACATAATGTAAATATGATGGGCTGCAGGGGAAGTGTAAAACAAATTGATCAAAATGAATGTTTAGACAAATATCTTTAACAAATATTTTCCACTTTGTGTCAAACCTGACATTTCACAGCTAAAAATGTAAGGCATGTACGTTGTGTTAAATTTTACATTTCCGAGGTAAACATGTAAAACTAAAAGATGTATTGTGATAAGGTTTACATTTCAAAGGGGAAAACTCAAAACATATATTTAGTGTTACAGGTAAAAATGTAATATTCTGATAAAGTTAACATATCACAGGTAAAAATATAAAAGACATTGTGATTTGGTTTGCACTTCACATAGTACAGGTAAAAATGTAAGTTATATTGTGATAAGGTTTACATTTCACAGGTAAAAATGTGATACACATTATCTTCAATTGGGATAAAGTTTGCAGCTCCTAAGTAAAAATTCAATGTGTTTTTTTCTTTAAGGTTTACCTGAACAGACAACCTAACCCCAGGAAGAAGTTACTAGTGCCATGTACTCTAGATAAACCCAACCCTAAGTGCTATGTGTGTGTGGCCAAACCTGAGGCTACTGTGGTGTGCAATACTGACAAGGTCACCGTTAGGACTCTAGAAGACAAGGTATCATACACATTAAAAATACACATTTTAGTAAATATCTAGGAATCCAACCAGGAATAATTATGTAAATTGAAAATGTAATTTGGTTTAAAAACACTCCTTGTTTGTCCATAGATATCCTCTCTCAGTATGCAAACAGCATCTTTGTATTAAACTTGGTTGGCTTATACTTTAGCAGCACATTGATTTAACATTGATGAAAGAGTTATTGCCCTTCGTTTATTTCGGCGTGGAAATATTCTTCGTTTGAATCAGCCATTTTTTTCTACATGAATTTTACAATAGCCTGTTCTTAGTTGAACGTTTAGGAAAATAACATATGTTAAAAAAACCCACAAAAAACAAAAGATTAAAAAAAAGGATTAAGATAAAGTAATGCATGAACATGTTATACCATAATCCTGTCGTGTCGTTCTCAACATTTTCCCTGTAACTTTGTTCTGATTGTCAGGTGGGTACAATATAATTGCTTTTCATGGTAATAACTGATTTCTGTTTTGTTTTAGGTATTAAAGGTGGCTTTAGGTATGGTAGCTCCTGATGTAGAGATTGATGATGGTAAAGGTGAGTTTAACAGTTCTGAGTGGCTTTCTCGCATAAAGATCATAATTATTGACCAAAGATTTTCTACATTATAAAAATCAGTGCAGTGTTTGAAGCTTTTGTGTAGGAATTAAGGCCAGAGTTGACTTTCTTTACTACCTTATTTATGTGTGTGTTCTGTTTGAGGTCTGATGTGAATGTATATTTTTATGCATCTTGATCTTCGGAACAAAAATGAATACAGAAACTAACCTACTTCTATGATTGTTTTTGTCAGGAACCATTCTAATTTCGAGTGAAGAAGGGGAAACAGAAGGTAGGTTTGTTTTCTGATGATTTTACTGGATACCAACCACATTAAATCCTGTCAATATTTAAATAAGTAAATGATTTTTGATAGCTAATAAAATAAAAGTTGAACCAAATCATCCTGACAATCTTTTCAAAGATAATCTAAAATTCTAATATTGTACCTACCATTAGTATTTAGCAAAAAATGAATGGTTAAATGTTACATCTTCTGGTTGAATGTAATAAATTTATGCATTATTCGATAAAGATATCTACACCTCTTCACAGAAAATGCTGACAAGATCCTGAGTGAGTTTGGTATAAACAATGGTAGCCGACTAAAGTGTGATGACTTCCTACAGAACTACAATCTGGTGCTCAACGTGGCCCACAGGTATCTAGAGATCAATGAAAGTTAAACAATTACATGTATACTTATCCGAGGTAATGTGGTAGCGTAGATATTAAAATAGAGATGTTTTGTTTTAGAATTTTGGTTATAGTTTTCAGTCAAGATTTTGTTTCCGTTCAGTTTTGTGTAACTAACGTGTTTTGCATAGATCATGCTTGCCAGCTAGCCAACTGAGCTATTGTGTAAGATTTATTGCTTTATAAGATAAGACATATAGACTTATAATCACTATCATTTGATTTTCTGCTTTATGAAATTAGATATATTAAAATATTGATCTTATAGGGAGAAATTAGATGAAGACAAGGAGTTTGAAGTTGTGGGAGATATGTCTGAACTACAGGCCAAAGAGGAGGAGGAGAAAGAGAAGAGCGAGGAAAACAAAGAGGAAAGCCAGTCAAAGACCAATGGTAAAGGGTTAATTTATACAATCAAAGCTGAATTCAGAGAATTATAAATTAATGGAATATTACTTTGTTGTATTGTCAAAATACAGTTCAACATTATGGTACGCAACTGTTCATTTCCATTTTGTCACCAGTTAGATCACTGGAACTCGGGTAAGTTGTCTCCCTTGCCATCCTTCACCTGTATATTTATATATCTTTGGTAATTAATATTTACCTGTGTCTTTCTTCTGATTTCCTTAGTTCATATATTCCAGTTGAACTGATTGTGTTAATCAAGGTATCAGATGTATGCATGGTTTACCTACATCAACAAAGTTTAATAATTCCTCGGAAACACTGTCTGTAGGAAGCAAAAATTTATAAAAACAGATAACATTAATGTTTACTTACAGATGTGAGTGACGATGAGGATCTGATGGTAGTTGATGAGCCTGAGGATGAAGAAATGGTCATTAAGCAAATGACCAGCAGAAAGAGGAAGGCCGAGGATGAACTGATCAATACAGGGACACCAAAAAAAGTGAAAGTGTCTGACAACCAAGAGGCTGATGATGATATTGTAGTTTTGTGATGGTAGTTATCTTTTTATATCTCCAGAACAATACGCAATGAAAATGTAAGGCAGCAGGAGGGACAGTTTACCTAATGGTGTACCAGGAGGGACAGTTTACCTAATGGTGTACCAGGAGGGACAGTTTACCTAATGGTGTACCAGGAGGGACAGTTTACCTAATGGTGTACCAGGAGGGACAGTTTACCTAATGGTGTACCAGGAGGGACAGTTTACCTAATGGTGTACCAATTTGTCATTGTTACATGTTGTGGTCGGACCACTAATAGTTTTGGTGGAAAGCTGATCGATTATCAGGGACAGACATATTTTCATTACTTCTTTTACACATTTTGTGTAAAATATCGGGATAGGATTTTGATGACTATCAAGACAATATCTTGCAGTGTGAAGATAATTGCTTACTCAAATATTCAATAGTGCTAAATTGGTATGAGTACTTGTCTCCGATTCGATTGATTACTCCTACCTTTAAATAATGGTTTGAATTCAGAGGACAAATGCTTCTTCCAACAGTATGTGTTTCTTTCCTTTTAAGACATGCCATTGCCTTTTCTTGTACCAATTTATGCATGTTTATGCAACAGTCAGTTTGTCTTACATTGTAATATTTTCTGAGATAATGCTTTGAGACTGTTAGCCAAGTCTACATTTAAAGTGATGTCAGACTTCTTGCTCGCACTCTGGTGATCGAACCTGTGTCTTACACCACAGAGCAACATGTTAAACTCTTTAGAACGTATGGTTGACCCTCATTTATCTTGGTACTAAACATTAGGATTTTGATCACACATGATATAATTTTACATTTTTGGGGGGAAAATGCGATTTTAAGGCTTTAAAGTATTGTCTTAAAAGCATAGGATCTACGATACATTTTGTATTAATATAACTGGATTATGTGTAATGAAAATTCGTTTGAAACTTTGTTTTACATTGAAATTTGAGAGAAATGTGAATTTTGTATGTTGAAAATCGTTAGGTAATTACTATCGATACGATAATATTGAGTTGTCAATATTGAAAGTGAAAACTAAACAGTGTAAAGTACATTTTAAATTCATTTATTCCACTTTAGAATCGTTTCCCTGAAAACTGAATATATATTTTCAGGTGAACAGCGTATATCCTATGTCAGATTAATAGAGATAACTTTACCTACAGTTGGAAGGTCAGTCTGATTAGATCTCCAGCCTGGGATAAGATCTAATACATGTTAGTGCTGTCTGCTGATGTGGACCAAATTATTTAATGTTGTGTAGTGTTGTTTGTTATAAAATGATCGAGATTCATGTTATGTATTAAGCACATTTGTTATAGTGTTATTGAATCACCGAGGTCACCATTTGGTGCAATAATTTGATACTGCAAAATAAACATGAATTTTTCTACACTTGTATATTGAATTTATATTTTGAACCATCAATTAACTTGGTGTACTTCTCCCCTTCAAATGACATTGTAATAGGACTGGTTCTTGATGGTTTTTGTTATTCTTCCATCAACATTTCACAGTAAAATGCACATAAATTATGGTGAAGCATTGTCCATCCGTCTGCCCACAGTTCTTCTTCCTCAGATTTTAACCAATCTCTTTTCAACTTAATAGGCTTTACATTCATGATACATGTACATGTATGTAGTAGTGATTTAGCTCACATTGCGCAAAGTGCCAGTGAGCTTATGGTATGGTGCACGAGTAGGTGTACGTCCTCCATATATCTGTCAACTTTTAACTTTTAGAAAGGTATAAGCAACTGAGAACTAATATTTGGCCAAGAGATACACGTGGAAGAGTAAATTAAAGTTCCCTCATGTAAATATTTTTCAAGGTCACAGGGGTCAAATATGTTAAAACTTAAAGAATCTGCTTCCCAATGTACAGAAGACCAAGAGGCTTGATTTTTTTGCCAGCAGGGTACCTAGGACACTGACAGACTGGTACAAAGTTTTCTGATATAAATGACTTTGACCTATATTCAAGGTAACGGGGATCAAATCATGTTAAAAACCCTCAAGAATTTTCCTTTCAAGTTCCAAAAGTCCCAGAGAGCTAATATTTTGTTTGCATGTACCTAGGCAGAGAGGTAAAAAGTTTCCTCATATCAATGACCTTGACCTATTTTCAAGGACACAGTAGCCAAATATATCATTTGTAGTTATAAATCAATTTGTGTCTTATTCTCAAGTTCTAAAAGACACAGGGTACTCTCAAGCCAGTAGGTTCCTGCTATGGGCTAATATGAAAATGTTCTCATATCAATGACCTTGACCTTATAAAAGTCACAGCAGTTAGATATGTTAAAAACTTTGGTGATCTTTTAAATTTCCAGAAGACAATATGCATCATATTTTGCCATCAGGGTAACATGGATAGAGTTTTAAAGATTCAGCATACATATTGACCTCAACCTATTTTTCAAGGTCTACATTGAGAAACTTCAAATAAGTGACCATGTACATGTTCACTATGGGTATGTTTGAAGATAAACGCCAACAGAGGTAATTTTTTGGTATTTCAATACCATTAACTGACTTAACAATGCATCTATGCAAAAGCCTACATTATGATTCACCAAGGCATCAGTGAATCATATCATCTCTTAAGAAATATTCCATTATATACTAAACATCACGAACATGATATGGTCAACATGAAAATTATGAATATTAATTTTGCCATAATTCCTAACTGGCTCTTTTAGGAATTCAGACCCTCTGGCTCTCTTGGTCTTTAGTAGCATCAATTCAATTCAATTCAATTCAATTTATTTCTCTTTAACCATACATAACAGTACAGAGAAAACATATTTACACAATACAAAAGTGATATACAGTTGTTCAGCCAGTGTATAAAGTATGCACACGCAGACTGTATCAATTAGTTTATCAAAACATCTGATATTTAACCATATCGTTACGCATGATACCATTTTATATAATTTCAAATCAACAAAACGATCAAGTCAAGATGAACATGATGTGTAACATCATGCTATGGAGGACACATTGCTAAAGATAATACTAATGAATTTACAGAGTTTTTTCAATGTATTTACGTGGTTTGAGTTCATAAGATCTCTAAATTTTAATATGTTCGGCCTTGTATAATAATATTTATTTAGATATAATTTTCTATGCGCAGCTAATGACTGGCATTCTAGCAGATAATGGAATTCATCTCCTATTTGTTGACTATTACAAAAAATACATATTCTTTCGTGGCGTTCAATATTATTCCACCTTCCAGTTTCAATAATCAGTCTATGATTTGTAGTTCTGAACTTACAAAAAGTATTTCTTTCTTTATCTGTAAGAACGTCTAGATAGCATTCAAAACCAAATTTGTTTTTAAAAATTCTGTAACAACCAGACTTAGAAGAATTAAATACATCATTATCCCACTGCTGTATAAACTGATCATGGAGTGTTTGTTTTACATATGACTTTATCCAAGAAGTATCTAATTCCTGGATATACTGGATATTCCACACATAGCTAATACCACATTCATCTAATAATTGTTGTATATAACGTATATCATGATTCAATATTTTTTGAAAGAGTTATTGTTATTTGTATAATTGCCCGTTTTTTAATCTTGTCCAAAGATCTCTTTGTTTTGGCCTAATATCTAACAATTGGTCGCATTTGTTACTGTGACTAAATTATACAAAATGATAAAAGTTATGATTTTTAAGCAGCATATTGAACAAATCTGTTTAACTGACTACCATCTGACCTTCAGTCAATAACAGATCATGAATAACAACAAAGCCTCAGTAGAATGTTTAATTCAATATTGTTTATTGAAATTACACCAAAACACACAGCCAACAGAAGCCTGTACTAATTATTATATAGGTCATGGTGAAAATATTTGTCACACCATTTTTGTAGAGTTACCTACCAAACAGCATTATTATTAAAAATAGCACCTTTGTACAAAAATATTTCAGCTTTTACTAGTAATTTTTGTGTGTATATACATAAATTTAACTAATATATCTAAAAGTATGTACAATTCAAGCTGAAATGACAAAACTTCAACAAAATTTGGGGGGTTTACAAAACCCTTCAGAGATGCATATACACTGTATAATCAACCGTACAACATTTCATGCCTATACAAATTGATGAGGCAAACAGTTTATACCAACGGAATGTAAAATCTATTGACAGAGTAGCTCTGTGTTTACCTTCAACCCCAATCAAAGTGGCAACATGACAGGCAACATTTTGAGTTTGCTTACAAGAATTATCATTTGATTTACTTATTGTCTAGCAAACAAGATCATCACCATCTGTTCAGAGCTTTGAATTGTATATTACAAGACAGTGAAGACATATCACAGTGAGTTTAAAAACAATTATTTACACAAGTTTTAAGTAGAATTATAGATACATGTAATAGTTAACAACAAAATAATTATACTACAGTTTTTGTGTATATAGTTTTATGGTAGACAATGACCTGGTCAAATCTATTATGATGTTCATACAAACCTTTTAAATGCCTTAAAAACAAGGGCGCTGGACTTCAAAAAAACACCTCAACTTGATGAAAAAGGTCCTTATTAAATGTATCATCCTTAGTTTGAAAAAAGAGCTAAGAATAAAAATCTCTAAAAATACTATACCATTGCTGTTGGAACGATTTAACAATAGTGATACAGAAGACATAATATTGAAAAAAAAACCTTTAATAAGGCATTGAATTTAGCAGTTAAATTCCTGTACAAACCTTGTTCTACATCAATACAACAAGAATTCCATGGAAGTAGATGCGTCACCTGCGCAGAAAATTGGGTGATTATTAGCACAAGTTTCTTCTGGCCCTGACACCATGTTTGGTGTAGGACAATGTGTCAGGGCCAGAGGAAACTCAGCTAGGTGATTACGGGAGTTATCACAAGGAAACAAATTTCTATATTTAGTAACAGTAATCTCCACACCTAGTACAATTATGTAAGACAAATTGCATTCTTTGTAATCATACATCCAGTTTGTTGATGTAAATTATTCTCAGTTACCCGAGCCGATTTTGTTTATCACGACACAAAAGGTTTGGACCGCGTTATTTCTTAATGAAATAATGATGGCCCTTGTGATTTTATTTTGCTTTTTGATGAGCCTTGACAAAAGACTTTCAAGACCCGTATTAATATCTACAGGTCCGTCAAGATTTATGCCTGAAATAATACAAACCAGTTTGTTTGCATAAACAAACAGGCCCCAGGAGGCAGTATCCTTGACTACAACATGCTTCATAACATTAAATGTATATATATTATATATTTATAAATTGTATTATACATGTAATTATATATTGAAAAGTTAAAACATTTGAATCAAATCACATACACACTGTTACAGAGTACAATGATAAATACTAAATGGTATACAAAAATCAGCAAAATATAATATTTTCTATGGAAAAGAAAAGCAGAGACAGGAACATCATTAATTATACAAAGAAAAGAAAATTTGTTCCCCAACCTGAGTATCGTACAAAATAGTCTCTAAATTATGACATGAACCAAAGAAAACTAAACAAAGAGGCCTAACCAATTTCTGATCAGTGACTTTTGTGCATATATTTATTAGAATCTGATTAAAATCAACTCTTCAATATGCCTAAGCATAGGCGTATTGAAGAGATGTATTTAAATCAGATTGATATTTCCTAATAAACAGGAGTTTTCAACTTTTAATTAACATAAAAATAATACCTCCAATACTGTGATATGGATCTGGGGAGTTTTAAGTAATATTTCGGTACTTGAGGTCTCTGAATGTTTCCCAATGTCTTTTGATTGTCATAAAATACACTTACAATGGATAGATACCAGCATATCCTTGTAAAGAAACCTACAAGATTTTGTCACATGTAACTTTGGTGTTCTAGCGAAATATTACCAACTTACTCTTAGTGACTACAAATGATTTAATGTCATGATCTATGGCATGGGATTACACACTAAACGCGGAAGTCTGAGATCAGCAGTTGAATAACTATGTAAGTAACTTTAGATCAGCATTTGTCAGACACGCTTAATAAGTTATGCCTCTGGTTTTCTCACATCCACAATCAATAAACAGCAGTTGTACCATTGTAATTATCATAATAACATGCATAAAGATTTCATCTATCCTCGATTCTCCAGGGCGTATGTTCATTTTCGCTCCTTGTAAACCTGGATTCGCTCTTTGCAAACCTTGAATATGTCATCAAATTCACTTTCGCTCTTTGCAACCCTGGAATATGTTATTAAGTTCAGTTTCGTTCTTTGCAACCTTGGAATATGTCAACGTTCAGTTTCGCTCTTTGCAACCCAGGAATACGTCATAATAAAATCAAAGGCTCAGTCACCACCATCTTGTGGATAAAACAGAGTTGACACTCATCTACTCTTCAAAATGCATCAGCTTAGTGATTGGTTTGAACCTTTTCCAGGCACCAATCAAATAAGTCAAATTTTGCCTTCGATTTCACCAGGGGTGCTGAGAGTGAAAGTGAACAAAACACCTGGAGTATCGAAAATGGAATTCATCAGACACACACTAATAAAGATTGTCACACAATCGGTAAAAAACAGGTGTATCATCACATATTCAGCATTCATCCGACACAGCTAGGCCTTTGGTTGTCTGGCATTTCCTAAACAACAGTTCTTTCATCATACAGTAACAGAATCAGCTTCAATACACACAAGGATTAATAAAGTAAAATGACTATTTGTGTATTTTGACATCAATCTTTCTATAGCCCAGTTACACTGTAACTGTCTGGTTTGCCACTGGGGCAAAGTTTATCATGTAGTAATCGTGGACATAGCAGAAAATGGCGATAGGCTGACCAAGGATTAGCGACAGCCACACCACCATGTTGGCATACTTCCCATGAATGTATTTATTTACAAACTGTGCCAAGGGAACCTGCAAAGGTAAAAAATGTTTGTAGAAAATGGATGCCTTTGCTGCAATCTGATTTAAGATAATTATGATTTTAATGAGATTGCCTCTAGATCTGCTGCTACACAAATTAGTGTAGATATTTTAACAGTTACAACATTTACCCAATGTATGTCAATATTTTTTCAATATGAATTATTACAATATAATATTTACTCATAAGACAATGTTTTCTATAATTTTTGATTGAGCTTTAGTTTTAATATGTAAAATTTCATTATCTAGTTAATCAGAAAAACAACTCTTTTCTCAAACTCAATAAGGGAAACTTACCTGCCCCAACATGGCCATGAAAGCCCAGATCCTGAACATTCTCAGAGGAACGCTAACAAGGTACTGTAAATACCACATCAAATATTAATATTACAAGCATTACACTAAACATCATATTAGTCACAACATTTATTATTGATTTTTTTATTTTACTTCATATACAATTAATGTTTACACAATACAACATACATATGGTATGATATTATCTAAATGTACATGTTGTTTTCTTCTGCAAAGCTATGTAATTTTATATATCATATAGCTATCATCTTATAAATTAATCCATATTTTATTTAAATATGGGTTAGATTGGAAAATTCTTTATCAATTTCTTATTTATTTTAAATTTTAAAATTTTAATGAAAAACTGAAATTTTGTGTTTACCTCATGAAAAAAAGCAGACATTGCAAAAACCAAAATGGAAGCTAGCTGTTTAGAATACCCTCTCTTCACCAGGGGCTTGTACAAGTGTCTGTAAGGCAAACGTAGTAATATGTAGATATCATACAACTGTCACAGCATACATACCCCATTAAAAACTGTTCAGCTCTTGTTACTAACACTGTTTCCACACAGCTTCTCGGACAGTCATGCATTATTATCAATTACTCATTACTGGGCACTTTTTGTTAGCCAAGAACATAATTCCAGTTTTTTTCTTTTGGTTACAGATTATTAACAACATAAAATAAGGTTAATCATAAACTGAACAAACAAATGTGGCAGTAACTTCTGTAAGACTGACAGATAAAATCTGATTTTTGAAACACTTAATAAAAATTATCTATAACTAAATTTGAAGCCATTTGTTTCTTACGCAACAATCAGGTTAAGGAGTTCAAGCTATCTATAATTAACCTCTCTGTGTTTGTTAGTGTGCACATATATGTATCTGTAGTGGACACAAGGCCTTATACATGGACACAAGACATTTAGTAGTGGACGAAGATCTTCAGCATTTAAGAGGTGTTTAGTAGTGGACAAATATCTTCAGCAGTGAAGAGGAGGTGTTTGGTAGTGGACGAATATCTTCAGCAGTGAAGAGGAGGTGTTTAGTAGTGGATGAAGGACCTTAGGAGTGAAGAGGAGGTGTTTATTAGAGGACAAAGATCTTCAGCAGTGAAGAGGAGATGTTTAGTAGTGGACAAACATCTTCAGCAGTGAAGAGGAGGTGTTTAGTAGAGGACAAACATCTTCAGCAGTGAAGGGAGGTGTTTAGTAGTGGACAAAGATCTTCAGCAGTGAAGGGAGGTGTCCAGTAGTGGACAAAGATCTTCAGCAGTTAAGAGGTGTTTAGTAGTGGACAAAGATCTACAGCAGTGAAGGGAGGTGTTTAGTAGTGGACAAAGATCTTCAGCAGTTAAGAGGTGTTTAGTAGAGGATGAAGATCTTCAGCAGTGAAGGGAGGTGTGTAGTAGTTGACAAAGATCTTCAGCAGTGAAGAGGTGGTGTTTAGTAGTGGACAAAGATCTTCAGCAGTGGACTTGAGATGTAAAAGATCATTATAGAAATGGAGAGGAAATGTTTACTAGTAGACATAAGATAGAAGTGAACATTTTATATTTGGCAGTGGAGAGAGACATTTGCTAGCAGACAGTTGCTGTTTTACCTGACACACCAGCGATGTACAGGAACGTTCCATGTCTGCCAGAACTCGGTCACAGACTCTGCATTCCTGTAACACATAATTATACTCTACACTGTTTTTAGAACTTTTTATCTAATAATGTTAACACACTTGTATATTTCTTTTAACATTATGAAATCAAGAATTCTCAAAATATGTTAATGGCGAAACTCTTGACCAAATGTATAGAAATGTATCTCAGCCACAACAACTTACCACCAGTCTTTGTAGAATTCACGGTCGCCAAACTTCAACAGCTCCGCAGACACATTTAGACAGGAATGGAAGCCCCAGTAGAAAAATATCAACCATATCAGATGGTTAGGCACCTACAAAATAAAAGCCAAATATCTGTATGATCATGTTTTTATAATCAATTTGATAAACTTCCAAATGTTCTCATAATCAACTATACAGTCAATCATTTCCTTAAAAAACAAATTTGTTTCTTGTCACATAAAAGACCTGAACAATTGTGGTTCTTCCAGACAGTTATGAAGAAGTCAACTTGAAGGTGTAGAAAACAAAAATTAATTTTGTGTTAAAAGTTTATGTACATACCGCCAGTTTAAGTAGTCTTTCTAGGACCCGAGACAGCTCCAAGTCCTGTAGTGGTCTCATCGAGTTCTGTACTGTAGGCACAATCCACTGTAACATACACAAAATTTATATATAATTACTTCACATCAATCCAATAAAACAATATCGTTGTCCTGACTTTTTAAATATTCCATGATTTTTCCACTTACAAACAGTTATATATATATATATTGACAGAAAACTTCAGAAACATATTGGTAGGGTGAGGCTGGTTTTCTACTTGAAAGTTTGCTTTGATAATGTAACAGTTCTATACTTTACCATTGATTTCACTCATTTTTAAAACAATAGAAAAAATTGCAAGCAATATTTTGTCTCCAATCTCCGACAACCTTTTTAAGAGGCAAAAAACAAAGGGCCTTAACTCTGTATATGGCATGGTGCAAGATAATAATTTTGTATTTAAGACCCTAGCATCAGAGAAGTGTTTCTCACATATCGCTTGAAAATCAGCATATTGTTTTATCTCGGTGTCATAACACCTATCACATATAACCATTATCAGTGATATCACTCATCATCAGGATTATAGTTTATCATTGTTTCCATGGTAATGTCACAAGAATGAGGCATGTAATCAAACACTGCCAATATTGGATTTCATATCAGCTAGAGAAATTCTTGTTGTAAATGAAGATTGCAAAAATAACTTTTTGGATAATTTGATTCATATCATATGAAAAGGGAATCCTTTATAAGTCTACTATATCAATTATAATAATAGATGTTTTATCTTTACCTGTTGGATTAAGCCAAGTATCAACTGTGACAAAAATAGCTGCAAAAGAAATAGCAAGTAAGTTGATTATCAACATATGAACAGATAATGCCGTTGTTTAAAATACTAACACCGCAAATAAAAATCCAACGGAAATCATGACAAAACATACGCCAAATATCAGAAAATCTAGGTCATGAATAATAAATATATTTTTGTACTTAATAACATTACACAATTATAGTTTCTTATTATAACATATATAGTAAACAAAATAGTTGATTAAATGCAGACATGATTGCATAGGGGAAAAAAAGCTGAAAGGGGGGTCTGAGGGACCTCCCCCATCGGGATTACAAGGGGCAGAAGTGAACATAGAAATTTTACAAAAAGCGGAATTCCGCTTTAAAGTGGAAAATAATCATGTCAGTAATGTAACACTGTAAATAAAGAGCTTTATCAGCAAGATCAGCTGAC
Source organism: Pecten maximus (assembly GCF_902652985.1). Taxonomy (NCBI): domain Eukaryota; kingdom Metazoa; phylum Mollusca; class Bivalvia; order Pectinida; family Pectinidae; genus Pecten; species Pecten maximus. The sequence continues at coordinate 22,801,722 of NC_047025.1, read as the reverse complement.
TTGTTAATTTCGGGTACTGCAAATATAAACATAATCTAAATAGGGTAACCAATTATAAGAATGATAATCCTTATCAGGTGTGTTCAATCATGCTTTAAACTACTAGATAAGAATTTATCTTTTTCATTTAAGACAGGTGTAAAATGAAACTTAATCCTGTAGGTAAAGAAAGCCTATATTACTGTACTGCATACTAATGGGGATAAAGTTAGTGTCCAGACGTATATGTCCTTGATGGAAAACACAATGCAATGTTCTTGCATGTTTACTTTTAAAATAAGTTTTTTAGTTTTTGAGAAGTTAAAATATAGAGCTCAAGAGTAGAAGCTTACCATTTCCACTATTCTTTTGATGAGAAAGCGTTTCCTGATTCTCAGAGAACGAGGAAAGTTCAGTTCATAACACAAAGTAGGGGCCACCATGAAGTACCACAAATCTGTAGCAAAAATCAAGCCATTTAATATTTACTAAACACAGACATTTTTATTAAAGCTCTATTGTAAAGTATAAGAAAGTATTCTGTTTTACATAGAAGAGGTTTCTTTTGTATACATAATAAGCGATTAGTATGCCACATGTCTATGACACTGAGATTTACGTTCATCTTTGATTTTAGCGGATTACCTAATGGGACTTACCACTCTGTGTGAGGTTGTCAGGGTAGGATATGATGATTGTAGCTACCTGTCCATTGACACCATTCTCTGTAGACCAAACAAAATGTTGTTATCAATATACAGGTTACACCAAGCAAGGCACTGTATTTCCTTGATGTAGACCCAGATTTTTACCCCAAGTGTCACAGCCTTGGATCCCAGTGTCACAGTCTTGGTGTAGACATAGATTTTTATCCGACTGTCACAGCCTTGATGTAGACACAGATTTTTACCCCAAGTGTCACAGCCTTGGATCCCAGTGTCACAGCCTTGATGTAGACACATATTTTTACCCGAGTGTCATAGCCTTGGTGTAGACACAGATTTTTACCCCAGTATATATATATCACAGCCTTGATGTAGAAACAGATTTTTACCCCAGTGTCACAGCCTTGGGGTAGACATAGATTTTTACCCCAGTGTCACAGTCTTGGTGTAGACATAGATTTTTATCCGACTGTCATAGCCTTGGTGTTGACACAGATTTTTACCCCAGTGTCACAGCCTTGGGGTAGACATAGATTTTTACCCCAGTGTCACAGCCTTGGGGTAGACATAGATTTTTACCCCAGTATCACAGCCTTGGTGTAGACACAGATTTTTACCCCAGTATCACAGCCTTGGGGTAGACATAGATTTTTACCCCAGTGTCACAGCCTTGGGGTAGACATAGATTTTTACCCCAGTATCACAGCCTTGGTGTAGACACAGATTTTTACCCCAGTGTCACAGTCTTGGTGTAGACATAGATTTTTATCCGACTGTCATAGCCTTGGTGTTGACACAGATTTTTACCCCAGTGTCACAGCCTTGGGGTAGACATAGATTTTTACCCCAGTGTCACAGCCTTGGGGTAGACATAGATTTTTACCCCAGTATCACAGCCTTGGTGTAGACACAGATTTTTACCCCAGTATCACAGCCTTGGGGTAGACATAGATTTTTACCCCAGTGTCACAGCCTTGATGTAGACACAGATTTTTACCCGAGTGTCATAGCCTTGGTGTAGACACAGATTTTTACCCCAGTATCACAGCCTTGGGGTAGACATAGATTTTTACCCCAGTGTCACAGTCTTGGTGTAGACATAGATTTTTATCCGACTGTCATAGCCTTGGTGTAGAAACAGATTTTTACCCCAGTGTCACAGCCTTGGGGTAGACATAGATTTTTACCCCAGTATCACAGCCTTGGTGTTGACAGATTTTTACCCCAGTGTCACAGTCTTGGTGTAGACACAGATTTTTACCCCAGTGTCACAGTCTTGGTGTAGACACAGATTTTTACCCCAGTGTCACAGCCTTGGTGTTGACACAGATTTTTACCCCAGTATCACAGCCTTGGTGTAGATTATTACTTACATCTATCACTGTCATAATAACTGTACAGAAAGAGTCTAGAGCATGTCAGAAAAGTATATATTAATAAATGTACAAAAACTATTTTTCATTTTCAATCTACAAATCTAAAATATGCATTGCCAAAAACAAGAATTATGTTATGTGGGCTAAACACACTTTAGGATCTAATATGGGTCAAGTTGGTGTCATATGGATACGATATGTTATTGAAAACTTACTTGGACTTTCTGAAATAGACCTGCTACGTCTCATTTTCTTTGTCTCCCCCTTTTTCTGGCGACACCATTTATTAACACTGGCGTAGGACACAAGTTTGAGGAACGACACAGTATATATCCCACAAGTCATGCAGGAAAATGCTGCAGAATAAACAAGATTCATGTCACAAGGAACAACATCAAACATGAAAATCAGATTCTGAAAGAAAAAAAATTTTTTTAAAGAAACTTAACACTAACCCCTTTCTTACATGGTCTAATGCAGAAACAAATGCACATACCTGTGCCTTAGATATGGTCTTCTAATGGTATCCCATGGTTACCATGGACACAGATGTACCAGGTATATATGAATGGTCTAGCATTAATATCATGGTAACAAAGGACACTGTCAGACATAGCTAGTTATAGTCTACCAGAAATCTCACATGGTAACCATGGTTACAGGCATACCTGGGAATGGATGTAGGTAAAGTATCACACCAGCTGGGATGATCAGTAGCAGACTTAGATTGATGGCATTTACAAGGAAACCAAACTTCTCAGACACATACCCCTGTCAAATACAACACAGACTCCTGTAAATATCACACATATTCCTGTTAATATAACACATCAGTTTTTTTCTAATATTGAAAATGAAACACATTTGACCTGTGACCTTCAAAATAGATAAGATCATTAATTCAAACAAAGTCAAAAATCTATCACCCAAGCATATTTCATACAATTATTGTGACTACTGTAAGTGTTGGCCTATGGGTTAATGGAAAAGTTCATTTAAATGCAAAAGTTGATGCCATACAGCACTGCACCTACTCACAGGTTCATTTGACTTATGACGTTACAATGAGTTATTTATTTTTTATTAATAATATTACATGTAATATATATTGTAATATATATGCTACTGATATTTTCCATTGCAATTCTTTACCATTGTGTGTAATCATAACATATTCTTAGTCTGAACATTAACAATTATATTGTGTACACACAATTATTTATCTGGTCTAAGAGACTGGACATTACTCTCTGCTATTGGTACGTGCACCGTTATAGTACACAGTACCTACCGTTGATCTGTTATAGTACTCGGTACCTACCGGTGATCTGTTATAGTACACAGTACCTACCGGTGATCTGAGACAGCTAAGTGTCCAAGATAACATCTGTGTTCAAGGATTAGCCAGATAAGATTACATAATTTAGATATGTGAGCATGCCAACATTTTATTTTAATTTGGTATGGCTTTCCAAACCATTGCTTAATCCAAATCTGGATTTCTTATGGATTACAAAAAGGCCTTTAGGACTAGCCTTAACCAATTTATTAGATTATTTTTACAACCTGCATGTGCTGCCAATTCAGCCCGATACATGTACATGTAGGTATAGGATATAATCATGTCTTTCCTATGCTGAAAAAACACCGACTACAGTCGGTGAGACGAAGCCAAGCCGTGGACAGAGTCATGTTGGCAGTAAACCAGTAACTAACTAATTAGTCTTTACACAGACACAAGGTATTAGGGAAGCAAATACTTGAATCTTGAAATAGAAGTCCATTCATATCGGTAATTAATGTTCCCTTTTCCTTGAAAATTGAAAAATATATTTACAGATCTTTGCTATTATGTACAACTGATAAGAGAAAGCTAGTGGCCATATCTGGAAGTCACGTCCTGTTGATAACTACATGTTAGTCATGCGACTACCCATACATGGTATAGCTATCAGGCCAAGGTATATATTGTTAAGTATACCTGGTGGGGTGAAGGTTACCCGATAGTACAGGTAGACAGAGTCACCTGAGGTGAACTATAAGACCATTATAAAACCACACTTGATCACTGATATCAGAAGTACCAGGTAGACAGGCGAAGGTCAGCATGTTATATATATATATTATATATGCATCACTTGTGATTACCTTGGCCAGCAAGGATTCTGTGTAGAAGGCCACCAATGTGAAGATCCCAGCACCTACAAATAGAACATTCAGTTATATCTATCAACAGACATGGACGTGTAATGTTTAGATTTCCAAATATTTCCTAATTAAACAATGCTTATATTACTCCTAGATTTTGTTTATAATCTACTATCATGTTTTTTTATGAATAAATGATGCCAAGATAAAAAATAACTGTAGAGTGATGAACAAGTCCTTTTAAATAGCAGATACTCACAATAATACTATGTACTGACACACTGGTACCCAGAAAAGTACTAATTTCCTCGTGGAATGCCTAATAATTAGGCATTCCCGATTATATTAGGCATTCCACGAGGAGATTAGGTACAAAATGAGGAAATTAGAACTTCCACGAGGATTTTAGGCCTAACTGAGGAATTTAGGCATTTCGTGAGGAGATTAGGTATAAACCATGAGGAAATTAGGCATAACATTTTTAAACGTACCGGTGTGATCATGTCACGCACCAACGCCCACGCAGCGTGGGGTAGCCTTAGGCGAGTGCCGATCAGCCAGTGTTTACCTGTGTTCTGGTCTGACATGGTCACTCTGTCAGTAGGCCTATTATACGTGTAGCTTGATGTTTAGTGTAAAGTCATCACATTTATGTCATCACATTTATGTAACAGTGTCTTATTTTATGTTTCAGGTATCAACAGCAGTCGGAAAGAAATTCAAGTGTATTATTAAACATTAAAATTCAATCTAAAAAACGAACGTGTTCAATTTTTTTCTAGTTTGTTTGCATGTTTCATCACCCGGCGGTCATTACGTAAAATTAAAGATTATAGCTTAAGTGGCTTCAACACGGCCCTGTATTTAATTGATTTTGTCATTGAAATATATCATAGCACTCGAAAATGATTCACCTTTGAAGCGATCATTTTGGCCATACGATGCTACGGTCGTAGATTTATGTTGTTTTAATGTTTACCGAAGGCCGCCCTAGAAAAAAAAATGAGAATAATCATAGACATCAACTCCTTCCACATTGATTACTCCGTAAATAAGGTGTTGTTTAATCGTTTTGTTTCAATATTGCAGCGTTATGATACCGTATAGATTCCGAAGTAAATTGTTTGTTTACACGCATCAACTTCACGTTCCGAGTCTCAGAGAGCCATGCGGTAATCGATAGATCCCGATAGATGGCGCTTAACAAGAAAAGGTAACTCTAAAGTCATACTTCACGGAACATATGTTTTACTGTACTGTACATACTTCAGGAATTAGAATAAAAACAGAAAATTCAAATACAAATCGTTTGACTTTTTGTTATTGTGTCCGACCGGACATGTCAACGATCGCATCAAGCCTATACAGGTAAGTTATTGTGTATGTGATTGTATTATATTTGCTTTTCAGAAATTGGACGTATGCGGTACTGCACATACAGACATTCAGAAATTAGTGTCGTTTTATGACCGACACACTTCGATACATGTCCGGGTTATGTCATTGTGCTTGTGTATATGTTTATCACCGGATCGACAGATGGCGCTTAACAAGGAAAGTTAACTCTAATGTCATACTTCATACTTCAGGAATTAGATTTTCTAGAATAAAAACAAAATTCAAATGAATTTACTTGTTGTTATTTTGTCCGACCGGACATGTCAACGATCGCATCAAGACTATAGAGGTAAGTTTTTGTGTATGCATGAATTATTGTATGCAGCATAGAGTTACATTTGCTTTTCAGAAAGGGAGATAGTTAACTAGTACCAATTCAAAGTCGTAACGTTACCCACAAACCCGTACCCAAATTTTGGCGAAGACGTACCCGCAAAAACTGGCGAACCCGTACCCTTCTTTTTCAATTAAAATAATAAAGAATATTAAAGTTTGTTTGATAATAAAAATGTTTTTATCTATTCCAGCATGTATCTCGTTATTTTAGGTACATACGATCTATGTAGAAACATACACTACACGTATGTACATGAAACCAGCCAGCTATGATTTCAATCTGACAAAATGAACAACGACCAATTTTTTGTTTGTTTTTGTTGTTGTCCTTTTTAATAGAAACCGGCAAATAAAATGATGTGTGTGTAATGAAAACACGTGTCGTACATGCTATTGCAGTGTAAACTAAAACCGCGCACTAGCAAAACCATTTTCCGTAAAATGAACACGGATAACACTTATGTACGGCTATTTTTTTTTCTTTGATGTACGGTACGGTAAAAAAAAACATTTATGTAGCGTAAAAAAATGTACAGGGGAGTCCGCACGTTAAAAATGACGACTTCACAACTAATTCAATATATTATTTATTTCATAGACCCTTTTATGTCGAATACAAATATAGCCTGTCAAATTGTATTGCAGTATTTCAAAGTTAGAGCCTGTAAACAAATTGTGAATCATGACACGAGATCCGTATTAAATAATAAAAAAGGTCGATTAATATTTACTGAAATAAATGATGATATTTCGTGCCATTTGTACATGCAGGGACATACCATACTCCTACATTTGTGTAACCACGGACAGAGCAATTAAAAATCTTAAGTTCCTAATATCTAACATAAAAATGCCGCTGATTTTATTTTGTATCCGACCTTATTGGGCTGATACCAGTGTGATTAGAAGCATCTTCTTGGGATCTAGATAAAATTTACCCTACCGCATTGTCCCGACAGTAAACGACCAGTACCTCTGAAAACGGCCCTTTTCAGGGCCGACCTCTCTTCACGAAATGTGAAAAAAATTGAAAATGCACAACCTAATATTTCAAAACGCCAATCGTACGTATTACGTAGTTTCACTCGGGCAACAAACGGTCATTTTTGTACACGTGTTGTTGCAGCAGTACAAGATGGAGAATATTACATTCGGTATTAAACTAACGTTATTTTTTATGTTTCTGGTATCAACAGGATATTCTTTTTATATTAGAAAAGACATAAGCAAACTGATGATGTGGGACAAACAGCACGACACCTAATTTGCTAGTTACGTGACTCCGCCTATTGACAGATTTCGTCACCTGTCACCGTCTTCCAATGAACACAAGTAGGCGGAGACGCGGGTTAGTTGACAGCTAGACAGGCGCCAAAGTTATATAAACTAATCCAATTAGACTACACCGCAGGTGGGCGGAGTCACGGATAGATGATCTGTCGTGTCAGATGATCACTTGTCTCAATGATTGTTATATTCAATATTAATGCATTTATTGATCACTTGGAAACTGTATGTATGTATTCATGGTCATGATGAAATAATAAGATTTTGTAAGTATTGTATTTCAGGTTTCAGATTTGAAATTCTGTAATTAACATATCCCACGGACAGTGAAGTGATCACCGAAGGCTGGATTCACAAAATACATCGATATACATTCGTCCGATTGCAATGAAATGTCGCACGATGTTAGATAGAAGTACAATTTGTATGTTACAGAAAAAGAATACTCTAAACATATTAATTAACGAATTCCTGGGCGTGCAAAAGTCACTGGACACCGATATATGTATTTAATTCTATACAATTTTTCATTAAAAGGACGTCATTTTCATTTAAATTAATTTTGTAAGATGGGTACGACTTCGCCAATTTCCCTGGGTACGAGCCCGCCAATTTTAAGTACGATTCCGCCAACGTTGGGTGCGATTCCGCCAATTTTGGGTACGAGTTTGTTTGGGTACGGGTTGGAAAGGGTACGAGTTAGCCATAATTCCGTACTGAATTCGTACTCAGTAGGCATTGAGAAATTAGCGGTCCACCTAATGTCCTATGAGGTTTTTTGCACGCCCTGCAATTCGGTAAGTGATATTTTAAGATTATATTTTCTGTATCATGCAGATGAACATAGAACCTATAACATGCAAAATTTGATTTTGATTGTACAGGCGAAGTTAAATGCAAGGTGAGTGTCCCGCGAGGTGTTCGCACGCCACATGATTTTGAAATATGCCGATCAATTACAGTATGTACCAGTACCACCTAGTGAGTGTCCTGTGGCGCCGTACCTTGACGTATCGGTTACTGTCACTGATTTGGTCACTGATGATTTAACTGCCAAAATTTAAAAACTACATGTTTGTCCGTTATATAAGAATTATAAATAATATTCACATTTCCCTCCACAAGTTCGTTTATAAGAATTATAAAAGAAATAACTTCAAACGTATTTCTCTCCTATATCCGTTTATAAGAATTATAAAAGAAATAACTTTATCACACTCAACATTAATATCGGGGCTGTATTGAAACCCCATACTTAACTGCTATACCCCGCCACACCTCCTACATATATGTGTCGAACAGACTTAGTCATATAGTAAATCCGATGTCCTTTCAATGGAACAGATATTATTTTGGAATTTGGTGGTATTTTCTGAACTAGATTATTTTTTTTTATAATTATATTCTATATATCATGCATGTATTGTCACAGTAAAACTTATAGAGTTCGCACCATAGTGGAGCTCATGCTTGAATTTCTCTTCTGTGTCAATTGCACAATGTGTTTTTATATACATGTATATACAAATAGATAAAATATTGTTTAAATATCCAACTGCATATACAAATAGATAAAATATTGTTTAAATATCCAACTGATTGTTCAATTTATCGTGATCTTTAGCCTGTAATTATATAAATATCATGGAAGCATCCAACTTATACCTGCAATCAATGCGAATTAGACAAAAAAAATCATGCAAGTGCTGATTAATTTTTTAGTTATATTTGCGAGTAATATATATATAAGTTAATAACAAGTGCTACCGAAACCAGAGACATAATTTTCTATTATAACGGGCCGTATATAACATTAACATCTTTCTAATTTTCTATTATAACGGGTCATATATAACATGTAAAATTTGAATAATTTCCCGTTTTAACGGGTTGTTTATAACTTGTCAAACATTTGAATAATGTTCTATTATAACGGGCCGTTTATAACATGTAATGACTTACATAATATCCTTCGGATGGTATATATAAAAATACATTGTTCAATTGACACAGAAGAGAAATTCAGAATGGCCATTTATGGTTCGAACTTTATAAGTTTTACTGTGACAATACATTCATAATAGAAGTTTGAAATTAATTTCAAACATGATGTGAAAAAAATGTTGAAGAACTTAAATTCTTTCTTGCCAAAACAGCGAGAGTAATTTTTCAACATATCTACTTGACCTCCCTTCTAAGCTAGCCTATTCCTATTGTAAATTTCGAATTTGTAACATTTAATTACCAATCGAATACAGAAGATGGAATAACATCCTAAGAGAAAATAGAATCTGTAGTCTTCGTAACCTGAATGAAATAGGAGACGAATTCCATTACCTATTAAATTGTATCATCAAATAGCATTAAACAGAAAAAAATATGTATTTAGATACTATTATGAAATACCTTGTCATTAAAATTTAATACACTTTTTAATTTTGTAGTAGACGATGAATTGAAATCACTTGTGAAATCAATTAAAGAAACAAGTATACGACTCAACAATATTTAACATAATCTCTTGCTTAACAAATGTATCGATGTATTATATCATATGTCCTGTACAAATTTTGTATGTATATACAAATGTAATTCTCTAAACTTTATATGTTTATGAGAATAAAATATTGTCATTTCTCAGTTTTGGGTATATGAAGGAGCCAATTAAGGTTAATTATTCTATAGGCAAATCTTCGAAACTCACTGAATTAAAAAATATATATCTGTTTGATTTGAACAATATATGCATTTCCTTCAAGCTCCGTGTACGTACTAACAAGCAATTATTAGCACGTGCCGATTAAACCGCCAAAAATCACGGACACCTGTGGTGCAGTGACAGGTGTGTGACGAGTTTGTGAGCCGTTATTTCACACCTGGTATTTACGTAATTCTCCGAACATGTTTGTATATCATTTTAGTCCGGTTTTAAGAGAAGACATCACTTACGACACATCAATGAAACGTAAAATCTCACGGATCCCAATCACTTCACGATATGTATACAATTAAAAAAAAAACCACACACACAAAAACACATACACTTTAATTGTTGCGAGTTTAATAAGTTTTAGTTTTAATCGTAATTAGTCACGGTCAACTTAATTGTAGGCCTATACTTTTTCATCATAAAAACAACCAAGTTAAAACTATGGTTTTAATCAGAGACTTATGTACATACAGAATACATGGTCAGTGTCTTAAAATATAAGCTGTATTTTGGCGAGGGTAAATAAAGACCACTTTTGTCTTTCTGTCCCGAGCCAAAAATACAGCTGATATTTTAAGACACTGACCATGTATTCTATTTATCCTACAGCAGTCATCAAAATAATCATCAAAAGTCATCATTTTGAAGTGAAATGGTGTCAAAAATGATTGAAATATGTTCGCCTTTTAAACGTAGTTTCACTTTCAAGTAGCTCAGTCGAACTTACGCACGTGCTAAGATTCCAAAATACAACTGTTTTCCGTCACTGCCGTATACAGCGAAAATATATATGGTGGGTGTATTCCGACATTGCGGTGGCATTTGCACGATAAACATCTATATATGTCTCTGTTTTAATAAGTAACTATGATATGTACCTGTACGCAAACTATCAATAATGTTATAATTTTTGGAAATCACCTTTACATGAATCTTTCTCAGCCATTTAATCGTCGGCAATCCATGAGACCATGACATGTTAAAAACGGGATGAAAATATGTTTCTGTAGAAGTACATTGTAAGTTCCAACACCGATTTTTCATTCTGGAGATATTTAGTCTATTGTACATCATAATTAATCTACAATATATGTTTTACCTTTTGAATGAATTAAGTGTCCTTCATGACTAAAAGCAGATAATGCGTTAGTTTACTGTACGTGTGTATCGTCTTTACTCGCAAACCAGTATCCAGACCTGATTCATTGTTGGTATGTTTATTTGAATACCAATTTGCGAATAAAATCGCAAATTATTTTAGAAAAAAAATGATGCCGCGTTCCTTTTTATAGTAATGATTTATAGTAAGAAATTGTAAACACATAACTAATATACATTAATTGGTGATTGACAAAATATTGAATCGTGTATTACATATGTATGTCCTTTGAATAACACACACTTACCTGCGATAACGTAGCTCTGGACGACGGACGGACAATTTCTGACAGATGGTCGTCGTCAGCCTGCCGGAGAACAGTGATCATGAATTCTCTTACCTGTATACCTGACATGCCCAGTCGCTCATAATAACAATTTTTTTTTAAATTTCAAATTCATTTTATTCTCTTTTCACATATTGACATGATGTATAGAGAAAAACATATTTACAATATAATATATACAATTAAAGTAGTGTTCGTAGTTGATACAGGGCACTGTTTCTCAACAAATTATTTTCATTCTTATTTATCAAGGAGGACGAATCATGTTGTTAATTAATCTGATAAAAATACACATTTTCATTAGTTTTTTAACATCAGTCATATTCATTAATTTGTTAATTCAATAATATTTGGTCTCGACCAATAGTATTTGTCTATATATAAAATAACAAAAACAACGCACATTTTATTATTGTTTTTAAGCAATTAAATATAGATAAACATATACACAAGCACAATGACATAACCCGGACATGTATCGAAGTGTGTCGGTCATAAAACGACACTAATTTCTGAATGTCTGTATGTGCAGTACCGCATACGTCCAATTTCTGAAAAGCAAATATAATACAATCACATACACAATAACTTACCCGTATAGGCTTGATGCGATCGTTGACATGTCCGGTCGGACACAACAACAAAAAGTCAAACGATTTGTATTTGAATTTTCTGTTTTTATTCTTATTCCTGAAGTATGTACAGTACAGTAAAACATATGTTCCGTGAAGTATGACTTTAGAGTTACCTTTTCTTGTTAAGCGCCATCTATCGGGATCTATCGATTACCGCATGGCTCTCTGAGACTCGGAACGTGAAGTTGATGCGTGTAAACAAACAATTTACTTCGGAATCTATACGGTATCATAACGCTGCAATATTGAAACAAAACGATTAAACAACACCTTATTTACGGAGTAATCAATGTGGAAGGAGTTGATGTCTATGATTATTCTCATTTTTTTTCTAGGGCGGCCTTCGGTAAACATTAAAACAACATAAATCTACGACCGTAGCATCGTATGGCCAAAATGATCGCTTCAAAGGTGAATCATTTTCGAGTGCTATGATATATTTCAATGACAAAATCAATTAAATACAGGGCCGTGTTGAAGCCACTTAAGCTCTATAATCTTTAATTTTACGTAATGACCGCCGGGTGATGAAACATGCAAACAAACTAGAAAAAAATTGAACACGATCGTTTTTTAGATTGAATTTTAATGTTTAATAATACACTTGAATTTCTTTCCGACTGCTGTTGATACCTGAAACATAAAATAAGACACTGTTACATAAATGTGATGACATAAATGTGATGACTTTACACTAAACATCAAGCTACACGTATAATAGGCCTACTGACAGAGTGACCATGTCAGACCAGAACACAGGTAAACACTGGCTGATCGGCACTCGCCTAAGGCTACCCCACGCTGTGTGGGCGTTGGTGCGTGACATGATCACACCGGTACGTTTAAAAATGTTATGCCTAATTTCCTCATGGTTTATACCTAATCTCCTCACGAAATGCCTAAATTCCTCAGTTAGGCCTAAAATCCTCGTGGAAGTTCTAATTTCCTCATTTTGTACCTAATCTCCTCGTGGAATGCCTAATATAATCGGGAATGCCTAATTATTAGGCATTCCACGAGGAAATTAGTACTTTTCTGGGTACCAGTGACATGACAATTGATATAGACATTGACGTACCTAGGACAAGGCAGATGTTGGGCCAGCTGTAGGGCTGAGACAGAAACAACTGTATGACTTTTAGAGGGTCGATCAGGATCCCGTATCTGTTAAAGATGTCAACAAACAAATTATATAAATACATGTACCAATCTAGCATGGCCGATATTGTGATTCCTTTACTTAGTTATATTTTATATCATTAGATATTTAAATGATGAAATACGAAGTTGAGAGATTTTCTCTGTACTCTGTATTATTTCAATGAGAACAATTACGATGAAACATTATGAGCTTACGACTGACTGTCAGTAATCTTACTTTAAAATGTTTTCCAAGAAGAGTCTTGTGTTTGCCAAAACCTGTAAACAAATGTAAATATCGATCATACAATATAAAGGATAACTAATGGAACAAAATTCTCACTATACAGGTCCTACGGAACACAATTCTTACTATACAGGTCCCACGGAACACAATTCTCACTATACAGGTCCTACGGAACACAATTCTTACTATACAGGTCCTACGGAACACAATTCTTACTATACAGGTCCCACGGAACACAATTCTTACTATACAGGTCTCATACGGGTTTACTTAAGAAAGTCTGATCAATCTACAGACAACCTCTCATTGATCAGTCATTTATCTAGGGAAAGGTATCACTTACATTTTGTATACAAATTGACTTCACATCAATCTTCACACATGCAAAGACAGCTGAATTTATGAATGTCTTTATAATAACTACATCTAATAAAACAAACTCTTAGGTTTAATTTCAAATAGTTATATGATTACATATAAAACTTGGGGATACCTGTAACTAAAACAAATACTTTCTGTATGTACAGGTGCTTTTAAACGTTTAGTTCAAGGACACTATCTTGGTGACAAGTACATTAACCCAACGAGGGTTGGCACTACCCCAAGTATGACAGCAGCTGGTGATACTGGTTTTATTTCAAGTTCAACAAGATTTAGAATAACTTGAATGTTGGCCAGGAGTTCAATGTCAATGTCAATACAAAACCAAACTTTATAGATACTGTCAGCAACACTGTGTTATTGACAAAATATAATATTATATAACCAATTAAAATTAACGTCAATTGTAACAGTTTAACAATTTTCCTTAATAACCGACTTGGTTCAAAGATTTTACATTAAATAAAGCATTTGTTTTATTAGTAAGTAGAGTAGTGTTAAGCTGACAGTTCCTCTATATAGCTAGCTGTACATACCAGTAGGTAGATGTATGTATATATACACAGGGAACTTTACCTTGGTAGTTAGGTATATGTACATGACTATTGTATAAGTGTATTATAATCTTTTATACAGGACCTAACCTTGCTCCAGATATATATGTATAAATGCTGACTACTATAATAGTAACACAATATAGTATGGTAACAGTAACAGTAACAGTAACAGTAATACAAATAATGATAATTTTGTATAGACCTTTAAAACATTATCTAGGTAGTGGGACAGTCAGACCCCTAAATATAACATTATCTAGGTAGTGGGACAGTCAGGCCCCTAAATATAACATTATCTAGGTAGTGGGACAGTCAGACCCCTAAATAAAACATTATCTAGGTAGTGGGACAGTCAGACCCTTAAATATAACACTATCTAGGTAGTGGGACAGTCAGACCCCTAAATATAACATTATCTAGGTAGTGGGGCAGTCAGACTCCTAAATACAACATTATCTAGGTAGTGGGACATTCAGGCCCCTAAATATAACATTATCTAGGTAGTGGGACAGTCAGACCCCTAAATATAACATTATCTAGGTAGTGGGACAGTCAGACCCCTAAATAAAACATTATCTAGGTAGTGGGACAGTCAGACCCCTAAATATAACATTATCTAGGTAGTGGGGCAGTCAGACCCCTAAATATAACATTATCTAGGTAGTGGGACAGTCAGACCCCTAAATATAACATTATCTAGGTAGTGGGACAGTCAGACCCCTAAATATAACATTATCTAGGTAGTGGGACAGTCAGACCCCTAAATAAAACATTATCTAGGTAGTGGGACAGTCAGACCCCTAAATATAACATTATCTAGGTAGTGGGGCAGTCAGACCCCTAAATATAACATTATCTAGGTAGTGGGACAGTCAGACCCCTAAATAAAACATTATCTAGGTATTGGGACAGTCAGACCCCTAAATAAAACATTATCTAGGTAGTGGGACAGTCAGACCCCTAAATATAACATTATCTAGGTAGTGGGACAGTCAGACCCCTAAATATAACATTATCTAGGTAGTGGGATAGTCAGGCCCCTAAATAAAACATTATCTAGGTAGTGGGACAGTCGGACCCCTAAATAAAATATTATCTAGGTAGTGGGACAGTCAGACCCCTAAATATAACATTATCTAGGTAGTGGGACAGTCAGACCCCTAAATAAAACATTATCTAGGTAGTGGGACAGTCAGACCCCTAAATATAACATTATCTAGGTAGTGGGACAGTCAGACCCCTAAATAAAACATTATCTAGGTAGTGGGGCAGTCAGACCCCTAAATATAACATTATCTAGGTAGTGGGACAGTCAGACCCCTAAATATAATATTATCTAGGTAGTGGGACAGTCAGACCCCTAAATATAACATTATCTAGGTAGTGGGGCAGTCAGACCCCTAAATAAAACATTATCTAGGTAGTGGGACAGTCAGACCCCTAAATATAACATTATCTAGGTAGTGGGACAGTCAGGCCCCTAAATAAAACATTATCTAGGTAGTGGGACAGTCAGACCCCTAAATATAACATTATCTAGGTAGTGGGACAGTCACACCCCTAAATATAACATTATCTAGGTAGTGGGACAGTCACACCATACATAAAACATCTAGTTGATGTGACTGAGTCAGACTCCTACATATAAACAATTTACTTAGGTAGTGGGACAACTTCACCATAAAGATACACTATCCACATGAGTAGCAGTGAAGACAATTATATGAAGCCAGAAGGGTCTGATGAGTGGACAGAAAATTATTTTCATGACTAGCATGGTAAATAAAATGCAGACCGTGATCATGGAAAGGAAAATTCTATATGAGAACCTAATTAGTTTGAGGACTGTACATGTGCTATTATAACTCCAAATTCAATAAATCTGAGGGTACAATTTTCCACTAACCGAAGATATATCTGAGGTTGCAATTTCCCACTAACCGAAAATATATCTGAGGTTACAATTTCCCACTCACTATAGATATAGTTCTGAGGGTACAATTTCCCACACTCCATAGATATATATCTGAGGGTAGAATTTCCCACTCACCATGGAGATATCTCAGGGTTCAATTTCCCACTCACAATAGATATATCTTAGGGTCGATTTCCCACTCAACATAGATATATAAATCTGAGGATACAATTTCCCACACTCCATGGATATCTCTGAGGGTACAATTTCCCACTCACCACAGATATAGATCTGAGGGTACAATTACCAGGTACCCACTCACCATATAGATCTGAGGGTACAATTTCCCACACTCCATAGATATAGATCTGAGGGTACAATTACCAGGTACCCACTCACCATATAGATCTGAGGGTACAATTTCCCACACTCCATAGATATAGATATGAGGGTACAATTTTCCACTCACCATAGATATAGATCTGAGGGTACAATTACCCACTCACCATAGATATAGATCTTAGGTTACAATTACCCACTCACCATAGATATAGATATGAGGGTACAATTACCCACTCACCATAGATATAGATCTGAGGTTACAATTACCCACTCACCATAGATATAGATCTGAGGGTACAATTTCCCACTCATCATGGATATATCTGAAGGTACAAGTTTCCTGTTACCCTATCTGAGCTAGGGTACAATTTCCCACAGTTTTCCCACTAACCATGGATATATCTGAAGGTACAATTTTTCTGTCATACATGAAGTAAAATTTTCCTTTCAGCCATACATGTGGATAGATCTTTCCCCTCATCCATACAATTTGCCATTTATGTTCTCTACCAACTCTTAAAATGGATCAAATGTTGCAGTATTGAAGTTGAAAATGAAACTGTAAATGAAAAAATGAACCAAGTGGATTTTCTAGATTAATTATAGCAGTAATGTTAACTTACCAGCAGTAGAATACATAGGTTAAGTAGACCCCGATAGTTGGTGAAGCCACTGGCCGTACTAAATAGAGAGTCAGCATGTCTGTGGATTCTGTGGAGGTAATTCAAAGCATGTTTTTACCCAAAAATACAAATCAATTTGCAGATTAACCACTTATCAAATTAATGTTACATATATTTTTTGTAAAATTCCATCTTTAACTCTTCTATTAGTGATCAGGTAGAAACATTAGCAAAACCTTTACTTTTAATTATCGACAAATGTACAGAAAGATCCAATATATGTAGTGACTTAAAATATAAGCCCTGCATGAGTCAATGAAATTGTACACAAATGTGCAAAGTGTATACAGGAAAATCTACAAAAAGTATATAAAGCTATAGGGCATCAAATTGTAACACATCATCAATTTCATTATTATTACTTTTATCTTACTGAGCAGAAGATAAATTATTTCAAAAGTCAGTGGAAATCAGAGTG
Organism: Pecten maximus; assembly: GCF_902652985.1. Lineage (NCBI taxonomy): Eukaryota > Metazoa > Mollusca > Bivalvia > Pectinida > Pectinidae > Pecten > Pecten maximus. Next base: position 22,784,060 of record NC_047025.1, on the reverse strand, counting down.
ACAGCTATATGCACTACAACTTTTACTTAAAATAGTATATAGTAACATTTAAATTGTACCCAAGCTAAGAGTTCTGAAAATTAATCCCATTATGATATATTAACTGCATCTAAATTCATATATCAAACATAATTCTAAAAGAAAAAAATCTTACATTTAACAGGTCAGGAATATGTCAATTTATTACCTATAGCTTCTATCAATAGTGATATTGATAATTAGGTAAATAATTGTACTATTAGCCTAATTGCTTTGATTCTAAATTGATTGCATCATAATCAAATGTTTATAAACATCCCAAGCAAGTTTCAGGTGTTGGTTTTGTGTGCATACATTTTTATCATGTTTTTCATCAGTTTGGTATAGCAATAAATAGCTACCATAGTGATATATATGTATAGCAATAATAGCAATAAATCAACATGTGCCCAATCTGTTAAACAATATATAACAGCCAAATATTAAAAACATTCACCAGTAGGTTTGTAAGTAATACCAGTGGCCTGTTTTTAACATATTTACTGTATCGGGGCACATCCTCTGTCTAAACAGGAAGCACTGGAAATCACGCATATCCTGAAATCTAATTAAGGATGAACATCGATATCCTATCAAGTCAGATATTTGTGCACTTTGACAGTTATTCACTGATGCAATATCACATTCACTGCACAATATATAAATAGTTTGGAAACTCTCCCAGAAAGTCAAGACGGTCTCCATTTTACGAAACAACATCAAATTTTAGGATTTTGGTTTATTTTATTGATAACTGTACCTCTTTCACTAATTACATACAGCTTCTGTTTGAACAACAGCAAATTTTGATTTTATGAAATTGGTGAAAATTAAAAAAAAAAATGTTCTAACAATAATTGCTTTTTATAAGCAAAAGGGGCAGTTATCAATCAAATATACCAAAATCTAATTTTCTATGTTTTATATATGCAAAACTTAATCATAATAACATATATTCTAAAATACAAATTTAAGTTGTCTCGCAAAATTGAGACAGTCTGAATTTTCCTTGGGAGTTCCCAATCTGATAAAAGGTCATAATCTAGTACATTAATATTTGGAGCCTCCTTTTTCAAAAATGTCTAGTCTGTTTTTAAAACGATAAACCCTACCACCAGTACTAGTTCAACTCATTGATTACAGCTGAAAACAACTCACTAAACAACAGAACAATATTCCAGCCAAACATATTAATCAATACCATTCTGCTGCATCAGCTTGAAAATGGAAATACATTTTTTTCTCAAAATCTTGTACTTTTTAAATACTTCTGATGTCAGTTGTATTTGTATAACAACAAAAAAAAATAATGCAGTATCAATAACCACTTTTTCATCCCCCTGCATCAGGACCCAAATGATGTTATCGTCAATATTGACGGAGCCCCCAAATAATAAAGAAGAACCTTATTTAGTGTATGTTTAGTATTTATTCACGACAGTTACTGTAGCAAAATAAAAACGATAAATCTCACCTAAATGATTTATCGAATCAGATACATGTATGTTAATTGGAAAGTAAATGCACATGTAACATTTTCTATTTGGCACTATATTGTATACTTAAACAAATGTGTCCGAGAAAAATGATGCATTCACGTTTAAGCTTTAGTGCATCAACCCTTATCCTATATGTTTCCTTATAGCTTAATGTAAAAAAAAGTTCTGTACTTACTTAAGCATAAGATGTACTTACTGATCTTTCTCCGTTTTATCTTTAGATTCCATAGTATATTCAGGTTCGTCAAGTATTTCCGATAACCATATTGGCATAAACCGCCTCAACTTAGATGGTGAATATAAAGTTCCTTTACCAGTTAGTTCATCTTTACCACTCTGTTCACTACATGTGCTGACATCTGAATACGCAGAATCACTAGAATGTTTTCTTGGCCTAGTCTTTCTTTGATTTAACTGACATTTACTACAACACTCAGTTTCCTCAGTGTCATTTTCTGATTCAGAATGCTTGTCCTTTTTTGAAAAGATCAGTTCAGTCTTTTCATTACTTAATTTCTGATTTACATTACTGCCATTGGATTTTCTGAAATGAGTTGTATTACCAATGGCTTCAGAGTGCCCAGAATCTGTGCCTACAGAAGCCTCATCTGAAATAGCCTCATCTAAAACTCCTTCAATCAACATTTTGGTTTGTAAAATATATTCAAAACAAAATATGTACAGCAATGTCACTGATTACCACCAGGACAAGTCCCTATACACACACTAAACTTGAAATCCAGAATTAAATTTTCAGTGTTGTATCAGATGCACAAAAATTGACTGTTGTAGTACCACAGTCCATTGTCACACTGAGCTCTGTCAAAGAAGCAAACGTTTATATATGCGGCATTGTACCGGGAACGTAAATAGGCCGGTCCGTGCAAAACATTACAGCATGCTTCTGGCTCATGCGATTTCGGAAACAGGTAGTATAGGGGGTCGTAGTATAGGTTCAGGTAGACTCAAATGCAATCAACTGTGAGTATCTTCAATCCGAGTCTCCTTTGACCTCTTACTTGCACCACCTGTACTTGGATATGTAAACACTTCAATCTCATTTACAGAACGGCTAGCCAATGAAACGTCAGCATTAGACTTACAATTCCAAAACACGACTAAACGTCATGCTATAATCACGTGGAACACGCATGAACTCACACGGTAATAGCACGTTGTTCTGTAGACACTTTATACATAGATTAGAGGAACAAACATGAAAAATAAACTCACGGTTTATCTGATTGGTTCGATCTTTCTTTAACTTCATTTTTATTCATGTCTTCTACATGATTACAACTTATTGTTCGACGCATTCTCGTCTTTGGACTTGCCATCTTGTTCCCGGAAGTAAAAGAACCTGTAAACAAATCGCTTCAATCATTCAAAAATAAACAAAAAACATTATAATTATAAATGTTTTTATCTATAGAAAATAATAATTATTCTTATTGTTAACATCGTTTTTCAAAATAATTTTAAACAGTCTTATGTTCCGTTGACGGAACAAAAAAACGTGACAGAAAGTATGTCAACTATAATTATTTTTACTGGTTTAAGCGACGAACCGTCTGCTACCGAGTCTACAACGTAAACGTTTAGGGCGAACGTTTCAGAAAAATATGACTAGATCAAGGAAATGAACCACATTTTTGTCAGATATGTTGAAGTCGCTATACTGGAATGGGTACGTTAGATAGCACCGACACCAAACATGATGTTGATAAAAAGACCGAAGACGATGGATGTAAAAGTAAGATATCAACGTCATACAGATTCAGCCGTTTTCGTTTGTCGGTTGGACCGGTTGGACTAGGTCGGAGTTGCCTTTATGAGACAAGGACGGATGCCTTTTCTTTCTTTTTTTAGACAAGCTTTGACGAAAACCTTTCAATGCCTGTATTCACATACACTTGTATATGCAGATCCGTCAATATATAAGCCCGAAATATTACGTGTAAATTAAAAACGCAACCGGTTTGTCCGCATAAACGAACAGGCCCCCACAAGGGTCGCTGTCTACCTGGGCATAATAAGTTCTACACAAGCACGTCTAACAATATATTCGTTACACACAAGCACTCTCTCTCTCTCTCTCTCTCACACACACAACATACATATAGATATATATATCGATATCATAAGGGGCATGGGATCTTGACCAAAGTTTAAATCTTTAACTCTAACAAACCAAAGAGTCTAAATCTTTAATTCTAACAAACCAAAGAGTCTAAATCATAAATCACAACATCACAGGTATGATATGATGTGTCATCTTAGCGTACAACAATACATTCTAATGTTTAATCCTCCTCCCTGATTATGTCTTCTTTTAGATGAGTCACACGTAAAGACTATATTTAAACACTGAACACAACACAAGCTGTGCCTGGCATTTTGACTCTTCCAGATTCATTATTTGATTTATGAAATTATAAATGTCAAAGCCCCCTCCACAGGATAATCTTGTCCATACGCCATAATATTAGGAAGAACACACCAAGGCCCATCAAAAACTAAACAAAAAAAAAACAACCCAAAAATTGTGTTTCTGCCAACACTATAATAACCCTGTATTTTTGTGTAAACCCTGAAGTTCTTTTGACCATTGATTTTCAAGGAATTATAATTAGTACTATCAAAGTCAAGTTTCCTTGTCTATATTTCAACCCCAAACAAAAAAACTATGAATATTTTTTATCATTTCTGTTTTATTGTTTATGATTTGCCTTCATATAGTACATTTTACATGTTACTAAAATATCTTTATACATGTTTATATTAGGAAGAGAAATCAGTACTTGTAATTGTTAGGAAGAGAAATCAGTACCTGTAATTGTTTCCTTTGAGCAAGAAAAAATAAAATATATCACTTACCTACCTACACAACACCAGTGACCTTCTAGCGTGGGTTGGTAAAGAAGCAAACAGTTTTTAATACTGCCCTGATTTATATCTCAATGATGCATGCAATATAATAATCCTTTAGTACTATTTAAAAATGTTCACTTTCATTATTCAGTAAAAACTCATTGTTTAAAATAGGTTTCAACAGGCGTCACAAAATCAAACTCATCCAAAAAGCTATGGATGCCAACCCAGTGGATACCAGACAGCTCAAGAACCTTGCCATCATGTGGGGAGGACTTCTTAGTGATGATATTCGTAAAAAGGCTTGGCCTAAACTTCTGGGTGTAGATGTGGATAACATTACACCAACACCAGGTAAGCTTGAATTGTTCACTTCACAAGCTTTGATTCTGTTTTGTTTTTGCTATTAGCCTGCATATATAGCTAGCACAACATCCAAATTTGTCATATGGGTTGTTCTCTGCAGGGCACATAAGGAAATCTGTCCCCGATCAGAAATCCTGCCGGTTGGAAAACAGAAATATAGTTTTTAGTATTATTTTTAAAGACGGAAGCAAAACACAGAGTATGTGATCATTTGAATAATGTATTTACAGACACAGAAATACTACATGGTCACAGAGACTACAATCAAGTTGTACTGGATGTCAACAGAACACTTAAAAGGTTTCCACCAGGTAGGCCATCATTATCCTACTCTTTTTAGCTCACCTGGCGCAAAGGACTGGATCTGGAGAACCTATGCCATGGTGCAGCATCTGTCATCTGTCAACATTTCTTTTAAATTGCTACGCGCATGTCCCGAATGGATTTTAATTAAATTTGGTCTGGAGCATTTTTGGGTAAAGGAGATCTACTGTTGTATAAACAGAGGGTGTGATTCTCTTGGGGCTGGAGGGACAGAGTCCAAGAAGGGAAATCGAGGAAAATCCTTTAAATTGATACATCCTGAACAACTGAATGGATTTTGAGGAAATATTGTCTGGAGCATTATAGTATATATATTCGTGTTTGACTTGCAAGAACATATAAAGTTATGTTTATTCACCTTGATATGTGATACGCCTGTTTGATGTTGTCATCTGGCTGTTGAACTAAATAAAAACAGACAGACCGATTAAATTGTATCATTTGTACTTTCAGAGGGATGATCTATATATGTATGTTATCAGATATTGATAAAAAAAACCTGTCTAGACTAGAATGTCTACATTGTAGCTCAGATTGAAGGTCATTTCTTTATCTTTCATGTCAAAATTGAGGTGTATATTCATGACCAATAATGATTTATGAGGTTTATCGCTAATTTGCTTGCACTGACTATTATTTGTATGGGGACTTTTATGAGAACATTTCTAAACCACTTATACTGACAACTATGGAACCATTTAAAACTAGTATAGATAAACAAATGTAATCAGTCAGCAGGGGATGTCTAGGGTCATGATATTGTAGCATGCTGGTGTAAAGGGCTACCTTCTTTGTTCAATTTTCAAGGTCACAGTAGTCAGACGAGTTAAAATCTTTGAAAACCTTCAATTAAGCTCAATGCTCCACTCAAAGCATTACAATTAGCAGTTGAATTCATTTTTGGCTATGTATCTACCGATTTGTGTTGAAGGTTTTAATATCGATTGTTTATATATCTTTTGTACATTGTTCCAGAATAGGTACAGGTACAGTATATATTTAAGCTGCGCTCTGTTTTTCATGTAGGAATGTATTAAGCTTTAAATCTTGTACAGATTGTAAGGAGTGACCATGGCCAATATCTTATAACTTTTGTAACATGACTTACTATAGTGAGTGTGGTGAGGATCGTGTATTAGGTAACATGACTTAGTGACCACTGTGTGGTGAGGATCATGTATTAGGTAACATGACACTATAGTGACCACTGCGTGGTGAGGATCATGTATTAGGTAACATGACTTATTATAGTGACTACTGTGTGGTGAGAATCATGTATTAGGTAACATAACTTACTATAGTGACCACTGTGTGGTGAGGATCGTGTATTAGGTAATATGACTTACTATAGTGACCACTGTGTGGTGAGGATCGTGTATTAGGTAACATGACTTAGTGACCACTGTGTAGTGAGGATCATGTATTAGGTAACATGACTTACTATAGTGAGTGTGGTGAGGATCATGTATTAGGTAACATGACTTAGTGACCACTGTGTGGTGAGGATCATATATTAGGTAACATGACACTATAGTGACCACTGTGTGTGGTGAGAATCATGTATTAGGTAACATGACACTATAGTGACCACTGTGTGGTGAGGATCATGTATTAGGTAACATGACACTATAGTGACCACTGTGTGGTTAGGATCATGTATTAGGTAACATGACACTATAGTGACCACTGCGTGGTGAGGATCATGTATTAGGTAACATGTCTTACTAGTGACCACTGTGTGGTGAGAATCATGTATTAGGTAACATGACTTATTATAGTGACCACTGCGTGGTGAGGATCATGTATTAGGTAACATGACTTCCGATAGTGACCACTGTGTGGTGAGGATCATGTATTAGGTAACATGACTTAGTGACCACTGTGTGGTGAGGATCATGTATTAGGTAACATGACTTACTATAGTGACCACTGTGTGGTGAGGATCATGTATTAGGTAACATGACTTAGTGACCACTGTGTGGTGAGAATCGTGTATTAGGTAACATGTCTTACTATAGTGACCACTGTTTGGTGAGGATCATGTATTAGGTAACATGACTTAGTGACCACTGTGTGGTGAGGATCGTGTATTAGGTAACATGTCTTACTATAGTGACCACTGTGTGGTGAGGATCGTGTATTAGGTAACATGACTTACTAGTGACCACTGTGTGGTGAGGATCATGTATTAGGTAATATGACTTACTATAGTGACCACTGTGTGGTGAGGATCATGTATTAGGTAACATGACTTAGTGACCACTGTGTGGTGAGGATCATGTATTAGGTAACATGACTTAGTGACCACTGTGTGGTGAGGATCATGTATTAGGTAACATGACTTAGTGACCACTGTGTGGTGAGGATCATGTATTAGGTAACATGACTTACTATAGTGACCACTGTGTGGTGAGAATCATGTATTAGGTAACATGACTTAGTGACCACTGTGTGTGGTGAGAATCATGTATTAGGTAACATAACTTACTATAGTGACCACTGTGTGGTGAGGATCATGTATTAGGTACATGACTTACTATAGTGACCACTGTGTGGTGAGGATTGTGTATTAGGTAACATTACTTACTAGTGACCACTGTGTGGTGAGGATCATGTATTAGGTAACATAACTTACTATAGTGACCACTGTGTGGTGAGGATCATGTATTAGGTAACATGACTTACTATAGTGACCACTGTGTGTGGTGAGAATCATGTATTAGGTACATGACTTACTATAGTGACCACTGTGTGGTGAGGATCATGTATTAGGTAACATGACTTACTATAGTGACCACTGTGTGGTGAGAATCATGTATTAGGTAACATGTCTTAGTAACCACTGTGTGGTGAGGATCATGTATTAGGTAACATGACTTAGTGACCACTGTGTGTGGTGAGAATCATGTATTAGGTAACATGACTTAGTAACCACTGTGTGGTGAGGATCATGTATTAGGTAACATGACTTAGTGACCACTGTGTGGTGAGGATCATGTATTAGGTAACATGACTTAGTGACCACTGTGTGGTGAGGATCATGTATTAGGTAATTTAACATGACTTACTATTATATAATAGTGACCACTGTGTGGTGAGAATCATGTATTAGGTAACATGACTTACTATAGTGACCACTGTGTGGTGAGAATCATGTATTAGGTAACATGACTTACTATAGTGACCACTGTGTGGTGAGGATCATGTATTAGGTAACATGACTTACTATAGTGACCACTGTGTGTTCAGGATCGTGTAATAGGTAACATGACTTAGTGACCACTGTGTGGTGAGGATCATGTATTAGGTAACATAACTTACGATAGTGACCACTGTGTGGTGAGGATCATGTATTAGGTAACATGACTTAGTGACCACTGTGTGGTGAGGATCGTGTATTAGGTAACATGTCTTACTATAGTGACCACTGTTTGGTGAGGATCATGTATTAGGTAACATGACTTAGTGACCACTGTGTGGTGAGGATCTTGTATTAGGTAACATGTCTTACTATAGTGACCACTGTGTGGTGAGGATCGTGTATTAGGTAACATGACTTACTAGTGACCACTGTGTGGTGAGGATCATGTATTAGGTAATATGACTTACTATAGTGACCACTGTGTGGTGAGGATCATGTATTAGGTAACATGACTTAGTGACCACTGTGTGGTGAGGATCATGTATTAAGTAACATGACTTAGTGACCACTGTGTGGTGATGAGGATCATGTATTAGGTAACATGACTTAGTGACCACTGTGTGGTGAGGATCATGTATTAGGTAACATGACTTACTATAGTGACCACTGTGTGGTGAGGATCGTGTATTAGATAACATGACTTACTATAGTGACCACTGTGTGGTGAGAATCATGTATTAGGTAACATGACTTAGTGACCACTGTGTGTGGTGAGAATCATGTATTAGGTAACATAACTTACTATAGTGACCACTGTGTGGTGAGGATCATGTATTAGGTAACATAACTTACTATAGTGACCACTGTGTGGTGAGGATCATGTATTAGGTAACATAACTTACTATAGTGACCACTGTGTGGTGAGAATCATGTATTAGGTACATGACTTACTATAGTGACCACTGTGTGGTGAGGATCATGTATTAGGTAACATAACTTACTATAGTGACCACTGTGTGGTGAGGATCATGTATTAGGTAACATAACTTACTATAGTGACCACTGTGTGGTGAGAATCATGTATTAGGTAACATAACTTACTATAGTGACCACTGTGTGGTGAGAATCATGTATTAGGTAACATAACTTACTATAGTGACCACTGTGTGGTGAGGATCATGTATTAGGTAACATAACTTACTATAGTGACCACTGTGTGGTGAGAATCATGTATTAGGTAACATAACTTACTATAGTGACCACTGTGTGGTGAGGATCATGTATTAGGTAACATGACTTACTATAGTGACCACTGTGTGTAGTGAGAATCATGTATTAGGTAACATGACTTAGTGACCACTGTGTGGTGAGGATCATGTATTAGGTAACATGACTTAGTGACCACTGTGTGGTGAGGATCATGTATTAGGTAATTTAACATGACTTACTATTATATAATAGTGACCACTGTGTGTAGTGAGAATCATGTATTAGGTAACATGACTTAGTGACCACTGTGTGGTGAGGATCATGTATTAGGTAACATAACTTACTATAGTGACCACTGTGTGTGGTGAGAATCATGTATTAGGTAACATGACTTACTATAAAGACCACTGTGTGGTGAGGATCATGTATTAGGTAACATGACTTACTATAGTGACCACTGTGTGTTGAGGATCGTGTCATAGGTAACATGACTTAGTGACCACTGTGTGGTGAGGATCATGTATTAGGTAACATAACTTACTATAGTGACCACTGTGTGGTGAGAATCATGTATTAGGTAACATGACTTACTATTATATAATAGTGACCACTGTGTGGTGAGGATCGTGTAATAGGTAACATGACTTACTAGTGACCACTGTGTGGTGAGGATCATGTATTAGGTAACATGACTTACTATAGTGACCACTGTGTGTTGAGGATCGTGTAATAGGTAACATGACTTACTAGTGACCACTGTTTGGTGAGGATCATGTATTAGGTAACATGACTTACTATAGTGACCACTGTGTGGTGAGGATCATGTATTAGGTACATGACTTACTATAGTGACCACTGTGTGGTGAGGATCGTGTATTAGGTAACATGACTTACTAGTGACCACTGTGTGGTGAGGATCATGTATTAGGTAACATAACTTACTATAGTGACCACTGTGTGATGAGGATCATGTATTAGGTAATATGACTTACTATAGTGACCACTGTGTGTGGTGAGAATCATGTATTAGGTAACATGACTTAGTGACCACTGTGTGGTGAGGATCATGTATTAGGTAACATGACTTACTATAGTGACCACTGTGTGGTGAGGATCATGTATTAGGTAACATAACTTACTATAGTGACCACTGTGTGGTGAGAATCATGTATTAGGTAACATGACTTACTATAGTGACCACTGTGTGTAGTGAGAATCATGTATTAGGTAACATGACTTAGTGACCACTGTGTGGTGAGGATCATGTATTAGGTAACATGACTTAGTGACCACTGTGTGGTGAGGATCATGTATTAGGTAATTTAACATGACTTACTATTATATAATAGTGACCACTGTGTGTGGTGAGAATCATGTATTAGGTAACATGACTTACTATAGTGACCACTGTGTGGTGAGGATCATGTATTAGGTAACATGACTTACTATAGTGACCACTGTGTGTTGAGGATCGTGTAATAGGTAACATGACTTAGTGACCACTGTGTGGTGAGGATCATGTATTAGGTAACATAACTTACTATAGTGACCACTGTGTGGTGAGGATCATGTATTAGGTAACATGACTTACTATTATATAATAGTGACCACTGTGTGGTGAGGATCGTGTAATAGGTAACATGACTTACTAGTGACCACTGTGTGGTGAGGATCATGTATTAGGTAACATGACTTACTATAGTGACCACTGTGTGTTGAGGATCGTGTAATAGGTAACATGACTTACTAGTGACCACTGTTTGGTGAGGATCATGTATTAGGTAACATGACTTACTATAGTGACCACTGTGTGGTGAGGATCATGTATTAGGTAACATGACTTAGTGACCACAGTGTGGTGAGGATCATGTATTAGGTAACATGACTTACTATAGTGACCACTGTGTGGTGAGGATCATGTATTAGGTAACATGACTTACTATAGTGACCACTGTGTGTTGAGGATCGTGTATTATGTAACATGACTTACTATAGTGACCACTGTGTGGTGAGGATCATGTATTAGGTAACATAACTTACTATAGTGACCACTGTGTGGTGAGGATCATGTATTAGGTAACATGACTTACTATAGTGACCACTGTGTGTGGTGAGAATCATGTATTAGGTACATGACTTACTATAGTGACCACTGTGTGTGGTGAGAATCATGTATTAGGTACATGACTTACTATAGTGACCACTGTGTGGTGAGGATCATGTATTAGGTAACATAACTTACTATAGTGACCACTGTGTGGTGAGAATCATGTATTAGGTAACATAACTTACTATAGTGACCACTGTGTGGTGAGAATCATGTATTAGGTAACATGACTTACTATAGTGACCACTGTGTGTGGTGAGAATCATGTATTAGGTAACATGACTTAGTGACCACTGTGTGACCACTGTTTGGTGAGGATCATGTATTAGGTAACATGACTTACTATAGTGACCACTGTGTGGTGAGGATCATGTATTAGGTAACATGACTTACTATAGTGACCACTGTGTGTTGAGGATTGTGTATATAGGTAACATGACTTAGTGACCACTGTGTGGTGAGGATCATGTATTAGGTAACATAACTTTAAAACTATAGTGACCACTGTGTGGTGAGAATCATGTATTAGGTAACATGACTTAGTGACCACTGTGTGGTGAGGATCGTGTATTAGGTAACATGTCTTACTATAGTGACCACTGTTTGGTGAGGATCATGTATTAGGTAACATGACTTAGTGACCACTGTGTGGTGAGGATCGTGTATTAGGTAACATGTCTTACTATAGTGACCACTGTGTGGTGAGGATCATGTATTAGGTAACATGACTTACTAGTGACCACTGTGTGGTGAGGATCGTGTATTAGGTAACATGTCTTACTATAGTGACCACTGTGTGGTGAGGATCGTGTATTAGGTAACATGACTTACTAGTGACCACTGTGTGGTGAGGATCATGTATTAGGTAACATGACTTACTAGTGACCACTGTGTGGTGAGGATCATGTATTAGGTAACATAACTTACTATAGTGACCACTGTGTGTGGTGAGAATCATGTATTAGGTACATGCCTTACTATAGTGACCACTGTGTGGTGAGGATCATGTATTAGGTAACATAACTTACTATAGTGACCACTGTGTGGTGAGAATCATGTATTAATTAAGATGACTTACTATAGTGACCACTGTGTGTGGTGAGAATCATGTATTAGGTAACATGACTTAGTGACCACTGTGTGGTGAGGATCATGTATTAGGTAACATGTCTTACTATAGTGACCACTGTGTGGTGAGAATCATGTATTAGGTAACATGACTTAGTGACCACTGTGTGGTGAGGATCATGTATTAGGTAACATGACTTACTATTATATAATATTATACCTCATTCATTTAAGTGCCTGTTTGAGTCTAGTAGTTGCTCCGGTCCATATATAGTATATGGCCCGGAGTCAAGGGCCGAAGTCCTTGACTCCGGGCCGACGCTATATGAAAATGACGTCATAATACCAAGTTGACGTCGTCATATTATGACGTCATCATTTCAGACACTGAGCGAAATGGCGTCTGGCAGTGATAGAAACTTGTTGTTTATTTTTTCCATGTCATGTTGGTCATATTCGGTATAATATAACAAATATTGCATGTCACTTCGGGCAATATGGGAGTTTATGGACTGGTCAGTCACCCAAATATATGTATATGTACCTCAGCTTCGCTTTGGTCCATATACATATATTTGGGTGACTGACCAGTCCATAAACTCCCATATTGCCCTCAGTGCCATGCAATATTTGTTAAATAGTGACCACTGTGTGTGGTGAGAATCATGTATTAGGTAACATGACTTACTATAGTGACCACTGTGTGGTGAGGATCATGTATTAGGTAACATGACTTACTATTATATAATAGTGACCACTGTGTGTGGTGAGAATCATGTATTAGGTAACATGACTTACTATAGTGACCACTGTGTGGTGAGGATCATGTATTAGGTAACATGACTTACTATAGTGACCACTGTGTGTTGAGGATCGTGTAATAGGTAACATGACTTAGTGACCACTGTGTGGTGAGAATCATGTAATAGGTAACATGACACTATAGTGACCACTGTGTGGTGAGGATTATGTATTAGGTAACATAACTTACTATAGTGACCACTGTGTGGTGAGAATCATGTATTAGGTAACATGACTTACTATTATATAATAGTGACCACTGTGTGGTGAGGATCGTGTAATAGGTAACATGACTTACTAGTGACCACTGTGTGTTGAGGATCGTGTAATAGGTAACATGACTTACTAGTGACCACTGTTTGGTGAGGATCATGTATTAGGTAACATGACTTACTATAGTGACCACTGTGTGGTGAGGATCATGTATTAGGTAACATGACTTACTATTATATAATAGTGACCACTGTGTGTGGTGAGAATCATGTATTAGGTAACATAACTTACTTTAGTGACCACTGTGTGGGGAGAATCATGTATTAGGTAACATGACTTACTATTATATAATAGTGACCACTGTGTGGTGAAGATCGTGTAATAGGTAACATGACTTACTAGTGACCACTGTGTGGTGAGGATCATGTATTAGGTAACATGACTTACTATAGTGACCACTGTGTGTTGAGGATCGTGTAATAGGTAACATGACTTACTAGTGACCACTGTTTGGTGAGGATCATGTATTAGGTAACATGACTTACTATAGTGACCACTGTGTGGTGAGGATCATGTATTAGGTACATGACTTACTATAGTGACCACTGTGTGGTGAGGATCGTGTATTAGGTAACATGACTTACTAGTGACCACTGTGTGGTGAGGATCATGTATTAGGTAACATGACTTACTAGTGACCACTGTGTGGTGAGGATCATGTATTAGGTAACATAACTTACTATAGTGACCACTGTGTGTGGTGAGAATCATGTATTAGGTACATGACTTACTATAGTGACCACTGTGTGTGGTGAGAATCATGTATTAGGTACATGCCTTACTATAGTGACCACTGTGTGGTGAGGATCATGTATTAGGTAACATAACTTACTATAGTGACCACTGTGTGGTGAGAATCATGTATTAATTAAGATGACTTACTATAGTGACCACTGTGTGTGGTGAGAATCATGTATTAGGTAACATGACTTAGTGACCACTGTGTGGTGAGGATCATGTATTAGGTAACATGTCTTACTATAGTGACCACTGTGTGGTGAGAATCATGTATTAGGTAACATGACTTAGTGACCACTGTGTGGTGAGGATCATGTATTAGGTAACATGACTTACTATTATATAATATTATACCTCATTCATTTAAGTGCCTGTTTGAGTCTAGTAGTTGCTCCGGTCCATATATAGTATATGGCCCGGAGTCAAGGGCCGAAGTCCTTGACTCCGGGCCGACGCTATATGAAAATGACGTCATAATACCAAGTTGACGTCGTCATATTATGACGTCATCATTTCAGACACTGAGCGAAATGGCGTCTGGCAGTGATAGAAACTTGTTGTTTATTTTTTCCATGTCATGTTGGTCATATTCGGTATAATATAACAAATATTGCATGTCACTTCGGGCAATATGGGAGTTTATGGACTGGTCAGTCACCCAAATATATGTATATGTACCTCAGCTTCGCTTTGGTCCATATACATATATTTGGGTGACTGACCAGTCCATAAACTCCCATATTGCCCTCAGTGCCATGCAATATTTGTTAAATAGTGACCACTGTGTGTGGTGAGAATCATGTATTAGGTAACATGACTTACTATAGTGACCACTGTGTGGTGAGGATCATGTATTAGGTAACATGACTTACTATTATATAATAGTGACCACTGTGTGTGGTGAGAATCATGTATTAGGTAACATGACTTACTATAGTGACCACTGTGTGGTGAGGATCATGTATTAGGTAACATGACTTACTATTATATAATAGTGACCACTGTGTGTGGTGAGAATCATGTATTAGGTAACATGACTTACTATAGTGACCACTGTGTGGTGAGGATCGTGTATTAGGTAACATGACTTACTATAGTGAGTGTGGTGAGGATCATGTATTAGGTAACATGACTTACTATAGTGACCACTGTGTGGTGAGGATCGTGTATTAGGTAACATGACTTACTATAGTGAGTGTGGTGAGGATCATGTATTAGGTAACATGACTTACTATAGTGACCACTGTGTGGTGAGAATCATGTATTAGGTAACATGACTTACTATAGTGACCACTGTGTGTTGAGGATCGTGTAATAGGTAACATGACTTAGTGACCACTGTGTGGTGAGAATCATGTATTAGGTAACATGACACTATAGTGACCACTGTGTGGTGAGGATTATGTATTAGGTAACATGACTTACTATAGTGACCACTGTGTGGTGAGGATCATGTATTAGGTAACATGACACTATAGTGACCACTGTGTGGTGAGGATTATGTATTAGGTAACATAACTTACTATAGTGACCACTGTGTGGTGAGAATCATGTATTAGGTAACATGACTTACTATTATATAATAGTGACCACTGTGTGGTGAGGATCGTGTAATAGGTAACATGACTTACTAGTGACCACTGTGTGTTGAGGATCGTGTAATAGGTAACATGACTTACTAGTGACCACTGTTTGGTGAGGATCATGTATTAGGTAACATGACTTACTATAGTGACCACTGTGTGGTGAGGATCATGTATTAGGTAACATGACTTACTATTATATAATAGTGACCACTGTGTGTGGTGAGAATCATGTATTAGGTAACATAACTTACTTTAGTGACCACTGTGTGGGGAGAATCATGTATTAGGTAACATGACTTACTATTATATAATAGTGACCACTGTGTGGTGAAGATCGTGTAATAGGTAACATGACTTACTAGTGACCACTGTGTGGTGAGGATCATGTATTAGGTAACATGACTTACTATAGTGACCACTGTGTGTTGAGGATCGTGTAATAGGTAACATGACTTACTTGTGACCACTGTTTGGTGAGGATCATGTATTAGGTAACATGACTTACTATAGTGACCACTGTGTGGTGAGGATCATGTATTAGGTAACATGACTTAGTGACCACTGTGTGTGGTGAGGATCATGTATTAGGTAACATGACTTACTATAGTGACCACTGTGTGGTGAGAATCATGTATTAGGTAACATGACTTACTATAGTGACCACTGTGTGGTGAGGATCGTGTATTAGGTAACATGACTTACTATAGTGACCACTGTGTGGTGAGGATCATGTACCCTGGTATTAGATAAGCTTGTTAAGTTGTTGATCAACAGTCTTTAGACAGTCTGCCCACGTGTGACATAACTAGGATGCAGTCAGTGAAGATAAAACTTTTTAGGCCACATAAGTCCTAGTATCAAATTACCTGTCTAGATTCCTTTCTGTCTGGCATGGTGTGCTGTCCGTTGTAGGCTAGTGTTCTGTTTCCTCAATTCATAAACAATTTTGACAATTTTTCATATCTTCTATGAACTATGAACCAATTTCTCTAAAATATTTCAGGATTCTTCCTTTGTCAATAAAATCCATGAAATGAAAATAAACAAATTCTTCTCAATAACCAAGAGGCCCAGGGACTTGATTTTGGGCATGTAGCATGCTGGGGTGAAGGGCTACCAAGTTTTTTCAAATGAATGACGTTGACCTTCTTTCAAGGTCACATGGGTCAAATAGGCTATGCCCTTCAAACGAATTGTTCTCAATAACCAAGACTTGATATTTGGCCTGTAGCATGCTAGAGTAAAGGGCTACCAAGTTTGTTTAAATGAATGACCTTGACCTTCATTCAAGGTCACATGGCCAAATAGGCTATGATTTTCAAACAACTTCTTCTCAATAGCCAAGAGTCCCAGGGACTTGATATTGGGCCTATAGCATTCTAGGATGAAGGGCTACCAAGTTTGTTCAAATAAATTACCTTGACCTTCTTTCAAGGTCACATGGGTCAAATAGGCTATGCCCTTCAAACGAATTATTCTCAATAACCAAGAGGCCCAGGGACTTGATATTTAGCCTGTAGCATGCTAGAGTAAAGGGCTACCAAGTTTGTTTAAATGAATGACCTTGACCTTCATTCAAGGTCACATGGCCAAAAAGGCTATGATTTTCAAACAACTTCTTCTCAATAGCCAAGAGTCCCCGGGACTTGATATTGGGCCTAGGCTATAGCATTCTAGGGTAAAGGGCTACCAAGTTTGTTCAAATAAATTACCTTGACCTTCATTCAAGGTCACATGGGTCAAAAAGGTTAAAATCTTCAAACAACTTCTTCTCAACAACCATGAGGCCCAGAGACTTGATATTAGGCCTGTAGCATGCTTGAGTAAAGTGCTTCCAAGTTTGTTCAAATGAATGACCTTGACCTACATTCAAGGTCAAAGGGGTGAAATAGGCTTAAAACTGTAAACAATGATTTTGCGATAGAAAAGAGTCTTCGAGACCTGATATTAGGCCGATGATATGCTGGAATGAAGGACTAGAAAATTTGTTGACATGAATAAACCTATCCTACTCTGATATTTGAATAAAGTGTTAATCAGCATAGTATCTGTAGAAATGACCTCAATCAACTTCAAAGTTGCTGTAGAGCCATCCAGGTGAGCGATACAGGCCCATTGGGCCTCTTGTTGTCTTTCATAGTTCTACAGTGAACATCTCAATGAGGAAGCCTATAGGCTATATCCCAAAAAATCATGGCACTGCAGTCACTATATAATCATGTTACTAAGAAAAATATCATACCAAGAATCCCGAGATATTTATGCTCATATTTAGTGTGAAATGCTGTTCAGATAACAAGATTTAAAAGTACATGTATTACACAACCTTGGGTGTATAATTTCAGGCAGGTAGATTTTTAAGTCTGTCTATCATTGAGTTCTGGCCTTGATTTAAGTCTGTTGTTTTGGGCTCCTGTTTGACCTTGGGTGTGTGAATGGTTGGACTACTGCCAAATTTTGACCTTGACTTGAGGATCATAGATATTGTGACAGACACGTAGGTAGAGTACTAATGTAAGATGTTGTGACAGACAACTGCCAGACCATCAATTATTGGTTATCAGTGATGAAGGTATTTTGGTCTGTATAGATAGAGGATTGTGACAGACACGTAGGTAGAGTACTAATGTAAGATGTTGTGACAGACAACTGCCAGACCATCAATTATTGGTTATCAGTGATGAAGGTATTTTGGTCTGTACAGATAGAGGATCTATTTATACATACAAGAGTTTCAATGTAATAAAGTATCTAATGAGTTCAATAATTCGAAAAGTTATTAGTTTTTCAGGAAAAATAAGTGAAAAATCAAACTGATTTGCTATCATCATTATTCTGCAATACATTGACATAGTAAGCCCAGAAGTACTGTATGCATGACAAGCCCCTATATAAGTATACATGACTTATTACTGGAGAAAATCAATTTCCTATCATCATTATTCTGCAATACATTGACATAGTAAGCCCAGAAGTACCGTATGCATGACAAGCCCCTATATAAGTATACATGACTTATTACTGGAGAAAATCAATTTCCTATCATGATTATCCTGCAATACATAATTTGTAATTAAGCCCAAGGGTACAACTGGTGGGCAACTCACTAGACTGCTAGGTACAAAGGTTTTACATACATACAAATTTTCAGGGCATCCAGTAGATGAAGTATATGTTTTTGACTCCCCAAAATGATATCGATTGTGAGTCTTTAAGATTCGAGGGACATGGCTATTTGATATGTGTATTGACCCTTCATATTTCTGAGAAATAGTGATTTGACTTCTGAAATTGCTGAAAATCAAGAGGATGCCTTGGTTTTGATCTCAGGGGCGAGCTGGTGTTACATGATGCTGCTACCTTGGGTATTTATATTTAGCACACATGCCTGCTAATCAGGTGACCAAATCTATAGTTCATTTTCCTGGTTGGACATCCCTAATGGTACAACTATATGACTTTTCTCCAGTCAGATTTCCTCTCATACTTAGACATCCATGTGTGCTTCCCAAATTTTCTGATTTCAGTAAATTAAATAAAGTTGATATTTGTATATTTCTTGAAGAATATTTGAACAAGAGTGTGATGACCCTCTGGGTGTGAGAACATGTGCTTTATAACAACATTTACTTCTGACCTGTGAAATATATTGTGGGGTGAAATTAATAATTGTAATTGTATACATGTGTAAAAAAAAAAAGCCGACCAATGGAGGTACATAATATGTTGATGTAAAATAATTATTTTGATAACTACAAAAATGTAGTTATTTAGAAGCTAGGTGTCGTTTTAATTAACACCTGTATCTGATTTAAAAAGGCTAGTAATTATAATCATGTCTACACACATGACATTCTTAAAATAGCCTATATATCTGGTACATGAGCTGACCATAAATAAGGTGACAAGAGATTAAAAGTTAAATCCACACAGTAATCAGAAATCATACATATTTGTGAATGCCTTCCTTGGACTAGATGTTAGATTGTGTAAGGTATGTCTTTATCAGTTAGCCACAGTGGCCTTGAGACAACTGTATTTACTGGACACAGGAACATAATCGGACCTTGACATGTTTTTGAACTGCATTGACCGGTGGTCTTACTCATTTGATCCAATCCACAGGTGCTATTCAGTTCTCTCACCAGAGTTGACCTTCGATTTGTCCACTCCTCAATTTAGACATTTATCATCATTTGCTTAGTTCTCAAGTAGACATTTGTTGAAAAACTGTTGACTTCATATAAATTCTGTGACAAACACTTAACTAACATTAAATAAACATGTGATTTAACCCCCGGCCCCACCTCTTTAGTACATCAGTGGTTAGTCTATATCTATATAGTCAGATATCTCCTGAGTCACTGAACAGATTTAGTTCATATTCACACCATATTAGCCATATTTAATTCACATCATCAAGTTCTACACCCAATCATGGCAGCCACCTTGAAAATCACCTTTTGAACTTCTTCCCCAGTTCCACTTGAAGTTGGTGAGGATGTTAAGGAAAGGGAACCAACAAAGTGTTGTTATTTTTCAGCCTCGTAAAAACTTTGACATGGCAGCCACGGCGGCCATTTTGTAACATGATTGCACAATCATGATTTTCCTGAACAACGCCTATTTCAAACTTCTTCTCGAGTTTCACCAGTGATATTCAACTCAAACTTAGCTACAATGGTCTTGAGATGGTCCTGCTATTTTATCAAAATGAGAATATTCCAGCACAATGTGAACATTTCACTTTGAAGTTTTGCGTTTAGATCTCTTTCTCAAAAAGTCCAACTTGAACCAGACTTGGTGTATCGTTAGATAACATAATGGAAATCTCAACACAGCCTTCATATATGGAATATCATCCAGAATGTGTGGTCCAGTGACTCTGAAAATCAGGGATGCTAGTAATCTGGACATTTAATTTTTGTCTTTAGCTCAGTTCAACCAAACCTGGAATATAGTTGCATTATAATATGAACATCTCATCACACCCTACAGATTACCTGAATTTTGATATTTTGCTATATTTTTGGGTTAATTCTATCATATCTCATTTTACAGAGAGAGTGTGATATTATTTTGGCTAAAAGGACATACATAGGTGAATTTTGAGAATACCGTATTTGACCTAATAAGGGCACCTACCCTAATAAGGGCGTCCCTACCTTTTTTCAAGGAAATAAATCTTTGACTGAGTGTCAAAATGGTATTCAAAAGTAATAATTCATGTGAAAAGTTTTGCTACTTTAAGTGTTCAATTTTCTTTAGCAAATTAAGTAACTGGAACACAAGTTTTCGCCACATTTTGTCTATTCCTACAGATGACATGTCAGTGCAAAGAGCACCCGAAACTAAACATACATACAAATAATAACTTACCATCTTTATTTGAAGATAAAGTAAAAGACTTCATTTTTGTTGATAAATAACTTTTGTTCAGAACAGAAAGCTAGTAAAAGACATTGCAAATCAATTATTAGGTCAAAGAAAACGATGTCTGATATGATCTGGGAAATCACCTGTGCCTATAAATTAGATACTCAACACAAAAGAGTTTCATTTGAACATAAATGGTGGAACACACTTTCTCTGGTCTAAAGATCAGCTGGCATCGTTTACAAATTTACAGGAATATTCAAGCTTAATATATGATAATGAATAGATATATTCATCTGGAATATTTTTATGACTGAATATTTTACCGTTTCCACAGCCTTGGGTATTCTGCTATAAGGTATAGTCTGTTTCATAAAACTTAAGAATAACTATTCTTAAATAAGGGCGCCCCCACTGTCAATTACCCGCGCCCTGCGCCCTTATTAGGTCAAATACGGTAAGTGATTTTACAAATTTGATATTTGTTTTGCAATGCATCAATATTTTCACATCTATCATGTATACAGGGTGCTTCTTTACTTTTATGTGGAGTATGTATTTTGGTTGATTTTGGAAAAATACTGAAAAAATTTAATGAACTTTGGTGTCTGCTTATAAAAGCTACTACATTGACAATGAAGGACAAGCCAGATATACAATTATGTGCAATTCTTGTTAGCCAACCATCATGAGATGGTGGGCTATACAAATCACCCTGAGTCCATAATCCATAAGTTCTCCTAGTTGTGCCAAATCAGTATTAGATTTTTGGTCAAAAAACAAAACAAAATGGCTGACAGGTGGCTTTCTGGGATTTTAATAATTGAATATTGTTATTGTTATTTCATAAAAAGACCCAGAGACATATTTCTCAAATGTGATGATTAGGTTCCCTGACTCAGGTCCCTAAGTTGTGCCAATTTAACTTAGATTTTTTATCAGTACATGTATAACAAAATGGCTGACTGGTGGACATCTTGGATTTTGATAATTGAAGTTTATTTTCTCTTTTCTCTTGAAAAGAACTGAAGGGATGTTTCTCAAACTTCATATGTATGCTCCACTTGTTCTTGATATCAGATTATTTAGAGGAAAAGAAGAAAGGAGGGAAAAGTATACACGTAGAGAGCAGATTAGTCTGAGTACAATGTATCCTAATAAGTTGTATTAGATTACCATGGTATTTACGAAGGTTCAATGTATGTTGATATATTTTGTTAGGTATGGAGGAGGAACATCGGATGTCACTACAGGATAAACTAGTGGACCTCATCATGAGAGTGCTGGTCAAACACCCTGAATTACACTACTATCAGGTAAGTTCACACATAACCCTTGAAAATGATACTATAAATCATAGCTGTAGTCTTAGAAGCTGCAACTACTGTAATACTCAAGAAGCATTAATTACTCAGCAAATCCAATATTCTAATACTGTAATAATTGAGTTTCTAGTTCCTACAAATAATACTGTTGTAAATTTGTATTTGTGGTGACACTGCACTACATAGGCTAATTGCTTAATCTGAAATCCCCCAAAAGAAAAAAAAATCTATTAAAAGTATAATAAATAAATATAATTAGAGTGAAACATCATATAAAGTGATGAAATGTATATCATTTGGAACAATATGAAGCCTAAAGCAGGTAGTGATGAAAGAGATAAAATCTATTTCAGTTCTGGGGGCAATTTTTTAATGCAACATAAAGTATTGCAGAATGCATAGGGTATCGTCTTCTTGGAGTCATTATTTTGTAGTCGGGTTGAAGGTTCATATATCACATTGGAAATGATTCTATTTTCTTGAAAGGGTTACCATGATATCTGTGTGACATTCTTGCTGGTTGCTGGGGAGGATGTAGCATTTGCCCTCATGGAATGGTTATCTGTGAACCATCTCAGGTCTGTAAACATGTTCTTATTAAACTCTACAACAGTTCACTTCAAATGTCTGATAAATACATAATTTTGTCTGTTTTTTCGTCTGAATTTTATGGTCTGTAATATTTATTTGTGTTTTCTAGGGACTTCATGGATTCCAACATGGATAGGACCAAACATATATTGAATTACCTGTATCCTATTGTTGGCAAATCTAAACCACAGCTGCGGGATTTTATGGAGGAGTAAGTGAGACATATGTTACCTACTAAGATTACTCCAATACTTACATCTTTGTATATTATTGATCATTTGACATTCTCTATAGGTCAAACATTGAGTCTGTGTTAGTGTATACCTGATCGATCACATGCATACTTCCAATACGGAAGGGGGAGGGGGTGGGGTTCAACATTTCTCTAAGGTGATCAACACACAATGTATATACATGTAGTTTTAATTATAGGTGAGAGGGGAGCCAGGGTACAGACCAGAAGTCTGGGGTCCATATTTGGTCTTAACTGGTTGGTCATGTGATACATATTGTTTGTATATACCGTACTTTGGGATATTTTGGCATTGCCAAAATTTGGCGTTTTTTGCTCAAAATATATAGAGTGGTTAAATATTGATGTGTCAAATTTTGGCCTTTACCATCATGTGTGTTAAATTTTGGCACTTACCTGTAGTAATGCAATTGATATATTTGTTCATTACGCTACGAAAGTCTACATATTGATTTCTGATTCCAGATCCTTACGAAAATAAAGCATCTCTGTAACCCTAATACAGCTGCTGTAATGTATAGTAGTTACAACGTGAATGAATCTTATGACACATTAAGATGAAACATACCTTTATTTACACGTTTTTATCAAAAAACAATATTCCAACACACATCAACACAGATCGTGGAAGCTAGTAATATAATGGGTATGTAGTAAATGAACGGAAAGACAGTTGATATAATTCGGATATTGTTCAGACAATTTTTTTCTTGAAATTTTGGTGTGTTTGATTTTGGCTCATTCATCCCAGGCGCCAAATAAACCAAAATATAACCACATCCAAAATATCCCAAAGTACGGTAGGTCAAAGGTCAGGACCATATTCTGTCTGCTAGTTAGTCATGTGAGATATATTGTTTGTACAGGTCTGATGTCAGGTTCCTGTTTAGTCGGTTAGTCATGTGGTAACCTGTATGTATTTGTTATACAGGTTGGTAGTTGTGTTCATGTTAGCTGGTTGATCACATGATCTATATTGTTTGTACAGGTCAGAGGTTGGGTCCGTGTTCAGTCTTAGTTGGTTGATCACATGGTATGGACATGTACTAGATGACCTGCGCCACATTGTACGGTTGTACGACTTCTTCATTGCATGTCACCCTCTTATGCCCATATACCTGGCAGCTGTTGTAAGTATATATATGAGTCCATCAGCTACAAACATTTCTGAGTTTATGTAATAGTGCATTTATATCTTAATTTTGTTTTTATGTAACATAGAAAAAAATGATGAAAGGCAGTTGTGTGATAAATGAATTATGTTTTTATTCATGATTATTGATTAAGCTGATTTTCTTGGTTTGTTTGTGCTACTCAAGTTTGCAACTTCTTTCATTAAACTAGATCAGCTAAAAATGGTCCAGCCAGAAAAGAGGACCTTTACTGGTGTTGTATCATATAGTGTTAACACTGAGCTTTTCCATCTTTACAGATTGTGTTGTACCGTGAGAAAGAGATTTTGTCCAGCGAGTGTGATATGTGTGTGTTACATGGACTTTTGTCTAAGATTCCGGACAATTTACCATTTGAGCTTCTGATTCGAGAAGCAGGTGACCTGTTTATCCAGTACCCACCTACTCAGCTGGCCAATGAAGCCGTCAACTCCTACAAGAGAAAAGCGTAAGTCTCTCAGCACACAGTAATCAGTCTCCACAGCTATTCATAGATATATACAGGGTGTACTTATTTTACTATGCTCAAATTTACTCTTACTTGAAAGTTGATTAGTGCATTGTTGAAAAAACATCATGCAGAAACCTTTCCATTATTACAGTAATGATTTATACAAAATATTAAGCATGAAACCACTAAAAGAAGAACATTTATTATAAATCATGCACAAGTTGTCTCCCTTTAAATGTTGTTTATTGGTCTGTCTGCAGGTTGGTTGTGACGGGTAAGAAATCTGTACAGAAATATGCGACAAGGAGGGGTACAGAAGGTTCCTGGTTCTGGCGTTACCTAGCACCCGATGTTGGAGGAGGTTACTTTAGGGTCACAGCCTTTGTTGTTGTGGCACTGCTGTCGTCAGCTGCATGGAACATGTGGGCCACACGCGAGTGGTGATTCGTAGTTGTGGCACTGCTGTCGTCAGCTGCATGGAACATGTGGGCCACACGCGAGTGGTGATTCGTAGTTGTGGCACTGCTGTCGTCAGCTGTATGGAACATGTGGGCCACACGCGAGTGGTGATTCGTAGTTGTGGCACTGCTGTCGTGCTGCATGGAACATGTGGGCCACACGCGAGTGGTGATTCGTAGTTGTGGCACTGCTGTCGTCAGCTGCATGGAACATGTGGGCCACACGCGAGTGGTGATTCGTAGTTGTGGCACTGCTGTCGTCAGCTGCATGGAACATGTGGGCCACTTGAGAGCTGTGAAGTAGATATTTAGGTCACCCGATTTTGAGATAACAACCATGTGTTCAACTTGCTATATGATTATTGTGTTGGCAGTTGTATCTTTTGACAATGTTGAATTATAGTCTATGGTCTACTCTTATCTAGTGATGTATAGTCCAACTTTTAGGGCTATGACTTGATATTTCATTGTTTTTTTATTATTATATGTTTGTTTCTTTTCCTTATGATTGAATTTGTGAGTCATTTGCTAAATTTTTTTTTTGTTGATGCTGTTATAGCCATGTAATTCTTGACAATAATCGACCATTCGCTCCTAGCCATGTCAGTGAATTCTGTGATTTACTGGTAGGTGGGAATGGAAGGAGAGATAGGTGAATACATGTATAGCCAATAGAGTAAACAGTCCTAAATCCCCCCTGTATTTTCCTGGTTCATGCTGCTTTCTACCATAATGAGTTTGTAATCAACGAGTCGACCAAACTGACACTATTTTTTACACATGTCAAGCAACTGTTTGGGTGGTATTATGTGATAGATACATCATACACATTCATTTCACATGCAAGGAGTAACTGTTGGTCTTTTTTTTCTGTGAAATAATCTTAGTTTATTCTTATTTTTTGAGTCATTTCAAACAGTGTTTATGTCCGAGATGTCCTCCAAGGTAAACAGGTTTTGATACAAAGCAGTTACTCTAATCCTGATGATTGATGATAGTAGATCAGGTCCAAAAGTGTGATCCAGCTACATACACATGGGTGAAGTTTTTAAGTATTAATACTGAATTCATTATTTTTGAATTATTTCCCCCTATATACATGCATGTCAATGTTAAAGTTTTGTATAAACAGCTATTTCAGTATTTTGAAATTCCACCACTTTCATCCATACACACGATGTGTTTTATAAACACCTATTCACAACTGTTTTAATTCACGAGAACAGCTATAGCTTTAATAAGTACTATAAAAATGTCTTTAAAATAATGTGTTGTGTTTTTGTGTGTATATTTGAAGGATACAGTATCGCTTTGAAGAAATATTCTTTGTGTATGTGCACCCATGTAAAATACATGTATATCTGTCTAGACCTCCAGACCAAATGGGACATAGGACCAGGTAATGTCATCATGTTCTGTTGATAATTAATCACCGGCTGCTGTGGTTTCCTGTAGACACTGATTTTGATGAAAATTGGATGAGGTTACTTTGATAAAAAAAATCAACTGTAAAACTAATTGTTTTGTAGACTTGCTGTAGTCGTATTTAATGGTAATAATAAACTGTGATCATGCGTAACTATCTGTTTTTGCTTATATTTAATAGGAGATAAAACATTGTATTCCCCATTTTCATGAGGCATTAATATTACATTGGTATAGTTGTACTTCATGTCTGTGTCACAAATATAATCATTTAATTTATTTATATAAGCATTACCTCCCCTTCTACACTTATTTCATCTTAGCATTTTGGTAAAAGGATTAGGGAAAATGGTGTGTGTGTGTTATTTATTTTGTAACAACAGTCTTGCTACAAATTGGTGTAAATACACAATATAATATACAAGGGGAGACATTCAGACTCCTGGCTTTGTAGGGATGTAAAAACAACAGGTGTTGAACTTGACCAGTTTGATTATGGAGACAGGCCTAGTGGCAGACTTTCCCTTAATAGTATAATTAATTCAGCTTTTGTTGTATTAGATTGATTGACTCAACCATGCAGTATTTCGTTTATGTCTCAAGTTGATTTTGAGAAAACTTATAAATGATACTGACCAACTTCAATGATTTAAGGTAACTGTCAGAGAGGGAGTTAACATGTTAAGAATGTTTCAATAACCATGCCAAGAATGTTTCAATAACCATGCCATGGGACAAGTAGATTTTGACACCTCAAAAGTTTAGCTCACCTAGTCTGAAGCAAAGGTGAACTTTAATCATGGTGTGGCTGTCCGTCATCCACTGTCCACATCTACTGCTCTAAAAATCCCTACTGGTTGTGAACAACAGTGGATTTTGACCAAATTTGGTCTGAAGCATCCTTGGTGAAGGGTTGCTTTAGTTTAGTATTGTATTATGTCCTTTCAACAGTTATGGTCATTTAAGAATGGTTGGTTGAAGGGGAATCAGATTTGTATAAACAATATTTATTAATGGAGGTGGTTCCACAAGGCCCTGAGAGTGGGACCCAACAGGTTTTTTTTTTTTTTTTTTTTACCAAGTTTGGTCCGAGGCATCCTTGGTTGAAAGGGAACAGATTTTGTATAAACGTTTGGTCTGGTCCCAAGGGGCCTTATGGATGGGACCCAATAGGAGAAATATAAAGAAATAATTATCGATTCCTTTTTCTTCTGAAGGAATGAAAAGTCTTTGTCCAAATATGGTCTGAAGCATCCTTTGATTTAAGGTTTATTCCCCTCCTTCTCCCTCCCAGGAGTCATAGGGGCAGGGCCTACTAGGGCAAATATAGCAGATAAGAGATACATAATTATATAAATCCTAGTCAGAGTAGTACTTCTGAACGGCTTGATGGATTTTGATCAGATTTCATGCGGAGGATTGATGAGTGAAAGAGACAATGAAGGGGTTGTCTCCCCTTGAGGTGGAGATTTTGTTGTGGTCTGCTGAGTTCTAGGGCAACATGAGCTGAACATTGCTTTAACTTATCTACCTAGAGACAGAGATGACAGGGCCAATAAAGGAAGTCCATTGTTTATTTATGATGAGTGCTTTTCAGCTTAATTTGCTTTGAATCTTTGGAACCTTAGAAAGCAAGATGTTGGTTAAAGGCAAGTATTGACTTAACATGATATGTTGCTGAGAGACCGATCCCAAAAAGGGAAAACTATTTGTTATATAACTTGAAAGTGCATTGCCACAATCACTGAAATATCCAGGTGGGATGCAGGCCCCATGGACCTCTTGCTTTATATAGTACCATTCTTAGAAAAAAAATTCACTTATGTGATGAGTTAAATTCATTCATAATTCCATTTCATGTGGAAGATTTTTGAAACTTGGGGAGATTTTTTCATGTTATCCCATCAACAACTGATGTAAATGAAAACCTCTTTTGATATCTTTAATTAAATCCATCTCAAATGGAACAAATGTAAGATTCAGTATTTATGTTATTGATGTTATGGCTCTGATAATCGTCAAATATTATGTAGAATAATCATATGATGTATACTGGTGAAAGTAAGATAATATGTATATCAAATCCTGATACTAATATTTAAGCACAGATGTTTTTGTGAGAGTGTTTTTGGTTACGATTGAAATAGATGTGTATACATGTAGTGATGTTTACCCTGATACATGTATTGGTAGTACTTCCCACATACATTTAGTAGTTCAACCTTAACACACATTTGGCATCATCAATACACATTACGCTGCCATCCATACAATCTCATACACTTTGCAGACAATATTTTGTAATTCAGAAAATAGTATTGATAATAGTGTCTACTTTTTAGTTCTTGTTATGGTACTTGGTGCGAGTTCGAAACCCACGTGGGGCAGTTGTCTGGTACGGTTTGTCATTGTCACCGATAGATTAATAATATTCCAAGAGATTGCAAAGTTCAAGTTTGTGATGTTAATGATGATACTTCAACAAGTCAAATTTTATGGATGACAGTAACATTATTGTGACCCACCAGTCGGGGGTAGACAACTAAAGCTAAACAGGTGTCCAGAATCTGGAAACACGGTTAATTTGATAACAAAAAATCACTTCCCATCTTTGGATCAGTTTGAAATAGATGATGTTGGTCTTAAAGGATGTGTATTGCAATGGTTGCCGTGTACTAATTACAAATGTCGCCCCTCTCACACGGGGACAATCTGGCACATGATCAGTACAATGGGAACATTAAGATGTTGTAATATTTCATGTGCAATAAAATTGTCTATACGATCAGTAGTCGTCTTGTATGGTTTTGTTTTGTAATTACAGAATGATTTAATAGCCCTGCATGATAAACATATATATATCGGATGTCGTTGTATACCACCACGGGCTCCTAGCTTGTTTTAAAGAGTCCCGAAAGCGCTGTAATATGTAAGGAACGTGATGGAAGATGGGGACTATTACATGCGTGTCCGACGGTTTTATATCTCTGTCGTCACGGATGTAAGTACATACGATACTGTCATTACTGGCAGTGACCTTACAGATCTGAGAAGAATGTGAAGGGATGTTAAAACAGGATTGTTTTTGAAATCGCTGTAAAATTCAAATACGGAGCAGTCTTGACTCCAGCCAGGATACTGGAAGCCAGGACCACCTCTCACTGGGCGTTTCGACTCCTATCCTGGAACGCCCTAAAGGTGGCGAGTCGACAGTGATTGCCAAATCACTGTCCGTCGATGGATGGCTTCCAGCTCTTGTCCTCCCTTCTCCACCAAAGCCAGCTGGACGACTTCTCTGCTGTTGTTGCCCGTCGTCGTACAGCTGCCCTTTGATCTTTCCCCGGATGCCTAATAGTCCAGCAGCAGCCCACTAAACCTTGCAGTAGCGTCCACATAATGTTTTTTAGTGTTTTGTATATGTTGGATGAGTGCTGATTCCAAAACTGCTTGGTGCCACTTTGGCACCCTTGAGCATTTTGAAATATTCAATATGGCTGAAAAATCTAAAAATGGCAATAAGTTACTCATTTATTACTCTAGAGTTACATTTTTTTGTGTGTATACTGAGGTTTTTAGGGTCATAGATACTACTGAAATCATGTAAAATACAATGCAGTAATCAATTCTTTAATTGAATCTAAAAAAGCCGTTAAAATGGCCGCCGAAACCTCTAAATTGCAATAAGTCATTGTTTCCCTAGAGTGATTAGTCAAATCCAAGAATTTTAATGACCACCATGAAAATTAAAGTACCAAAATTACAATATACGAACTCAAAGCTCTCAATGCAATGGTTGTCGAAACCATAATCATGTTTATCAGTCAAATGATTTGTTTTTAAGTGTTATACATTTTTGCGGGGGTATAAGCGTACCAATGACACCAACCACAGCCCACGTACGTAAACTTCAAATGTATGGGGGTTAGGCGTACCAATGACACCAACCACAGCCCATACATATACAGTTGTATGGGGGTATAGGCGTACCAATGACACCAACCACAGCCCATATACATAAACTTCAAATGTATGAGGTATAGGCGTACCAATGACACCATCCACAGCCTATATACATACAGTTGTATGGGGGTATAGGCGTACCAATGATACCAACCACAGCCCATACACATACAGTTGTATGGGGGTATAGGCGTACCAATGACACCAACCACAGCCCATACACATAAACGTGTATGGGGGTATATAGGCGTACCTTGACACCAACCACACCAGTACAAAAGAAAATATTTGTGTTACTTCATCCTTTTACACGACTATTGTTCGAAGCACACACTGTACGAAAAATAACATCAACTTTAAGTGCATTGTGTAATATTCACTCAGCTCTGTCCTCATCATTCTCAGTTCCATTTCCGGTATCACTCCGTTGATCTGTATATGTTGTCCACTGATTCTCCCAGATGTGTTCAATGGTGTAGTCACAGAAAACTGTGCATGTCAACTGAGCCTTCTGACAGTCACACCTAGCTGTTGCACACGGATGATCACTAGTGCAACCACATCTGATCATCTTCAGAATTCCAGGGGGAGTTGGGGTACGTTGGAAGGCAATGTAATGGGTGAAATAGCTTTTGACGCTTCATCCCGGATCCAGCCAATGCCTTCCGAATCAAGATCAGATGGGCGTTTCTCTAGTACTGCCTTCTAAATGCACACCTGTATATGGGCACGTTTGACGTTTACAGCAAATGACTTGGTGTTGGTGGCATGCAGTGACTTTAATTTCTTGATTCTTCGCCAGTTAAGATATCAATATTAATTTTGAAAGTGACGTTTGGAGATGTTATCTATAATTTTGCTGCCATAACATGTTGCAACACATGATGTGAGCTCTGAAATTACTTCATTTATATCTGCTGTCTGCTCACCAAGCTATCTGAGTGTGTGTTCTTTTTAAAGAACCTTCAGTACAGTCCCTTTTCCAAAACATGTTGGCAATAGTGTCACATCCTGACAAAGCATGTGCTGCACAAAAGATTAGCATGTTTCTTTGCCGTTGCTCGTTCATCTACTGATGACCATTGTGGACTGGTTGCTTCCATTATGACAGAGCATGTCGGATTCTGGATGTGGTACAGGTAAACCAGTAAGATGAATACATAAGTATCGTCCTACTGCACTTTGATGGATTTGCGCCATTGTGTTACAGGACACGTCATTTGCTGTGGAATAGTCACGTCTGCCTCCTCGCGAGTTGTTCTCATGTCAGTTCTTTCTAGCAAGACAATTATATGGACTTCATGTGGCGCATGGTCAAGTCCAGTTACCACTAGTCTTTGACTGAACGCAGTGTCTGTAGGCTGAAGATTACGCACCCGTTCTAACATCTGCAGACAAATAAGGTCTGTGGCCTGCACTCTGTTTTTTGTGACTGTTCAGATAACTTGTTGAAAAGGTAAGGGAGTAATGAGCGCAAACATGTGACATCTTGTTGCCCTTTCCCCTGCATACAAATTTCAAGTGCCACTCTTGATGCTATACTCGTAATGTTTGTCGAATCCAAGGTACGTATACGAGCTGGCATATCCTCTCTGTGTGAAATAACTTGTGGTTTTGTGTCTTCCTCGCGCATGTCTGCTGTCTTTGATGAGACGACTGCAGACATGAAGGCTTAGTGTCAATCGTTTAAGAGCAGATTGGTTAACAATTATTCCGACAAGTCATCCAGGACCATGGCCATACCGCATGAATGTTATGATAAACATGTCTAACCACATTTCATACCACAATCCAGGTTGATGACGCTTCACATGCTGACCTCCAAGAAAGCTTTAGAGAACTGCTTATGGGAGGGCTTCTATGGGTCGCATATAATTTAATCAATACCTGGCATAACATTTAATCATAACATAATTTCCATTCATACTGAACAATATTTTGATTGTGATTGTGTTACTATGAAGCAATCTCCATATCAAAACATAAACACCAATAACCGTTTTAAGGAAAAAATACATGACTTATTGCAATTTTGAGGTTTCGGCGGCCATTTTGGATGCTATTTTAGATTGAATTAAAGAATTGATTACTGCACTGTATTTTACATGATTTTAGTGGTATACATAACCCTAAAAACCCCAGTATACACACAAACAATGTAACTCTAGAGTAATAAATGAGTAACTTATTGCCATTTTTAGATTTTTCAGCTATCTTGGCGGCCATCTTGAATATTTCAAAATGCTCAAGGGTGCCAGAGTGGCACCAAGCAGTTCTGGGATCAGCACCCCTCAAACATACAAAAATCACTGAAAAACATTATGTGGACGAAAATGCAAGGTTAAGAGAGAAATCGGGGTTTGGCAACCGGACTATAAAGCAGCAAACACCCCCCACATTGACTGTGCAGGGAATCGTCTGCACCCCATTTCTAGTGGGATGACACACACACACACACACACACACCATCCTTTCGCTCTCACGTCATCAGCAAGGTTGGCGTACTTCTCTCTTTTCCGCTGTATGGCTCTTAGCATCGCTCCTCCCAGGGGACAGCCAGCTCAATAATTATCATTCTCTTCCATTGCTGTGACCAGAGTAGAATATCTGGACGAAGGTTGGTTTGCACGACTTCTGGAAAAAAAATCTTTGTCCCAAGTTAACCCGAATTTCTCAGTTCTGAGTATACCTCCCTGGTAGAGAGGTGTGCTGTTGTTTTGCTTCCTGACTCTCCAGATCTTACAGAGTTGATGTAGGGTTGTTGTTTCATACATCTCTTTTTCTGCCTTTCTTTCTCCAACGTGTCTGCTAGTGTCAAAGCAGTGTTGCACGATGACAGTACATGAGCCAGGTTACCCGGATTCCCCATCGATGCAAGTTGGTAGGTGTTGGTAGAACATCGTACACTTAACGCAGGAGGAACTGGAAAGACAGAGTAATTAATTATTTCTAGTGTTTCTCTTATCTAAGAATGACGTAACCAAAAAACGCTCGTGCATTCTACAGCCATTTTTCAGTTGTCGTGAGAATAGGAAACCAGCGACAATAGGAGAACACGTTATACTGTACTTCAAAGTACCTCAGCATATGCAATCGAAAAAGTGTAATTTCATTATATTTTTTACGGTTTCTCTGTTATACTGTCTTACACGGGTTGTCTCCTACACAACTTCAACAAAATTACTTGCGGTATTCCGTGTTTTACCGCTTCCCATTCTGATGCTTTTCCGTGGACGATTGGTCGTTATTTCCTTCCAACCAGGAAGCTTGATCTAATTGTGGACTTTCCCGTTAGTCACATATCCTTTCAATTCCGCGAGTAAACTTTCATGTGAAACCATGTAGAAAGCCTTTCTGAAGTCTGAATACACATATTCAACTGGTTATATGATTTTGTTATGATTTCTAAGATCCCGAGAAGCTTTGTCGTGGTTGATCTACCTGAAGCCAAACATATGTTTCCGAGATTAAATCGTTATCTTCTAGTTGTTTAATGATTGCATCTCTGATTATTGTTTATATGATTTGTCAGTGATCAACGTAAGACCGACTGGCATATAATTTTGCATTTTCTTGACTGTTTCTTTTGTAATGTGTATTTCTCTCTTATCAAAGGCTGACATTTTCTTCTATTTCAGCAAGAGTGAAGATACTGCAAAGTATTTATGCAGTGAGGTCGGCCTTTTCATTGTCATTTGAAAAAAAATTGCTTTCTCCACAAACTTCCAGAAATTTTGTTTCCTTCTTTATTTTATTTGAAACTTTATTTCATTTGAAAAAAAAAAGCTTTTGTATTTCCACAAAAGCATGTGCCATTAATCCGTTGCCCTTGGTATTTTTCATATTTTGCTTCTGTCTTTCATTGCCTGAATTTGTTCCACGTCTTTTTTATGAACATTTTATTCGGTTACAAAACCAATGAATACGAGACGTTTCGATGAGCAGCACGGTATGAACACTGTCACCTTCATCAGACAGATGTCCAGGGCAGCATGCGTACACAAAGTTGTAAAACATGTACACTGAGCATGCTCCATTGATGACTACGTTTAACTTCTCATTGTATGTGTGACGATAGATGAACTATATATGGCGCCAGCGAGAAGTTTGTCAGCCCTTTCAATCTGATTATAATCCAAATACTTTCATTAAAACTTACAATAACTCAATATAACCAGCAAGG
Organism: Pecten maximus; assembly: GCF_902652985.1. NCBI lineage: Eukaryota > Metazoa > Mollusca > Bivalvia > Pectinida > Pectinidae > Pecten > Pecten maximus. Next base: position 22,748,864 of record NC_047025.1, on the reverse strand, counting down.
ACAACTTACCAATTCAATTTCCCAAAAGTTAACTTCCATTTGTTGATAGCAATATCCCTGCTTCCCTTCCCTATGCTGTTCAATGACTTGTTCCTATTATCAGGGTATGTCGACTAGCTTACTGGCGAAAAGAATAAACAGCACAGGGATTCGAGAGATGCAGCTTAAGAACATTGGACATTTTAATCTATGGCATCTTCGCTAGCCAAGGCTTCTGATTACGTTACACTCCATGGCCGACATTAGGATCTCTTAGGGAGCTATTGTCTTTTGCGATTTGACGTCAGACATGTTAGGTGTTTTATTATGACTTTCCCCGGATTTGACCTAGATAAACAAAGGACTCTTACCCTTTTTGAACGCCTTTGTCTTATTATCCCCTCGCGACGAAAGTCGGGGAGGGGATATAGCGTTCCGTTCGTACGTAAGTACGTACGTACGTATGTTCACTTTTTGTCAGCGCTCTTGCGACTTCATTTTTGAACGGATTCTGACCAAACTTCATATATGGGTCCAGCATGGGAATACCTCGAAAGAGTTCGTGTTTCAGGGTGCCAAGGTCAAGGTCAAGGTCACCGTTACTATTTATAGAAAATCTTTGTCAGCACTCTTGCAACTTCATTTCTGAACAGATCCTGACCAAACTTCATATATGGGTCCAGCATGGGAATACCTCGAACGAGTTTGTGTTTCGGGGTGCCAAGGTCAAGGTTAATGTCACCGTTACTATTTATAGAAAATCTTTGTCAGCACTCTTGCGACTTCATTTCTGAACAGATCCTGACCAAACTTCATATATGGGTCCAGCATGGGAATACCTCGAACGAGTTCGTGTTTTAGGGCGCCAAGGTCAAGGCCAATGTCACCGTTACTATTTATAGAAAATCTTTGTCAGTTCAGTGCAAATGACAACTGATGTTATTTCAATGTCCTGCAATAACCCCACCCCCCATTTTGCGTCAGAGTTCATGTGTTAGCACGCGAGGGGATTTGTATCGTTTGCGATGCCTTGTTCCCATTGTACTTATCCATGGGTCTCCATACATGCATAAGTATTGTCCGTATTTTCACCCTCGTTTTGCCTATTTAGAATTTGACGGTTTCGGTTGAATGTCGGTATTTTTTTTACTGTTGTTTGTCTTTCCCATGGTGCATTGCGAGCGATCTCTTCCATATATTTTGGACAAGGAACCCTGGGGGAGGCTAACTGATCACGTGTATGTTTCCATTATACAATATGAAAACACTATAAACACAAGTAATTCAATCCAAATCGATAGAGGGCATATTACGAACAAACAGATAAACATGGACACCGACGGACGATAGTTAGTGTGTGGGATGATGTTTGAGATGAGGTCATTAACCAACGTTAGGGGTCAGTATCATCCCCCTGTTCTGTGGTTTTCCTATCGAATCTGCACCAGAATGCCCCAGTTGGCATTACAGACCACACAACACAGGTCCCTGTTAATTTTTAGATTAATCAATTATCCATATTTCCCTCGTGGTCCCTAACGAGTGGTGCAATAACGTGGGGAGCACTTCAATACATTAACACAACATCCAGCTAATTTATCTTTCTAGTGGTGTAGAAACGCTTTAGAGGGGCTGCTCAGATGGGTCACGTGGCGTTTGTGGACGTCTCCTTTTCAGGGACAAACAAAAGCGATACATGACAGAGAGCCTACGAGACAGATGTAAAAATCTAACTAATGAAAAAAGGTAATATTGGTAAATTATCAGTGCACACGGGAGGTTGATAAGCTGACTACATAGGCATCTGGTTATGGTGATGAATCAGCAAACCACAGGGACTTGGTACGATTTCCCAACCCACGGTCCATATAGTAGTACGGATAGAGATATATATGGACTATGAAACAGGAATTTGAAACATTAGCTAACCGTAGAAAAAAAGGGAAAACTACAGCTGTTGTATAAGATGCATAATAAATTAACTCCTGATTACCTAAATACCCTTTTACCACATTTAATTGGAGAAAATATCAACTATGCTCTGCGTAACATGAATGTCTTTAGAATTCCGCGATTCAGGCTCTCTCTTACTAACTCGTCTTTTATACCGTCTACCCTTCATTGTTGGAATAATGAAGATAATTCAGTTCGGTCCTTGCCGTCCTTGCATTCGTTTAAATTATCATTATAGAAAAATGTCCAGTCACGTCCTCCAGTGCATTTTAAATTTGGAAATCGCAAACTTAATATATTGCATACCAAACTAAGACACCAATGTAATTCCCTTAATTATGATCTGTTTAGAGTAAACCTTGTAGAAAGCGCAGCTTGTATTTGTGGTCATCCTTGTGAGAATGCCTTTCACTTTTTATGGAATGTCACCGTTTTATTAACGAAAGGCATATTTTGTTACAAACCTAAACAATCTGAATGTTACAATAAGTTTAGAAGTTATGTTATATAGAAACTCACAACTTTCCGTTGACCTTTATAGAAATATCTTTAGATATGTGCAATGTTTTATCAAATCCAGTAATAGGTTTTAAATTTAGTAATTTGATCAGACCGTATAATATAACATGTTTGTCATCATCCCTGTTACTGTAACTATGCCTTGTAATACACTCTATATATGTTGGGAGAAGGCGTCGATAAGTTGTTGTAACTTGTGCCTAATCCCGTGTCTATGTTTTGACAATAAATATGTTTAAACTAAAGGGACCGTGGGTTGGGAATGGTGCCATGCCTTCTGGGGACAGGCGCGACAGCCAGTGATCAAAATGCAATTTTAAGAAAACGAAGTGTGACGAGCGTCGGGCCATTGTACATATAGTACATCTATATGTCGAACAATGTTTGGAATTCACATACAATAGACCCGTACTGGCATATTCATCACCGGATATTCACCGTGACGTCGTGTGTGATCCAGCGGGACACGAACAAACGCGCACGTGGACGCAGGCCAAGACATTACGTGTGTTCATTAACAGCACTTAGCCTAATTATCATAATTTGAATCGCAATCCCATGTGACCTACTGTAAGCGTTTTAGGTCAGATATCGACATATTTAGCATGAATAGAATATATCTATATATAAAATGTTGGTAGATCATATATATATGGTTGATTTTATTGCTTCCATATTGCGATCATAACATTTCCTACTATCCCTTGGGTCTTCTATGTGAATATTTCGTTATTTGACACACAAAAAACCATCATGATACGCACCTCCACCTACGCCCATAGGCCCCAGTTGGTCTACTACACTTGTGGGGCTGCATCAAATAGATCTTATCCTCTGTAGACTTGTTAATAACATTGTTGAATTATACCTATATAACACACTTCGGTTGTATTGCTCCGTTTCTCCTTCACCCTTGATGACATACATACTAAAAGGTTCGTGTCTCTCTCGCCTCGGCCATATAATGGTATCTATAGAATGATGAGTTACGACACTGTTTATCGGCAGTGTATACATAATACATGTCCTCATGAGGCTACATGGCGGTGCCACAGGGACATGAGAATGTGTTACAGTTCATATCTATTTTAGGAAATTTGGTAAAACGGCACCCTTCGATGTTTATTATTGATATCCAAAATGTCTCAAAATGTGACACACAGACTTTAAAATGCTCAGGTCTGTGGCGGTGCTTGTGTTGTGCCATCATACGCCCTCTACGACCGGATCATTACTGGCGTCATACTTACAAGCTTAAAGGTGGTCAGGGACGCCAGTAAAATGTTCGTACAAAGAATATAGAAACTTAATCTGTCCAGTCATAGTAACTAGATCTGACAGTTGCATCATTACAATGGCGAGCCTTCGAGGTAAAGTAGTGACTTACATTATTACAATAACCACCAGTCCAGGTAGAGTAGTGAGTTACATTGTTACAATAACCATCAGCCAAGGTATAACGACCAGTCCAGGTATATTGTAGTGAGTTACATTATTACAATGACGAATAGTCCAGGTAGAGTAGTGAGTTACATTATTATAAATAACCATCAGTCCAGGTAGAGTAGTGACTTACATTATTATAAATAACGATCAGTCCAGGTATAGTAGTGAGTTACATTATTACAATAACGATCAGTCCAGGTAGAGTAGTGAGTTACATTATTATAAATAACCATCAGTCCAGGTAGAGTAGTGACTTACATTATTATAAATAACGATCAGTCCAGGTATAGTAGTGAGTTACATTATTACAATAACCATCAGTCCAGGTAGAGTAGTGAGTTACATTGTTACAATAACCATCAGTCCAGGTATAACGACCAGTCCAGGTATATTGTAGTGAGTTACATTATTACAATGACGAATAGTCCAGGTAGAGTAGTGAGTTACATTATTATAAATAACCATCAGTCCAGGTAAAGTAGTGACTTACATTATTATAAATAACCATCAGTCCAGGTAGTGTAGTGAGGTACATTATAACAATAACTATCAGTCAAGGTATAGTTGTGAGTTACATTATTACAATAACCATCAGTCCAGGTAGAGTAGTGAGTTACATTATTACAATAACCATCAGTCCAGGTAGAGTAGTGAGTTACATTATTACAATAACCATCAGTCCAGGTAGAGTAGTGAGTTACATTATTACAATAACCATCAGTCCAGGTAGGGAAGTGAGTTACATTATTACAATAACCATCAATCCAGGTAGAGTAGTGAGTTACATTATTACAATAACCATCAATCCATGTAAAGTAGTGAGCTACTTTGTAACAATAACCATCAGTCCAGGTAGAGTAGTGAGTTACATTAATACAATAACCATCAGTCCAGGTATAGTAGTGAGTTACATTAATACAATAACCATCAGTCCAGGTATAGTAGTGAGTTACATTAATACAATAACCATCAGTCCAGGTATAGTAGTGAGTTACATTATTACAATAACCATCAGTCCAGGTAAAGTAGTGAGCTACTTTGTTACAATAACCATCAGTCCAGGTAAAGTAGTGAGCTACTTTGTTACAATAACCATCAGTCCAGGTAGAGAAGTGAGTTACATTATTACAATAACGATCAGTCCAGGTAGAGTAGTGAGTTACATTGTTACATTAACCATCAATCCATGTAAAGTAGTGAGTTACATTATTACAATAACTATCAGTCCAGGTATATTGTGGTGAGTTACATTATTACAATAACGATCAGTCCAGGTAGAGTAGTGAGTTACATTATTACAATAACCATCAATCCATGTAAAGTAGTGAGCTACTTTGTAACAATAACCATCAGTCCAGGTAGAGTAGTGAGTTACATTAATACAATAACCATCAGTCCAGGTATAGTAGTGAGTTACATTAATACAATAACCATCAGTCCAGGTATAGTAGTGAGTTACATTAATACAATAACCATCAGTCCAGGTATAGTAGTGAGTTACATTATTACAATAACCATCAGTCCAGGTAAAGTAGTGAGCTACTTTGTTACAATAACCATCAGTCCAGGTATAGTAGTGAGTTACATTATTACAATAACCATCAGTCCAGGTAGAGTAGTGAGTTACATTGTTACAATAACCATCAGTTCAGGTAGAGTAGTGAGTTACATTATTACAATAACCATCAGTCCAGGTAAAGTAGTGAGCTACTTTGTTACAATAACCATCAGTCCAGGTAGAGAAGTGAGTTACATTATTACAATAACGATCAGTCCAGGTAGAGTAGTGAGTTACATTGTTACATTAACCATCAATCCATGTAAAGTAGTGAGTTACATTATTACAATAACTATCAGTCCAGGTATATTGTGGTGAGTTATATTATTACAATAACGATCAGTCCAGGTAGAGTAGTGAGTTACATTATTACATTAACCATCAGTCCAGGTATATTGTGGTGAGTTACATTATTACAATAACGATCAGTCCAGGTAGAGTAGTGAGTTACATTGTTACAATAACGATCAGTCCAGGTAGAGTAGTGAGTTACATTATTACATTAACCATCAGTCCAGGTATATTGTGGTGAGTTACATTATTACAATAACGATCAGTCCAGGTAGAGTAGTGAGTTACATTATTACATTAACCATCAGTCCAGGTATATTGTGGTGAGTTACATTATTACAATAACGATCAGTCCAGGTAGAGTAGTGAGTTACATTATTATAAATAACCATCAGTCCAGGTAGAGTAGTGACTTACATTATTATAAATAACGATCAGTCCAGGTATAGTAGTGAGTTACATTATTACAATAACCATCAGTCCAGGTAGAGTAGTGAGTTACATTGTTACAATAACCATCAGTCCAGGTATAACGACCAGTCCAGGTATATTGTAGTGAGTTACATTATTACAATGACGAATAGTCCAGGTAGAGTAGTGAGTTACATTATTATAAATAACCATCAGTCCAGGTAAAGTAGTGACTTACATTATTATAAATAACCATCAGTCCAGGTAGTGTAGTGAGGTACATTATAACAATAACTATCAGTCAAGGTATAGTTGTGAGTTACATTATTACAATAACCATCAGTCCAGGTAGAGTAGTGAGTTACATTATTACAATAACCATCAGTCCAGGTAGAGAAGTGAGTTACATTATTACAATAACCATCAGTCCAGGTAGAGTAGTGAGTTACATTATTACAATAACCATCAGTCCAGGTAGGGAAGTGAGTTACATTATTACAATAACCATCAATCCAGGTAGAGTAGTGAGTTACATTATTACAATAACCATCAATCCATGTAAAGTAGTGAGCTACTTTGTAACAATAACCATCAGTCCAGGTAGAGTAGTGAGTTACATTAATACAATAACCATCAGTCCAGGTATAGTAGTGAGTTACATTAATACAATAACCATCAGTCCAGGTATAGTAGTGAGTTACATTAATACAATAACCATCAGTCCAGGTATAGTAGTGAGTTACATTATTACAATAACCATCAGTCCAGGTAAAGTAGTGAGCTACTTTGTTACAATAACCATCAGTCCAGGTATAGTAGTGAGTTACATTATTACAATAACCATCAGTCCAGGTAGAGTAGTGAGTTACATTGTTACAATAACCATCAGTTCAGGTAGAGTAGTGAGTTACATTATTACAATAACCATCAGTCCAGGTAAAGTAGTGAGCTACTTTGTTACAATAACCATCAGTCCAGGTAGAGAAGTGAGTTACATTATTACAATAACGATCAGTCCAGGTAGAGTAGTGAGTTACATTGTTACATTAACCATCAATCCATGTAAAGTAGTGAGTTACATTATTACAATAACTATCAGTCCAGGTATATTGTGGTGAGTTACATTATTACAATAACGATCAGTCCAGGTAGAGTAGTGAGTTACATTATTACAATAACCATCAATCCATGTAAAGTAGTGAGCTACTTTGTAACAATAACCATCAGTCCAGGTAGAGTAGTGAGTTACATTAATACAATAACCATCAGTCCAGGTATAGTAGTGAGTTACATTAATACAATAACCATCAGTCCAGGTATAGTAGTGAGTTACATTAATACAATAACCATCAGTCCAGGTATAGTAGTGAGTTACATTATTACAATAACCATCAGTCCAGGTAAAGTAGTGAGCTACTTTGTTACAATAACCATCAGTCCAGGTATAGTAGTGAGTTACATTATTACAATAACCATCAGTCCAGGTAGAGTAGTGAGTTACATTGTTACAATAACCATCAGTTCAGGTAGAGTAGTGAGTTACATTATTACAATAACCATCAGTCCAGGTAAAGTAGTGAGCTACTTTGTTACAATAACCATCAGTCCAGGTAGAGAAGTGAGTTACATTATTACAATAACGATCAGTCCAGGTAGAGTAGTGAGTTACATTGTTACATTAACCATCAATCCATGTAAAGTAGTGAGTTACATTATTACAATAACTATCAGTCCAGGTATATTGTGGTGAGTTACATTATTACAATAACGATCAGTCCAGGTAGAGAAGTGAGTTACATTATTACAATAACCATCAATCCAGGTAGAGTAGTGAGTTACATTATTACAATAACCATCAATCCATGTAAAGTAGTGAGTTACATTATTACAATAACTATCAGTCCAGGTATATTGTGGTGAGTTACATTATTACAATAACGATCAGTCCAGGTAGAGTAGTGAGTTACATTATTACATTAACCATCAGTCCAGGTATATTGTGGTGAGTTACATTATTACAATAACGATCAGTCCAGGTAGAGTAGTGAGTTACATTGTTACAATAACGATCAGTCCAGGTAGAGTAGTGAGTTACATTATTACATTAACCATCAGTCCAGGTATATTGTGGTGAGTTACATTATTACAATAACGATCAGTCCAGGTAGAGTAGTGAGTTACATTGTTACAATAACGATCAGTCCAGGTAGAGTAGTGAGTTACTTTGTTACAATAACCATCAGTCCAGGTAGAGTAGTGAGTTACATTAATACAATAACCATCAGTCCAGGTAAAGTATCGAGAGCACCGATACATATGATAACTTGAATGGCCTACTGTACAATGCTAGTTTTTCTAAATGGATTGTTTTTGTGAAGTAGAAATTGTTCATGCTCGGTTTAAGTAATCTTTGGATAAATCAGGTAATGTTGACTAAAGACATACTTCCCATAATTGTGAACTTTACAATTGTTTTTGTTGATAGTTGTGTATTACAATTTTACTTAAGAAAATTTGTTTGAAATTTGTTGGAAAATGTCTTAAATTGTATTCACCATGTTACGTATGTATTCCCACTGTCTGGCAGCGGAGACTGGAAGGTAACGAACTATTGATAGAACACTGGGCTTGTGTAATTTTTGTCCTTTGAACGCAATTGAAGATGAAAATCATTGTTTTTACTTATCTGTCCTTTGTATCAAATTTGAAGACGTTATAACTGGAATAGGCCATCTCTTTTTAAGTTATCTAAACTTGTTAGTATTCAGAGTCATAAGGTAATGAATAATTTATGCAAATTTATTATGGAAGCATTTAAAACTAGATCAGCTAATGTATAGTTTACTGTTAGACTATATACCTGTATATCAATACCGAGGATATTACAAGCACTTCCAAGCACAGTTTTTCTGTGTGTTAACTCTTTGAAATATTGAATGCCATGACAAAAATTGAACTTTTTGTGTTTTTGGCTGATGAAGTGAAAAGTTCAATGCTAAATAAAGAACTATAGTTACATGTACGTAAGTCTATATCAATAAATACTGAATCAGAAAAATGATGAAATAATAGAAATGAGGGATTATGTCATATTAAACAGGATGAAAATTTGATGTGAATATTTTCAAATATAGACATGATATAGGTCACAAAAGTTGAATGAAGACAAAGAACATGATTTAGTTATCACAATTTCGAATATAAGTCCCATCTTACTATTTGTTTTTACCTTGACAAAACCCACCATTTAAATCCTTTTTGGCCCGTGATTTGGTTGGCATATGGTATTTTGTCGTTTTCTTTGTTGCTAACCAAAGTACACAAAAGCCAAAAAACGAAACAAGTGAAAACCCCTCTAAGCGAATATACAATGTAATACCCGCCAAAACTAAATAACGAAATAGCGAAAACACGTCAGACAGAGGTAAATAGCGAAAACACGTCAGACTGAGGTAAATAGTGAAAACACGTCAGACTGAGGTAAATAGCGAAAACACGTCAGACTGAGGTAAATAGTGAAAACACGTCAGACTAAGGTAAATAGTGAAAACACGTCAGACTGAGGTAAATAGTGAAAACACGTCAGACTGAGGTAAATAGGGAAAACACGTCAGACTGAGGTAAATAGTGAAAACACGTCAGACTGAGGTAAATAATGAAAACACGTCAGACTGAGGTAAATAGTGAAAACACGTCAGACTGAGGTAAATAGTGAAAACACGTCAGACTGAGGTAAATAGTGAAAACACGTCAGACTGAGGTAAATAGTGAAAACACGTCAGACTGCGGTAAATAGCGAAAACACGTCAGACTGAGGTAAATAGTGAAAACACGTCAGACTGAGGTAAATAGTGAAAACACGTCAGACTGAGGTAAATAGTGAAAACACGTCAGACTGAGGTAAATAGTGAAAACACGTCAGACTGAGGTAAATAGCGAAAACACGTCAGACTGAGGTAAATAGTGAAAACACGTCAGACTGAGGTAAATAGTGAAAACACGTCAGACTGAGATAAATAGCGAAAACACGTCAGACTGAGGTAAATAGTGAAAACACGTCAGACTGAGATAAATAGCGAAAACACGTCAGACTGAGATAAATAGGGAAAACACGTCAGACTGAGGTAAATAGCGAAAACACGTCAGACTGAGGTAAATAGGGAAAACACGTCAGACTGAGGTAAATAGTGAAAACACGTCAGACTGAGGTAAATAGTGAAAACACGTCAGACTGAGGTAAATAGTGAAAACACGTCAGACTGAGGTAAATAGTGAAAACACGTCAGACTGAGGTAAGTAGTGAAAACACGTCAGACTGAGGTAAGTAGTGAAAACACGTCAGACTGAGGTATATAGTGAAAACACGTCAGACTGAGGTAAATAGTGAAAACACGTCAGACTGAGGTATGTAGTGAAAACACGTCAGACTGAGGTAAATAGTGAAAACACGTCAGACTGAGGTAAATAGTGAAAACACGTCAGACTGAGGTAAATAGTGAAAACACGTCAGACTGAGGTAAATAGTGAAAACACGTCAGACTGAGGTAAATAGCGAAAACACGTCAGACTGAGGTAAATAGTGAAAACACGTCAGACTGAAGTAAATAGTGAAAACACGTCAGACTGAGGTAAATAGTGAAAACACGTCAGACTAAGGTAAATAGGGAAAACACGTCAGACTGAGGTAAATAGTGAAAACACGTCAGACTGAGGTAAATAGTGAAAACACGTCAGACTAAGGTAAATAGTGAAAACACGTCAGACTGAGGTAAATAGTGAAAACACGTCACACTGAGGTTAATAGCGAAAACACGTCAGACTGAGATAAATAGCGAAAACACGTCAGACTGAGGTAAATAGTGAAAACACGTCAGACTGAGGTAAATAGTGAAAACACGTCAGACTGAGGTAAATAGTGAAAACACGTCAGACTGAGGTAAATAGTGAAAACACGTCAGACTGAGGTAAATAGTGAAAACACGTCAGACTGAGGTAAATAGTGAAAACACGTCAGACTGAGGTAAATAGTGAAAACACGTCAGACTGAGGTAAATAGTGAAAACACGTCAGACTGAGGTAAATAGCGAAAACACGTCAGACTGAGGTAAATAGCGAAAACACGTCAGACTGAGGTAAATAGTGAAAACACGTCAGACTGAGGTAAATAGTGAAAACACGTCAGACTGAGGTAAATAGGGAAAACACGTCAGACTGAGGTAAATAGTGAAAACACGTCAGACTGAGGTAAATAGTGAAAACACGTCAGACTGAGGTAAATAGGGAAAACACGTCAGACTGAGGTAAATAGGGAAAACACGTCAGACTGAGGTAAATAGGGAAAACACGTCAGACTGAGGTAAATAGTGAAAACACGTCAGACTGAGGTAAATAGTGGAAACACGTCAGACTGAGGTAAATAGTGAAAACACGTCAGACTGAGGTAAATAGTGAACACGTCAGACTAAGGTAAATAGTGAAAACACGTCAGACTGAGGTAAATAGTGAAAACACGTCAGACTGAGGTAAATAGTGAACACGTCAGACTGAGGTAAATAGTGAAAACACGTCAGACTGAGGTAAATAGTGAAAACACGTCAGACTGAGGTAAATAGTGAAAACACGTCAGACTGAGGTAAATAGCGAAAACACGTCAGACTGAGGTAAATAGCGAAAACACGTCAGACTGAGGTAAATAGTGAAAACACGTCAGACTGAGGTAAATAGTGAAAACACGTCAGACTGAGGTAAATAGGGAAAACACGTCAGACTGAGGTAAATAGTGAAAACACGTCAGACTGAGGTAAATAGTGAAAACACGTCAGACTGAGGTAAATAGGGAAAACACGTCAGACTGAGGTAAATAGGGAAAACACGTCAGACTGAGGTAAATAGGGAAAACACGTCAGACTGAGGTAAATAGTGAAAACACGTCAGACTGAGGTAAATAGTGGAAACACGTCAGACTGAGGTAAATAGTGAAAACACGTCAGACTGAGGTAAATAGTGAACACGTCAGACTAAGGTAAATAGTGAAAACACGTCAGACTGAGGTAAATAGTGAAAACACGTCAGACTGAGGTAAATAGTGAACACGTCAGACTGAGGTCAATAGTGAAAACACGTCAGACTGAGGTAAATAGCGAAAACACGTCAGACTGAGGTAAATAGGGAAAACACGTCAGACGACTGAGGTAAATAGTGAAAACACGTCAGACTGAGGTAAATAGTGAAAACACGTCAGACTGAGGTAAATAGGGAAAACACGTCAGACTGAGGTAAATAGTGAAAACACGTCAGACTGAGGTAAATAGTGAAAACACGTCAGACTGAGGTAAATAGTGAAAACACGTCAGACTGAGGTAAATAGTGAAAACACGTCAGACTGAGGTAAATAGTGAAAACACGTCAGACTGAGGTAAATAGGGAAAACACGTCAGACTGAGGTAAATAGGGAAAACACGTCAGACTGAGGTAAATAGTGAAAACACGTCAGACTGAGGTAAATAGTGAAAACACGTCAGACTGAGGTAAATAGTGAAAACACGTCAGACTGAGGTAAATAGTGAAAACACGTCAGACTGAGGTAAATAGTGAAAACACGTCAGACTGAGGTAAATAGACACAAAATGATATCAAAATAGCGTATTTTTGTTTGGTTGCACGTCTTTTTGCTTCCGCATCATTTAGTCTCCACGCTTTTCTGGGTTTGTCTACTCATTTTTCGTATTGGCTGTTTTTCGTTTTTGTTTGTTTGTTTTTATCAGTTTCGTTCGACGTCTTTGCGTGTGCGAAAAAATGTAAAGACAAAATGTGATAAACCAGCCATCATGATTTCATTGATTTTTTGTTTCTTAACTTGTTGTTTTGTTTTTCTTTTTTCTTAAGCATTCTTGTTTTCGTGTATAACTTCGTTAACACCGTTAAGCCAATATTGTCGTGTTCAGGTGCCGTTAGAATTCCAATGGTATTTATTATCTTGATGTTGTCTATGTATACGGAAAGTTCAAACTCTAAAAATACAGGGAAGTAGTTCTAATGTATGACTAACAGGCTTTAACAGGCTTACATCACACGTGTCTGTTCTAGGATGACTGATTGGGGAAGGAGATTGAATGATTTCACAAAACAAATAATGTATTAGTATTGGACGACACGACCGATAGTTAGACTTAACCACGCCAGTTGTGACTTATTTTCTAGTCTACCACAATTAGGGTTAAGCATCACTTGCTTTGAGCAGCTACCTGTAACAAGTCAGAAAAAGATGTAACGTGTGTATGCCAAGTAAGCTTAACATTTATTACACAATCGATATGTAATGTCATACATCATTTACTCAGTATACATCCAATATACTAATTGTTATATCTATGTTTTTAATCCATTAATGAAAGATCTTACGTGTTACTGTTTCCATTGCATGCGAATTTGGTGAAACGAGTCCCAATATTTCTCTTTATCGAGATGTCCAATCAGATGTGTGATAAAGCTATGGCTATCTGTATCTTAATCAGACTTGCCATCTTAAAATGTCGGAGTAGATTGATTTTTTAGCGTCATGTCTTTATCTACGAAAGTTTTCCTTGGAGCATTTGACATTGAATCTGTAATAAACTGATAATTGCTTAAAAAGGCTTAGAAAAAATAATTAAGTAACAATTTCGAGTAATGTTGATATAAAACTATTCATCAACATTACGATATAACATGTATTATATTCACCCATTTTCGGACTATCGGGCCTTCGGGCTATTGGGCCTCTCGGATGTGGCATCATGTTCTCACGATATCTGGGATAAGATCAACGTTGTGTGACAGGAGGAAAGGCTTTGGTCAGTCACTTACAACACGAACAATCCAATTTGTAAGTTAAATTAGGTGTGAGAGCGATATAACAATATTCAAATAAGCTACAGTATAAGGTTTAATCCGCCACATACGAGGTCTGAACGTACTAACATCCGCTTCCCCTTCCTCCCCACCATCACTCCCCACCACACCCCCTTGATACCCGCGCCAGAGATTTAACAATATTGATATCAGGTATGCCTTCCCTCGATCCACCTCTACCATCTCACACCAGAGATCGTAACGAGTTGGTTATCCCCGGAATCCATCCCACCTCTATCATCTCACACCAGAGATCGTAACGAGTTGGTTATCCCCGGAATCCATCCCACCTCTACCATCTCACACCAGAGATCGTAACGAGTTTGGTTATCCCCGGAATCCATCCCACCTCTACCATCTCACACCAGAGATCGTAACGAGTTTGGTTATCCCCGGAATCCATCCCACCTCTACCATCTCACACCAGAGATCGTAACGAGTTTGGTTATCCCCGGAATCCATCCCACCTCTATCATCTCACACCAGAGATCGTAACGAGTTTGGTTATCCCCGGAATCCATCCCACCTCTACCATCTCACACCAGAGATCGTAACGAGTTTGGTTATCCCCGGAATCCATCCCACCTCTATCATCTCACACCAGAGATCGTAACGAGTTTGGTTATCCCCGGAATCCATCCCACCTCTACCATCTCACACCAGAGATCGTAACGAGTTTGGTTATCCCCGGAATCCATCCCACCTCTATCATCTCACACCAGAGATCGTAACGAGTTTGGTTATCCCCGGAATCCATCCCACCTCTACCATCTCACACCAGAGATCGTAACGAGTTTGGTTATCCCCGGAATCCATCCCACCTCTATCATCTCACACCAGAGATCGTAACGAGTTTGGTTATCCCCGGAATCCATCCCACCTCTACCATCTCACACCAGAGATCGTAACGAGTTTGGTTATCCCCGGAATCCATCCCACCTCTATCATCTCACACCAGAGATCGTAACGAGTTTGGTTATCCCCGGAATCCATCCCACCTCTATCATCTCACACCAGAGATCGTAACGAGTTTGGTTATCCCCGGAATCCATCCCACCTCTATCATCTCACACCAGAGATCGTAACGAGTTTGGTTATCCCCGGAATCCATCCCACCTCTATCATCTCACACCAGAGATCGTAACGAGTTTGGTTATCCCCGGAATCCATCCCACCTCTACCATCTCACACCAGAGATCGTAACGAGTTTGGTTATCCCCGGAATCCATCCCACCTCTACCATCTCACACCAGAGATCGTAACGAGTTTGGTTATCCCCGGAATCCATCCCACCTCTACCATCTCACGCCAGGGGTCGTAACGAGTTTGGTTATCCCCGGAATCCATCCCACCTCTACCATCTCACACCAGAGATCGTAACGAGTTTGGTTATCCCCGGAATCCATCCCACCTCTACCATCTCACACCAGAGATCGTAACGAGTTTGGTTATCCCCGGAATCCATCCCACCTCTACCATCTCACGCCAGGGGTCGTAACGAGTTGGTTATCCCCGGAATCCATCCCACCTCTACCATCTCACGCCAGGGGTCGTAACGAGTTGGTTATCCCCGGAATCCATCCCACCTCTACCATCTCACGCCAGGGGTCGTAACGAGTTGGTTATCCCCGGAATCCATCCCACCTCTACCATCTCACGCCAGGGGTCGTAACGAGTTGGTTATCCCCGGAATCCATCCCACCTCTACCATCTCACACCAGGGGTCGTAACGAGTTTGGTTATCCCCGGAATCCATCCCACCTCTACCATCTCACACCAGGGGTCGTAACGAGTTGGTTATCCCCGGAATCCATCCCACCTCTACCATCTCACACCAGGGGTCGTAACGAGTTTGGTTATCCCCGGAATCCATCCCACCTCTACCATCTCACACCAGGGGTCGTAACGAGTTTGGTTATCCCCGGAATCCATCCCACCTCTACCATCTCACACCAGGGGTCGTAACGAGTTTGGTTATCCCCGGAATCCATCCCACCTCTACCATCTCACACCAGGGGTCGTAACGAGTTTGGTTATCCCCGGAATCCATCCCACCTCTACCATCTCACACCAGGGGTCGTAACGAGTTTGGTTATCCCCGGAATCCATCCCACCTCAACCTTACTCCAGGGGTCGTAACGAGTTTGGTTATCCCCGGAATCCATCCCACCTCAACCTTACTCCAGGGGTCGTAACGAGCGAATCCATCCCACCAAACCCTTACTCCAGGGGTCGTAACGAGTTTGGTTATCCCCGGAATCCATCCCACCTCTACCATCTCACACCAGGGGTCGTAACGAGTTTGGTTATCCCCGGAATCCATCCCACCTCAACCTTACTCCAGGGGTCGTAACGAGTTTGGTTATCCCCGGAATCCATCCCACCTCAACCTTACTCCAGGGGTCGTAACGAGCGAATCCATCCCACCAAACCCTTACTCCAGGGGTCGTAACGAGTTTGGTTATCCCCGGAATCCATCCCACCTCTACCATCTCACACCAGGGGTCGTAACGAGTTTGGTTATCCCCGGAATCCATCCCACCTCAACCTTACTCCAGGGGTCGTAACGAGTTTGGTTATCCCCGGAATCCATCCCACCTCAACCTTACGCCAGGGGTCGTAACGAGTTGGTTATCCCCGGAATCCATCCCACCTCTACCATCTCACACCAGGGGTCGTAACGAGTTTGGTTATCCCCGGAATCCATCCCACCTCTACCATCTCACACCAGGGGTCGTAACGAGTTTGGTTATCCCCGGAATCCATCCCACCTCTACCATCTCACACCAGGGGTCGTAACGAGTTTGGTTATCCCCGGAATCCATCCCACCTCTACCATCTCACACCAGGGGTCGTAACGAGTTTGGTTATCCCCGGAATCCATCCCACCTCTACCATCTCACACCAGAGATCGTAACGAGTTTGGTTATCCCCGGAATCCATCCCACCTCAACCTTACTCCAGGGGTCGTAACGAGTTTGGTTATCCCCGGAATCCATCCCACCTCAACCTTACTCCAGGGGTCTTAACGAACGAATCTATCCCACCAAACCCTTACGCCAGGGGTCGTAACGAGTTTGGTTATCCCCGGAATCCATCCCACCTCTACCATCTCACACCAGGGGTCGTAACGAGTTTGGTTATCCCCGGAATCCATCCCACCTCAACCTTACTCCAGGGATCGTAACGAGTTTGGTTATCCCCGGAATCCATCCCACCTCAACCTTACTCCAGGGGTCGTAACGAGCGAATCCATCCCACCAAACCCTTACGCCAGGGGTCGTAACGAGTTTGGTTATCCCCGGAATCCATCCCACCTCTACCATCTCACACCAGGGGTCGTAACGAGTTTGGTTATCCCCGGAATCCATCCCACCTCAACCTTACTCCAGGGGTCGTAACGAGTTTGGTTATCCCCGGAATCCATCCCACCTCAACCTTACTCCAGGGGTCGTAACGAGCGAATCCATCCCACCAAACCCTTACTCCAGGGGTCGTAACGAGTTTGGTTATCCCCGGAATCCATCCCACCTCTACCATCTCACACCAGAGATCGTAACGAGTTTGGTTATCCCCGGAATCCATCCCACCTCTACCATCTCACACCAGAGATCGTAACGAGTTTGGTTATCCCCGGAATCCATCCCACCTCTACCATCTCACACCAGAGATCGTAACGAATTTGGTTATCCCCGGAATCCATCCCACCTCTACCATCTCACACCAGAGATCGTAACGAGTTTGGTTATCCCCGGAATCCATCCCACCTCTACCATCTCACACCAGAGATCGTAACGAGTTTGGTTATCCCCGGAATCCATCCCACCTCAACCTTACTCCAGGGGTCTTAACGAACGAATCTATCCCACCAAACCCTTACGCCAGGGGTCGTAACGAGTTTGGTTATCCCCGGAATCCATCCCACCTCAACCTTACTCCAAGGGTCGTAACGAGCGAATCTATCCCACCAAACCCTTACGCCAGGGATCGTAACGAGTTTGGTTATCCCCGGAATCCATCCCACCTCAACCTTACTCCAAGGGTCGTAACGAGCGAATCTATCCCACCAAACCCTTACGCCAGGGGTCGTAACGAGTTTGGTTATCCTCTAAATCCAAACCTCCTCACTCTCAAACTAGATGTCGTGAGGGGCTCGGTTATTCCCAAAATCCGCCCTCCTGACCTCATCATTAGTAGAACGAATATTCATACACTGCCTACACTGCTCTCCGGCAGGGTATGCAGTCCCTCCCATTGCCGATAGTGTAGCAAGGTCCGATGTGAATAACATCGGACAGTATATTAGCTATGATTGTAAAGTTCCTCATCCCCACACTAGATGTCGTAAAGTTCCTCATCCCCACACTAGATGTCGTAAAGTTCCTCATCCCCACACTAGATGTCGTAAAGTTCCTCATCCACACACTAGATGTCGTAAAGTTCCTCGCCCCCACACTAGATGTCGTAAAGCTCCTCATCCCCACATTAGATGTCGTAAAGTTCCTCATCCCTCACTAGATGTCGTAAAGTTCATCATCCCTCACTAGATGTCGTAAAGTTCCTCACCCCCACACTAGATGTCGTAAAGTTCCTCACCCCCACACTAGATGTGTCGTAAAGTTCATCATCCCTCACTAGATGTGTCGTAAAGTTCATCATCCCTCACTAGATGTCGTAAAGTTCCTCATCCCCACGATAGATGTCATAAAGTTCCTCATCCCTCATTAGATGTCGTAAAGTTCCTCACCCCCACACTAGATGTCGTAAAGTTCCTCATCCCTCACTAGATGTCGTAAAGTTCCTCACCCCCACACTAGATGTCGTAAAGTTCCTCATCCCCACACTAGATGTCGTAAAGTTCCTCATCCCCACACTAGATGTCGTAAAGTTCCTCATCCCCACACTAGATGTCGTAAAGTTCCTCATCCCCACACTAGATGTCGTAAAGTTCCTCACCCCCCCCCCCCCCCCCACACACACACACTAGATGTCGTAAAGTTCCTCATCCCCTCACTAGATGTCGTAAAGTTCCTCCCCCCCCCCCCCCCCCCACACACACACACTAGATGTCGTAAAGTTCCTCATCCCCTCACTAGATGTCGTATAGTTACTCATCCCTCACTAGATGTCGTAAAGTTCCTCACCCCCACACTAGATGTGTCGTAAAGTTCATCATCCCCACACTAGATGTGTCGTAAAGTTCCTCACCCCCACACTAGATGTCGTAAAGTTCCTCATCCACACACTAGATGTCGTAAAGTTCCTCATCCCTCACTAGATGTCGTAATGTTCCTCATCCCCACACTAGATGTCGTAAAGTTCCTCATCCCCACACTAGATGTCGTAAAGTTCCTCACCCCCCCCCCCTCCACCCCCCCCCCCCCCCCCCCCCCCCCCCACACACACACACTAGATGTCGTAAAGTTCCCCATCCCCTCACTAGATGTCGTAAAGTTCCTCACCCCCACACTAGATGTCGTAAAGTTCCTCATCCCTCACTAGATGTGGTAATGTTCCTCACCCCCACACTAGATGTCGTAAAGTTCCTCATCCCCTCACTAGATGTCGTAAAGTTCCTCACCCCAACACTAGATGTCGTAAAGTTCCTCATCCCCACACTAGATGTCGTATGTCGTATATTTACTCATCCACACACTAGATGTCGTAAAGTTCCTCATCCCCTCACTAGATGTCGTAAAGTTCCTCATCCCCACACTAGTCGTAAAGTTCCTCATCCCCACACTAGATGTCGTAAAGTTCCTCATCCCCACACTAGATGTCGTAAAGTTCCTCACCCTCACATTAGATTTCGTAACGTTACTCATCCACACACTAGATGTCGTAAAGTTCCTTCAGTATTCCTAACCTCTACAGTGCAATTCTTGTAGAGTAACATTTACATAACGCTGGTGAAGTTCTGGTTCAGTTTAAGAAATTCTTGTAAGAGTAACTTCCACGTAAAGCTACTGAAGTTATGGTTCAGTAAAGATATTATTGTAGAGTAACTTCTACGTAACGCTAGTGAAGTTCTGGTTCAGTAAAGACATTATTGTAGATTCTACCATGTTTGCTATACAACGCCAGTTTTGATTGGTTTAAAACCATGTATTATTTTCCAATAACCCACTCTCGTGCCAATAATACACGGTCGGGAGTCACGGCTGTAACAATTTTATATATCTAATATTCACCCGTTTTACGAAAGGTTACTATAGCCGAGTGGGCTAATGGGTTACTCTTTCAATAAATTTTTATCACGACGCGAGTTCGAATCCTACGGAGGACCCCCTTTTTTCTTCTTTTGTTTTTATCCTTTTTTTTTCTTTTCAAAATCAATGCCATATAATAGATGCTCTTGATACATCAAATACAACAAATAATGCAATACTCAAGAAATAAATGACAAGGTTTTCTCGGGGTTTCTTTGCTGTTTTTCTATTAGAAAGAGGTCGATCTCAGAACTAAACAGTACATGGTAGAATAGAAATAATCAACTTTGACTCGTGTATTGTTGCAGGATATACAACTCGGACTCGGATATTTTGCAATTTTAATTAATAACTCAGGCCTGCGGCCTTCGTTATTAATTCAATTGCAAAATATCCTCGTCCTCGTTGTATATCCTGCAATAATACACGATTCATCGTTAATTATTTCTTAAGTAACTTCTACGTAATGCTACTGAAGTTTTGGTTCAGTAAAGACATTATTGTAGAGTAACTTCTACGTAACGCTACTGAAGTTCTGGTTCAGTAAAGATATTATTGTAGAGTAACTTCTACGTAATGCTACTGAAGTTATGGTTCAGTAAAGACATTATTGTAGAGTAACTTCTACGTAATGCTACTGAAGTTATGGTTCAGTAAAGACATTATTGTAGAGTAACTTCTACGTAACGCTACTGAAGTTCTGGTTCAGCGTCCCTGTATAACCTCTACAGAGAACACCTTGCTTTTTATACCTTTAACAGTGCGCTCCTTTCAATGATCGGGTGTTTTTCTGTTTAAATTTTACAGGGGTCCCGTACTGTATCACTTTCACAGAGTGCTTCGCTCTGTGTCATTATGTGATACAGCGCGTGGTGTTGGGACGCTGGTTGTAGGGGATCGATATGGGCTGCCTAACCGTGTAACTTAGTACTCCGGGAAAGCTTCCCGTCTGTCAGTTTCCGTTCATCGTGCTGTAGGGAAGTCTTCAGATAGCCACGCCCACTCGCAGATAATTCAATACATATATGATACCTGCTAGATTAGCTCGGAAGTGTTGGGAATTTACTTGGCAATAATCCAACCAGGAAAAAAGTTCTTCAGTGTCAACTTTTTATCTTCAACCAATAGTCAAACTAAAAATGACAGCTACATGATGTGTGCCTGATGGATTTATACGGGACAATAATGGGACATAACCAACTTTGTTCAGGTAAGAACATTAGATTTTTTTTTTAATTTTCTGTTTAGTTCTAATTTATTAACCTACTCAATGAAAAGATTTAAAAAAAAAAAAACAACATCACACATACGTAGCTCAAATGGAATTTCAAATGAATGAGCTTACGTTGTCTCCAGACGAAATTTTCATTTAGCCATATATATGATATTGAGCATCAGAACACAGATGTCCCTGTTTCAATTGGTTTGTTTTAAGGTTTTCGAATCATATCCGTATACACAATTGTAAAGCAAACCGAAAGCTGTCGCAATTCATTATATTCGTGAGGAATGTTTAGTGGTACGTTTGGGTGACGGACGGACACCCTGTGTGTTAGGAATGTTTAGTGGTAC
Source organism: Pecten maximus (assembly GCF_902652985.1). Classification (NCBI taxonomy): domain Eukaryota; kingdom Metazoa; phylum Mollusca; class Bivalvia; order Pectinida; family Pectinidae; genus Pecten; species Pecten maximus. Next base: position 22,727,036 of record NC_047025.1, on the reverse strand, counting down.
GTTTGGGTGACGGACGGACGCCCTGTGTGTTACTAATGTATAGTGGTACGTTTGGGTGACGGACGGGCACCCTGTGTGTTAGGAATGTATTGTATTACGTTTGGGTGACGGACGGACACCCTGTGTGTTAGGAATGTATAGTGGTACATTTGGTTGACGGACGGACACCCTGTGTGTGAGGAATGTATAGTGGTACATTTGGTTGACGGACGGACATCCTGTGTGTGAGGAATGTATAGTGGTACGTTTGGGTGACGGACGGACACCCTATGTGTGAGGAATGTATAGTGGTACGTTTGGGTGACGGACGGACACCCTGTGTGTGAGGAATGTATAGTGGTACGTTTGGGTGACGGACGGACACCCTGTGTGTTAGGAATGTATAGTGGTACGTTTGGGTGACGGACGGACATCCTGTGTGTGAGGAATGTATAGTGGTACGTTTGGGTGACGGACGGACACCCTGTGTGTGAGGAATGTATAGTGGTACGTTTGGGTGACGGACGGACACCCTGTGTGTTGAATGTATAGTGGTACGTTTGGGTGACGGACGGACACCCTGTGTGTGAGGAATGTATAGTGGTACATTTGGGTGACGGGCGGACACCCTGTGTGTTACTAATGTATTGTATTACGTTTGGGTGACGGACGGACACCCTGTGTGTTACTAATGTATTGTATTACGTTTGGGTGACGGACGGACATCCTATGTGTTAGGAATGTATTGTATTACGTTTGGATGACGGTCTGACACCTTGTATGCTACTAATGTATTGTATTACGTTTGGGTGACAGACGGACACCCTGTGTGTTACTAATGTATTGTATTACGTTTGGGTGACAGACGGACACCCTATGTGTAACTAATGTATTGTATTTCGTTTGGGTGACGGACGGACACCCTGTGTGTGAGGAATGTATTGTATTACGTTTGGGTGACGGACGGACACCCTGTGTGTGAGGAATGTATTGTATTACGTTTGGGTGACGGACGGACACCCTGTGTGTTACTAAGGTATTGTATTACGTTTGGGTGACGGACGGACACCCTGTGTGTTACTAATGTATTGTATTACGTTTGGGTGACGGACGGACACCCTGTGTGTTAGGAATATATTGTATTACGTTTGGGTGACGGACGGACACCCTGTGTGTTACTAATGTATTGTATTACGTTTGGGTGACGGACGGACACCCTGTGTGTTACTAATGTATTGTATTACGTTTGGGTGACGGACGGACACCCTGTGTGTTACTAATGTATTGTATTACGTTTGGGTGACGGACGGACAACCTGTGTGTGAGGAATGTATTATATTACGTTTGGGTGACGGACGGACACCCTGTGTGTTGAATGTATAGTGGTACGTTTGGATGACGGACGAACTCCTAGTATATATTGTTACTTTCGAAATACAAGAAATGATGCGTGTGAACGTACTTTACTCCAAATATACGAATCAAATGTGTGAAAATCCGGAAGGGATGCTCGGCAAATTAAAAAGACCTAAGCAAAAGATAGATTAGGTCACGATCCTCTGAATTTGACATAACAGGTGTCATAATTCTAGAATGCATCAGCGAGGTTATAATAAAAAAGGGATGCTAGGAAAATAAAAATTGACCTAGATATTACCAATGGGATGTTACTAAACAACTGATCACCCCTACCCTAACCACCGCCCCACCCAATCCCTACATAACCCCCACCCCACCCATACACTAACCCCACGTCAACTCCCTAATTGAATAAATCTGGTAAAGTGTGAATACTGGGAATTTTTATAGAACGTGTATTATACGTGCGTATATTCTGAACCGGTGCCCTTATTCACAAATATTTTGAACCCGTGACTTGCACGTGATGATAAATGATTGTACAAAATACACACAAGATATGACATATAAAGTACCCTTCAAAACAGAAACCTCGGGGAGTATAACTTACCATGAAACAATTTGAAAGGATATTTCGCATGACACAAGTGAAAAGATCTTCAAGGAATTAGTAAAATTATACAACTGTACGATACAGGGACTTTTATACAGGTATTTTGTGATGGAAAGCATTGCCAATGTTTGTTATGGCAATGTGTCATTATACTGGGTTACTCGTTCCTTTATTAATGTACCCGACTCGGTGTAGGGGCCTATACATTGTGCTTATCAATGTAACCTATAATATTTCAGTGAAAAAAACGTAATGCTACCAAACAGATAGTGTGTATTATAAACGGTATAAGGAAATAGGACCAGGTGTTCCGGAATGGTAAGCATCCTCCGTTAATCTAGGTCAGATCCGGGTTTTTACCATGAGCTCAAAACAGAATCGGGGTACTGGCAATGGATCCACTAAACGTCTAACTCTTAGCATCCAAAGAAATACAATATTTATGATATCATGATGTCGGCCATAAAACATGATATCCATCAACCTTCATCTTTCGAAACAACGTATTGTCAGCAGTAAACATCTTTCATAATATAGTGATACTAGAAAACTATCTTCGCGTGTCGAATGAACTGGGACAAGTATACGTATCCACCGTAGGTAGAGAAAACAGGAATGCTACAATAGAGAAACAGAAAATCAAATGTAACAATGGAGAAATATATTACATCAAACACATCAGATTTATAAAGTATACAAAATATTTTATGTTGTTATTATTATGCATGCTCAATAAAATATTAATCATGAGGATTTGCTTGTCAAAATAAAACTTCTTGTGGTCCACAACTGGACATTATCCCCTTTACACCACTCCCTGTTGTCCTCCACTAGATACTACCCCCTTTAGATCACTCCCCATTGCCGACCACTATATACAACCCCCATTAGACCACTCTCTGTTGTCCACCACTAGATACTACCCCTTTAGACCACTCCCTGTTGTCCACCACTAGATTACCCCCTTTAGACCACTCCCTGTTGTCCACCACTAGATTACCCCCTTTAGACCACTCCCTGTTGTCCATCACTAGATACTACTCCTTGTAGACCACTCCCTGTTGTCCACCACTAGATTACCCCCTTAGACCACTCCCTGTTGTCCACCACTGGACACTACCCCCTTTAGACCACTCCCTGTTGTCCACCACTAGATACTACCCACTTTAGACCTCTCCCTGTTGTCCACCACTAGATACTACCCCCTTAGACCACTCCCTGTTGTCCATCACTAGATACTACTCCTTGTAGACCACTCCCTGTTGTCCACCACTATATACAACCCCCCTTAGACCACTCCCTGTTGTCCATCACTAGATACTACCCCCTTAGACCACTCCCTGTTGTCCACCACTAGATACTACCCCCGTTAGACCACTCCCTGTTGTCCACCACTAGATACTACTCCTTGTAGACCACTCCCTGTTGTCCACCACTAGATACTACCCCCTTAGACCACTCCCTGTTTTCCACCACTAGATTACCCCCTTAGACCACTCCCTGTTGTCCACCACTAGATACTTCCCCCGTTAGACCACTCCCTGTTGTCCACCACTAGATGCTAACCCCTTTAGACCACTCCCTGTTATCCACCACTAGATACTACCCCCTTAGACCACTCCCTGTTGTCCACCACTAGATTACCCCCTTTAGACCACTCCCTGTTGTCCACCACTAGATACTTCCCCCGTTAGACCACTCCCTGTTGTCCACCACTAGATACTACTCCTTGTAGACCACTCCCTGTTGTCCATCACTAGATACTACCCCCGTTAGACCACTCCCTGTTGTCCACCACTGGACACTACCCCCTTTAGACCACTCCCTGTTGTCCACCACTAGATTACCCCCTTTAGACCACTCCCTGTTGTCCACCACTAGATTACCCCCCTTTAGACCACTCCCTGTTGTCCATCACTAGATACTACTCCTTGTAGACCACTCCCTGTTGTCCACCACTAGATTACCCCCTTAGACCACTCCCTGTTGTCCACCACTGGACACTACCCCCTTTAGACCACTCCCTGTTGTCCACCACTAGATACTACCCCCTTTAGACCTCTCCCTGTTGTCCACCACTAGATACTACCCCCTTAGACCACTCCCTGTTGTCCATCACTAGATACTACCCCCTTAGACCACTCCCTGTTGTCCATCACTAGATACTACCCCCTTAGACCACTCCCTGTTGTCCACCACTAGATACTTCCCCCGTTAGACCACTCCCTGTTGTCCATCACTAGATACTACCCCCTTTAGACCACTCCCTGTTGTCCACCACTAGATTACCCCCTTAGACCACTCCCTGTTGTCCACCACTAGATACTTCCCCCTTTAGACCACTCCCTGTTGTCCACCACTAGATACTACCCCCTTAGACCACTCCCTGTTGTCCACCACTAGATGCTAACCCCTTTAGACCACTCCCTGTTATCCACCACTAGATACTACCCCCTTAGACCACTCCCTGTTGTCCACCACTAGATTACCCCCTTTAGACCACTCCCTGTTGTCCACCACTAGATACTTCCCCCGTTAGACCACTCCCTGTTGTCCACCACTAGATACTACTCCTTGTAGACCACTCCCTGTTGTCCATCACTAGATACTACCCCCGTTAGACCACCCCCTGTTGTCCACCACTGGACACTACCCCCTTTAGACCACTCCCTGTTGTCCACCACTAGATTACCCCCTTTAGACCACTCCCTGTTGTCCACCACTAGATACTACCCCTTGTAGACCACTCCCTAATGTCCACCACTAGATACTACCCCCGTTAGACCACTCCCTGTTGTCCATCACTAGATACTACCCCCTTTAGACCACTCCCTAATGTCCACCACTAGATACTACCCCATTTAGACAACTCCCTGTTGTCCACAACCAGATACTACTCCTTGTAGACCACTCGCTATTGCCAACCACTAGATACTTCCCCCTTTAGACCACTCCCTGTTGTCCACCACTAGATACTACCCCCTTTAGACCACTCCCTAATGTCCACCACTAGATACTAACCCCTTTAGACCACTCCCTGTTGTCCACCACTAGATACTACCCCATTTAGACCACTCCCTAATGTCCACCACTAGATACTACCCCATTTAGACCACTCCCTGTTGTCCACAACCAGATACTACTCCTTGTAGACCACTCGCTATTGCCAACCACTAGATACTACCCCCTTTAGATCACTCCCTGTTGTCCACCACTAGATACTACCCCCTTTAGACCACTCCCTAATGTCCACCACTAGATACTACCCCCTTTAGACCACTCCCTGTTGTCCATCACTACATACTACCCCCTTTAGACCACTCCCTAATGTCAACCACTAGATACTACCCCCTTTAGACCACTCCCTATTGTCCATCACTAGATACTACCCCCTTAGACCACTCACTGTTGTCCACCACTAGATACTACCCCCTTTGACCACTCCCTGTTGTCCACTACTAGATACTACCCCCCTTTAGACCACTCCCTGTTGTCCACTACTAGATACTACCCCCTTAGACCACTCCCTGTTGTCCAACACTAGATACTACCCCCTTTAGACCACTCCCTTTTGTCCACAACCAGATACTACTCCTTGTAGACCACTCCCTATTGCCAACCACTAGATACTACCCCCTTTAGACCACTCCCTGTTGTCCACAACCAGATACTACTCCTTGTAGACCACTCCCTATTGCCAACCACTAGATACTACCCCCTTTAAACCACTCCCTGTTGTCCACCACTACCCCCTTTAGACCACTCTCTGTTGTCCACCACTAGATACTATCCCCTTTAGACCACTCCCTGTTGTCCATCCCTAGATACTACCCCCTTTAGACCATTCCCTAATGTCCACCACTAGATACTACCCCCTTAGACCACTCCCTGTTGTCCACCACTAGATACTACCCCCTTTAGACCACTCCCTGTTGTCCACCACTAGATACTACCCCTTTTAGACCACTCCCTGTTGTCCACCACTAGATACTACCCCCTTTAGACCACTCCCTGTTGTCCACCTCTAGATACTACCCCCTTAGACCACTCCCTGTTGTCCACCACTAGATACTTCTCCCTTAGACCACTCCCTGTTGTCCACCACTAGATACTACCCCTTTTAGACCACTCTCTGTTGTCCACCACTAGATACTACCCCCTTTAGACCACTCCCTGTTGTCCATCACTAGATACTACCCCCTTTAGACCACTCCCTGTTGTCCACCACTAGATACTACCCCCTTTAGACCACTCTCTGTTGTCCACCACTAGATACTACCCCCTTTAGACCACTCCCTGTTGTCCATCACTAGATGCTACCCCCTTTAGACCACTCCCTGTTGTCCACCACTAGGTACTACCCCCTTTAGACCACTTCCTGTTGTCCACCACTAGATACTACCCCCCTTTAGACCACTCCCTGTTGTCCACCACTAGATACTACCCCCTTTAGACCACTCCCTGTTGTCCACCACTAGACACTACCCCCTTTAGAACACTCCCTGTTGTCCACCACTAGATACTACCCCCTTAGACTACTCCCTGTTGTCCACCACTAGATACTACCCCCTTTACACCACTCCCTGTTGTCCACCACTAGATGCTACCCCTTTAGACCACTCCCTGTTGTCCACCACTAGATTACCCCCTTTAGACCACTCCCTGTTGTCCACCACTAGATACTACCCCCTTTATACCACTCCCTGTTGTCCTCCACTAGATACTACCCCCTTTAGACCACTCCCTGTTGTCCTCCACTAGATACTACCCCCTTTAGACCACTCCCTGTTGTCCTCCACTAGATACTACCTCCTTTAGACCACTCCCTGTTGTCCACCACTAGATACTACCCCCTTTAGACCACTCCCTGTTGTCAACCACTAGATACTACCCCATTTAGACCACTCCCTGTTGTCCATCACTAGATACTACTCCCTTAGACCACTCCCTGTTGTCCATCACTAGCTACTACTCCTTGTAGACCACTCCCTGTTGTCCACCACAAAGATACTACCCCCTTTAGACCACTCCCTGTTGTCCATCACTAGATACTACCCCCTTTAGACCACTCCCTGTTGTCCATCACTAGATACTACTCCCTTAGACCACTCCCTGTTGTCCATCACTAGATACTACCCCCTTTAGACCACTCCCTGTTGTCCTCCACTAGATACTACCCCATTTAGACCACTCCCTGTTGTCCATCACTAGATGATACCCCCTTTAGACCACTCCCTGTTGTCCATCACTGGACACTACCCCCTTTAGACCACTCCCTGTTGTCCATCACTGGATACTACCCCCTTTAGACCACTCCCTGTTGTCCACCACTAGATTACCCCCTTAGACCACTCTCTGTTGTCCACCACTAGATTACCCCCTTTAGACCACTCCCTGTTGTCCACCACTACCCCCTTTAGACCACTCCCTGTTGTCCATCACTGGACACTAACCCCTTTAGACCACTCCCTGTTGTCCACCACTAGATACTACCCCCTTTAGACCACTCCTTGTTGTCCACCACTAGATTACCCCCTTTAGACCACTCCCTGTTGTCCACCACTGGACACTACCCCCTTTAGACCACTCCCTGTTACCCTCCACAGGACACTTCTTCCCAACTTCCCCGTATAGAATCTTTACAATCTCTTTTACATTTTATATTTAACTATCTATAAACCTATATAACAAATCAACCAGCAATGCACGTCATGAAAAATGAAATGTTTATCAGTAAACATGTTGATGTCTGTTTGAGATCTTTCTAATGTAAATGTAATTAAATTAACTGACATCAGCTACTTTGTAGGAGATATATCGCTTACGAAGGAAAAAATGGCTCTCAATAATAGCTCTTCTAGGTGCACTGATAACAAGTACTATTCATTGGAAATAATAAAATGAGTTTTCAAATATTGTTTCCTTAAATTGAATCAATATTCATCAAAATAATTGTAATGCAAAACAACTGTTTTTGTCAATCAGATTGAACATGCAGATAATGTCAGAGAAGCTTGGTAATAACACTCACTCATCAGACAACACACATATACAATATAGTGGATAGATTTCCAATGAAAATGTCCAGGCCGGTGTGTTTTGAACATCAGGCCGGAATGCAAAACAAGCGTTGATATCTGTATAAAAGGACAAATATACTCTTGACAATACTGTAAAGGAAGGTCTATGTGACGGCTCAATGTTGTCAGTAGTCACTTTGAGAGAGATACCCCGCATAGAAAAATGACACTTTAGTACCTGGCGTGGACACCTCTTGCACACATTCCTACACGTATTCTCCTATGCATGGAGTTCGTTAGAATGTTCTTTCGCCTCATTCTTCTGTCAATGCTGCAATCATTCAGTAAGTTGGAGGGTTCTGACGGTTTATGATACGCCTGTAAAGATTACCCCAAAGATGTCACTGGGAAATATGTAGGAGGGACTATATGGATGCCATTCTAAAGAATATAGCAGACTCTGGCAACAAATGTTGAAGCTGTCTTTTGCTGAAAAATGAGGTAACGACATCAAAGAGGTACCAAACGGCATCGCAAGTTTGGCTCAGAACCACTAAGGGGGAGCCTCCCAAAACCATAACAGTAGCGCCCCACCGAATCTATCGCGTTCGGCAACCTCGCATCTGTCGGCTAAACGCTCACCGCGTCTGCCATATACCCCTTTTCCTCCCGTTTGAGACATATAATCTAGACTCGTCGGTGAACATTACAAGCCTCCGCCGACGCATCCCAAACCTATTTGGGCTACATCCGTGCACCCAAGCAAGACTTGTCGCCTACGTGGTGTCAGAGATGGGCCGATACAAGGTCGGCGCGCGATGATTCGGTACGCATGTGATTTCTGGCAGTTGGAACACTGATGGGTCTACTACCGTGACGTCTTTACTGCAGCTGTCTTGAATATTACGCGCAGATGCATCAATAGAATTGTCCTGTCTTGTCGCGCGGCCGTTATAAGCAGACGGCCACTCCTGAGACGGCCAGAAACTGACCCAGTAGCACGAAAACGTGCCGAAAGACGATTAACTGTATATTGAACAACACCAATCTGTTGTCCAGTGTACAATTTCACGCATCTATGCCATTACTTGACCGAACATTTAACTTATTCCACTACAGACTACGATGTTCTGTAGAGCGGAGGCTTTATGAGTTTTTTTTTTTGTCGAGTCTTCTATAGATTTCTAGTGTTGCATATATTGAAATAAAACCAAGTAACACACACGTAACGTAAAGACCAGTATATAGATGTAGACTTTATGTATATCGAATTTCATCGTTATTCCTAAATCCTCGTTTAATGTATAGTCTTTCCATTCCATGGTGGACCGCAGGTACGTTAACTACATTTTTGTACTTTGTCGTTTTCTTCCGAGTCTTTTTAATCGGCCCCTTTTGATAGAGCCTTCCCCAGTTTTCTCTTTCAGGCATTTTATATCATTTTTGACTTGGATCTTGAATGCCTGTATATGTTTTTTTAATGTAACGTCTTTGCTGCCAGGAACATAAATAATATTTTCACTACAAAGTTTGTCCCCTCCTCAATTCCTAACTAGGAAACAGTAGTACCATGGTTTCCACATAGGAGAATGTGTTAAGGAAGAAACTACTAAATGGCAGTAAAATAAGAATAATTCATATATACTATATAAAAGACAACAAATTGGGAATAATGATATATACAATATAAAAGACAACAAATTGGGAATAATGATATATACTATATAAAAGACAACAAATCGGGAATAATGATATATATGATATATAAAATATAAAAGACAGCAAATTGGGAATAATGATATATACTATATAAAAGACAGCAAAGTGAAAACAATTTATGTATATACAATATAAAGGAAAGAAAATGAGAATAATTAAGATAATATTATTCAATATAAAGAGAGAGAAAAAAACACGAAAAAAGCAAGTAATAATTTATACATCTAATAATTACAATATAAAGACAGCAAAAACGTGAATAATGTTATATATATGTATTCAAGTACAACGTGTACAATATAACGGCAACAAATGAGTGTTAGTAAATGTGACGTCCAAATCAGACAGCATCAATTATTCCACAGCGTCTGATCATGGACCAATAAGAGATAGTTATATAGGTATCTGGTCTAATGTTTCGAAAAGATATACCAGGATACATCATGTTGTACATATCACCTAAATCGTACGTGACTAATAGGAAAGCATGGAAATATTAATTGAATTCTAGACATTCGTTTCGCCATCACCTTGAAATATCAATACACATTCGAAATCTAATATAATCGCAGCGCTATATATTTGTCTGTTTGAACTCATGCATTATCCACAACGTTGGTGACTGTAGCTGTGAGTTTGGTGGAGAAATTGATCAAAGTGAAAGCTACAGTGGTAATGAACTATGACAGAGAACTGGTGATGTTATAATACACCTGGGGGATTACATGTTACCGAGCCAATCTACTGGGCGTGAACTCTCACTCAAATTGGAACAAAGATTATTTTAACAATAGCATGTCGGTCGAAGCTATAACGTAATACAGGTAGATGATCGGTTCTTACGCCTAACATACCGACAATGTAGTTACTATATGATTTACATGTGTGGGAGTAGGATAGTTACGATAAGACTGCTACCATGTGTCAGTGTATAGATGACACTGTGTCAGTGTATAGATGACACTATTACCCTGTTATAGTGTATATATAACATATAACACTGTTACCATGTTACAATGTATAGTTGACACTGTTACCATGTTACAGTTTATATATAACACTGTTACCATGTTACAGTGTATAGATGACATTGTTACCATGTTACAGTGTATAGATGACACTGTTACCCTGTTACAGTGTATAGATGACACTGTTACCATGTTACAGTGTATAGATGACACTGTTACCCTGTTACAGTGTATAGATGACACTGTTACCATGTTACAGTGTATAGATGACACTGTTACCCTGTTACAGTGTATAGATGACACTGTTATCATGTTACAGTGTATATATAACACTGTTACCATGTTACAATGTATAGTTGACACTGTTACCATGTTACAGTTTATATATAACACTGTTACCATGTTACAATGTATAGATGACACTGTTACCAGGTTACAGTGTATAAATGACACTGTTACCATGTTACAATGTATAGTTGACACTGTTACCATGTTGCAATGTATATATGACCCTGTTTACATGTTACAATGTATAGATGACACTGTGACAGTGTATAGATGACCCTGTTTCCATGTTACAATGTATAGATGACACTGTCATCATGTGACAATGTATAGATGACACTGTGTCAGTGTATAGATGACACTTTTACCACGTTACAATGTATAGATGACCCTGTTTCCATGTTACAATGTATAAATGACACTGTGTCAGTGTATAGATGACCCTGTTATCATGTTACAGTGTATAGATGACCCTGTTTCCATGTTACAGTGTATAAATGACAATGTTACCATGTTACAGTGTAAAGATGACACTGTTACCACGTTACAATGTATAGATGACCCTGTTATCATGTTTCATATATTGTAATCGTTGTTGTCTTCTGTAAAATTAACGACATTTCTTTTGAAATATAATCATGCATACGTTTTTATTTGACAATTATTGATTGTGCAAACGACACAAAGTTGAGTAGCATCTTAATAATTCCAAATAATAAACACAATTGCATCATACAGTTCTTTTCGTCCGTCTGGGATTCGTCAGTGATACAAGTGATAACCATTTACTAGCCGCCAATCGTAAATAAATGCACAAAAGTTACCTTAGTGAATAGTACCTTTATATGTGAATTAGGATGGCACAATTGTAAAACCATTGTGTTTCATTATAGGCACCCCGACGTATAACGAAAACGCAAAATCGACAAAACAAGGACAAACACTGTGCAATCGAAGACGGCACAACTTAGCTCGTTAGACAGCATACACAATCAGTGAGTTGACATTGTATGGAATCTATGACATAATGGGTACTTTTTATACTCCATTTACTGTAGTACAAGAGTATTTGTCACGATCGTGTTTACATAAAGGATATCAACAGGTTACACAAAATTTATCCAAACAATCAATAACAAAATCAGTAGGCTATACTCGTCAGAAAAGCATGATATTTTTAAACTGAACCATAAAGAAAACGATCAATAGCATAGAAAAAATAGAAAAAAAATCAATAAAAATTCCAATAGTCTGTACTCGATCGTAAAGCATGGATTTATCTTAGATCGAAAGAGAAAAGACAACAATCAGAAATATAATCTGACCATCTGTCAACTGACCACAAGCAATATATATGTCAATCAATACGGTATCAAATCATCATCGTACTGACCACACTACAATACACCAAAGTCCATCAATTCTGTACTCAGGATTCGGCTTGTCAGTATGACGGAACGTAGATGTATTCCGATGACATGGACAGACACATAGTGATTGATAATTGGAGAAATAGTCTCGTTTCACCCTCATAATATTACGATAACTAACAATGTATGTAAAGCTCTACTGTATTTATAAAATATTATGTCGACAATATTTTTATTTGCAAGTGCCATTTTTCTGCTACTTTTTGAGAAAAGAGGATCGTAAACTGAAACATGATTGGTAGGGCAATGCTAAACATAGTACTTAGAGACTTTTCCTTGTAAAAATCTTAATTTATTTAGTTTTAACATTTAGTTGTCAATTTCCAAATAACAATACATATACAACATATAAATGATACAAAAAGGAATCAGAAACAAGTGTCAAGACACTTATATAAATCTGACACATACATATATATAGATTGACGTTACATAACAGCATAGACATGAAAAACACAACAGAGTCACAAAAGGGACTATTGTGAAAACATCAGTTGGAATTTGATCAAATAATTAGATATATATTGTAGTTAATAAAAAGAGAGAAAAACATGAAAATTTAATTGTATTTGTTGGCAGCATTCGTTGTATAATAAGGGGAACAAATGTTGGCAGCAGGGTATAGCTACAAAAGTACCTGTGGAGAATAGTCGGTCATACTGCGTCTTTACTAAGTAAACGGAATGATATCTACTTAAATCCACAGAGGCGGCATTGCAATGATCAGCAGATAAACTTAGAAAAAGAGCTTATGAGTTGTAAGAAAAGTTGAAGTCAGTTTCCGTCCATTGAGACCGGTTGATGTAATATCTTCCCCGTGTCTATTACGTATTTGGCTCCAGTTTCAGAGCCGCTGACCACGAGACGCCATAGTCCGACATAGACGGAGATAAAAGTGATGCTCATGTTTCTACTGCACCAGTCATATCTTATTTTAAATCAAATTCCGTGAAATAAAGATGCCAAAAACAGACTTTTGGTTAATTGTTGGTACGCATTTATAGACTTGAGAGTACTTGTGCCAGCTTGGTCTGTCGGTTGCTGACCCCAGCGCCGTAGCGACATGTCTAATTCATCTCTAGCCTAGCATCACCTCGTACTGGCAACAAGTCAACTCCCAAACGTGGCAGAATGGAATACATCGACCAGCGGACCTTAAACTTTCCCACGAATGGCTTATATAACAGTCATTTGACACATCATCCGACCAAACTAACGGTTCAAGGGATAGTGGTGTCCAGAGCAATAATCTTTGAAAGGGTGCCTTCAAATATATCTACCTATCTGTTAGAGTTTGGTATCTACTTTAACTAATAAACAGGTAATTGGTTCCACTGCACCAGCAAATCTGATTTCCTAGACCAGCCTGCATCTGATTTCCTAGACAACAAGTTTCTGATTGCACAGACCATCACATTAATGATTCCCATAAATTAACAAGTTTCAGAGTTTCCAAGACCAGCACAATTTCTGATATTTCTAGAGGGAACGTCTATCTGTTTCATATACCAGTAAGATCCTGTCTGGTTGTTTATATCAATCAGTTTTTGTGTCTTAAAGACAAGTGAATCTCTGTCGGGTTCCATGGACCAGAAAATTGGTGATTCTATAGACCAGAATGTGTCTGTTTTTCCTATCCCAGCAAGTGCATGGCTTCCCTAAGCCAGTAGTGACTTATATCTAAGAAGAAACCATTTTCATATTCAAGAAAGTTTTTTTGGACTGCACCAAAATGTACTTGATGGGCATCATCTAAGATGGAGAACACGCTTACTCATGTGGAACACTTGGTTTGTTTCTTATTGAATGTTCTCTGGATGTCGGGGTGTCTGCTAAAGGTCCTCGATTCGCTCAAAATTTATGAACATTGTATGCGTCGTGAGCGTAATAACTTATATTTACATTTCCACTGTGTGTTCTCTATATGAAGGTACTAACAAAATTAGCGTTCATTCCTAGGTGAACAATTAACCTGCCGCGTATGAATACATACAGTACATTGTTGACGGTGCCAACGTCAACATTGAGAATGCAGAAGTGTGAATTAAAATCGCGTTTGATTACACATGAAATAATGTTACATCAACTTTAAAACTTGTTAATAATTGAAGACAACATTTCAATATTTTTCTTTCATGATGATTAAAATTAAAGATTAGAATTTGTGTGGAACTATATTTTGTGTACTTGTGTACTTGATTACCTTTCCCGCCAAATTGGAACTATCTGTTACGCTGTTACATCGATCATTCAGCTGTTTCGTCACTACGTATAACGAACGTAGAATACTGTTTCTTATGATTTTTTTCAAAGATTACGTTGAAAAATAGTTTTGAAATGTAAATATAAGAAATAATAATTATTTTTTGTTGTTCACTGGTGTATGAACGGCATTTTTGACAGATATTTCAACATGACGCGCTGACGCGCGTCATTTAAAATATCTGTCAAAAAATGCCGTTCATACACCAGTGAACAACAAAAAATAACAATTATTTCTTAAATGACACCTACCAATCTCTCCAGGAAACAATGAACTTTAAGCTTTTGTCATAGATAATGTAGCGAAGAGATTCTTAACATTGAAAAGACACGGAAATCACAGCGATGATATACGTACTCTGTTAGATATATTGATTTTAATGTGAAGTAGGATAACGTCACCATGATAAATTATACAATAACGTCAATTAGAAAAGCACAACCAACACGTCTTATGTCCCAAGTTGATTACGTTGAGTCTTAAGAGAAATATCTCTGAAGAAAAATTGTACATTTTGTTTTTATTACTCTGAGTTATTGGAATGTTATAAATCTATAACAATGAAAATGCCGTAATTATCGAGGCTCATTAATTTGTCTTTGACAATTGTAAAAACTTGTAAAATCACTTTGTTTCTATCATAAATGCGTGTATACTGCGAGTCTGCTTTTGGTAGCTACTATATTAATATTTATACATAAACGCTTTTAATATTCCCAGGCTTGCTCATGTCATTAACATTGAACAATCAAGCCACGTTGTGAGTAATAAGATATCCCATTTTAATGAATTGTTTATTTTCTCTGTTAATTTAAAGATTTGCTTGGAATTATGTATCGTATTTGTCGCTGTAAACTTTTTTCACGTAGTGTGAATTTAGTGATAAATTGATAATGAAATTACACTTACCGTTGATCAGGTTCTGTCGCCTAGTAGTAGCTCAGTATATGCTCAATATGTCGACGGGCGGTTCGGTCAGCATAATTGATTAATATACATTGATTTGGATCTATGATTATTTAATAAAGATATATCATGTTAAGGAATCTACGCAATATGTTTTAGTGTTTTGCTGATGCAGATGCACTTTATATATTCCCCTCTAGAGCTGAAAGTAGAACACTGTTTGGAACCGCACGGTCGGTGCGATGGCATGCGATTGTATACTAAAGACATAGGCTCCTTTATGCACGCTTGTTTTAGATGTGCTTTATATAAGAGGAGTCATGCACGTAAACTCTTTGTGGCAATTGGTAGTTTAATGCAGATATTGCAGACAATAGCAGTAACGCTTTCGGCGAGATGTTTGTCCGCCAGAGATCTCTGCCGTCATCCATTAGAAATGATTATAATGCAGCTAAGTCATGTGCTTACGTACGGAGCTAAGATAATTATAGTTTTACCAGAAAGTCATACCAGCAACTGTATCGTCACGGAATCATATTTGTTATATATCAAGCACATCGTGTCTGTGACATACTGTGTCACACCGCCCTAGATTAAAATGATTTATTTAAAGGTCCCACGGGGGCAAACTTATTCCTCTTCTTTTAGGAACTACTTCAACGCTGCATGTTACAGGGCCTGCCCTATTGGTCTAGGGGGTAGATAATTCGACGACCTTTCTGGCGTAGCGCGACGATTCGTGTCACGGTTACGCTTGCTTTCTGGCATTCTGCGCTGGTCCCTATCTGGGTGACGTTTGATTTCAGACGTGCGGCGTTGGTCATTCCCCAGGCGACGGCCGCATCATGTATCAGATCTCAAAACAGAGTTTAAACTTAATCAAAAATGATTTTTGGAGTCCTTAGAAAATCCTTATTTGTCACATATCGCATTCTGTTATATGCTTGAAGGAACATGGAATAGAAAATATAAAAATTATAAAAGGCATCGGTGCTCTTAATAATAATATAATTCCATAAGCAGACGTCAGCTGGTGTAGCAGTGGATAAGTTGGCTGTGTTTTATCTAAGCATGTCGGCACGTACATTGCTAATGTAACGACATTAGTTAATAATAGCTTTTTGAAGTGTGCTCATTTCTTTAAAACGATTATCCTCGCCAAGTGAACCTCTAGGGACACGTCAATGTAAAACTGTGTTGTTTGGTTTCGCACTGTCAGTTACGTCATCACAGAACCAGATAATCAGCCATGATCTCCCTACTAGTCTTGTGAAAACTAGGTTCACACATCAGTCAGTTTGTATTAGTTGTATATGAAGTCTGCCTCAGTTCCCCTAATTATAGTCCAGTGGTGACGACAGCAGTATGGGTTTAACATTTTCAAACTTCCGGTACTAATAGCTGCTGATCGGTGTAGACTTTACTCTTCTTTTGTCTTTGTTTTGATGAGAGTACTTTATCCGTGACACGTGGTTTCACAATAAAGCTGCGCTGTTGCTGCACATACCTTCACATAAAGTGAGGCTATTGTTCTAGTCTGTGGTATCTTGTTGGCTGGTGTTTTAGTTGATGTTGTTGTAGTAGCCGGTGATGCTGTTTTTACTAGTGGAGTTGTTATAGTTGGTGTCGTTCTTGTTGGTGGAGTTGTTGTAGCTGGTGTTGTTCTGTCATTAATCTTGTTTAATCAGAGAGTCTATATTATTATCGAATACGTAGTTTTTTCTATGTTAAGATAAGTTATAATTTTAAATTACGATTGTCTCTGGGGCTCTATTGACCGCAAATAATTTATTTACGGAGACTGTTCTATTGACCGCCTCTGGGCAACGATCTATTGACCGGCAAAAGTTTTGAATGTAAAACAATATAGTGGCCGCTTTGAAATTTAGTCTACACAGGTACATGGGAGACACGGATTACTGTTTACAGACTACAACAACCGGGGGAAAGGAAAACAGACGGCAACAACATTTATCTCTGTGGAAAGGGTTGTCTCCTGTCGAAAATGATGATATAAAGAACATTTAAGGAAATAAAAACTAAACATCGCCAATAATTCTATTAATTCATCTGTAAATATTTTTTCCTTTTTGTCATTACGCAAGCGAAGACATTCTGATTACGATCAACCTCTTGAAAATTAATCATGTGCCCATATACATTTATGTAGCCGTAAAGAAATTGAGGGACCATGACTCGGAGAAATCCATGATAAGTCTGAGATATGGGTTTCAGCGTCATTTTCTTTTAAGTTTGTGAAAAATACATTCGTGATTAATGCTGCATTTAAGTCTGCTATTATTTTTCAAGCCATGTTAGTGAAACAGAAAAGGCACAAATGTGCACACATCCCCACTCAATAATGAAGATTGGAGGTTGCTGATTGATTGACCAGTCAAAAGCAACACTAAAATGTGACTAAAATCGTTATTTTAAATTGATGTCATTTGTTTGAATATGCAATTACTGTTATGTTTTAGAATTCAGGTAATAGACCGGAAATGCCCGAAGCCAATGGCTGAGGGCAGTAGAACACTGAGTAATCACAATGGCTGGGGACAGTATAACACTTGGTTGTTCCCAGTACCGATAGGGCAATACACCAGTCCCTTGCCTGACTAAATATTAAATAAATGTATCTTCTTGTTCTAGTCTATAATGATATTATAGACGATGTTGCTGTCATTGCCGATACGACCCCACCAAGTACTGCTTGGTGTCGTGTTACAACTTATACTCATCAATATCAAAGCAAACCCAAAGGGTTCCCATAGCTTTTGCCCACCATACATCTTGCTGTCATATCGACTATAACAACATTAAAACCACTGCTCAATGTTTATATTTATGTATATTGCCTCACCACTTTCATCAAATTTGAAAACTGAACCAGCAACAAATTACCGCTTGTTTCTTTTAAATGGCACATGACTAAAAATCAGCTGAACGAAATAGTACTTTTTGTTTCTTCCAATGTTTAATTTCGTATATTTGAAGTTAAACATATCCATTTTCAAATTCATTAACCGTAGCAAAACTTTTTCCCTGTGAACTGCGAAATCGCGTGACGTCATATTCGTGGAAAGCATAAGAGATGGGGTTGTCGCCAAGTTTAGTTTTGGAAATTGAACACGCACGAATCGAAAGTGGAACTCACGAAGAAACCTGGGGTATTCTGAATTGTCACTTGATTAGAGGTGGATACACTGCTCGGGACTGCTATTTGGCGGTTATCTGTAACCTGAGAAAGGCATTTGTTCACTCGACAATCTGTGGAACGCGAGGAACAAGCTGTTTTGAACAACTTTAACTTTCATATTCGGGTCCAGTCTAGCAGACGACAGAATGACATTTTTGGTAAATGTTGACGAATTACTTATTGATACGACATGAAAATACATTTGCAGTATAATGGATTTCAACTAAGAATTAATAAACACATTTTTATGGCAGTTTCAAACAGGTACATTTTAGTGTTTGTGTAAATCTCGATCGAGCGATTCCTCGTTGTTGGCGGCCATTTTATTTGTTTACATAAAACAACTGTCTGTATTCCTACACCAACTGTGTATTATAGCCTGAGGCCCTGGGTGTTAGGTGCATGGTGACAACTGCCTCTTATCATTGTGTCAATGGGAAAATGCAGAGCAAATGTAAATATATTGTTGTAACACGTTACGTTCAACCGATAAATAATTGGTTGCATATTTTGGTGCCTGTGAGGTTTGGTAATTTGCTGCTCCAATCCTCAACATCCAGCATATTGTGATCCTGCGTTGCTTAGTGGACACATATGGAATATCAGAAGTCTATGGGCTGTCTAAAAAGGAAATTGGTACCCACAGAATCATTTCAGACGTGCCATCTCTTGGTTTATTGTATGGTTTTAGATTAGTCAGATAGATTTCTATCTATTTGTAATTTAGCACACACATACTTTTGCAAGGTTTCAATTGACAACAGATGTGTTCTACATGGTTTATCCCTCACAAATATGTAACTTTGGTAGGCCAGGCCATATTTTACACCTATATTTCTGTTGATTGGGGAAGACCGATTCCCGACGTGCCTGACTTAACTCGTCACTGGAGCATATATACCTGATATTAATCATTTGTGGTTAGGCTTTAAATTTTAAAAAAAGGTTTATAACTCCCATGCTAATATTAGCCAATATGAAATAGCGACCGATCAAGGTGACACACATGATATATGCAGTAGTTTTATTCTGTTCAGTGAACAATTGTTTTTACATGTCTCCTTTGTCTTGAGATCCTAAGAGTAACATGCTAGTTGGCTAGACAGACCAGGCTAATCCTCTTGAGTGTTAAAGTTGTCAAGCCGACGACCTGTCGTGTCTAGTCTCCATATCCAACCTTTCGTCAAATTGAAGTCTGGAAGGAAATTCTCTCCGACGGCCACCACAACAAACATGAAGTGGCAAAACTTGTGTTTTAAGTAACATGACCTCTTGATTTGGCGACGTATGTTTACATAATCTTAGTTTTGGTAAGCCAAAATAGCTCAGTTGTTATTTGATGTCATATTGTTATGATGATGTTGAAAACTGCTGTTATTTAATTGACATACAGAATAAATGCAATTTCGTTTTAAAGCATAAAACGCTATCATGAATACGAGAATCGAAGAATCGAATGCTCAACGTGGCTGTCGTTTTTTGCTCCTCATGTAAGTCAACGACTTGGTCAATCATTGACGTCTCGGCATTTTCTGCTGTACCTTGCTTCCATTCCATGTCGTACAAAGTATGGTTTGGGTATTCTTTTTCATTCATAGGCTTCCTACTTTTTTGTGGTTTTTCGTGAAGTCATCAGGCATGTAAGTTTATTCGACATGGCAATTTCATGATTGTTAGGAAATTAAGTTAAAACGCAATGAAATAAAATTGTAATGCCTAGACACGCTAGATTGTAAAAAAGTACAGGAACATGTCAGGTTAGCGTATAAGCGTGTTTATCATTCAGCGTACATGCATGCATAGCATTTAATTATCACGCATCAAAAATTCTAACACCGACAAGCCACGCATGACAAATCGCGTCTGATAAGCTAAGGGTACTACAGAACATTGCAATGCCAAGAAAAAAACTCCGGTATGAAATATTAAAGGGATGTAACTACACGTGTATCCCCATGTCACTAAGCACATCTTGGATTTACTCTAGCCGTCAACTTAACAACTTTTTTAAGACATGAAAAATACTAGTATGGCGTTGATAAACCCGTATATGAGAGACGGATAACGCTTCTTCAGATGTAGTATAGTTTACATTGTTGATTTGACCTCAAATTCCCCCACTAAATCCTCTTATCTATTGACCTGGATACATTTATACCATATTGCGCCTACGTAACTGGAGTTTAACACCAATGTACAAGGTCGTTCGTGCCTTGATGCCCAATGAAATCATGTCACACAACGATATCTGTACATGCATAAACTAACTTTATGATGGATTACAAATCAGCATTTTTACGAAGGAAAGCTTCGATACATCAGAGAAACTGGCTGATTGGTTATAAGTAAGATTTCAGTGCATAACAATTGTCTTCTGTGGAAACCATCGACCCTGGACAGACGTTTGTCTCCTAATTTATAGCGGGTCGTTAAAGAGAGATAATAATTTTCAAACGATAAGGTGCATCAGGGTACCAGTCTAACGGCAGTAGCACTTAATTAATCGGATATGACGTGGATGTCATAGCAAAATATCACATAAAGAGAAGCACAGAATTATCTCCCTATGCAATACACGGCCGGACTCGTGGCGCCTCTCCGGAACTCTTAGAAAGCTGTAGAATTCGAATTCGTAGGCGTACATCCAAACAGGCCACTTCGTGTCGACGCACTTTCCACCACTATCCTGTGTACTACAGACACATTGAAATAAGAAATGCTTCGCAACACTTCAAATGGAATAGAAAACTCGATAGTCGGTGTGATTTATGTCATATACCATCGTGGTTTTGCACTTCAGTAACATTATTAAGATATTCCAATACAAAGATAAGAAGTAACAAAGTCAAATGAATAATTGGTCACAATGTTACGACTATTAAATATCCATCTTACTGCTAGGACTACTAAAATATCATCCACAATGGCAGGACAACTCCAATATCATCCACAATGGCAGGACAACTCCAATATCATCCACAATGGCAGGACAACTCCAATATCGGTCACAACGGCAGGACAACTCAAATATCAATCTTAATATCAGAACTACTCAAATATTTCACAATACTAGGACTACTCAAACATCGGTCACAATGGCAGGACAACTCAAATATCGGTCACAATGGCAGGGCAATTCAAACATCAATCTCAATATCAGAACTACTCAAATATCGGTCACAACATTAGCACTACTCAAATAACTCACAATTTTAGGACTATAAGAATATCTCACAATACTAGGACTACTAAAATATCAACGATATTGATAGGGTTAATCAATTATCGGTCACGATTCTAGGCCTTCTCAAATATCAATATCAAAACCAGGACTACTCAAATATCAATCTCAATGCCAGGACTACTCAAATATCAGTCACGATTCTAGGAATACTTTAACATCAAGCTCAATGCCAGGAATACTCAAATATCTATTAAAAACACTCGGACTACTAAAATATCAACAAATTGATAGGAATACTCAGATATCGGCCCCAATTCTATGAGTATTAAAACCTCTCCCAGTACATGTATATGTTTCGAACATTCTTTAGCGATTCGATTTAAACACAGTCCCAAAAAAAGAAAACTGCTATAATGCATGCCATTTCATTTATTGAATTCTATATTACAGGATATTACTGTATATAATAATATGATTTGTTCTTCAATTTCCGACCATGTGGCGATATCTTTATAGATATTTCAATCGTACAATGGTGATCCAAAATTCTCTCCGTTATTGCAAATATAAATATTATTCCCTGTGTGTCGTGTCAATAATAAATTTCTTTTGCTAAGTAAAGCTGTTGTATATGTCTGATTGAACTAAAAACATTTCTATCAACGCATGCTTATGTATTAATATTTTGAAATATATAGATGGATATTTTAAATTGATGGGAAGTTGAGCTTCAGTTGAAGTTGAAGTTTTATCAAATCAATATTTTCTGATATTTCAGCCTTAAAATAATATTGATATGATAAAAAGTATGTCACCTGGGCACCAAGCATGTCTTTTGTGTAATCCCTGAATGAGATGTCTGACTGGATATTATATTAAAAGTAATGAACACACAGTACCCGGCGTGTCAGTCAGACAACTAAAGCACCACTAATGGTGTAGTAGTAATTTAGGCAATCTTACACAATGGAGTAGACAGACATAATTGTCTCAGTGACTCTAGGTCATGCCTATAATGGGACATAGAATGACTCTTCTGGACAAGAGGGCTAATAACATGCAACACGACATAGCTTTGTTATGTACTATCATAAATAAAAACAAAAATAAACAAAAACAAAACAAAACAAAAAACAAAAAAAGGATAGCGAAAAAACTATCTTTATTCCTCAAATAAAATACTCGACAAATTATATTGGCAAATGGTCCTCGATTCTTGACCAGGAAAGTAGCCAAATAAGAAAACGGCAGTCAGTTGTGTTAAAGACAACTCATGAATCTTCACGTAGATGGTTGCAATGCAGACTTGTGCATATGGTACTTTTGTTCCTTCTGTAAGCAGGTTGAGAAAACAAGTCCACATTGATGTTTTGTATGATACTTGGTATATAGAAACGCCTGGGTATAATGCTTGACAATTGGATTGATACAAAAACACCACATGCTAATCAATATCACAAAAAAAGGAAAGATATTTTATTTGGAAAGCATGGTAATTTATAACATTCAAAATATTATATTGCATGTAATAAAATAGAACATCTATAAACAGCGTACTTACAATATATATATGATATCTGCTGACTGAGCTAATATGTCAGACTTTATTAAGTATAATTCGAATGAGAGTTGTGTTTGAATTGTTAACGAAATGTAAAAGGAAAACTTTGTGAAGAAATACCATAAACACGATTATAATTTTATCCCTATCGACAGAATATTAAGTTTGTGTGTGATACATAGTGTGATACCTTGATCATTGTACGACATTCTGCTCTATTTAATATATACATTTGATGTTAATTGACAATGACGTGACATTGTTATGGTCTGAACGATACATCATGCTTTGAAAATCGGACCTTTTAATACAATATGCTTTTGCTAAAAGTCATGATTAACCGATAGGCTACACCGTTACGAACCACAGTCATTGCTAAATAGCAATATTCCGTATGTTCAGAATGTCTATCGACATTCGTATCTACTCCTTCACTATCGTTGTCACTGGGGGTTTCATTGGACAGACAGTGTCGTCTACATTTAAAGGCCATACATTCAAGGGAAGGTCAGGCGGTCGTGTAAGTATAAATACCGACATTGACCGAATTGATGCCAACAGATTGATAGGGGCATACTCAGGTTAAATTTTACGAATAATATCTTCCGCCTCAATATAAGGTTTTATAATATTCCCATTTGCTGTGCATTGTCACTATATAATCTTACTTAACAAAATAGGAAGTTACCAGATCACAATTCTCACATAATTCCCATTGGTGTAGATATATTAAGAACAATGTTTGTGACGTCATCACTAGATGACGTCATTTTGTCTGACGTCACTATAATAAGTCTATTTTGACGTCACGAAAATTCGTGCTACGGGATTAAAAATCCTGATTGGTCAATGTAACAATTTATGAAAATATGTTGCATAAAAGGTAAATGTCCTCACGATGGAATATGTTATTTTAAATGTTAAATTAATTCGATGATTTTTTTGTTTATATTTGGGAACGGTGGCCTGCACTTATGACGTCACAAGAAAATGCCCAATACTGACAACGCGAAATTTGATTTTTCAAGGCCATAACACTGTTCCAGGTTGAACATAAGAAAACAATTAAAACGGAACTATCAGTATAAACTGTCTTCTTTAGGAAGTTGTTGATGGTCTTAGGATATTCTCAGGATCGAAGACAAATTAATAATAACGACCAATTAGATACATTATGTCTAGAATGTATGTAATTAACAGACCAATATATACATTATTTCTCCAAAATATATGTAATTAACAGACCAATATATACATTATTTCTCCAAAATATATGTAATTAACAGACCAATATATACATTATTTCTCCAAAATATATGTAATTAACAGACCAATATATACATTATTTCTCCAAAATATATGTAATTAACAGACCAATTAGATACATTATGTCTCCAGAATATATGTAATTAACAGACCAATTAGATTTAACAGACCAAATTAGTAAACACCTGTGTTTTTACCTTCCTGTCATAGGATCATTTGTAAAGTTTATTGTTTCAATTTATCGATATAAACTCTTCTAACATTTGTTTTCGCCCGTACAAACGCTTTCCTCATACAAGTATAAGGAAGTGATATTTGCGCTTCGAAATGTAATGTAGCTTTCCGTTCTTCTTCTGTAATTGTTTCTTTATTTTTGGATTTATATGCCTATTGTTTTAATTGTCAATTTGGTTTACCAGGCGTTTGTCAAGTTGTTCACCTTAATTTTGTAGCAAAAGTCTAACTACACCAAGATATGTTGAAGGAAATGGTGCGACATGATCGACCTGTACTGGTCTGTTTGTGATCCTCTTGGATACTAGAATAATTCGCTCCACAAAAAATCTTTTCCGGTCGTTATGAGAGTATTACAAGCAACATCTCATCATTCCTCCGCTTTGTTACCCCATCATTTGTAAACTATGTAGTATCTGTTGTGTACATGTGTCTAGTCATATTTTATACTCCCTATTGGGTATCTCTAGTAACTAGGTATGCTATCTATATTTACAAAAGACTCACCACGTTTGGTTCTAACCATTAAACAAACTACAGTTATTTTAGTACATGTTTTTTACGACTATACCTAATTTCTTATTATAGATCTTCCGTGCAATTTTGAAGTATTTGCTGGAAGCTATGTAAGCTTTGTTCCATCACCTTGTACCGCCGCTGTAGCAGTCCATGAGGATATGATATCAAGTAGTTTAGTTACAATAATAAAGAGAGAGAAAAAAGCCTAGTAAACATTGCCTTAAAAAATAATACAGTTAATGTCGACCTCTGAATATAAAACTGCATCACACAGCTGATTCGTCCTTCTAGGATCCTTCAGTGTTGTTAGGGACATCACACAGCAGTTTCGTCCTTCTTCGACTCGACAGTGTTGTTAGGGATATCAAACTGTTTCGCTCCTTCTAGCATCATTCAGTGTTGTTAGGGACATCACACAGCAGTTTCGTCCTTCTATGACTCGATAGTGTTGTTAGGGATATCAAACTGTTTCGCTCCTTCTAGCATCATTCAGTGTTGTTAGGGATATCAAACTGTTTCGCTCCTTCTAGCATCATTCAGTGTTGTCAGGAACATCGCACATCTGTTACGCCCTTTCAATATTCGTTTGTATTGTTTGGGACCAAACGCATATCTCGCATTCCATAATAATGGTAGAAAGTTCTTAGGTGGGTGTTTGAAGTTTTGGGTGTTTTGTTTTCCTTCCTCCTACCAAAAGGTCTAGACTATCAGGTACATACCGGACACAAAATGGTATCCAAGAGTGCCGATATAATACACAATATCATTGCAAACTTTTGCAAACTTACGTGACAAGTATATTTTTGGCACATTTCCTGCTATAGAATAAGATGCTGGTGTTGGTCTGAGCTTCCTCGTTTATTTTGGTGATGTTGTAAATCAGTTTTCGTTTGTATTCATGCCGTAGGATCACTGTTTAGTTGTTCGGGGGTGTAACTGTCACCTCATTTTCCTATGATCTATGTTTGATACGTGTCTAAGTGAGCCTCGATCGATCGATCTCCCATATACTACGGAATTGAGATCTAGCTTCTCACTCTGACGTTACTTTGGACTCGAAGTGTACGGATCTGAGTTTGGAAGTCTCTTTTATCATGTAACCTATATTTGTACAATCATACTTTTAAAAGGTATATCTCAGTGAAAAAAATCACTATTTCTACTACTTAGGACGACACAGCCATCCGTCTGAAGTAGACCCATGATTTGTTTTGGGGTCAGGACAACGCAGACGGCCATTTGAAGTAGGCCTTGTTATGGGGTAGTCCAAACAGGGGTTATAGATTTGGCCAACCACAAAATGAGTACACAGGGTTAATAGATAGTGAAGTCTGTCTGTCAAATGCAACACGGCCGCTTCCACAAGATTTATCATTTTCTTGCTCAATCTATTGATTTCGGCGTGTTTCAAGTAAACTTTGCCTGCTGGCGTTTCTTTTCAATAAATCATGTGAACAGAGAAGGAGAAAAAAATTAATTCCTAAATAGACAATGTGGACATAACACGTTGGTATGATTTATACTGACCCGCGTGGTCAGCCTGTGTACTAACAAGAAGAGTACTGGTCAGTCTTCACACCAGCTAGAACAATACGGTCAAGCTAAAGAAGGAATACATGTACTTTTTATCTTTTTGTCAGCTTTCAAACCTAATGAGTCCCATTTTTTTTTTAATTTCTGTCTGGTCAGCCTTCACACAAGTTAGAACAATACGTACCAGATCGCTGAAGTACGTGAGGAAAACTTGTTTAAAACGTTTCCCTGTTGACGTTGTAAATTTCTATCAAATTAATCCAGAACCCAGAATCCCTTGTGTTACAATTATTACGATTTAAGTGATGAGATATGATACGAATGTGAGATTTCGTATTCGTAATCTCACCATTAACATCATGCGACCTAACTCCCCGATTAATATTTCTAATTCAATAATCATACGACATATTTCTATCTTGTAATCACACGATTAATATACCTAACAACCATTTGTTAAAAATCATGAATAATAAACCACGTGCTCAATATTGTTTTCTTTACAGATGACGTGTAGGCAGCCGTGACGTCATGATGATGTTGAGCAACACGGCTGCGGGCGAGTACCTCAATGTGGGGGACTACGTCGCGCTGTACTCGGTGGAGACGGAGGGATATGTTTACAGCGTTCAGTCAAGGTCAGTGACGTCATGTCTATAACATCCTACATAGTGTTATATGTGTGTATTTATGTGATAGGGCACCACCGGAAGTGAGAGTTACACGTGACAGGATACCGTCGTGGGCAACAGCCATCAGTAGCAGATGTCCATGACAGAAAAAAAGAAAAGACAAAAATGAATGAAACTGCTAGACAATATGAATCCTGGTACAGACCGCGTTGAGTAGTGTAAACAGACTGTTTTAGAGGATGATTTATCGACAGTCTCTAATGTAAACAATGAACCCTCCACACACAGTAGCTAATCTGTCAATATAAAAAGCATGTAACTGGGGGTTCACGTAAACTCATATAAAATCACGCTACGAAACTTTCTTTTTGGCGCAGGAAATTAATGTTCAAATACCAGCGACATCTTCTAATCTTGGTGAGATACTGTTAATATCTAATACAATCAGCAATGCGTGTAGAAGCGGGCAATCAGTAGGATAGACATGTTCCTCTGACAACATCTCTTTAAGAGAACTTTGATGAACCAAAGGACCGGGCCTGTTGTTATCATGTTAATCATGTGGGCCGATAATTGGGGTGTTCATCTGTGTCTTTTATTCATTGTGTCATATATCTGTCGCAACCTTGGCAATACATGTTTCGATCCTCATTTGTTCCTTTTTGCTCTTCCTTCAGTAATTTATTTTCATCTTTTAGTTCTCCTTGAAATCTGTATTCCATATGACCTTCGATATTGCCATTTCGTTAAACCTAGCGGCATATAGGAGGTAGGGCTCTGTCAGTAAGTGAAGAATTTGTGAAAACGTAGAGTGATAATATTATATCATCTGGAAACTTTCACTTTTAATATACTGACCGGAGTTGTTTGTATTTGTCATCCCTGTTAATGTTGTCAGATGAAACAATATAAAGTTGACCTCGGGTAGAGCTGCATTTTGGTTGCCAATACGTCCGAAGGTCTAAACTTGGTCCTGTATAACAAGGTTTATCCCTGACAAGAGTGGCCAGACAGGCCGGCTAGTAGACGTATCGAGGTATATATGTAAATATAACATTACAAGGCATCGTCAGTATCAGTACGGTACGTTTGCCATTTTCTCGAGACAATTTCAATCGAAAATGTCGTTTTGGAGATCACCTACGAATGGATTTGATGCATGAATGTAGACGCTTTGCGATTACCTTATGTAAATATGTCATCAATTACCGACAGGTGTCGCGGAGGACTTACATCAATGGCGGACGGTGTCTCGTGTGGCCCATGGGGAAAAGCTCGATTTTCTGAAAACAGCATATAAACACGGAGGGGGAGGAGGGGGGAGGGGGGAGGCATATAACGTCACCGATCATCAAACAGAACTTTGAAATAAGGAAACAAAATATAAAAATAAATAAATACAACATCAAAATAATACATGGTATAATTTGAAAGAGTCCTTTGTTACAAGGATGTGAGCTGGTATAGTATTGTATTCGTCTTTAGATGAGAGTTCAATCAATGATAGTATTTGTTTCCTCCTATTTTTTTGATTACTTAATGTATCTGGGTATATTCCCTTTAGCAAAACACTAACCGAAAACCCTGTCTTTGAGTGACTGTTCCTTATTTTTCCATGATTGAGTGAATACACATTTCACAGAACGATGTCTCTGGATCTGCGGTACCTCCGAATATCGTGAAATCAATGTCTCCGGTTTTTAACACTGAAATAATAACCTATCTCATTTTCACAGAACCAAGCGAGAGTACAAAGGTATTATCGTCTGGAAGCTTCGGTACCGTAGGCCAACAAACACACGATAATAGTAACACAGAAAAGATTCGTGAAAACAATGGTTATGTATTTAATAAATACATGTATTAAAAACTACCTGGTCATCATGAACTTTGCACATTTTAGGAACAGGTATATGTTATTTGCCCGGGGCGTAGACTGTAACATATGGCTCCGGAATATCATTAAGGGACTGTTTATCTAATTTCATTTGCAGGGTTACGATCGAATCATCTTATTGCATATAACGTACGAGCGCCTCATGTGGGAAAACAAAGACATCTATAATTGTTAAATATTTAGAGAAATATATGACTGTTTATGAGTTGCTGAGCTTGTGAATGATGATAGCATTATTTTGCCTATATATTGACCGACCCTTCCTTACGTAAGAAGTGTTCCCTATACAATAAACCCAGTTTGATGGAGTCCCGTCACACGAACTGTGATCCCCGGGGAAATTGTACCGTCAATGTTCATTAGGGGTATTTATGTGGGTTCTGAAAACAATGACTTCTCAAATGAACTGAACACCAATCTGTTTACACATGGACGGACATATCGCGGTCTACATTATCACTTTGAGGAAGAAAATTGGGACAGAGAAAAATAACCAAAAAAAAGCAGCGGAGGGAAAAACGACTTTTAATATCGGAGCAGGAAAAAAAAGTGGCCGATGGGAAAGTAGGAGGAAGAGAGAAAAGAGGAATGGCGCGTTTGTTATTTATCGATATAGATCATAAATTATACTATATAAGTACCGTCACGTTATATGTTTCAGGCGACTTTAGGACAAAACGAAGTCAACTTATCCCGCTCTCTTTATCGTTCACCGAACCAAACCAGCATTGTCTACCTGATCGTAAACATTTCATTCATTCAAACATCAAGTACAGATTCACAAAAACAATTTTAAAAAAAATAACTAAGAAGTATTGCATATCGTCCTTCTATATATTGACGTGTCGCTATGTAAATCGTGCCCCAGGTTCATCACTTTCTATAGAAGCATCACAATGTTTTGTGAAAGTATGTGTTATTCCAGCTTCCTACCTCCAAATCCGGTTCCTCTTAGGTTACATAAAGGCAATAACCAGAACCAGGAATGTCCCGTCTTTTGAATTGCTCCGGTCGCATTTGATGGCGTGTAATACTTTCCTAGGTTTCGAGTTATCTTTTTCGAATATGTGATTCGACGATGTCACCTTCCGCATCAAGGATATTGTATTTTGAGTTCTGTTGCTGAATCGTCATCTAGTTTGTTACCATTGCTGCTTAGCTATCTGCATTAATGCTGTGACATGTCACATCACAGCGGAGTCTAGAGATGCAATGGCTGATGTCGTACCTGGAATGC
Source organism: Pecten maximus (assembly GCF_902652985.1). Lineage (NCBI taxonomy): Eukaryota > Metazoa > Mollusca > Bivalvia > Pectinida > Pectinidae > Pecten > Pecten maximus. The sequence continues at coordinate 22,696,232 of NC_047025.1, read as the reverse complement.
CCTTTACGGGTGAAATATTGTTACATTGCTCGTATTTGTCTGTCTTGATTACATAAGATGTATGTGTCATCACTAAACTGTATTGAGATCATTGATGTCCTTTCAGCTCCGTCCACAGTGGGTTATACATAGACCACAACCAGGACCGAGAAAAGCCGTCCAAAATTCCTAACCCCCAAGGTACGTCTATTAATTCCCTAACCCCCAAGGTACGTCTATAAATTCCCTAACCCCCAAGGTACGTCTATAAAATCCCCAACCCCCAAGGTACGTCTATAAAATCTCTTGCCCCAAGGTACGTCTATAAAATCCCCAACCCCCAAGGTACGTATATAAAATCTCTCACCCCAAGGTACGTCTATAATATCCCTCATCCCAAGGTACGTCTATGAAATTTCTCACCCCAAGGTACGTCTATATATTTAATGAGAAAAAAACTCCAAAGTCCATAACCCCAAAGGTAAGTCTACATATTCATTGAGGAACAAAAACCACCAAAGTCCCTAACCACCAAGGTACGTCCCTAACCCACAAGGTACGTCTATATTAAATGAGGAACAAAACCTTTCCTTCTCCTACTCTGATAGATTAGATTCACACGAAATCAGGAATTCTATACTAGTCATAATATTTCACATTTTTTACTGATAAAACGTAAGGGCTGGATTGGGTTACCTGTTGAGTGACCCATACATCGGACACTTTACCTTTAAATCACAACCAATAAAAGTATAAATACAAATCGTTTAAGATGTAAATAACCATTGTATATGCATGCACTTTCATAGGTATGTTCATATTTTAATTACACAAGAGTTTGTGATATAAGGTTAAATTGATTCCAGCTGTCGTCTTCGAAATTGGAATCCAAAACCGATACAAATTAAACAAAAAGTACCGGAAATGGGTGAACCAAGCGGCGTCAACAACAGACCTGACGGAGGACAAGGGACTGTTGGCCCAGGCCAAGGTGGGTAATGTCATTGTTACAGCTGGTGACGGAGTCATTGTACTAACATTTATATTTGTGTAGATAGTTATTGTCGGGCTGGTAACTTTTTTTATTGTTTGTATTGTAAGTTATATGGTTATAAGATGTTGAAATCTTTTGGTTGATATTGTTTATTTGACAAAGCTTTTATTAATGTAAATACGAGAAGAGTTAATTTTACATGCTATAATAAAACAACGTCCTGTACAGGGCATTTTGATATTAAAACTGTATTGAGAAAGAATAAGTTTGTTTAACATGTAGTGATATTGATAAATGTTTTGCCCAACATTGATGTGTGTAAATATAAATGTTATTGTATTTAGATCATAACCGATGATGTAATTACGTAATAAGTCAGGAAAGTAATAATGATAATAATCAACAACAACGTGTCACAACGAGAATATTCATTCACAATGGTTTATGCCAACCCTTTTTTGTTTTATTATAGACACATTCTTATTTAGTTATCTTTTATGACAGTTTGCAGCAGATGCCGAGAATGCGGATAACGCTGCAGAACAGAAACGTCAGATGGGCAAGAGAGTTCGATACGGGGACATCGTACAGGTAGGTAAAGGTCATAGTATAAGTAGGTCCGGGTCATCTCTTAGGTGGGTCAAGCGATTACAACGGATGACACTTTATTTGGACATCGTACATGTGTGACAAGATCGTATCATACATGTGTCAAGTAAAAATAAAGAAGAGCTCGACACGTTAACCTTCAACCGGTAGGTCAAGGCCATCTTATAAGTAGGTCAAGTTCATCTTCTAGGTAGGTTAAGTTAATCTTCTAGGTAGGAAGATAAACAAGATAACCGTACAGATGGGCCAATTAATAATGGTATATGGAGTTATGCACGGGGACAGTGTATAGACAGGTCAAGATCGGGGAAGTGGGATAATTAAGGCTGGGATTATCAAGTGCTTAAAACATAGAGTTTAAAACGGGAACATCGTACAGGTGGGTCAATTTAATGTAACGAAGACTATCGAAGTCTATCTGCGACATGGCCAGGGTATGTAGTAGCAGAAACTGGTTAAAGCTATCAGCAAGATTGTCAATTCTAAAATGAAATTAATTATACTTATAGTACACGAATAGCGATATTTATTAATGTAATACTACAGATAAGTATGTTGCGATGTCTAGCACGTACATGTGAGCGCTAGCATCATGTGTGTCGACTATCTCACTCCAAAATAAGGAGTCAACAGTGGCCAGACAAGAGGGATTACTTATATAAACTAATTGTCCTCGCTATTTAAACGAATGATAGATATAGCAAGATAGCAATTATAGCTAGATGACAAACACATCTAGATCAAAATGATAACTACATGGGACCATAGATCATAATTATATCAAACAATGAATAACAATGATGGAAAGTATGCAGAATGAATGCGAAGTATACGTGATATGCTCGTGAAGACATTTCTTTAGACGAATACGATTTTGATTTTAAGGATAATTTATTGTAATAATTTTCATATAAATGCTTTGCAAAACCTAACACGAAGACATTCAATATAAATAAAACAAATAACGGCTGGCAATACCAATAAACATGTTTCTAACAAACAGTTAATTATTATTTAGGTGAAGACTTAACAGTATCGGCAACTATACCATTTCAGGAGTCAATTCATGTTACTTCAGATCTGAGCAAAATTCCGCTTTGTTGAATATTTGTTTTTTGTGGATGTACTATTTTAAATTTAGAAAAAAAAACCGATCCTATGCCGTCTGAAAGAATTTGTCTAATTAGAAAATGAGGAAATTAAATTGGTTGTTTCATACGAGGTTATACTACTCTCACTGGTCCCGTACTAGGCGCGCGGCGCGTACGTCATGGTCGTGTTGCAGACCTGGGGTTCATTTGTGCCAAATCTTATGCAGATGCAAAATAAATGAATTACACAGACCTCGTTAATTGCCATTACGTGACGTCTCGGCAAATCTCGCGATAGGGTGATCTATTTGTGGGGATTTGTAAAGCCCGGCTCAGAGTTCCTCAGAGAACACTTATTAACCGTTTTATTTCTCAATGATTGTCGTGGAAGATTTAGACACAGCCCTAATGGATAGGCGGGAACATTGATCACGCTCCCACGAGGCGTCTCGGCGTCTAATTTAGACCCCAGTTTCCCAGCGTCACGAGTTTTTGTGTAGTTTTTATTAGAATGAAATAAGAATAAGGCTTGCTGTTAATGATTGTAGAAATAGGAAAAACAAAATTGTAATAAATTCAGGTCTTCATTTGTCTTTCCAAATTACATGTATGTGATAATATCATTATTTGAAGCTGTACATTGTTTCTTTAATTTGTTTGCGGTTTTGCTCTAAATTGTTTCTTCGACATATTATTTGCTTGGTATATTAGATATTTCTCATTTAGACGAATATTTTGGTGACGAATGAAATACGTCAGCCTTTGAGTTGCGATTGCAAATAGTTCGCTTTGTTGCATTCTTTTTTTATTAAATTATGACATATAGATTTGATACCAATTAAACAATTATTTTTCTATATCACGAAATGAGCTGTCATAGAGTTATAACAAGTACACATAAATTCCCTGTCGTATTTTCTTTTCTATATTTGAAAATATTTTAAAGACATTTTATATAGCTCTTGACACAAAGTTCAAATAGTCAATTATTACTTTGATTTTTACGAGTTTTGCCCTTTTTACAATTTTGGAAGTTAACGTTAATGCTGATTGGCTTATGAACATGGTCCTATCTGCGGACATTATGAGAGGTGAGGAAATTATATCGTCCTTGTTGATATATATCATCTACCCACTATGAAGTGAAATTCACAGTTTTCTCCTAGATAAAGACGTTTTCGTTTTCCTCCTTTCCCCATTTTGCCAGAAGAATGTGTTTGTTTACACGGTGATGTGTTCATCGTTAATCACATAAGTTTTTTCCACTAGATATATTAACCTTTGATAATAACATGATTTTTTTTGTGTGAAAATTTGACGTATTGCTCTCTTCAAATTTCATCTTTGTCTTTTACTAGCTTTAATCAGTTTATAAAAAAAACATTGTTTTGTAGCATTATCATAATGTTTTTGTATCGTATGTACTGCAGTACTTCATGACGTCATGCAATTGTAGAGAAACATGTCGTAAACTGTCATGAAGTAAGTTCTGAATGAAGTCAGATCTACTACGTGTATAATTAGAGGGAGCATCGGAGAATTTAATGCTTTTGTTTGGTCTTATACTAAATATTAAAATAAAAATCCCTACCTGTGGTAATTAATGGTATTTTTGTATACCAACGAATTTGATTATAACAAAGTATGCATACAATTGTACGTGTGAACGACGAATCAGTCCGTCAGGGTATGATAAACACACGGAATACCCAATGAAGCGCCCAGAATAAAGCCAACAAACATGAAATTAAACTTTGGAAGTAGTTTTTAATTACTGGCCTTAATTAGGTATGATTAATGTTTATTGCCTCATCGTGTAAAACCACGAGACTACCATTCTGTTTGTAGGTTGTAGTTTGATGCTCGTATATGATAAGGTAGCACTCCAGTCCCTCGTGACAATTCATGAATTACTGATCCTTTGTTCATACACAACTATCAATATGGCAGAGGCATCCTTCGATGACCTTATTTCACTTTCTCTTTTTGATTTACCTTCATATAGGTACTTAAACTTCGAAGAGTGTCTGGCATTTCCCCCTTGTTAAATTAAGATCATATACGCGTGTAGGTGGCGTTCTGACATTTTCCTCGTTGATATGACTTCATACTAATCGCGTGAAGAAAGTTGTTCTTCCACTACTTTATGGTACTTACCTTCATATAGATACTTGTCCTTCGCTGACTTTGTGGCACTGTCGTGTCTTGTTTTATATTCACACCGTCTGTTATTCTCAATAGCCTTTCTCATCTGGTGGTGTCACGTCACCTGTAAACATGTATACAATTAATAAGGTGTACCCATGCAGGACCATTCTGTTGTTGTTACTCCCCTATATTATTACCCAATATGTATACTGTACGAAGACATGTATTAGCTGACCAAATGATACCAGATCATGCTTTCGTTAACCATTTAAATACATGTGTATATACAATTTATATGTGTACTGCATTTTATTATGTATATTGTACCATTCCATAGTTTAGCTGACCCGTTATTCTAATGTGAACTATTTCATGTTTTAGCTGACCCGTTATGCTAATGTGAACTATTTCATATTTTAGCTGACTCGTTATGCTAATGTAAACTATTTCATGTTTTAGCTGACCCGTTATGCTAATGTGAACTATTTCATATTTTAGCTGACTCGTTATGCTAATGTGAACTATTTCATGTTTTAGCTGACTCGTTATGCTAATGTGAACTATTTCATGTTTTAGCCGATCCGTTGTTCTAATGCGAACTATTTCATGTTTTAACTGACCAGTTATGCTAACGTGAACTATTCTATGTTTTGCTGACCCGTTACGCTAATGTGAACTATTTCATTTTTAACTGACCAGTTATGCTAATGTGAACTTTTTCATGTTTTGATTGGACCCGTTATGCTAATGTAAACTATTCTATGTTTTGCTGACCCGTTATACTAATGTAATCTATTTTATGTTTTAGCTGAAGCACGCCTTGACGAACAAATACATCCACATGTGTACCTCACAGACCAGCCAAACCGACAAAAACAACATGGTGGTGAGTAATATATCCACAATTCTCTTCATTTTTAATTCTTCGTCGCCTTTCATTCTGTCTTTATACTTGTAATAGACGTATGTATTTGGTCCCCGTCAGCCGATCCTTATCATTACCACACAACGTACTGTTTCATGTTGGCAAGACATGTATCTGGCATGAACTTTGTAAAAGTTTTCCGTCCTTCCGGGGACGGTCCATCGAAGGCGTTGGTACAGCTGCCATGACAGGCTGGATAAAAACAAGGTTATCTGATCTTGGGCTTAACGACCTAGGTGGCCATTGCCTCCCTATAATACTTACACATGATATATTAGTTTTTGATAATAACATGATATATTTGGTCTTTGATGCATACGCTTGATTTATTGAGAGCTTTGATACATACACAAATATGTATGTAATCATGTTAACAAGTAGCAACACACTCGCTATGGCGTGTTTTTGTATACTCTGTCCCGTACCCCCGGGGCATTGTCCCCGCGATACGAGTAACCGGTACTATAGCTAATAATCCCCAACAATGATTTATAGATTAGACGATGAAAACAAATTTTGTGTTGTGATAACCTAACAGCTTTGTTTGATTATCCGCCTCTGTGTCGGATTGATAACTCCATTGGTAACGAGACTAATAAACACTGCCGTGTTTGTACGACTGTGGTCTGTAAGGAGCACAGCGTGTTATGCAGTCAGTACGCCCGCAGGTTGATGTTTCAAACCGAAATAATGATCACTCCCTAATTGAATTGCACACGCCGCCCCAGCAGAACAGAGCACATGGCATCTACCCGACTAGTGAGTGGAGTAGTGTTTGCCCCGCCCAGGGAAATCTAACGTTACACGCACGGGGACTGGTCTGGCTAATGTCACATCACAGTGCAAGCCCCCTTAATTAATCCTATATCGATGTTTTCCTGCTTTGGGCATGTTTATTAGACCAGTTTACTATTTTCACTCGGCCAGAGGACATTGGGTCAGTAATCTAGGGGACAGACGGCTCTACGCTGTCCCGTAATTCCGGGTCCGAGGGTTACGCTCCGTCACACCGAGGTACACATCATCATGGCGATTACATAGTGGTAGACGTACGGTGGATTCACAAAACAATGTAATTACACAGACCCACGGTGTGTTTGTTAGGCCATATTTAGTGTGTAGCTAATTAAAATATCTCGGTAGTTACCGCAGTGGGCAAAGACTACCGTCAGTGTAATCAGCACCATCATCTCTTATCGCAGTAGTCAGCTGGAATTCACTATGACTTTGTAGGAAATTAAATTACAACAAATACATGTTTGACATGAAGAAATTAGTTTTCCGCTAATGAGATTTTTACCGGTACATACTGCGCCAAGTGCTGATCCTGTCATTGGGAGAATCGCTCCGTCTCCATGGACAAACGTAGGCAAATCTCCAAAAACAGAGAAAATTCTGCGGTTGATGTGCTGTACAATCATGTCATTACTTCGAAATGCAATATATCAGACACAATTCTAATAATCATATTTTGATTGAGACCTCTGAGTCTTTGAGCTGTTTTAAATAACATTTTGTTAGATTATCCACGAGCATGTAAAAGTAATTATATTCAAATGAGTGTTGATGCATATGTATGCTAACTTATTTACAGTATATGTACACCGACGTAAACGTGATAGTAACACTATTTGTATCTGTCTCCCATTAACGTTTAAAATATGTTATCTCAAATTATCAAATTAATGAAATCTCAAACCATCAAATTGATGAAATATTATTACATAAGCGAACCGTCCTATCTGTAATTTCACATTTGTTTTAGACAAATTATTTTTTAACTTTTTATTTCTTCATTTCCACGCTTTTAATTACTGACGAATCCTAAATTTTGACACATCTGTGTGTACACTTTCATTCATTCCTCCGATAAAATGGGTATCTATTACTAATTCGTATTTAAACATCCTATTATTGTATATAGTACTTGTATTATAGTTATAGTGATACTATTTTCATGACCAGCAGTTACACACATCATAACTTTACTTTATGTGAGTCAAACAAAAAGCAGAAAGTAACTAACAATTTAATATTTATACTATGTTCCTCACATAACTATTTCTGCTGTCGTCGTTGTACCATATCCATCTGGAATAAACCATCATGTAGTCGACCATGATGTATTTCCATATATAGAATGTTAACAACATCCCGAATTAAGCGTTTAATTTTAACTTATCAAAGTCGAAAGTAAATCAAGCGCTATAAGTTGGATAACCAGCCTTATATCGTCCTATAGGAGTAGATCTACGGATTGAACTCGAGGTCCAGTTACAAATTCTTTCATCAGTTTCGGTGTCAAACTGTAAAAATCCTCAGTATTATCACGAAAATTCATGCAAACGTATAAAATAACCGACTGATCAATATAACTCGCAATAATTCAAGTAGTTTTGTAGTTAAAAGGTGCCAGAATAATTTTGTTGTAAAAATAATGCCGTAAACGGTCGCGTATACTCTAGAATGCATTAACACTATTAAAGGATGAACATAAGAAGGACCTAAATCTAAAACGGAAGTATAAGCATTAAACTGTTTTCTTAAAAAAGTAATTGTCTTATGATTCTCACAGGATAGCAGACAAATTAATCATAACACGCTAACGTTCATTATTCACTTTGTCTGCAATCCTGTGAGAATTATAGGGCAATCACTTTTCAAAGAAGGCAGTTTGATGCTTAAATAGATGTCATTTATCGCGTCAAAGTAGAAATATCCAATTATTGAATATTCATAATGTAATTGATGCGTCTCGGTTATTACCCTTTATAGATATACCGACATTCAAGATTACTAGGATGTGCACTCTTCTATAGGAATACAAATATTTTATCGAACGTGCCAGCACGTGCACGCATTTACATGGCTGAAGTGTTCATTTCGTCCGCGCTATGTGGATACATTATACGATACAATCCCTCGCAGATCAAACACTCTAATGAAGATACTATAACTCCAATTACTTAATAACGTCACTTTATGTTTTTTGTGAAATTATTCCAGATCTGAATGATGAGATATATCACGTGATAATAACGACTCGCGATGTGTATTTTAAGATAACACAGCGCCTAATTACAAATCTGCAAAAACGTGCAACCTTAACGTTACAACAACTGTTGATAAACACAAGTGTTTTGGTGTATCATTAATATTGTCAAAGTCATGTCTAGTAATAAACAGTTTACCGATACAGAACAGAAACCTACACCGCAACTGTAGTCTGCAGTTAAGGTCGCCAATATTTATTTGATAAAAACTATTGACTTAAGAAAGATTTGTTTTGAAACATGAACTAATGGATTCATCAAATTTAGTACGAGGTGTCTTTTTCGTGCCGATGATACAATGCAGCTCCACAGATGCCAATGTTGGTACGGAAAGTCGTCCTATCATAGCTACGTTATTAAGTTATAAATGGTAATCTATGGAATCCTCCTAAAATTGGATTCTTTTGTTTTATTCTTTTACGCAAGTCTGTGTAATATAATCCTTTCGTGAAATTAAAAAAAAAAAAAAAAAAAAAAAAGCAAAAAAACTAAAAAAACCTATTGGTTCTTCAAAGTTAAACTAAATTATATGGTTCACTTAGTCATGTTTAATGTTTCTTTTATGCGTATTTTGAAAGGTTCACTTTGTCACTTCCGGTTGCCTGATATTTATGTACGTAGCGTTCTATTGATAACAGTGGGTATCAGACTTGGACAAGTGGTCATACCAATGAATGTATTTAACCTACCCACATAGCGTTTTGTTGTGGTATCATCTTCCATTGTAAATTTACTACATAGCTTTTTGTTGTGTTTTATCTTCTTCCATGGTGAATTTACTACATAAATTGTTGTTGTTGTTGTTGTTGTTGTTGTTGTTGTTGTTACATCATCTTCTTTTGTAAATTTACTACATAGCTTTCTGTTGTGTGGATTCCTCTTCCATTGTCAATTTACTACATAGCTTTCTGTTGTGTGGATTCTTCTTCCATTGTCAATTTACTACATAGCTTTTTTGTTGTGTGGATTCCTCTTCCATTGTCAATTTACTACATAGCTTTCTGTTGTGTGGATTCCTCTTCCATTGTCAATTTACTACATAGCTTTCTGTTGTGTGGATTCTTCTTCCATTGTCAATTTACTACATAGCTTTTTTGTTGTGTGGATTCCTCTTCCATTGTCAATTTACTACATAGCTTTCTGTTGTGTGGATTCCTCTTCCATTGTCAATTTACTACATAGCTCTCTGTTGTGTGGATTCCTCTTCCATTGTCAATTTACTACATAGCTTTTTTGTTGTGGCATCTTCTTCCATGGTAAATCTACCTCATAGCTTTCCGTTGTAACATGGTAAACACTAACTCGAAACATTTTGTCGTGCTGCACGATGTCGATGTTATCAAGAATTTAAAAAATCTCTAATTCGTCGGAACGCTATCTCATGTACGCTAGGGAGGAAAGGCCGAGACTCTTAGGCTCTGTTGGTACGACTTGTTATTTAGTCAAAGCAATGTTCAATGGCTATCCTATTCCTTTTCATCATTGGCGACCGTATTGTTGATGTATATTCTAGTTGTGGTCTAACTAATACTTAAACAGTAGAATCAATGAAAGTGAAAGTTCTGAACATTAAACCAAGGTTTCTGTTAGCTTTGGTACTGCGATCGCAATTTTGATATGTTGGCAGCTATTACTCCAAGAAGAGCGCCCCTGATCATTCTTTTAACAATTTTGCTGACCATTGAGTAAGGTTTTTTGGACCTCGCTTTAATCATTGGATTTAAATACGCGTTTTTCCATTCACGGAGTTTTTAAATGTAAGGTTGCAAGTAGTCTAGCACGCCCTATTTGCGGGTCGTCTATACTTATTTTGTCGGTTGTAAAAACACATAGCCAAACTGGTTATTTATGGCATTGGCCGTTTCCTTGTCAGACTCGGTGTATCCTCCATTTGGAGTCCTGTAATATGAGAACGTGGTTTTATTTTGGAGTGTACGTACTGCGCTATAACATTAGGTCTTGCATGATATTTTCTTCAAGTTTTTTTTTCTAAAAAAGCAGGTTTGATCTCCTGATTGTTGATACTGTTGCATTCGTAGGCTCTGTATAGTTTTGGTGATTAACACGAATTTGAAAAATATGTCAAAAATCTAGACGCCTATTGTTTAAAGACCTTTTGATTCTAGAGTGTTCACCCAAATTATCCCTGTGTGGTCATTTTTAGATTTAGCAAGCTCATTTTTGCTGTACAACTTTGTAATGTTCAATATAATGAAAATGATATACATTGTATAACAATGTCGAAAATTATGCATTTGTGATATTTGTTTTACATTTTCGGTGTAACTTTAAGCATGAACCTCCCATTTTTATAGTTATTTTTGAAAGTTTAACTTGTTTTCTTTTAATATTCTAAATATTTTATAAAAGTTTAATAGAGAACGTTTTACATAAAGTGTTAAATCTGCAAAAACTTGATGAGCAATGAATATTTTCCCGTTAAAACTTAAAGTGAAGGGATAACTAAAATTGATATTCTGAGTTAACTGAACATGTTACAGAAAAACTTTAAAAAAAAAAAACAATCTAAAAGAAAATACTATTTTTGTTAGTTCTGGAAGTATCCATACTTATCTGATAATATATATGGAAGATATTGTTTGGATTTGTCCTGTTAAATGTAAAAACAGCAAAATTAACTTAAAACACATATCATGTCATATTTGGTATCTTTGACTGGTCATAGCACAAAAACGAGCACATAGACATATAATTCTTCTTGCGTTTTCTGCCATGTCTTTAACCCTTCTTTCCAGAAATGTATGTATGAGAAAAATTGTTTAATACAGGAAATGTTTTGACTTCTCAGAGGTGTACATCCTTAAGTTACTATTACCATGGTAGCGCCAGAGTTTGTTACATTCGTAGGAAATATTTCAGTTAGATGTTATTTTCCTCGGGAGTATCCTGTAAATACAGCCAAACAAAAGCGCATCCGTATCTTTAAGTATATTTTGCACACAACATTGTCTTCGTGCTCTGTTTTCCCGACAGTTAGACTAGACTTGTTATACATAGGTTAGGTAAATTCTAATTTGCTAAGGTGTGCCTTATTACCCGGGATTTTGTATGTATTTCGAATTGAGGGTTTATGGGAAAAATTTGTTTGGAGTATGAGGTCCGGATCTTAATACCAAAACGTTTTCCCATCTTTGTATTTGTGAGTGTCCACGTATATCGTTTTCATTTTATTTGTATTTACACATGTCTAACTGTTGTCCTTTGTAGGAGATATAGGTATTTGACTCCTATAGGATGTGTCTATGGAGGGCCATTAGTCTCTTACTGGCTCTTTGATGGTATCCTGACTGTAGATGATGGTGGTTTCCTGCCATCCAAGTATTTGGTTGAAATAGTGAGGAGTTGAGCGGAGTTTGGTCACGGTGCTATAGAGGGAGGCCGTGGTGTCTCAGAGTATCACATCATTGGACTCGGGCTTGTTGGCCACGGCCTAGCATTCGATCTTTTCCCTCTCCTTTCCTCTTGTTGTTGTTTGGAAATGAATGAATGGGACAATGTCTTAAAAGCTACAAAATCAGAAAACGTGTCACTTTTTCGATTCGCATGCCTCATGTATGTCAAAGATACATTCTGAAAGATTTGCACCATGCCATGTAACATGTGTCGACTGATTTGCTCGAACACTCGAATAACACTGATCGAAATATATGTTTGGGCTCTGATAACAATCCATACTTACGATAATTATACGAACAGACACTATTTTCGTTTCTGAAATATTAATTTAGCACTGTTATGTAACGTTTTGTAACACACTGCTTACATTTCCCCAATGGCAAATATTCTGACATAATGGGTACATTACAATATGCCTCATCACGATGTCAATGGTCTCCTCTCTTGAACGTAATGGATGGTAAAACAGATAGTCGTCATGTTAAAAACTTAGCGACACGATTTGAACATTATCTCAAGTTTCTATCTAACGTCTGATTGGCATTGTGAGTTTGTAAATGGACTGCGCATTTACTTTTAACAATGTCTCATTCCTGCTGTGAAGGAGTCCGTTTAACATTGAGAAGGCACATAATACGCCGTGCAACAACCTTTTTTTATTCCAGCATTTAGAAAATAAAAACCACGAGTGTGAAGGTAATTGTTTTTCTTTAGTAAGTTAGATCCTTATTTACAATCCATGAAACGTCTGTGTAACAGGAAACGGGCAATGTCAATTAACACCAGTACGTGACGTGTGAAAGTGATAGCGCGCGACGTGTTACTATATTTTGATAGCGCGCGACGCGTTACTATATTTTGATAGCGCGCGACGTGTTACTATATTTCTCAGCATATGATACCACAGCCTAAATAACATAGATGTATAACATTTTGGTGAGGTCGATACAAGAAACAGTTCCTCGGTTTATATTTTTTTTCTTTTGTTGATATATGTATCGACCGAAATAAAAAAAAAAAAAAAAAAACTATAATTGTTTTATCGTATATATATTTTCTTTAATTTTGTAGAAGATTGGGAAGGTGATGGAAGACACAATCTAAAAGTCAGCATTACCTTAACTCATTTGATACAGGATAACAATCTAAATTGCTGACTAAACGGATCCAATATGAATTAGATGATATTTAGTCTTTGATAACATTTCATTGTATTGCATAATACATACAATATGAACATTTGCCAAGTCTGTCTATCTACATTAACTTCCTGGATGATGTTTCATTGGCATCACATCTGCATGTATTCATATAACTGCAAAGACAATTGATATAATGAATCAATCAGTGTTGATTTATTTAGTGATGGTAATATAACTGATTTTTATATTGAAGAATGATTAAACATAGGTACTGGAGGCTGAAAGCTGTTAGTTAGAGATAATCAGACATCTTCAATGTGTGTCGGTAGGAATGTGACAGTTCTGATACTGTCGTCGACATGATCATAGTCATTTTGGAGATCTTCAATGAGATTCTCTGTTTGAGAATCAGAAAGTGGTTGAAATGAGCCCCAATATCTTGCAGTTCCTGATCTACTGTGGCTGGTATATTAGCCTTGGGAACAACGTATGAAGGGACAGGTTGTGTAACATTTAGGCACTTTCCCCTAATCTTATTACCAATTTTGCAGACATCAATCGCTTTATGTTTTCTTCAGGGTTTCCTGAATAATTTTTAATGTTGTTTCCGACTTATAGCTTGTTACAGTCATTTTGTATCTACATGGAATTCGTGCAGCATCCAAAACATTTAAAATTGTCGCTCTAACAGAGTGGTTTGTGTAGACAATTGGTCATCCTGGACGCTTTAGTATTTCTTTCATAAATGTCTCATGAGTGTTGTGACCAATGGCATTCCTGGTAAACTTAATGATGTCCTTGGAGAATACGGCTGGTTTCAGATTCTGAAATGACTTGGGTGATTCTGGATTCAGCATCCGGATATATTTAACAAAATACCTTACTGGATTCGTTGAACTCTCTGAAAGTGTAATAATATTTAAACAAAATTAATATTTTATTGGTAATAAAGGAAAACATTACATAGGTTAACAAATTATCGGTTGAGGTACGACCAATTGGTATTTATTTCACCGATAAAGAGACTTGATAAGTATAACTGCTTTAGCTATAACGAAATCCCTTCTGATACTATCTAAGGAGGAGCTCAAACATGGCAGGGTCATTTCAAAACAGATAAATCAATTGCATAATCAAAATTTGTCCGTATTTTCCATTATTTTCTCAGAATTCAAAAAAGCCCACACTTGATTTCATTCATTCGATCATCTCCAGACCTCTCCGAATCATTCTGATGTTTCTGGACTTTTTCATTAATGACTTCGTAAATGTACAAGTTTGACAGATTGTCTCTCCCACGACGCCCGAAATGAAGTATGATATAGATAAAAAAAAACCTACAACAATAAAATTAAATGTAACAAAACTACTCTTTCAAGACATTTTAAGACATGCTTTGGGTAAGGTTTTTTAAAGAAATTAAAACATATTCTTGTTATGGTGGCACCTGGTTGATATATATATATAATTATTTACAACCACAACTAAATATTTGTTTAGTATGCTAATATTGTACTCTAACAACTGTGTGTATTCGTAGTTGAGGGTGACATTTATTATGTATGTAGATCAACTCTAAATCATTTACCGTCTTAAGCAATAGCGATACCCCAAAAATGAATGAAGTTCTGCTTCAGTTTAGATGTTAATGGCGTCAAGAATAACAGGAAAAGTGACAACTAACAAAAACGACCGAAACTTGTATTGTTTTCTTTTTCTTTTGTAAGCTGATGTCAATTAGGGGACAACATCCATGTAGACAACCGCCGCGCCGCATTTTAGAACCCCTAAGATTATATCACACTAACAACAGGAATATATAAAGAAAAATATATCCTGTTTATATATAGTTTTGAACTAACTATCACATATTGTATAGACATGCATGAACTGTATAATCAGAATAACCATGAAATATTGTACTATACATATGCTCACTTTAAAAATTATCAAAATGAAATATATTTTCTTGTCAGATCATGCTGCAAGATTTCAACGCCAAAAACGCTCAGTTTCGTATTCTACCTCAGTACAAAGTCAAGTCGGAGGGCGAAGTGGTAAGTACTATTTATATAACACTACCCGGTTATATGTGATCTGTTTATATCACACCACCCGGTTATACAGTGGTCTGTTTATATAACACTACCCGGTTATACGTGGTCTGTTTATATAACACTACCCGGTTATATGTGATCTGTTTATATCACACCACCCGGTTATACGTGGTATGTTTATATAACACTACCCGGTTATACGTGGTATGTTTATATAACACTACCCGGTTATACGTGGTCTGTTTATTTAACACTACCCGGTTATATGTGGTCTGATTATATAACACTACCCGGTTATACGTGGTGTTTATATAACACTACCCGGTTATACGTGGTCTGTTTATATAACACTACCCGGTTATACGTGGTCTGTTTATATAACACTACCCGGTTATACGTGGTCTGTTTATATAACACTACCCGGTTATACGTGGTCTGTTTATATAACAGGCTCATTCCCCGAACACCAACTCTGGTAAAGACAAAGGAAAATGTTAATGTAGGAAGTTCTTTGAAGTTTAGTTATAGTCTGTTTCAATATGGAATACCAACTCAGGTAAAAAATAGGGTCAACTCAGGTACACGTATATGAATCAGATATACATGAAGTTTTCTAACTTCAAAGCACTATCATTTAGTTTTCTTTAGTAGTAATAATGAAATGACAATATCATATCAATAAATATATATATAAAATAAATAAAATATCTTATTTTCAAGGCAATATATCTAACTTTATATTTTACTATAAATAATGACAATATCAGATTAAGATAAAAAGTAAATAAAATTATATATTGTTTTCTAAATTCAAAGCACTGATTATAGATATTACTATTAATAATGACAATATCTGTTGCTGATGAACTTAACGTTGACATGTGCGTTCGTTAGATACAATGTACAATTTTATAAGAATATTACAATAGTTCTGCAGTAACGTATCTATATAGTGTTGTATAATAACAATTATACAAAAAAAATCCAATACAATATATGCATAGCTATTCTAAGTAAGATGAAATATAAACAAAAACTCTTACTACTAACTAAAACTGGAACAGATACAACTTTTGTTAATTAGTACAATACTACAATAATTGAATTATCTTTACAAATCTGAAAAATGTACACAGTTAATCAATATAAAAAATACAAAGTCTAATTAATATACAATTGATTTACAGTGAAAAAGTATGGATTTACGATTCCGTAATTATTCAAATTTAAATGTTGATTATCAGATATATATTTACACTATCAATGAAAAATGATACAAGGCTGAATTTCTTGAAATAATATAAAAGAATGTAAATTAAACAATCGTATTAAAGTATTTTTTTTAGATATATACACTACAAATTAAATCAATGACGCATCCTTTAATAAAAATTCGAAAGTATTCAACGATACAATTGTTTTACAATTCCAGCAAGTACATATAAATATAAATATCAGCAAAATAGGATGATTTTCCAAAGTGTTCTTCAGTTTTATACACTACTTCTGAAACAGTTTGGCAATCATTAACAGCTAATGATTTTCTGATCACCTAACAGGTGACCTGCTTTACCTGAGCTGATTTACCTGTGTTCTTACATTGATGATATTTCTGTAACAGACTATATCTCCCTATCAACACACTTTAAACCCTGTAGAACCCCCCCCCCCCCCCCCCCCCCCCCCCCCCCCCCCCCCCTAACCAGAGTTGGTGTTCGGGGAAGACCCCATATAACACTACCCGGTTATACGTGGTCTGTTTATATAACACTACCCGGTTATACGTGGTCTGTTTATATAACACTACCCGGTTATACGTGGTCTGTTTATATAACACTACCCGGTTATATGTGGTTTGTTTATATAACACTACCCGGTTATATGTGGTCTGTTTATATAACACTACCCGGTTATACGTGGTCTGTTTATATAACACTACCCGCTTATACGTGGTCTGTTTATCAAACACTACCCGGTTATACGTGGTTTGTTTATATAACACTACCCGGTTATAAGTGGTTTGTTTATATAACACTACCCGGTTATATGTGGTCTGTTTATATAACACTACCCGGTTATACGTGGTCTGTTTATATAACACTACCCGCTTATACGTGGTCTGTTTATCAAACACTACCCGGTTATACGTGGTTTGTTTATATAACACTACCCGAATATACGTGGTTTGTTTATATAACACTACCCGGTTATATGTGGTCTGTTTACATAACACTACCCGGTTATACGTGGTCTGTTTATATAACACTACCCGGTTATACGTGGTCTGTTTATATAACACTACCCGGTTATACGTGGTCTGTTTATATAACACTACCCGGTTATAAGTGGTTTGTTTATATAACACTACCCGGTTATACGTGGTCTGTTTATATAACACTACCCAGTTATACGTGGTCTGTTTATATAACACTACCCGGTTATATGTGGTCTGTTTATATAACACTACCCGGTTATACGTGGTCTGTTTATTTAACACTACCCGGTTATACGTGGTCTGTTTATATAACACTACCCGGTTATACGTGGTCTGTTTATATAACACTACCCGGTTATAAGTGGTTTGTTTATATAACACTACGCGGTTATATGTGGTCTGTTTATATAACACTACCCGGTTATATGTGGTCTGTTTATATAACACTACCCGGTTATACGTGGTCTGTTTATATAACACTACCCGGTTATAAGTGGTTTGTTTATATAACACTACCCGGTTATACGTGGTCTGTTTATATAACACTACCCGGTTATATGTTGTCTGTTTATATAACACTACCCGATTATACGTGGTCTGTTTATATAACACTACCCGGTAATACGTGGTCTGTTTATATAACACTACCCAGTTATACGTGGTCTGTTTATATAACACTACCCGGTTATACGTGGTATGTTTATATAACACTACCCGGTTATATGTGGTCTGTTTATATAACACTACCCGGTTATACGTGGTCTGTTTATATAACACTACCCGATTATACGTGGTCTGTTTATATAACACTACCCGGTTATACGTGGTCTGTTTATATAACACTACACGGTTATACGTGGTCTGTTTATATAACACTACCCGGTTATATGTGGTCTGTTTATATAACACTACCCGGTTATACATGGTCTGTTTATATAACACTACCCGGTTATACGTGGTCTGTTTATATAACGCTACCCGGTTAAACGTGGTCTGTTTATATAACACTACCCAGTTATACGTGGTCTGTTTATATAACGCTACCCGGTTATATGTGGTCTGATTATATAAAACTACCCGGTTATACGTGGTCTGTTTATATAACGCTCTCCGGTTATACGTGGTCTGTTTATATAACACTACCCGGTTACACGTGGTCTGTTTATATAACACTACCCGGTTATGCGTGGTCTGTCTATATAACACTACCCGGTTATATGTGGTCTGTTTATATAACACTACCCGTTTATATGTGGTCTGTTTATATAACACTACCCAGTTATACGTGGTCTGTTTATATAACGCTACTTGGTTATACGTGGTCTGTTTATATAACACTACCCGGTTATACGTGGTCTGTTTATATAACACTACCCGGTTATACGTGGTCCTTATGGTATAGATAAGGACATAATGCCTACACGCACAGGAATACTAATTGTATCTCAGTTTCATTCTTTCCTTTATTCCAGGTCCAAATTTATGACCAGATTGTGTTTGAGAGTATCAAGTCTCCAGGACATTTTTTCCATGCCAGTGCTGCCTATCAGATCGACCATTTCACGTTCGGGTACGTACATTCCACTAAACTTATATCGGCTAGTTGATCGACCATTTCACATACGAGTACCTACATTATTCCACTAAACTTGTATCGCCTTGCTAAAGTTATATCGCCTGGCTAAACTTATATCGCCTGGCCTGGCTAAACTTGTATCGCCTTGGTGATCGCCCATTTTACAGACGGGCACGTACATTCCACCATCCTTATACATTCTACAGGGCTAAAATCATCGAGTACTGCAGCCCTTTTACATACGAATACAATCTACCGGGCTTACATCGTCTTGTAGGACGATCCTTTGAAATATGATATTCACATGACAGCGTTGTAAATGATGTTATTGTGACTACAGGTCGGAGGTCAATCTTGGAGTGGAGCGGTCCGGGTTTACACTGGTTCGATTCCACAAAGGGATAGCAGAACATGACCCATATGTCAGGGTAGGCCATAAACTAACGTCAAACCTCACTTAGAAAACTTAATGTTTTATAAAAGATATTAACCCGCTTTCTTAGACAGAGTATAATTGTTGAAAAATAGGCTGAATGTGTGTACTGTTTGTGTTTCCAGGGCGGATCGGTGATCCGACTGTTCCACAAGGAGCTGGAGGCGTACCTCGTGGCGGAGGGGCTATTTGACGAAGAAGTCACGGAGGATGGTAAGTGGACACACATGTCAGGCATCAGGCAATGTTAGACAACCGTTTTTAGAATAATTTTAACATAAAGTCTGAACACACTGTTATCAAACCTGTCGGTGATTTATATTACATATACTGGCCAATCCAGTACCATGCTTACACTTATTGTGCTGAATGACTTCCTGTATTCAGTTCACTTCCGGATCCGGGTAATGGACCAGCACAAGCCTCGGACCCTATCACCGCCTACTTCTGGGAACACATTTTGGCAGATAGAAGCGGAAAGTGGCATCCTTAATGGTAGGTAAAAATCCACGAATGTATAACGGAGTACCGCCGATTTTATATCTATAATCAACCTGTGATTTGGCTTGATTCATGTCAATTATTGTATGTCGCTTAATCGCAATGCTATGTTCCCGTTTATGTCACTCATTTTCCCATTGTATATGAATTCTTGCAAAAGCCTCCAAATAGACAAGCCCTTTAATGACCGAGAATGTCATTTTGCGGCATACAAAATGTATGTGGTGCTTTTATAAATGTAATCTAAAAAATATATGCATACGCTGAATTGCAAATAAATAAATAAATAAATGAAAATAAATGTCGAGATTAGAGCGAGATTGGTGCAGAGTGCGGGGCTTACTCTAGAGTGTTGAATTTCCTTTAGTAAATCCCAAATAAGTAGATAATATATATAATCAGTGTGAACATACAACTTTCAAGGTCATAGTGGCGGCTCTGTTTTAGTGATCAAAGACGTTATATGGGAGATTAAGAACATTTTCAATAGGTTCGAGGGCCTTTAATAGATACATCCTCTTGTTTTGGTTTTAGGTATTGCATCCTGATATTGATCAGATACCATTGAACAGTTACTGACATCAAACGTACACGTTACGACCTTGACGTATCGTTTTGCTAACTTACTCTTTTGCGATGTTGAAGTCAGTTTGTATGAGACAAAGATAACATTGATAATGGAACTGATGAAGTTTGGATCTGCTCAGATTTTTTAAAATCCGAATGCTTCTAGTGAAACTGCTTTGTAAATTTATATAGTTAACTGTTCGTTCTTTAAGCAGTAAAAGAACGTATTGGACAGTTTATGTCCAAGGCTACTTTGTCTTACAGTGATAAACCTGGGCCTTCCAAGGTTCGAAGCCCCAGTTTGGTTCCGAGTTCCACGTTTCGTTTAAGTACCAGGAACTAGTTCCAAGTTCTGTTTAAGAAAAAAAGAAACTAGGTACCAGTTCGGAGACTTGGAACCAGTACCAAGTTCCGTTTAAGGAAAACGGAACTAGCATATACATGTATATAAAAAAACAACAACAACGAAGACTGCGTTGCAATCTGCTCTCTCGGAGGTTACAACACTAGGAAACCAGTCGCGTTGTCATCCTTTTCCCGAGAAGTTACGTTGAATGCAAGATTTCCTTAAACGAAACTGCCAATTAATTCTTAGTTGTTTTTTTATTCTTTTCTTAAAAGTAACTAGGAACTGGGACCAAGTCCCTTAAATTTCATATGTGACTGATAACTGCCTTTCCACCCATTTGAATATATTTTGGTCCCGTGTGTTGGAGCTGTGGTATATTTTGGTCCCGTTTGTTATGGTATATTTTGGTCCTGCGTGTTGGAGCTGTGGTATATTTTGGTCCCGTGTGTTGGAGCTGTGGTATATTTTGGTCCCGTGTGTTGGAGCTGTGGTATATTTTGGTCCGGTGTGTTGGAGCTGTGGTATATTTTGGTCCGGTGTGTTGGAGCTGTGGTATATTTTGGCCCCGTGTGTTGGAGCTGTGGTATATTTTGGTTTCGTGTGTTGGAGCTGTGGTATATTTTTGTCCGGTGTGTTGGAGCTGTGGTATATTTTGATCCGGTGTGTTGGAGCTGTGGTATATTTTGGTCCCGTGTGTTGGAGCTGTGGTATATTTTGGACCCGTGTGTTGGAGCTGTGGTATATTTTGGACCCGTGTGTTGGAGCTGTTGTATATTTTGGTCCCGTGTGTTGGAGCTGTGGTATATTTTGGTCCCGTTTGTTGAAGCTTTAGTATGTTATGGTCCCGTGTGTTGGAGCTGTGGTATATTTTGGTCCGGTGTTTTGGAGCTGTGGTATATTTTGGACCCGTGTGTTGGAGCTGTGGTATATTTTGGTCCCGCGTGTTGGAGCTGTGGTATATTTTGGTCCGGTGTGTTGGAGCTGTGGTATTTTTTGGTCCGGTGTGTTGGAGCTGTTGTATATTTTGGCCATGTGTGTTGGAGCTGTGGTATATTTTGGTCCCGTGTTTTGGAGCTGTGGTATATTTTGGTCCCGCGTGTTGGAGCTGTGGTATATTTTGGACCCGTGTGTTGGAGCTGTGGTATTTTTTGGTCCGGTGTGTTGGAGCTGTTGTATATTTTGGCCCCGTGTGTTTGAGCTGTGGTATATTTTGATACGGTGTGTTGGAGCTGTGGTATATTTTGGTTCCGTGTGTTGGGGCTGTGGTAAACACGTTTTTATATTTCACACTAGGCGACATCCTACGATGGGAACAACAGGTTCGTCTGCGTCACATGACCACCAGGAAGTACCTGTGTATTGACGCTACAAAGGAAATATCGTTGACAGACGAGAGCGAAGACCCGCGGACAGTTTTCCGTCTCTACTCCGTCATTAGTGTAAGTGGCCTGGTATCTATATCACGTGATTAGATCAGCGTTCAGATAGAATTGGTTCATCATTGGAAGTAATGTCTGATAGTAACATGTGTTTCCTCAAATATCCCTTTATTGTTTTACAGTATCCTATAGAGTTCACGCTCCCTTTGTTTTCAGGGGAATTTAATGGTGAAATAATCGATAGCATCTAACATATGTGTTTTTTTTATTAGTAATGGATGAAGGAAATTTTGTTTTGTCTTCTAATTTAAACCTCAACACTGAAATTGCTAGATTCCCACGTTCCATCTTTACCTTAAATATATTTGTTTCACATGACATAAAGGGTATGAGATAAACATCTTTTATTGGCAAAATAGGGGATCATTATCTACATTTACAGTATATCGGTCAGAATACTTTTATTATGCTAACAGTTCGCCTTATTTCACCCAATAAAACTGTAGTAATACATAATATAATTTGGTACGTCTGCGAGTAATGATAGGCTCATGCTGAACTTTATCTAAGACCCTGTCGGACTGATTGTCCAATAGTGAATGGTGTGTCGTGTATCAGTATTCTCTCTACTATACAGACGGATGTCAGATCAATAGAACGGAACTGTTTCGTGTACATCTGAATGATCGGCGATATTAATACTCCATCATAAACAGTCATCAATCTTTGATAATGTTCTGTTTATTTAATCAGAAATCATTATATCAAAATTTCCATAACTTCATTTCAATTTCTGAAAAAAGATTTACGAAAATCAGAACTAAATTTACGCCTCGGACGTACTTGAGAATCTAATATTGTTTCATAAATACAGCGTGCACGTCAGGACTGACATGGTTCGAGATATTACTATTGATATACGGGAAATGGCGAGAAGTCGCGAGATGACAACTCGTTCCGAACGCCATTAAACACACGGTTCAGGTGACCTTAGGGTTCCGATACGTCATAAATATTGTACAATGGACATTTAGAATATTGAAAAGAAGCCTTTGAGACAGAATAAAATTCAAATGTACGATCTATGTCCCAATATTCCTTGCTGTTATTACCGTTAATGAATTGGGTTATTTGTAATATCATGTAATATTTACTTTCCTATAGGAGAGAGATGAGATACGGTTCGAGAGTTATTGCCGCATTGAACATGTATTGACAGGATTTTGGCTCCATGCATTGAAAGGTAAATGGTTACCCTGTAATTTCCAACTAATATTCTTTTTAAGATCTACATAACCTATAACATGTAGATTGTTCATCAAAATATATTGCCGAAGGCATCATCTTTGTTTTGTTTTGTTTTGTTTTTCACAAAAAAAGGACATCTCATTTGCAAATTTTCGTCCTCTTGGCCATCTTTAGACACACACACAAACAAACACACACACAAACAAACACACACACAAAAACAGTCACAGCTATAAGTGATGTCCATCTTGATGTCTATGAAGATGAACATCACTTAGTTGTGACTGGTTTTTTTTTGGTTTTTTTTTTACAAATGAGATGTACTTTTTTGTGATAATTATGTAATGATGCCTCCCTTTGGAAGATATATTTTTTGGAATTTGGATTTTTCACATCACAATTAATGTCCCATTGTCATCAAATCTGAAGTTACGGTAGTGTCCCAGTTTTGGTTAACATGTTGCATGCCTCCTCTTTCTGCAAGAACCAATGGTACAGTACCAGTAAGTCAAAACATGAATTTCTTCCTGTGTAGGACCTTCTGGTGTGCCAAGCATGTGTTGTATACCATGATTTAATGAGTTTTTACGCTTTGTATTTATCAGACGAAGACTATATAAGGAAGAAGTTCCGTAATATGGACAGTAATGAGGACCAGAGTTTACGGGGGTTGAGGTGGGACTCCGCTCAGGTTAGACAGGTACGGGTATAGACAATCTGATATCCAAACGTGATTTTGTAAATATAACATTTTTGCTTTTCAAAATACATACAGATAAACTTCGAAATAAAATCCGAAACGGCACTAGTTACATGTACTAATCCGCCATTATTAATGTAACTTAGAAATGGCTTTGGAGATGTTTTATGTTGATGTTTAATGTTCAGTCGGCAGCATTGTTAAATAATTAACTAAAATCCATCACGTTATGTAAATGTAGCATATCTAGAGATTAGTTCCTACAGACTCTGGTCAAACAAAGTCCTTGATTTTTCTGTCGATATGTTTATTCACGAAGCTTGTCAGGTGCGACACAGAATGAGAGAAGGATGAACAGATGATTAATATTATGTGTAACAGCAAAGATTAATCATGATATTGACAAATTAATTATAAAGTATTGGCCATAAATCTGATATTTACGACAGCCTATCGCGGGGGAGTTACATCGCATAAATACGGCGATACGCAGCTGAGGGACCTAATAACTCAGTCGCTTAGTCAATCTGTACTTTGTCTGGACGCATGTCTGGACGCATAAATCACGGTAACCATGCTGCTATTGATTTTACTGTACATCAGATTTCGTTTTTAATGCCCATATTTAAAAGATAAAACTTATACGATCAGAACGTTAGTAGTTATTAAGATACATGTATTTGATTAGGATAGGCATCACCAGCCGAACTAGTATTAAAACCGCTATCAGTAGTCTGAAACATTTAATGCACACAAAAAATTCAAATATTTTAAATTCTAAACCAAATTATTGGTAAATAGAAGAACAATTGTCTGATGGTTCACTAACTAAAAGAGCCATGGCTAAAGGCACATATGACTCATTTATTGAAAACTGGTGTATTGTATCGCCATCCATTGTACATTTGTGCTGATATCATACATGAGCGCGTGTCCCGCTAGTCTGCAAACCACGTCGATGCTCGCAAATGACCAACGATTGCATTTTGGGGGTAATTCATCTGTCAAACAAGATAATTTGTTGAACTACATGTATAACCCCCACAATCTCAGATAAGCGTTACTTTTATACCCCCCGAAACGAAGTTAGGGTATACAGGAATCAGCTTGTCTGTCTATCCGGACAACTCCTTCTGAACTTGTGATCCGATTCCGGGGTGTATTATTCAGCCATCGGCTTAGCTCTAGTTCTAGTTGTCCTAACTATCACATAATGATTGATAACATTAAAATGCAAACATATTAAAAAGACAAAAACCAAATACAGAAAAGATAAAATTTTACAAACATGTCATATGATTCTGATATCAGGACTTTTAATGTTTGATGACACGCTAACAATGCTCGGGAACATTTTACCGAACACAACGAAGGTGACGACAACCAGTGGCTGGATTCCTGTGTATCCTACTAGAGTATAATATTATATATTTGTGACGTAATTTGTACAGGTGGCGGCGAGTGGAGAAAGTCAGTATGACGATGCCTTTACCATACAGTTTGTGGAACAGATCCACCAGGACGAATTTAACTATATTAGTGGAATGGTGCCATTTCTCCTCAACCTAATCAAAGACGTGAGTACGAGGCAGCGCAGATAGACGTACGGAAAACTACTAAAAACATTGTAAAATTATACCGCAGACAGAAAAAAAACTGTAACATTGTACTGATAACTACAGATAACTTGTAAATGTTAAGATCACTACAGATATCTTGTTACTTTGTTCAGATAACTACATATATCTAGTTACTTTGTACAGATAACGACAGATATCTTGTAACTTTTTTCAGATAACTACAGATATCTTGTAACTTTTTTCAGATAACTACAGATATCTTGTAAGATCGTAGAGATAATTACAGATATCTTGTAAGATCGTAGAGATAAATACAGATATCCCGTATCATTGTGTTCAGATATCTACAGATATCTTGTAAGATCGTAGAGATAACTACAGATATCCCGTATCATTGTGTTCAGATATCTACAGATATCTTGTAAGATCGTAGAGATAACTGCAGATATCTTGTTACTTTGTGTTCAGATAATTACAGATATCTTGTAACTTTGTGTTCAGATAGCTACAGATATCTTGTAACTGTGTTCAGATAACTACAGATATCTTGTAACATTGTGTTCAGATAATTACAGATATCTTGTAACTTTGTGTTCCGATCACTACAGATATTTTGTTACTTTGTTCAGATAACTACAGATATCTTGTAACTTTGTGTTCAGATAGCTACAGATATCTTGTAACATTGTGTTCAGATAGCTACAGATATCTTGTAACATTGTGTTCAGATATCTACAGATATCTTGTAACTGTGTTCAGATAACTACAGATATCTTGTAACATTGTGTTCAGATAATTACAGATATCTTGTAACTTTGTGTTCAGATAGCTACAGATATCTTGTAACATTGTGTTCAGATAGCTACAGATATCTTGTAACTGTGTTCAGATAACTACAGATATCTTGTAACATTGTGTTCAGATAATTACAGATATCTTGTAACTTTGTGTTCAGATCACTACAGATATTTTGTTACTTTGTTCAGATAACTACAGATATCTTGTAACTTTGTGTTCAGATAGCTACAGATATCTTGTAACATTGTGTTCAGATAACTACAGATATCTTGTAACATTGTGTTCAGATAATTACAGATATCTTGTAACTTTGTGTTCAGATCACTACAGATATTTTGTTACTTTGTTCAGATAACTACAGATATCTTGTAACTTTGTGTTCAGATAACTACAGATATCTTGTAACATTGTGTTCAGATAACTACAGATATCTTGTAACATTGTGTTCAGATAATTACAGATATCTTGTAACTTTGTGTTCAGATAGCTACAAATATCTTGTAACTTTGTGTTCAGATAGCTACAGATATCTTGTAACATTGTGTTCAGATAGCTACAGATATCTTGTAACTTTGTGTTTAGATATCTACAGATATCTTGTAACTTTGTGTTCAGATAACTACAGATATCTTGTAACATTGTGTTCAGATATCTACAGATATCTTGTAACTTTGTATTCAGATAACTATAGATATTTTGTTACTTTGTTCAGATAGCTACAGATATCTTCTAATATTGTTCAGATAAGTGTAGATAGATTGGTAGAATGGCAGAATGGTAATACATATAAAATCATAATTCGTGGGAAGTATTGAAATGGCACTGGTACCGCAAATATTTACAAATTAACATAAAATGAAAATAATGGAATGAAAAAGGAAATAAAATTAAATCACTTACTTTTTGTTTTAAACTACTCAGAGAGAAGAAAGACATTTCCTTAATGCCAAAAAGACACACGTCGTACTTACAGTAAGTATAAGCCATGTTTGCTTAGTTCATCCCCACCAGTATTGCAGACAGCGGTTAAACACACACTTTATGGTATTAACAATAGTTTGCATGCTCGCGCCGTAATAGTGACTGTTGTGTGGCGATATACTATGCAATGTATATCCTTTCTGAAACCTTTTTTATGACATAAGTACCCAGACAAATACCATTCATTCCTTTAAATTATCATTATATTGAGAACTGCAAATTAAGAATGGAAAAGGATGTTTAAGCTATATGTGTAAGATATTCATGCCGGATGTTGTTTGTTCACAGGCAATGGAGGGAATACGGAAATTCATGATTGTAAAAACTCTTCCCAGTAAAAACAGACAAAAGTTGATGAGGAATTTGCGTGTAAGTAGGAGGGAAAATCATTTAAAAGAAAGTAACCTGTTAAGTGTTGAATTTGCACAATCTTAAATGCTCAAATTATTAAATTTAATTAGTGGAGAAATGGAAATTATTCCACTGATATATTGTCAAGGTATTAATTTCAATAAAAAGTTCTATTCCTCGTTGGATTCCCTAATTGTTTAACAAGAATATAATTCGCTCAGAATTAAAACCGTTTCATTCGTTTAGCTGGCTGAAAATCGCCTAGTGTTAAATCTATTGTGGAAAGAAACTAAAAATTGAAACGGAAACAGAAACTACTGTAACATGTATTCAGTACAACAAGCTATAGTATATGTGTGTTTCTTTAAGATTTATGTTAGGTTTAATGTTTTTTGTGACGTCATTTACAGGTTATTGACCTGTTGGTTAAGATCCTAAAGTGTCCTCTGGACGGCACGGCTGATGAACAGAATATGGTCCAGGTGTTCAAGGAGGCTTACGAAATCCTATATACGTATATGATAGGCAAGAGCAGGAAAAACGCCCTCTACTTCGCCAAATATATCGAGTTCTTCCAGACACAGTTCACACAAAAGGTGAATACTCTATAAAACGAAAAACATATTTTTTGTGACAAAAGAGCACCGATAGTACTCCATTGATTACTATATACATTTTAGAATGTTTGGTTCCAGAAACAATTCTTATCTTTTATGACCAGTTGATATACCGTTGATGGTACCAACCGGTTATTTGTTGTTCTAAACTGCAATCCCACTCCTCTGAGTCCTTATGTCTTTGTTATTCGATGTTGAATGTGGCAGTATACGGTTGTTATGGGTTACTTTATAAATGTCCGTTGACCACCATTACAGGGCGGTATAGGACTGAACGTCGCCCAAATGATTGTAGAACTGATCCGCGACAAAAGGAAGATCGTGGACAGGATCACACACGAACAAATCAACGAATTTGTCGGCCTTTTACAGAAAACACAGGTATGACCTACTGATTCTATAAAAAAAAACACGTGTAAGCATTTCTTTAAAGAAACATTATATACAGATCAGGAATTCTACAAAAACATAGTTAATGTCTTATACACAGATGATAACCCTAAACACTAGATACTTCAGCCGAAAACACAGGTAATGTCTTCTACAGGTATCTGTTTTTACAGAAAGCACCGGCAAACAGTTCAGTTCCACAAATATAAAACACAAGTATGGTTTTCTACAGAAAACACGTGTGAGCAGAATAGATCAATCATACCGACATGAAAATGAACTTTGATTTGATTTTAGTTTTAGTTACCTCCCTCACCTAAGGCGTTGGCTGAAATGTATATGTTCGATTGCTATACTGAGCCGTGGAAATGATTCATCATGATATTTTAACCAATATTTTAACATATGTTTCCCATTCTGTAATGTGACTTAAATATGTCTTGTCATTTGCCACAGAATTACCGTTTTCTGGATCTGATGCATGTGTTGTGTGTCTGTGATGACGTAGCTATCCCAAACAACCAATCATACATCGTACAGCGCTGGATGCAGGAGGAACAGGTAGGTCATGTGACATTCGTCTCCCAAATAGATACAGGTAAAATGTTACTTAAGTGGAACTTTACACTCGGCGGATTTGAACCGCCTCAACTTCTGTAAAATTAAATTTATTAACACAAGTGTTGAAAAAGATATAAAAATCAGCTGTTCATCAAATTCAATGAACAAAAGTTTTTTTTCATAGAGTGCATTATTCCGTATGACACATAGACAATATCGGCATGGAAACAATTTCTGAAAAAAAAATTGAAAGTGAGCGCAAAATGTGAGTAAGATATAATTTATTTCAGACCCTCGATAAGTAATATGTCGTCAACAATTAGCCATAACCTTTTGAATATGTAGTATGATCTGATGGTAATAGTCATTTGTTAACAAATTGTTATTTAAGGGAAGAGGAATATATCTGACCGCCCGAGGACAAGACATCAACAGACAGCCAAACATCCTTTACATCACTACCAACGGTGGTAAAACATGGGACTCGCTCCACACGTTCGTCGACGTAAGTTATGTATTTACGATAAACATAGTGTTGTAACCGTTGTTTTTAAAACTGGATTCCGTTTGAACAGGCCAAACACTTAGTCAAATAATGGCAATGACATCAATGGCTTATTACAACTTGAACGCGTCTGTTGAGATGCTACATTATCTAAATGCACTTGTTATATATATGTACAATACTATATCCCTGCGTCATTTCACTGCAGCCAAAGGCGGAAGATTACGACAAAGACAAGCATGATTTCCTAATACACCAACTAGACTTGTACAAGGCCCTGTGCCACGTAAGTTGACTCTATCGTTAATGGCTTCTGTAGAAAATGGTTTGATGATATACAAGATTGCGGATTAGTATCATCTCAGTGCTATTTTTGCGCTTCCTGTGGTGGGAAGCTGCCGCGAATTTAGCTATACACATGCTTAAATTTACAGTCATGAACATTGTTGCAAAGAACTACTTACAGACAAATACAATACGTTTTCCGTTTTGAGACGTTCGCACTAGGTGTAAAATGGTTAAATATGACCTCATTGCGTAATGACGCGGAAGTATCACTTGTCAATTACGTCCTAAAAAGGAGGTCACTTGACGTATATACAAATAACTTCTCCGAACCGACCTATGGCATATGCTGCGCGAATTGAGTTCCTCAATGAACTCGAAAAATCATCTCCACGAATACTTAGCTGTATAGAGTACCTTCCCAACACAAATGATTTAAAACGTCAGACATCCAAAAAATCAGTTTTATTCGGATATGATAAATTGAATTGTTATGGGTCAGCAAAGAACAAGAACGACTATTTTACATTTAAATGATCTAAGTTGTCTATGATGTTACAGGGAGAAACAACTACTTCATATTTAAATGATGATCTAAATTGTCTATGATGATACAGGGTAGGAACGACTACTCCATCAACATGATCACCAAGGAGTTACGGTACCTAACATGGGAGGAGACATTCCTGTCGCTGAGATCTGACATTCTACCCGACGCCATCCGGGCAAAATACTGCGACCTCACCACAAGTATGACTCGTTTCCTTAAATAGTTATTAAATGTGTTTATAAACGATTCATCCACGGTGTGAAATTGTCACGATAGTTTTGGGATTATTAGCAATGGTTTATTATAATATCCAAAGTCCTAGCAGAAATGTTTTATGTTTTTTATAGGTTTATTTGTGGATGTGGGGAACAACTACTCCGTACTGGACCACCCAAATATCTGCTTCGTCTACGACTATGTCGGCTCCAAGGACGAGGAGAAAAGTCAGGGAGACTTCGTACGTTGTTGGAACATTATTATGTTATTTATAGGGCCACGATATCATACAAATGTTTTTAAAATATGCCATGTCAACTGTTTTCTTGAATGGTCATTTAGGTAGGGAAGATTGTTTTACTAAGTTCCGAAAATGACGTTTTGGTAAAAGAGATCGATCTTAAATCACGTCATTTTTTTCATAAAAAATGTCGCTTAACAATGATTTTTTGCGATTTTAAGTGTATAGCAAGGCAACACACAGATAAATAAGGAGCTGGGAGACCATTCATTGAAGGTTCCGGAAAAAATGATTTTTTTTTTTTTTTATAAAAATGATATATATATATACAACATACATTATATCGTACGCGTATTGTACGATGAAAAAGAAAGACTGGCTCTTGAAACAATTCTTTCCTATTTGAAAACGTACTCCATTAAACGATTGGAGTCAATCGTATTATGATATATTGAACAACGTTAAAGTTCAACACATGTCTATTTTAAGTAAAGATAGTGCAGATTTTTACACCTAAACTTTGAAGTGATATTCAGAAGATACAAACACGAATGAACACGTGGTATTGAATTCATGACGTAATTGATTAAATATAAAATTGATTAAATTTAAACTCGAAATTCGAAGGAAAAATGCCTACGAATGTCATTTCAATTCCTCGTCCGTATGACAACGATCATCGTGGTTTCCACCAAAAAAAACCATTTGCATGTGATTGTACGTGTGCCTATACAGTTTTCATTGAACGACAATATTGCAGAGTATGCATAATCGAAATTAATCATCTCAAAATTATTTTTCGAATATAATCAAACAGGTTGTCAAAGAATTGGTTGCCATTTTTCCTGTTCTGAGGGACTGGATTGCGGAATTCCTACAGGAAAATAAATGCATGTTTGCTGATGATATTGGACATAATATGCTGATTGAACAGGTTTGTATAGCGTAGTTTGGAATTCACATATATTTACTATAAAAGATCAATAAAATTTAAACGCAGCATCCAAATAGACTGGTATATAACAATCACGTAAGTATTTAGTGCGAGGTGTACATTTATGTGTGAAGGTCTTGCGGCTACTCTATCACCTGGTGAAGTTCGGGTATTACCTGGATGCGGAGGATGTGGAACAACTCCTACCTCCTATGTTGAACCTCCTCGACGGACGACATGACTTCCCATTCAAGAAAGACAGGGAAAAGGGTAAATATGGCTCATAAATAATCTCACATAATTTATGTCGACAAGTACAACATGCATGTAAGAAATATTAAAATAATGAAAATATATAACCATTCGCTGTGTGGCTATACTTTGTTTTATATTGATACAGAAGGATACCTTTCCGTAATAATTCTTTGTTCTCTAATATTGGATTTACCTAACGTTACAAAGCGCTTTATGTTGACTTGGTAAACCATTGCTCTCTTTGACATATGATATTGCAGGATTTTCTAAGGATGCCATGAAGCTAGTCCACCAGTTTCAAACGGTAGAGCGATTCTTACCAAATCCAGAAACAGAAGCCATCGTCAATGCGAAATTTCAGTAAGTGAATTAACTATTTTTAGATATTTTATAAGAGTGTTTAAATGTGAGGAAAGAAGTTGAATTTAAGTATTGTGAAGTATATTCTATTGAGTGCAACCTAAAACGAACCGGTAGCAGAAAGATTGGCTGACATCATGTACGGATAGAAAATTTGTGCATAGCACTGTATTGGCCATACATTTTTTTTCTGTTTATTGTTTCATGCATGCCATTTTATTTGAACAACAGGGATCCTGCTACTTCAGCTGTATTTATGTAATATTAACATTGTTCTAGGGTATTAGAAGTATTGGACCTCCTCCTTCTCTATCAGAGAAATTCAAGACTACAGGTATGCTGTCTTTATAATTTCAAGAAAACTGTATTTAAAAACTCGTGTAAATTAAAAATTACATTTTGTGGAAATCAATAATCTCTTAACTGTTTCTGAAGTGAAACGTAACAAGTCTGCATTGATAAAGCTGTGTAAGTTTTGAAAAGGTATCGACTACTAATTTGCCTTATACATCTGCCTGTGTCGATGGTGTAACATCCCAATAAAATATAATTACAAACACATAACTGTTAATACCATAAATCAAACACAAGTAGCCTTCATTGTTTCCGCTTATCTTTGTAAGGTCACATGTACATTTATTGCTAGTTATATTATCATATGGATTACCATGTTCATTCCTATTGTAGAGTTTTGTATCAAAATTCAAAGTAGCAGAGAAGTGCTGTGGGCAGAAGAAATCACAAAATGTGTTGGTTTCTATGTTGTTTGATGATTTTGATCCCCACGACCAGACCAAGTAAGTCATTACATCAGTCGGACTAAATTATACACAGAATTAAGAAATTTGGACCATGACACAAATTGGGACATATCCATGTGATTAAGTGAAATATTACAAGAGCAGTCTGTTGTCTACCCTTTGAATATTTGTGTTATATTGTCTTTTCAGCAGCACTATATGTCATTTGCCTCTAAAGCTCTGTCATTTATAACGACGATAAAACATTGAAGCATTTTGCTACGTTTGTGGACTTTCATTCTATCTAAGGTCAGGAGTTTATCTTATAGTGACAGTGTGATCAGTTAACCGCAACGAGGCTACAGTAAGACGTCATAACGGACTCACTTTAGATGTTGTTTACAACCCTCGAAATCACACTCTTTTTCAATTAGTTCCTGTTGCAGATTTCCATTGAAATGTAAATATTGTTAAGAGAAAGACAATGTATTTTACACAAACTAGCATTTTGTTGCATTTACTTTCATAGAAAAGCGTTGAAATCCCAGAAAAGGATTATAAAGGAACTGCGAGAAATGTTCAACAGAGCGGCTATATTTGATGTGGAAACGCTAACCCGAGTACTGACGGTAAGAGGACATGATCGCCGCCACATACATGTAACCCATTGTCTCTATAGTGACTATAAGTATTGGCGGAACTGCTTTTACCAAAGCTAATGGCGAATATTAATATAAAGACTATACCGATATGATTAGTGCAACACTCATTTGTCAGTCCTGTACAAGGAATTATGCTCTCTATTGCTATTTGCTAATGTGTTATGAAAATTCATCAAACATTCAGCAAATAGTTTTGGTTTCACCTCTTTTGCAAAGTACGTGTTTTTTTCTATATACTTTCAGGATTTATCAAAATACAAATACAACAAAATGATTACAAAGTCCCTTAGCATTCTCAACAAAGTGTACTCATCAAAAGATAACGTGTTTCGGCTGTCCAAGAAAGCGCAGGTACGTACAACGTCTAGAAGTGACAAACAATATGAAATAACTTGCCTTATTTGTGATTAATCTGTTACAAATAACACACTGTACAGAAAGAACCAATGTCATAAACATGAGTGATCTTTCCCTAGATCCTGTTGACTCAAGATTCGGCGAGAGTCCATCGGGAGGTGCTGAAGAGTATGCCGATCCTAAGGAGGCTGGCGAAGGCTAAGCTTGATGAACAGCAAAAGAAGCTGATGGAGACGATATTAGATGACCTTGGAGAGTAAGTTTTAAACAAGACGCAATAGAATGGTATACACGACCATATGCCAATGTTCTTGTTGTGTACACGTTATAAACACCTGAGATGTAGCGACATACACGATACGTATCCATATAATAAAGTCTTCATAACACATCAGTATGTACAGATCATGCTTATATTTCATACAAAGCTACGACATTTGATTTCCTCTTGGTTTCAGGTTCTGTCACCTTCCTATGACGCCAGACGAACCACACCCTATGAACCAAAACATCTTAATAAGTAACGGTAAGGTTATCATACTACCGTCGACAGTAGACCCCACGCGCTACCTTTGTGGAAGGAATTCAATACATTATTGTTTTCAATAATTCACTGTTAATTGAATAAGTATGAATTAAAAACCACACTGTTTTACATTATAATATGTGGGCTTTAGTTATCTAGTTACAAGTAAATGTTATCAGAGCATTTGTCGTGATTCAAAGAAATCGAACTCTTTCAACAAATTCTTCTTTTATAATTAATTTTACCAACTATATGTTTGCCTTGATGCTGAAATATAGTTTGAATATATGTTGTATATAAAGCAAGCTAAGTGTCACCTATGTATTGTCTGTTTGTAGGTATCCTGACCATACTCTTTGACCTCTTAACCCAGGATATTGACACGAAACTGATGGTAATTAAGTAATTTCTGTGTTCTTAAGTAATGGATATGGAGTAAGAGTCGTTCTATCCAAGCGTATAATTATTGTCAATACTGTATATGTAAAGTAACTATTTCTGAATTGGTATGTAAACGATTCTTAGGAATTATATCGAGGGATGAAAGACGTGTTCAAGAAAACGTTCCATCTGGTGAA
Organism: Pecten maximus; assembly: GCF_902652985.1. Lineage (NCBI taxonomy): Eukaryota > Metazoa > Mollusca > Bivalvia > Pectinida > Pectinidae > Pecten > Pecten maximus. Next base: position 22,660,362 of record NC_047025.1, on the reverse strand, counting down.
GCTTCTCGCGAGGGAAAATGACCGTGTGCAGTTCCACCTGTTTGACCGTTTGGACGTCCTATTGGATGTACGAGTGGTGGAGTCGGACCTCGCCATAAGTCTCAAAGAGGTATCGTTTAACTCTGAAAATGTATCTTTTCTCAGCAACACGGTAACGTAACTTATTCTCGGTGATCTTGTTTCTCGAATACATCATTTAATAACTTGAATGCGATCGATAAGACTTTTAACTTGTAAGTGGTGTTCTTGTAGATCTTACTTTGTTCATAGCTGGTTCCTGCTTTATCGATTTTAAGTTGGCGTCACGGTTTGGCTTCAATTGGTGGTTTTCTCTTTTGTCAACTATACGGTGCTGCATTGATCACATAATAAAACGACGTAATAGATAAAGATTATTTATTTACTACCTCACTGGACACATCAGGTTTCTGCGGTTAACAATATATATACATGTATGTTTTGTGTCAGGTATCTGCGGTTAACAAAACGTATCAGTGTTGCTGTTTAAGGTGTTTATGGGTAACCAGAATACATGTCTAAAGATCAGTCCCCGCCAAATCCAGAAGATAGTTTCACGTGCTGCGGAGCTACAGGAGCGCGCGCCGGAGTTCCTAGACCTTCTTGGGATGATAGTGAAAGTTGTAGGGACAGACCTGACACTCAAACGTAATCAGGCCTATGTCATGAAATATATAATGCAGAACTACAAAAAAGTCGCCTATGTCCTCGACTTCAGTAGGGAGGAGCGGTAAGTAAATTCTTCAGTGAGTTGTTTACTTCTTAACCTGAAGGTGACAATACGTGTATGAACTAAAATGAAAAGAAAAAGGAAATTCCATTTGACAAAGAAACTCGAGATCAAATATTAAAAATCATAGGCCCGAATTAACTTCCAAACAGAAGTCAGTAGATAGAATACTTTCAGTCTATTATGTATTATTTTGAGTGACCGACAGAAATATTTTATGCATTGTTATAAAACACATAGCGTTTAAGAACTAGAGCAAGTACGGAAATATTAGTGCATCATCATCTAAATAATATTAATAACATTACAGGGACATATTAAATCAAACTAAAATGGATTAGAGGAAATTAACAAGACAGCATCAAGCTGCTATCATCCATCTATATGTAGGCCGTAAAGCATACCGGAAGTATAAAGTGACAATGACACTAGTCTTAATTGGTCAGGGATGAACTTGAGTAGTATAAATCTCCATTTGATACGTGGTAGCTCTTTTACCATCCATCAAAGTGTTCGTATGTGGTGTTTTTAGACTGCTTATTGTTATATGTACCCGCGGGAACTGTAAACTATGGCTTGTATAACAATACATTAGCTAAGTTGATTGGGCCGATAATTATACGGTTGTCATTACTAACCAATGAAATAACAATTAGAGCGACATTATGCGTTACGGTTATGTATTGATTTTTGTGACAGAGAGAAGATTTTGACCACTCCCAACAGGATATGTACACTACGGTATTACCTCTGTCTCCTCGACCTGTTGGCTATCTGTGCTGAGGTAGGTCTGATTAGCAACGGGAATTTCCGTAAACTCTTCCCGACTTATTCTGTACCCAATAAATGCTATTGGCTGAGAACATTTTACTGCATTTGTTTCACATATATAAGTATATAAGTTCCGTTGTCACAATCCTAGTCTTTATTTTTATAATGCGACTTAACCCGGATCTGACGTAGATTTCTAGGCGAGTGTTTTCGATGAAGCAAAAGGCGCTTATCCTCCAGAACACTAAGTATATTTACAGAGACGTTTATCCTTCCGGAACATCTGGTATTATTCTCGTGCTTTTTCAACGGTCTATATCTTTATTTTATTATTTTTGATTTAGTTAGATAATTTTATATGGCAAGTTAAATCATTGGGCTTTTTTAATGAACTTCATATGACATAGCCATGTGCGATCCTCAATATCGAATATCGGTTTACAACCAACATTGATGTAGTAGTGTTTTGTTGAGACACACTGCCTCCGAAAATAAGAATAATCGAAGCATATTGAGATAAAAGTAACCGCATTATAAACATTTTTTTTATATTTCCTATTATTAATGTTCATTCAGTTATTGATTATTTGCTATGAAGTATGTTGTGGGATGATACTGTAGGGTGATACTGAAGGGTGATACTGTAGGGTGATACTGTAGGGTGATACTGTAAGGTGATATAGTAGTCGATGTCGTTGTCGTCCCTCTCCCTAAATAATAAGCGAGATTGTTTGTGTTAACTTAGAATGAAATAATGTTTATTAACCGTTGTGATACTGTAGATTAGTCTTCATTACATAACCGTGCTAATGACCACTTGAAGTTGTAGTTAACACATTGTAAATCAAGGCGATCTGTAGAGTGACCTTTCATGATCGAATGTCCACATAATAAAGTGAATCTGGGTATTTTTATCTCTTATACTTTTAAATATATAGCTAAAACGATTTAATTTAGAAATGCATCTTGTTTGATAAGATATATCAGCTTTTTGTTCTTGATTTAACTTAGAATAGCATGGCCCAAATATGGAATATCTGTCAACATCTGCTTTGATAAGAACCAAAACTATTGTTTTGCAGGGCGAGAACATGTTTATCGAATCCCTGTGCCAGACCATCCTGCCTATGGACGACCTTCTGTGGGTACTAAACAACCCAAAGGTGGACGGTACATGCAAGAAGCCCTTCATTCGCTGTCTGCACCACATCTATATGAAGAGCAACAACACAATGGTTGACACAGGCTCTGGCGAAATGTCTCACAACGAGTAAGTAGGCGTGGCACATATTGAAGTAACATCCTAGTTGATAACTGTATAACTTCCGATCTATTGTCCTCCTATATCATGCATTTGTATTCATCTCCTTGAACTCTACGACTTCAGGCGTAAATAACCTTGCTTTTCTATACACTATCTTATGTTATACCTAAATGGAATTTGAATACTTCAACTCTATTGTAATCAGTTTGACTCTTTGCTTTCTCAGTTGGTTACAGATGTCATTACATGACAGTCTACTATGTTGTGGATACCGAGTTGTACATAGTGTTGTTTAAACTGTTTGCAGCAATCAGCACGTTTGCTCGCTCCAAAAACAAAAGCAATATACCTATTAAGAATCGTATCGTGCAAGAGAATTAGTCGAGTTCAGATTATGAAATACTTCATATTCTGGTAAAATTCAACCCATTTATAGGTGTGATTTACCCATTAAGAGTAACATATTTGAACATACAATTGTAAATGTATGCAACATAAGAAAGTTCAAACCTCAACGCAATTTATACTTTAGGTGAAGGTTTGAAGTCATATGATTATTGTAAGGATACCAATACATTAGTTTTATGTCGATTATACCTCTGGAGCTGGGGAGCCAAGTTATACATTTGTGAAAATAAAGTAATTAAATGTGTTTATAGTAAAGAGCAAATGACAAACAATTTCATTGATCACCAGAGCGTCGGACGTCGGAACGTAAAATAACTAGTATATATGTATGTATACCCAAATATCTTAAATTGATCGGTATACAAAAACAATGGATGGATTCCATGGATTCCTTGCAGCGAAGTGTATCTTGAAAATAATACGGTATTGAAACCTAACGTTAGGATTTACTAAATCGTAGTCCTATGTTTGTACGGTACGGTATATTAAAATCATTTGATCAATCACATATAACGCAAGTCACAGTTACTTTTAGTTTTTCAATTTTTGTTAATTATTATTTTTTTAGGCTTTAAGATATTTCAGTACATTTACTGACACAGTGTAGTTTTCTCTATCCACATGTCTTTAGTGCTATCCTTTCCACGTTTTTCTCCTGTAAATGCTTTTTCTCGATACTTCATACCTATATTTCCTTGATACACTTTATCTCTAGTAACTTTATATACATTTTTCACTGTTTCCTAACCATTTCTGTTGCAGATTGTTTTTCAGAGAACGATGTAGTACCTTAATGTTTCAGCGGTAACGTTCGATCTGTTGTGTAGTCATTTCGTACAGTGACGTCATTAGTCAACCTTTTAACCTAAGTTACAAATGTTTTATAATGATTACCAAATATTGATATTGTTTTAAAATACCTGTTTTTAATTTAGAATCATATCAAGTTACATTATTTGTTTTTACATGAGTGGGTACAAGAAAATTTATATATACACAAACTTACTTAATTTGTCTTCATCCCAGAAGATATTGTTTTAATTGTTTAAATTTAGATCTAAAAAAAAGGATTTCTTATGTAAAAAGGGCATTTATATCAAAACATAATTCATCTGATTTTTTTATTAGAAGCCCCTGAATGAAGCATGTTTTATTGGTTCACATGTATCGGTGTCGTTAAGAAATTGTTTTCGCGCTAAAGTACCCTGCTGCATTTGTGTCTATGTGTCATTATTGCAGCATAGTTTGTAGATACGTGTTTTCTTGCCATTATTTCCAAGTTTAAATACAATGTATATCGTTTGTTATTGTTGAGATTGTATATAGACAAATGAAAAAAAGAAAAATTGTTCATCGAAATTAAAAAGAGGAATTATTAAAATTTGATATAAGATTATGCCAGAAAAAAACCAAGATGTGATATTTGTTAAAATATCTTATCTGTTATGTTGTATCATCTCGTTAGACAAAAAGTCATTTCAAAATTACACTATTTCAGCTCATACGTGTAAGTCAGTACTGTACACGAGTGATTGACTGTTAAACGAGCGCCTTATTGTGAGCTTATTGGATTTGTGATTTTACTAGAGTAATAATGGACGCATTATATTATCAATTCTATGACGATACAAATAGAATGTGATGATTATGCATGTCTTAATTTAAGATTAGATGATATTAAGCTAAAAGTTGCCTGATTATTACAGAGACCTTTGGGAGTATCTATCGAACCTGTCAATTGATATGAACCGACTAACTGACAGCATCAAAGAAGACCCAGACAAAATTGCTATCCATCTTAAAACAGCGCCCGAGAAAAGGTAAGTAAAACAGTGTTTTATTCGGTAAGAAATAGAATTATTTTTCTTTATGTAGTTAATATTGAGCAGGAACAGCATCTAACACTCAAACTCGTCATTTCTCTTACGATGTTTCCTATTCCTCGACTATCGTTACATTTCGTATATATCTTGAAATACCAGTTCGGTGATCATTTCCATCCGAGGTATAGCAGGTGTTCCGCGTATGACTAAATATACTGATACTTGCAGTAATAATAAAGTTTTTCATTACGTTGATAATTTCTGATATTTCGCTGATTGAATTGTAATAAAAAGTATTTCTTCAGTGATTTTATCTACAAGTAATCGCTTGTTAGATTATACTTATTGGCACACAGTACAAGACCTTGCCGTGACGAAAATCAAAGTAGCGTTTGATTCATTCGCATTGCAGTGCGACGTTGATGATGTCCATGACGTTTATCAAAATGTTGTAACAATCACGTCATGTGATCTAGACTGCGTCTATGCCATGATATATGCAGCCGATATTAACATTGAAATAATGCGAAGCTGCGTCGTAAAATATAAATACATATTTTATTTCAAGAAATACAATTCTCGTTATTCAGGAGGACAAAAGTCATTTACGTATATAATGTTTGTTTTCGGTTAATCTTTACAGTGGGCCGGCAAGTGTCACCGATTTCGAGTCCTCCGCATACGGGAGTGTCTTGTACTTTCTGGAGGCAGTACTTCCGTTCCTCGAGACGTTCTATCGAGATTTTTACTATCCAGACCAAACCACATTTGGAAACGAAGTTGATGAAACGGACCACATGGCAAAGGCCGTAGTGGTAAGTAAAATCATCACTAGTCAAGTTGGTCTTCTGCTCTATGAACAAAATTGATTTAAAGCTTACATTGTACTACCCTGTCGCATAATTTCGACGTTGGATTCAGAATGCGCGTACTTTTCATGATCACGAGATATAACTTCCCTTGAAGCTTGCTAAGTTTAACTGATTTTTTAGTTCAAATTAGTTTTTCTTTATGCTTTAGTACTCTTGAAGTGCTCTCCATTATTTTAATTGTGTTTTTCAATAGTTTATCATTTACGTCTATATCACAGTGTTACAATGATAAATCAAAATGTGTGATTTAACAGGTTCGGTTTGGTTTGGTTTGGTTTATTTTGTTTAACGTCCTATTAACAGCTAAGGTCATTTAAGGACGGCCTCCGGTGCGTGCGACATGCATGCGTGTGGTGAGTAAAATATTCAAACAGCTGTAAAAATATTGGTCTTTTTCAGATGTTCTGTGAGATGGTTGGCCCACTCCTCTACAAACCTACCCATATGAAGAACATGGTGAATTGTCTGACGGTCATTGTTCCCATCTCCAATATGCCAAACTCGGTAAGGATGATGCCAAGGGTAATACCAAATAAACAGTATGCAGTTGTTTTATTAGTGTAAATTATTTAAGTTTCTGTGACTTAATTCTTTTCTCTTAGAACATGAACCAGAACAACGCGATGTGCTGTTGACTGGCATTTCGACTGATCATCGCCATTCGTCAATCTGAAATTGTTATTATGATGCAGTTCAATATTTTCGAGGAGAGATTGGTCAACTTGGTGGTTAATAACTGAGCCATACAGCTCCAAGCAATTTGACATTTACATTTGTGTTCAGATTTCAATGACCATTTGATAGTTATGAGTCAAACCGACCATCGTTGGAGCGAGACAATATGTTTGATTAATGTTGAAAGTTTTAAAACTGGCGCAACAAATAATTGTCGAGTATGCCCTTCAGCTGGTGCTGGTATATACGGCTGGGCTTGTATTTGTTATACGGCTGGCATTTCTATAATAACTGACTTAAAAACACAACGGTCGATCTGGGTTATATATATATATATAATTTTCACTTCAATTGAAAATACAAGTGACTGCTTATCGATTCAACTGCAGGAAGTCGAAGGTCTAAGTTATACAATTTAAGTATTTACAGAGGAGGACACAGGTCTTTGATTAGAACTGCATGTTGTTGTTTTTAGAAATGTTTGATACGACAGAAACAGCTATTAACAAGGATTAATTACTGAAATATACCGTGTGCCATATTTGTTCAGGCAGTGTTGACCATTCTACATACAATTACGGTAATTTTTGTTTCCTCATTAGGTTAGACTTTGCTTCCCGCCCCGAGTTCCCACTACTTCACAGCTAGCTATAGAGGAGTTTAACCTTCTTCTTAACCTTTACCCAATTCGCTTAGCACTAACATAAAATGCACGTCTAGATGTGAGCTTTCTTTGTCAATTAATTTTTAAACTTATCAGTGTTGTTCAGGTTCAAATACTCCAAACCAGTGTTATTTAAATTGACTATTACATGATGATTGTAGATGTGTGTCATAACCTGAATATCATATTTCTTTCTTATCTTTTTATGTTTTTCCTGGTTATCTAATTCCGTCATTTAAGTCATTTTCATCTTGCTAACTTTAACCTGAATCCTGTCATACATGATCATATACTTGATTGTTCTTCGTGGCAAACTAATTATGCATTGGTAATTAATTGTTTCATCTTATTCACCAATAGCAAATTTAAAGCAATGTCTTTATATCAATAGTAATAAACCAACATATTCGAAACGGCCCTCACTCAACAGTATGAAGATAGAAGAATGGATATTACACCATCAACACAATAAAATCTGCAAAATTTGTTTAGATCTTTATCCATTTATTGGCAAATGGAGTCACGTGTACCTAAATATAATAGGATATAATTTGTTTACTTCAAACTTTGACACTTGGACAACTCATCAATGAAATCAAGATGCCATTTGAGATAAGAGGATTAATTCTTCTTTGGTTTTTCTGGGTTTTTTTATTGTGTTTACTTGTTTGTTGCCTAGAATATAGACCATGTACTGGACCGGTTCTCCTCAGGGATCACGGTAGAGGATACATCCAGTGCTGTTCGACGAGTAAGTACTCTTGCATTTATGTCCTCCAACACTCTGATAAATCGTGCTTTCAATTTATTTTAATGCATCAATTGTTTTTCTGATATGCCAATCCACTTTCAGGGAAATATAGAATATTATGCTGATGAAGTTGAAATCAACTGTAAATTCCGGACCTTTGCTAAAAACGTGTCCGTGGTTTTCTTTGGGCACAACAAAGTGCAGGCTCAACTGAAAGTCAAGTCTAACAGAGGTAAGGTCAAGTCTGTTTAAGGTAAGGTCAAGTCTGGGCAAGGTAAGTTCAAGTCTTAGCAAGGAAAGTTTAAGTCTGGCAAAGTTAAAGTTAAGTCTTATAAAGGCAAGGCTATGTCTGGGCAAGGTAAGGTCAATTTTTGGCAAGGTAAAGTCAAGTCTGGTCATATTAAGGTAAAGTCTGGGTAAGGTAGGGTCAAGTCTAGCAGAGGTAATGTCAAACCTAGGCAAGGTAAGTTAAAGTCTGGCAAAGTTAAAGTTAAGACTGATAAAGGTAAGGCTAAGTCTGACAAAGGTAAGATCAAGTCTGATAAAGACAAGTATTAGTCTGATAAATGTAAATTATATTTCAAGTTCAAAGTCGATTAAACGAGGACAAAACATTAACAAAAATATAGATATGCATGGAGACTCTTGAAAAGTACAAGGGCGTAAGGTTAAGTCTGAAAGAGGTAACCTAGGTAAGTTCAATTGTTGTATATTATTAGTTAAGCGCTCTAGACATTGTCTAACATCTCAATTGAAAATAAGCTACATAGAATACGGCACGTTTGTCACACTCATAGATAAAAAAAAGATACAAATATCGATTCTGTCTCCAGAGTACACAGAACTTGGTGGTAACGAAGAGATACCACTAGGAGAAGAGTTTCAGAGTCACGTCAAATGCTTCGTCAATGCAAGTGAGAAAAAAGTGGACAGAAAGTACGACCCGGCCGCCATTTTGATAGAACAACTTCAGTTAGTATTGGCCATATTACCCAGATTAATAAATAAATTTCTGCTAATTGCTGAACCTTCATTTTTAACTCATTAAGTAATTTACGGAAATCGATAAAAACTGAAAATTAATTACTGCTACTGTACATTCGATGGAAAACATCTGGATTATTTATGCTTGTGAGTGCCTAATGTTGCCGCATTTCATTTTCAATATTCAGAGACTAGCAATGTCTCAATTTCAAAGCTATTCGCGGGAAGGCCGATTACTCCATGTTGATATACTATGGATGTCTATGTAATCTATCAACTGTTCTATATTTATAACGATGAGTCTGTGAACTATTGAAGTGTTTGCAATTATATCGCTATGTTTAAACTATCGATACTTTTGTCTTGTTACTAGTATATCTATGGGCCACAAGCGTATGAGCGAAGCAGCAAGACAGGAAATGGACGATTTGAACATAAAATGTATCCAACTCCTCCGGGCCATTGTACACAACGAGGAACGCAAGATGCCAGAGGACTGGGAAACGAGGACTACAGAACCAAAAATAAAAAAGTTCGTATAATTTAGTTATTATATTTGCTTTGGATCAATGATAAACGGAAATGTATTTATTTTGCGTACTCAAATTTTAGCCCATAACAGATTGGCCAGATGATGATTTTGCGCACTAATAATAGTTGTCATAGAAAACAATAGAAACTTCAATAAGCGCAATCATCCTTAAGCGGAAGGCTTTCAACAAGAAAAGCGCTAAAATACCATTAATGATAAAATATATTACATTTATAGTAACTCAAAAGTATTGTTAATAATTGCCTATATAAACCACAATGGTTATATATTGCATTGTAGAACTCTGAAGCTGATTACCGGGATACAGAATCTGTACGACAAGAAGGGAGCTATGAACAAAGCCTTGCCCCATCTCTCTACACGTAATGAGGAACTGGCCAAGGAAGTACTGGGCTTCCTATGTATACTACTGTTCAACGCCAATACGTCTGTACAGGTACTGTGGTGATGGGTAGTACATACATATCGCACTATGTCGGAATGAAACTAGTGGGGGAAATAATGATATTGATAGAGGGTCATATAGCTAAACTAACACTGGCTGGAGAACCTCTTTATCTAACGGTAGCTAAGGTTATAATTCATTCTGTTACAGCAATCTATGCTGAACTATTTCCTGTCGACACGAGAGGAAGTATTCTTCATGGCTGTCCGGGACAGAATGGCGTTGTCCACCAACTCCATCAAGGAAAAGTAAGGTCAACGTAGGCAAATTTGGGTTCTGTCTAATATTGTGGCGTATAAAATTAAATGATTCTTAAATCATAAAAGATATTATGAAATTATGAAATGTTTAATAGAATTATAAAATGAAACTATCATTACATTTGACGTGTTGATGATGATGAACATTTGTCTGTAGACTTAGGTAGGATACAGATTGGTATAATGCCTACAATTTCTAAACGTATACACCAAGCATAATATGATTAAAGATAATGCGTACAGTCTCTGAACTTATATTCTTTTAAGCATTGATGTCATTTTTTTTAGTTTCATCGGGGTATGAAAAAAATTTTGTTTGTAAACTGTATGAATCCCCGATGAAACTAAAAAATAATTGACATCAACGCTTATAATTAATTTTTGAAAATTATTTTCTAATTTAAAACATGTTTTATGTACAATTTTACTGGTTTTAAATGGGATTCTTTTTCTCAAATGAATACGCAACGTCAATTGTCGTATTGTGACGTCACATTTTTCGCGCCATTCTCGGAATTTCTTTCATAGAAGAATGGAAAGAATTTTTCGACCAATCACATTTGAGTATTTACCATGAAAACAATGAAAAATTAATTATAACCTTATGTAATTAAAGACAATGCTTACAGCCTTTGAACTTATATACTAAGCCTTATATGACTATAGATAATGCGTACAACCTCTGAACTTATATACTAAGCCTTATATGATTATAGACAATGCTTACAGCCTTTGAACTTATATACTAAGCCTTATATGATAATAGACAATGCATGCTTACAGCCTATGAACTTATATACTAAGCCTTATATGATTAAAGTTAATGCGTACAACCTCTGAACTTATATACTAAGCCTTATATGATTATAGATAATGCTTACATCCTTTGAACTTATACACTAAGCCTTATATGATTATATATAATGCGTGGAGCCTCTGAACTTATATAATAAGCCTTATATGATTATAGATAATGCGTGGAGCCTCTGAACTTATATAATAAGCCTTATATGATTATAGATAATGCTTGCAGCCTCTGAACTTATATACCAGGTCTTATATGATTAGAGAGAATGCGTACAGCTTCCGAACTTACATATAAAACCTTAGATAATTACATAATACACACAGCTCCTGAACTTATATACCAAACCTTACATAATTTTATAGTACATACAGCTTTTGAACGCTTATACCAAATCTTATATAATTACAGACAACACATTGAACAATGCATACAACTTCAGAGCTTATATACCAATTCTGACATAATTATAGAAATGTAGAGGAACTAACGGTACTTTTAAATGTGGCGCAAGTCATTTAGGAGGTACTGAGTACTTACAAGAGTATTTGTGAACATATTTCTTTACGTGGGTATATAGCATTTTACCTCTTAGCCTTGAAATGAAATTACTATGAATTTCTTAAGATTCAATATACACATATTGGTGGTTTTATATACGAAGGCAATGGTATTATTTCTTAATGAACACGTCATGTATGAGACATTAAATAATAATCACATACAGTAAATATTATTTGTTCGATATAGGAAGTATATTCCGATTTTGACATGTTTTGCAGCAACCAATTACTCACTTCATCCCTCACGCCCATGTTTGTCCCATCTCCGTATGTTTTCACCTCCGCCATTCACTTTTAAATCCCGCTTGTATGTTAGCCTGGCCCATAGGTATGCCCAATTCCCTGTCTTTGCCCCAGTTCTCGCGTATGCCCCAACTCTGTATATTATCCCTTCCCCTCACGCCCTGGTTTGCCCCACCCCTTGTGTGTTTACTCTGCCCCTCACGCCCTGGTTTGCCCCACCCCTTGTGTGTTTACCCTGCCCCTCACGCCCTGGTTTGCCCCACCCCTTGTGTGTTTACCCTGCCCCTCACGCCCTGGTTTGCCCAACCCCTCTGTGTTTATCCAGCCCCTCACGTTTACCCCATTGTGTTGTATCTACTAACCCTATATATTACCTTTCACGGTTGTGTACACAGAACTCTGCTGAGTAGGTGCGTTTCTCACAGTCCATTTTTATATAGACTTTTGTTTACCTCTTTAGATCTGCTTATAGATGCGCATCGTGTCTGCCTTCTGATTGCGTCCCGTGTGTGTTCGTGTCATTGTTGACTCGCATGAATCTTGATATGATGTCAAGAACATTTGAATGCATTACATATAATTTTGACGATGACCTATAGTGTCTGTTAGTATTTCCTATGAAATTGAAAATCGATGAATATCGGAAAGATTCAAACCGTGCAGTCTGAAGTTTGAAGAAGACGATGTAAAAAAAAAATGATGATTGCGCAGTTATGTTACGTAAATGATTCAATCTGGCAGACATTTTATGCAAATTTATTTTTTATTTGAATTGATTTTATTTTGAAATACCATCAAGCCGGTAAGGATATCACCTATTTGACATGTACAGCTTGTTCAAGCTTTTTTGCAGTTTAAATGGATTTTATAATTATGATTTTTTTTTCATTTTCATTTTATATCTTACGAGATGCATTCTTATCTACTAAATTTGCACATATTTCGACACAGATATGGTAAGAATTGATATTGACACGCGAATTTCTAGACCAAAAAGACTACATTTCTTAATAAAGTTATAGCTTTTCCTTTTAGATATATAATGTTTGTGTACCTGCACTTTATGATGTAAAAGACATTTTTTGTATTTAGAAATAAAATCATGGGCATGTGTTTTCCAATGTGTATTAGGAAATTGAATAAAATGTCAATTTAGTTCTGATACAAGGAACGTTAATTATCAAAGGAAAGACATGTTTAGTTGGTACCAAAAATAATAGGACACCCAACAAAAGATATTAGAATTAGATGAGACAGACGAACTAGCCTTAATCTTCCGTTCTGCAACAGAGGCGGTAGTAGTAGTCCCTCACTTTCTGACAGACGAAGTAGTTCTCATCTTTGTACTGTGACAGACGCAGTATTTTCTTCTCGTTTTAAAGTGAAATTTCTCATTTTTTGTTAGATGGAGTAATGACCCCTTTGTAAATTGTCACACAATTTTCTCTCGTTCTTCCTTGTAACAGAGACAGTAATCATACTAAAATAGTCAAATATGCAGTTATCTCCCATTTCTGTATTAAACAGACGCAGTTATATTCCCTTTTCATTCTGTGATAGACGTACTAGTTTTCCGTCTTTGTTCTGTTTCAGACGAAGTAGTCTCCCCTTTCTGTTCTGTGACAACCCTGTCAGACGCAGTAGTCAAAGTAGTCTCCCTTCATGGCATGCAGATATCACTAGTTAAAGAAACATAGAAATGATGCCATTGTACCAGGAAATAGTTATTGATTTCATATCAAATATTTCTTATAGTGTGACGGCTAACCTTGATACCTTGTATAATATATACATATTACTTTATCTTAAACAGATGATATCAATGGGTGCTAACAGTTAATACTTAGTCAACTACTTCAGAATACACAAACTGTATTTGTCTCAATAGGTTTATTTATTTGTTGTACAATGAACATATCATCATATTAAGACTTATAAATCTGTTGATCAGAATTAGATGCATGTATGGATATGTCCTTACCAATGATTTTATCGAAATATATGTATCATTTTGTAAGGACAATTTATATATAAATAGCATTTTCTTGGATTTTTGGATTTTTTGTGATAGTATTTCTTCTACCGAATACCCGTCTTCTACACATTCTTTGAGGTCCTCATCGGATGCATGCCCAGTAGTAGTTTGTTGTTTAGCCTATTGTGATAACGTAATTGTTAGATATAACGGAATAATCATTTATCTGGTCAATGCGGTCAACCACAGGATAGTCCACAGCATTACTGATCATTGTGGTTTTGATGGAGAGAATGTTTTGATAATAAAACTAATTCTTTGATTGTACAAATGATTGCATGCGACACATTTACTTATATATTTTCTTCAATTTTACGAATGTTTCGTTTTTACAGCACAATCTTAAAATATAATTGTAGGTTTGTTATTCAAAGAAATATTGGTGAATACCAATAAATATTTTATTATATTTTGTATAAGTGACTGTAATCTTTACGTTACTATGTGACCAACAATGTGGTGATAATCAATGTTATTTTGTATTAAATATCATAAATAAACTATGACTTTATAAAATATACTTAACCCAAAGCAATGAATATTTATATATTTCTATTCGTTTTTACAGGCAGACACATGATCCAATGTTTACATTAAGTATCATATATTTTAATGTATATGTTTAATAGAATGTATGAAAATATAGTTTTCAAGTGAAATACAGCCATGAGAGTTTTCAATGGTCATCACTTTACAAAATACATATCTAGGCAAATGTGATATTTTTTCTAGACGTTCTCTCCAAGCTCAACAGGATGCTAAGAAGAAGGATGCTACTGACACGTTCGGTACTAAGCTACGGAAAGGATTTCCTGTCAGTATCATGGCCCTAAAGGTATATACATTTAAAAAGTATTGTGTATATGGCAGTAAAAACAAAGATATGATGTTTTGCGTCCTAAAGTCAGCGGGAAGTATACGCGAGTAAACTTCACATTGTACTACGTTCTGTGTGACCGACATGTCGTGAACATTTGCGTTTTCCTGAAATATATTTGGCTAGATTTATAATAAAGCAGACGTGATAGGATATAAAAACATTAACAGAATACAGAGGTGTAAACGAAGCAGATGTTAAAATATAGGGACAAATATGAAAAAAAAATTAACATTGAGAACCCTTATAAAATACAAAAAGACCAGGTATTCCGGAAAAGAAAACGTCTTCCACTTCATCGACGAAACCTACTATGTAGATTTAGATCAAACAGAATGGTCCTTTATGAAAATGTGTACCGGAGTGGCGACAACGTAACTATCGGTTTATCAAAAGTATTGCAAAGTTCATATTTTATTCACGTTTGATGAAGTTTTTTTTACAATCTGAATAAAATTATCTAATCAATTATTGTGGTAGTATTTCAGGTTCATTTTGAGTATGGATGCATTTATCGTACAATTATAAATCTGTCATTACAAAGAATTTAATACATTTGACTTTCAGCAAATACAGGCCTATGAGGATGCTCTACGACAGCAACGGCTATCGGGATGGGTGAGTTACATTTACGTCAGGGAAGTAGAAAACATCAGAATCTCGGCGACTATCGGAGTGGGTAAGGTACAGTTATGTCAAATAAATAGAAAATGTTATAATCTCAACGACTATCGGGATCGGCAAGTCATGGATACGTCAAGAAAATAGAAAATATGCTATTTCGACGACTATATGTATTGGAAAGTTAAAGTTACGTCCGGGAAATAAAAACTATCGCAATCTCAACGACTACGTTACAGTTACGTCAGGGCAGTAGAATTTATCGTAATCTTAACGATGATAAATATGGTGATAACACGTCCTAAACCAGATGGGACTGTAGTTTCAATCGGTTTATAACAATTGTTTGCGGAGTTTGCAATTTGTAAGGTTCCCGTCACATATTTCGGATAACCTTTATTAATCTTATTTTACAGACTAGGCGGCGGCCACCAAGCGTGAAATGTAAGAAGAAAAAGAAAAACAAGAAACCCAAAGCTCCAAAGGAGAGAAAGAAAAAACCGTCGAAGGTGAAGGATTCCTCATCTAACGGTCTGAAGAAAGAGGTTTCATTTGCGTCTCCATTGTCAAAAGAGGACCAGGCACTAATTGTCAACCAAGATATGGAGACTGAACTAGTCGCTATCAAGATAGAGGTATTTATAAACTTATTCGTAACAAAGCCAACTTGTGTATATTTTATAGGAAAGTTTTCGCATGTAATAGGTCGAGATATTGTTTCATTTTACTATCTGATTGCTGCATTCAGTTGAAATAAAACTTTGGTTATTGTCAACTAACATTAATGACTTGTGCTGGCTCAGAAGCGCGTGAGGTGTCTATTTGAGGAAACCGATCATCCAGCGAAAACCCACGTGGTTTGGCAGATGACCCTCATAAATTTCATATCCGTTTGGAGAACTTAACATTTGCCGAAATACCAGTTAAATTAATTTCCCCATATAATCGACAAAAGAAACACCACTCAAATGCTCCTTTTTATCATAATAGGATCCACCAGAGCCTGAACCACAAAGTTACGAGGATGACTCGCCATTGGAGTACCGGAACGATGGATATATTGAACTTGTACTGAAAGTCATGGCACGCATGTGTGACGGTCAGAACCAGCATTTACAGGTATCTCTTTACGTCATATCCGGTCTTTTGTATACTGTTATTTTCAGCATCTACAATGTATATTACACCATATCCTGTCTCCTGTATACTATACTGATATCAAAAACAAGTCTTCTGAATCGACTTGTGAGAGAAGACTTACCTCTGCTGTGAGTGAGATCGAATGCTGTCTCTAGCGACGGGCAAAGATGATATGTCTTACCCTGAATGGCTCCCATAAGAATATCAATATCGATTAAATAATGTGAAATAAATAGCAGTTAAGATACCTTAATATACCTTTAATATATTGCCGCTTACATATATTCGTCTGTATCAATACAAGATAATACAGATGCAAATAATATTGATATCGATGATGTGTTTATACCAAACCACATTTACCGGTCTGTATGGTAGTGATAGTTGGTCTGTATGGTAGTGATAGCTGGTCTGTATGATAGTGATAGCTGGTCTGTATGGTAGTGAAAGTTAGTCTGTTTGGTAGTGATAGTTGGTCTGTATGGTAGTGATAGCTGGTCTGTATGGTAGTGATAGCCGGTCTGTATGGTAGTGATAGCCGGTCTGTTTGGTAGTGATAGCTTGTCTGTATGGTAGTGATAGCTGGTCTGCATGGTAGTGATAGTTGGTCTGCATGGTAGTGATAGCTGGTCTGTATGGCAGTGATAGTTTGTCTAATACGTCTTGAATATAATTTACATTCTGTGTACTTACTCCATATTTTCGTTGGTTCATTCTTTATACATGTATTGTTTGATGCTTTGTTAAAAGGATTACTTACGAGAACAGCCAGACAATGTCAAGTCTTTTAACATTATCGCCGAAGTGACGAGGTTTCTGAATGTAGTTTATTCCAACATTACTGGTAAAAACATCGACCTGGTTATCCAACTTTTCGACACTATGAACGAGTTCACGGCAGTAAGTATAATCTACTTATTTTATACTAATTGATATAATATGTAATACTATGCTATGTTTTCGTTATATCATCAGAGAAAGGATAACAGACAATATGTCTTGGGTACTTGTATATTTATCTTCGTTATAGCAGTACATTGCATTAGCATATATAGATAATTCGTTGTAAAATAAGATTAATTATATATTTTGCACTTCGGCAAACTTATACTTTATGAGTGAGTATTGAGTCAGAGAAGACACTTTAAGGTGAAAGGGAGGAAACTCCGTTTAGAAGATAATGGATTGCTTTGCAAGGTACGTGAGCAATATAAGATGTTTCATGTTTATAGGGGAATCAAGAAAACAGGATTGTCATTTATGACAACAAAATCATCGACTACATTAATTTCATTCTGAGAGCTGGTGACATCGAGTATTGCTCGACAGAAAAGGTAAATAAAGCACAGTAGATGTACATTTATCTGCGGGGACTTGTTCTCTTCATACAGTTAAGACATTAATTTTCATCATGGAATATCGGGCGTTTCCTTATAAAAGTAGAAACCGTTAGTCCTACTGAAGGTAGGAGCCGTATGTCTCCTGCTGAAGGTAGGAGCCGTATGTCTCCTGCTGAAGGAAGGAGCCTTACTTCAACGTAATTAACGTCTATAATCTGGCGTCGACTATAGTCAATAAATATAAACTTGTGTCGACGAAATCATTTATATTCTTGTGTCGACGTCATTGATGAACATATACTAGTGTTACGTAGTTAACGTACATGTATTTATTCTTGCATAAACGAAATTAATGCATGTATTCTTTCGTCGACGCAATTAAAAGATAGATATCCTTGCGTCGACAAAATTAATGTATATAATCTTGTGTCGACGTAATTGATGGATATGTTATTGTGTCGGTGTAATTAATGTATATATTCTTCTGTCGGCGTAATCAATATATTTATGTTTGTGTCGACGTAATTAATGTATCGTCTTGTTTATGTAGTAATTATGCGTGTCCTTATGATGATATAGTTACGAAGAAAACCAATGAATACCACTAAATGGTGATTGTTTGAATTAAAATGGATCTCTGTGATCCTTGTAATTTTCATACAACATGTAAACCGTAGTCATCATCATATAAAAACTAGTATTTGCATTACTTTGTAGATTCTTGGTCTACGAGAGAGTATAGCCAATTTGATTCTGTCACTTATAGAAGAGAATGGACACGGCGCATCAGAACTTACAGTGGTCAGTAAATTGGTATTGATAAATGCAGTTGTTCTATGTCAAATATAATTTGTGAGATCAACGTATTTCGAGTTTCTTGATAACCATGTACCAGTGTAGTTGCACATAGTGACTTATTGTTGCTACACTGTACTGTTACAGGAAGTGAAAGACACATTGGACAAGAAATCTGTGCTCCAGCTTCTCACTGAATGCTACGAGATGCATCAACCGGACAAGAAGAAGTTGGAAGAGCTGAAGAATATTACATCAGGCGACGTGGTTGTACCACAGTCTAAGATTAAGTCGTTCGCCTTCGCCGGAGGCAGCTTTCTACAGGGCGTAATGGTATTGTATAGGTGTTGTTACATATATAAATATTCTGGCACAGATATGATTGCAAAGAATCACGAGGCAGTTAAAACTATAACAAAACTGAAAAATTTGTTAAATCTATGATGCACGTGTTATATATGTAAATTTATTAACTCTTTACTGTAATGTATGCAAATAAAGAAGTTATAACTAGACATGGGCGCAGTTAAATGCAATTTTACTGTATCACAACAGGGTAACCAGAAAGATGAGATGGCCGATACGTACATGGATGTCGGCTTCCGACTGTATCTTATACTTGCCCGAATGGTGGACGTCGACCCCAAACTTATCGACCACTGTAAGCATATAATTATGATATGTTTGTCAATTAAATAATCTTATGTCCATTGCAAAAACGAATTGTATTAGTAGAAGGGCTTCAATCGTGTTCCGGCGTCACCAATTGGAGTTAATTATCCAACATACAACAAATTGTTATTTTTACCAATTAATTGCAAACATACTCAAGTTTTACATTTCAGGATTGAAACTTGCTTTTATTGTAGGCATTTCGTGTTTAGGTTTCAAGACAAACTCGAATCATCTTCTCGTGAGATCGACAAAGCAAGATTCAATATTTATATTTCAATTCTACACTCCTTGTAGTTCATCATGAATGGTCATCTTCATAGTTCTCGATGCAAACAAATATGTTTTACATCAATTTGGCAAACCCTTTCACCTGATGTACAATGTAGGAGACTGATTATGACTAGATGGTATGGAATTTGGCACGTATTCATACACACAGCTAATGCTAATCTAGTTAGGTTCGTTGGGAAATGATACACGCAAAGCTTAATAGTTGCAACTTGAGTTGAAATTGAAATATTAAGATATCAAAAAGCATTAAAGCAACAATTTTATTAATGACAAACGAATCATATAAACAACACCATTATTTACTGCGACCAACGAAAAACGTACGACATAAATAGTTGACTGTGAAACGCTTTTTGAATGGTAAATCACTTGCTTTTTCTTTTTTGTTCGTGAATGTTGTATTCATGTTGGTTTCTTTTCATGTTCCTTAACAGTAATTCCGAAAAATATTTTTGAGTTCAAAAAACCTTATTGGTTCAAATTATTTGCATTATTTGTGAAATATTCCTTGATTTTGTTTTTTCCACAACAGTTATATATTTGGTCTGAATAATACATTTATGTTGTTGTTGGTTCATCAGAAATAAATCTATCAATAAGATACCCTCGAATGATATTGCTCTTGCCAAAATATTAAATTAATACGTCACTCTCAATAATCTACAGTGAGGATGCAACCCTTACAGACAAAGGCATTCAATTTCTACAAGAAGAACTGTATGTCAATAGAACTGGTAAAGGATGACGAACTCCAGAAGGTTAACTTCCGGGTCAAAAACAAGGTAACACACTCTCACAGATGTTTAAATGTAATTTATTGTTATTGGATGTCGTGAATGTATCTAGATCGCTAAAACGCCTTAGGAGCAAAATGTATTTGGGTATATTCAGTCAATCCTGTAACAGGATTGCAAGTCATCTTTGTCATAAATCCTTCCCTGCGTACCTGGATGGTAGGGATAAAATCGAAAAAATATAAGAGTATATGATACTACTATTAGTTCCAAAGCTTACGTGTGTATGAAGCTTGATAAAGGTGATTGAAGTATTGGAAAGATGTTTTATGATAAGTTTAATGACACGGTCTTTGAATGCTAGCAGCGGAGTAGATACATATATTACATGTTCAGAAGTAGACAAAGATATTCAGTATTCTAAAATGCTTATGTTCTAGCGAGTGTTGCGAGAGGAAGTAAAAGAAAGTCTTAAATGGAATGTCGATCGTTCTTCTCCAAGCAATAAAATCCGTGATGTCATGGAATGGACCAAGGATATTATGAAAGACATAGCTTACCAGAGGAAAATTCTTAGTAACCCCATAGCTATAGGCCTAACAAAAGGATGGTACGTACACTTTACTCAGGTCAGTTATATCTACATAGAAAAGTGACGAATACAGGTCCATTGGACCTCTTGTTTTATTGGAGTGAAATATCGCGCTTATTTGTTTATTTCGCTGCGGAAAACTTATTGGATTTATGTTACAGGCTTATCTGGAATCACATGGTGACCATCCTTAGTTTCGCCATCAACATTTTGATGCTGGTCACGTGGCAGGCAAAAGCGTCACTAGCAACCCCAGGTTTGATGGACAATGCAACCGTTATCCCTGAGAGCTTGATCGAGTAAGTCACAGTGAACATAGTTATATATATTATAATTATATACAGAATATTTTAGCGGTAATCTTATTTTAACACTTTTAGTGCTGACAGCTTTCTGCTAAATTATGACTGTTTCCATATACTCTTTTCTATGGCAAGTATTAATGGTGCTCCTATTCAGCATTGTGCTAATCTGTTTAAATTGGGTCATATGCTTAAATTTGAGAACGCCAAAATACATACACTTACAGTACCGACCATCGCCTGTTGAAGCAGCTAAATTGCCATTTCTTTATACTAATTGACTGGGTTATATAACTTTAATAAGTGCCTGTCGTGTTAAACAACAACTGCATGGCAACACTATCGAGAGTTTGATTCGACAATGTATGACTACCTGAGGTTGCTACCGCGTTAGAATAAATGTCATTTCAACAATTATTACAATTATTCACGAACCTTTATCTGAACCATTGATAGCTTAACTTAATAAATGAACGACAATGTTTTCCAATATCATTCCGCATCGTTCTTCCAGCCCTATCCCTGTTATAAAGACCTTGAAGGTGAGCGAGTACGAGATGGCTATCTACACCCTGGGAGGACTACATAACTTCTTTACCCTGCTCGTATTCATCAGTTACTTTGTCGGCAATCATCCCAGGATGCCTCACTTCCGTGCTATATTCACCTCCTTACGGTAAAACATGTTAATTCACTGTCAGACTTAAATTTTGATCGTTAAAATTGTTGGTAAGCTTTTTCGTCCATCTGTCTGTCTGTATATATCTGAGAATGTCATGAGTAACACCTCTTACTCTTTCTAAAATTTCTTAAGATACTTCATACGCATAATGAGATCCTAAGGTAGTTGTGTACTTGGCTTTTTTGCAGAAAAACGTGTTCACGAAAGAAGAAGGACGATGAGTTAGAGGAGGACAAGAAGAAGAAACATCAGTCTAAGCTTGACGCCAAACTATTCAGTTTCACCACATTTTACTACATGGTAAGATTCCGATCCATGTAGATGTACATATTTATCCCTGTAAACTGCTAAACATACCGCAAACTTACTGGACTGTGCGTAAAAATCTTCTTTGCGGTACATTGTCAGTACGCCAATCAGTAACTGGCCGTGTTTACGTATTTTATATGAGTTACCATCCAGTCATAACACATTCATGCTAATGGAGGCAATATATTGCTATGATGTATATTGTTCATGTGTTGCTAGTTCTAGCGAATTCAAAAACTGATTTTAATTCGCGTTTCGACATATATATGCCTACAGTAGATTGTGATTATTTACAGGCCTTTCTGGGCCTCTCGGTGGGTGGGACCGTTTACCATGGTTACTTCTTTGCCTTCCACCTTCTGAACATTGTCAACAACAACCAACTGCTTGGAGGTGTCATCAAGGCCGTCACACAAAACGGTAGGGATTGTTCGCATGACAAACCTACCTAACCAATGTAAATGGCATTTAGTAATGAATACACGGTATATATGAAAGAGTGATCAGAAATTAAAAAAAAATAATACAATAAGATCATAGACATTAGAATTAAGCTTTACCGTGCATTTGTGTATATATCTTCTGATATTATCTTCAATGTACTTTCATCTTTCTCATTCTTCAACGAGAAAAAATTGCTGATATTTTGGTATTTTGTTCCTAGGAAAATCGTTACTATGGGTAGCGGTCCTTGGTCTGTGTGTGTTTTACCTGTACGGTATAGTGGGGTTCGCTATGATGCGGAGTATGTTCCAACCTAGCGACTATCTGTACTGCGACACATTATGGCAGTGTACCATCACTATCGTTCGGTACGGACTCATTGGAGACTTGTTCGAGGTAAGTGCCTACAGAGGGGTTAGATACGGACTAATTGGAGACTTGTTCGAGGTAAGTGCCTACCGTGTGGTTATATGCGGACTCATTTGAGACGTGTTTGAGGTAACTACCTACAGTGTGGTTAGGTACGGATTCATTAGATAGGTGTTTGAGGTAAGTGCCTACAGTGGGGTTATATGGGAACTCATAGAAGACTTGTTAGAGGTACGAGGGCTGATGATAAGTTGTGAGCCTTGTATGGAAGGAGGAAATCAAGGATGTTCTTTTTAAGTCCTGCTATTCTCCTACTATATAGGGCCGTGAACCCTGGGACTATCATTTGGTCAGTTTATATCGACAAGGTAGCACTCTAAGGTAAACAAGACAAGCGGCTTTTGAAAAATGGACAAAATCGGTTAGGGTTAGGGTTAGGGTGAAAGAGTCATAGCTGCCATTCACGATTATGGCTTTAAATTGATTGAGCATCCGTCTTATTCACCTGATCTCGTTCAATCAGACTTTCATCTATTTCCAAAACTGAAAACAGTCATTTCAGGCACCCTAACCCTAACATGCACTGGATGACTTTCTCAACGGCCAAGAAAAAGAGTTCCAGAAATGTGACATTGAGGCCCTTAAACACCGCTGGCAAAAGTGCATATATACTGAAGGAGATTATGTTAAAAAGTAATACAATATGTCCGGCAAAATTCAAATCCTTCAATACGAGGCTCACAACTCAGCCCTCGTAAGTGCCTATTAGGTATGGACGCATAGGAGACGTGTTGGAGGTAAGTACCTACATCGTGGTCCCTTATTGACTCATAGGAGACGTGTTGGAGGTAAGTACCTACATCGTGGTTCGTTATTGACTCATAGCAGACTTGTTCGACGTAGTTGTTTTCGTTAAGAACCGTCGTGAAGAGACCTGTGAGTTGAAATAAACATGTTTATATAGTAACAGTACAGACTCGGATCGGACTTTGGGGTTATCGTCATTACGCTCAATGAAGACATGTTATGGCTACCAACCATTGCCATAGGCTTATACGGACTCACAATGACCTAGTTGATGTCTTTATATAATGCATTACAACAGCATGCCATGAACTGACTATGTATGCATGAAATCGTCGTAATTACTATCATTAGTATGGCATTTATTCTTACACAGGTAATGAAAGCACACAGGCTAGAGGCCACCTTCCAAAAGTTTGGCTTTGTCGTCTTGTATCATGTCTCCTTCTTCATCTTTATCACAACCATTGGGCTTAACATCATCTTCGGTATCATCGTCGACACCTTCTCTGAGCTCAGGGACCTCAAGGTCAGAATTCAAATAAACTTGATTACTATTTACTTTGAACACATTTTTCATTAAATACGAGATCTAGTGATTATTGTTACAGATTTTAGAAGATCTTTGTAAGATAAAAAAAAAATGATGATTTGTAAAATTTGAAATGAATCTTGCACAATTACTTGTGACTTAATCTTTAATTAAACACAAATCGTATAACAACCGCAAGTGTGTAGTTAGGTTTATAATGAGGTGCGATTTTACTTGTAGTGGACAGCGGAGGCTGATATGAGAGACACTTGCTTTATATGCAGCAGGAACAGTTATGATTTTGAACACCATGGAAAGGTAATGATACAAGAACTCACTATGTGGTGGCGATCGCATTAGTTATAGAGGCACTGTGGTCCAGTGATAGGACGCTGGGCTGATGATCGAAGGGTCGCTAGTTCGAGTCCCGACATATTTCAAACTTATAGTTACATATATATCTGTGTGCAAATGCACTGCATTTATATGACAAATTTGTACATATGCGTACGTGTGTGAATGTTAAACTAAATGTATTCTTTGTAATACCTGGTACATTGTATGTCACAAAATCGAGGAAAAAATGAAAACTAGTTATAATAGAATTTACAATTATAACACTAATGATACACGTGCTTTACACAGGGGTTCGACCACCACGTGAGACACGAGCACAACATGTGGGCGTACATCTTCTTCTTCATACATCTCAACGGCACCAAGATCAACGACTTCACAGCCTTAGAGCTCTACGTCCACAAACTGGTAAATGTTAACAAAAACTGTTTTCATGTATTATTGATCAAACTTACATATAATTACATCTTTATTAAACTAAGTGATATGTTAACAACATTGGAATAATGTAAAACTTGTGTCTTTTGTATAGATTGTAACTTGTTACTTTACACGTTATTAACATCAAAATATATACATAAATGAATACGTGTAAATAAGATTAATATTTTAATCTATATACACAATGTATTCATATTTATATTGAAAGAAAACCCTTAAGCTTTGAAATATTTATAGATAAATGTGTTTTTATTGTTGCTAGTAACATGTAGTGATGTAAAGAAAGCAAGATAATATACGTATAGACCTGCTACAAAATGTTAAATGTAAATTTGCCAAAATTGTGTCTAAATTCCAACATCATTAAACTGACAACCTACAATAAAAAGCAATAGACTAGAACATATCGTAAACAGTTATTTTCTTATTGTGTCAAATAAACTGCGACGATTTTCCAACTATATATCCTTCACCTATAGTGTGTAACGTTGCAATCACATAATTGCAAAATGCTACCGCGATAATCTGGTAAATGCTTCGATGTAACGTTTCAGCTGCTGAAGGAGAATTACGATTTCTTCCCGTTGGACCGCGCCCTGTCTCTGTCCGGTATGGGTAAAGACTCCACGGAAACCAAGATAGACGATCTGCTGTATCACGTGACGTCCATAGTGGAGAAACAACGCAAGGAGGTGAGCTAGTGTAAATGATACACTGCATTTACTGAATACACTATGTATGAGAAATTACTTAATTCTATCTTGAGTTACCTTTGTCGGTAAACTTATTTCTTTATATAATTAGATTTTGCAAATATGCAATATCCAAACGCCAAACTCTAACCCTATAGAATATCGCCATTAATAAGATTACGCTGATGTGTACTTCCAGGAGCTGGAGAAGAAACGCCATGAGGAAAGAGCTCGCCAGAAAGTGTGGGAACAGAAGCATCGTTTAGGTTCGTTCCGCAGACGTGCAAAGCTTCCAGCTCCACTAGAAAAGGACCCCATGACTGGTCTTCCACTTACTCCAAATCAACAGGACGACCACCAACTTCATGGGACAGCCCAACAACTTGGTCAACTACCCCCCTCTCAGTACCTGAAGCCGATCTTCCCGCAACCTACGGGGATTTCCGGCAGGACGACGCCAAGACGTTTCAGTGACGTAGGTCTTGTCACCAGTCTGCTTGGTCAACGGGCGGATGCATATACACCAATGCCATCCGCCCTTTCACGGTTTGACAGAAGACCGTCCGCTAGCAGTAGAAGCGGAAGTCCGTCCCGTCTAGACCACGAGCCACAACGATTCAGGAGACGAAGTCCATCTAGATACGATGACGACGAACTACTGCTAGGGTAGTCCTGATCGTCTTGGTGACCGTGGCAGAAGTCCATCCAGATCGCGCATGGGCAGCGAAAGTGACCTGCGAGGAAAGAGTCCTAGCCCTCTCTCTCGTCGTGATACTATGACCAGTATGTTAAGTCCGCGCTGGGCAGACAGTAGGTCTACCAGCCCAAGAGGGGCAACAGTTTTCTTCCCAGACTCAGATCCCTTTCCTCCACCACCGCCGTTGCCATCGACAGACCGTCGTGGAAGTGACTTCCGACTCGAGACCGTAGAAGGTCCGCAGTATTCTCAGGACTTTGACTATCCTGATTATGATCAGGAGGACGAGAGCTATTTGGACAGAGATCGTCGGAGAGACAGGAGAGATTCGCAATACTAAACACAGCATCGGGCAATTCAATATTGTTTGATTTAACTCTGGAAAGACAGGACAGAACCGTACTACAAGGCAGCACCACAGGATGACAACACTTCCTGTGTGAGACATGATGGTTACAGAAGCTGAAGCAGTCACTGAGGACAGCATTCACTAAATGAGAGACTCGGGAGACTATTTCGTCTTCCATGAAGTCAGCGACTTTCTCAAGAACATAATTTCTCCTATACGCGTCGTTCAATGAGGATAATAATTACTTGCAGGACTCAGTATTTGAAGAGTTTTAAATAGAAAGCAGTATCTATGGCAATATTCGGGAGGTTTAAGATTGATTATAAGGATGAACCAGGCAGATGTGTTTCTGAGAGGGACAGTCGAACGTGGATCGAGTTACAGCAGTATGATACCAAGGTCCCGACCTACAAATACAATAGTACACGAGTATAATACCTGCGTAGGTGAAGATGTGCATATTATTTTTGATGGGTGAAAAAACAAACTAATGATGACCATAACTATATCCATATGTTTAGAAGTAGTAGATATGAATAAGATGTACATTGTATATTGAATTGCGTGTGTACGTACAAGAGTATTAGCCAGTGAAATGCTACAATCATTCAGAGAAGATTGAACTAACTGACTTATCATCCCAGTAACCACAATATGTTAATGGCATCATCTGTGAGTTACACATGTATGTTGTTTGTGTGCGTTTTCTCCATATAGTACACAAAATATTCCGAAACTACGCATTCCAGTTTGCCATCGAATGAAATAAAAGAAAATGATACGTAAAGCAATTGTCCTATGAAGAAAATATTAGTTGGCTGTGTAGTAGATAACATCGCTTATATATAGAACATACACGAAAGCCAGTAATGATTGTCGTATATTTAACTATCCGACATAAATTCGTCAGTTAATCCATTGTTATTGTAAATTACGTTGTAATAACACGTGACATAACACGTGATATAACTTAGTTATATCGTATAGAACGTCATGTACACGGTATTGGTTTCTTCTTCATTACCTTAATATTTTCTTTTTATGTATACTTAAGTCACACATTGGTCTTGTGTCAGCACGGAAAAAATATCTGTATTGCGAATTAAATTATCACGCCATAGGTTCAATATTAATGAAATGATAGATATTATCAGATAACTACCATACAATCCACACTACATTCCTAACTATGACTCATATACTGGATACGCTTTGGACAAAACTCAATTCACCACGAAGATAACCTTTTAGACAAAAGGCAGAGGAAACTCATAATGTCAGTGGCCGTCGATATTAAGGGGAGACAACTCGCACCAAACGCTACTTCATCACGCTCCAGCGTATAACACTCCCCGGTATGCCGTTAGTAACGACTTTCCTAACACTATCGCTATTACTATTATTCGCTAGATTCCCATAGCACCACACTCTCAACGTAATATAGGGCCTACGTTCATAGTTTCACAGTTAATGAGCACTGATTATGTCCACTTACCAAAACTTAGTCCCTGTACATAGTGACGTCAAATTTGATCGCGTGAGAAATGCGATTGTAGTGTGTCAGCATGAGTTCTGCTAAGTGTGAGACATCCATATCGAGTGTACGATCAGTTAATTATAATATAATTATCTGATTTTAATTTTACTTCATCGTTGTTGATATTTCTTACCAGTCCGTAGAAACTTGTCAATCACTCTATTAACTGGTATCTGTTTCATCACTTATGTCTACCAAAGGAGTTGTTTCTCGCCATCTGAGATCGTGTATACATGTATCATTCTACCATCAATGATGTCTATATCGATTTCACCTGTACAACATTGTGACAACACTGCAGATAACGTCGTGTAATAGTGTTAATAGGTTAGAGCACTGGTGAGATATATTTTGTAAATACCTACACACAATGCCATGTACGTCAGCTGTAAGTATAAATAAGAAATATGTGTGTACACGTGTAACTAAAACACTAGGTGTACTACTCAGTCACTATCACCTGTCAAGTGTTTGTCTATTTCTGAATAAATCCTGAAATTAAACTGATCTCGACTTTTACGTTTGTGTCACAAATCAGACTATATATGATCTGTGGTCTGGCTCGTGTGTTACACTTATGTCTCTATCATTTAATAACGGAACTCTTATATATAAACACATAATAGTTTGTCTTGTCAATGACATTTCACTGTATGAAATCCTATTACACCGACTCCGTACATATCCAATAATAATTTCAAACTAGTATCTTTCCATTTAGAATATGAACAGGCAGATATCACATATCTACAACTGTAAACCGGAGTGATTTTCTCCTTTGTACAGTGCATTAGTTCACTTTTCAGGAAAATTATATCGTTCTCCCTCGATGGAGGAGGCCACGTTTTAACCCATCTGAAGAATTAGAACCAATATAGGATTTTATAGACCATAATTATATCGTTAACATTTTCCTATTGTATTTGGTGACGGTTTTAGTGGTGCACGTCACTAAACATAAATACACATCATTCCATGAAGAGAGAACGGAGATGGACAATTCGTTCAAAGTACATAACTGTTTGTGTAATATATTGGCGACAGATTTTAAAATAATTTCGGAACAATTTCTGAAACGGAAGATATGCTACATATCTGTATATATATCATAAATATATAACACATTGTTACACAAATAACTAAAGACGAATATTTTATTACTCGTTCTCTGACAGGGCCTCGAAATCACGATCCTTGTCACCTAGTCAGGAATACCCGAAGCTTATACCACTGCGCCACATCCATGTTCGTTTCAATGACGCAGTGCTAGTCGGCCCGATACAATGACATGATCGAAGTGACAAATCGTCTATTAGATGATATGAATACCTGAATCGCATATACATAACTATTCATGTTATAAAGAGAGACAGCAAATTACGTATAGATGTAATTGTATTTAAACAGAAGAGAGAAAACGGAAACGATATGACAATAAAATAACATTTTAACGGTAGAACGTGAAAATAAATAAGATATTGTATATACATATAGTTATATTGCTAACTAACCACAAAAGTCTTCATAACCTTTAACACTATTGTCCCTAAGGCTGTAAGTCTCAAAACAAGTATTGCAGACATTTTGATATACAAATCGTGTTCATCTTAACAAGTAACATCCCCTGTCTGGATAACTCCAATCAAGGGTTCAGTCAAATCACATTAGATCGTTCATCGATAGCATCGGGCCTTGTACATGTACATAATTCTTTGCTAGCTTTCGCGTCAACCTTCGACTTTTTTTGTCTCTAGGATATGTTTGATTAGTTTCAAAATAGGGGAGATCAGCTAGTATTTGAATTAAGCTGAGCAATCCTTATCAAAACACTTAGGGACGGGTGGCCAGTCTAAGTTTCAAACTAGGGGGAAATAAACTAGTGTTAGAACTAAAGCTGAGCTATCCTTAACAAAAAACACCATGGCCAGTCTACGTCAACCTATATACCAAGCAGATTCACCTGTATGACTTTATCGAAGTCGCATTCAGAGTCGACTGATACGTAGATGATAAGATATCGGCGCCTTGTCCCGATGTTCATTGCTATGTATATCTAATGCCTTGCTGGAAACTACAAAAGTCATTTCATCTGCTCAACCATTACACACACCCAGAAAGCACTTGAATAACTGTATCGAGCGGAGAGAGAACGGTCGTATAATTAAGTGCCCTACTTCGAATGAAAGCCATAGGCCTGGCGAACTGGGGCCTTGTGGGAACGTCGTCCGCTCTGTACACAGCACTCAACTGTGTGTGAGACCCAATGCAGTCAGCTAAGTTATTTATAGAACTGCCCTGTAAGTGCCTCGCAGGCAGCTTACTTATCGACGGCTTAGCGATGACTAGAGAGAGCGAGCGGGGTCACACCGCGGCGGGCACTGGGGAACAAAGCACTGAGCGGCGGACACTGTATACAACCCGACTTGTGTACGTACAATGCATGCCAACAACATTTTAGACATCGTCCGAGTTACACCTAGAAACAGAAAACCGCAATGGACTCACAAGGAAACTCAGCATCTCATCCGGGAATTCGACAAGCGGAAGCTCTTGCTGAGACCTAAACCCGGTGAAGTTGTGTCGTCTGCTTCCAAACACCGCGCATGGGTGGAGATCGCGCAAGCTGTCAACCTCACCAACCCTCACGTACATAGGACCGTGTCAGAGGTACAAAAGAAATGGCAAAATCTTTGTTTACGTACCAAAAAGGATAAAGATGGTCTCCCTGTCGACAGTTTATTCAGTGCAGTGTCGCGGGCAGGTGAGTATTGTGAGATGTGTTAGCCCGTGGCGGTCCGCATTTTAAACACCGTCTGCTAAAACTTAGTGAGTGATCGTTATGTTACCGTAGCTATGCTAAAAACCTAACCTTTTATGACTACGAAATAATTTTGAACATACAGTTTTATTGTACGGTTAGTTTTCCTTTGTCAAACTATATTCTGGACACGATGATATGGCAGATATATTAACTATTGGTTCACTTGTATTATTTAAACTTATTATTCTAGTAACACACTTCATGTTTGCTTATAATGTGTTAAGTGTTTTTTTTTGTATCGGGCATATATAATGTGTATAATACCATGGTGTCATAAATCCTGCTCTCCATTAGTGTGTGTGGAGGGGGGGGGGGGGGGGGGGGGGGGGGTATTTAAAGAGTAGCATATACAGGAGAACGTGTCCGAGGGTATTCCGAAAGTAACCCAAGACAGTGTAGTCATAGCGATAAGTGTAGCGCAATCGATCATAGGTATCCGATAGACCGAAGAGGTTATTCAGACAATAATTCAATATTAGTCGGGACCCGAGGGTATTCCGAGAGTCACTTAGAGAGCGAGAAGTACAATGTAGGACGCGGGTTCCTGGTATGCTGTAAGAGTGATCAGGTGGGTGGGGTCCGAGTACGAGCATATGAGTGAAATATCTAGGAAGATGTTTGAAACTGGAATCGTGATAAGGATAAACATTCTTACGTAGCCATTTGTCTATATACATGTATATACAGAGGGTGTACTACACACTGATATGTGAGTTGTTTATTGATATAACTAAATATTTCCACATTTTTTTATATATATTTATATAAAATTCCAATTACAGACCAAGCTATACTTGAAGAACAGCAGAGTCAGCATCCACCGGCACTCTCCATACAGCCACGCCCATTGCTGATACAACCGTATCAATCTGCTGAAAACAGTGGCGGTAATGGCACCCACAGCCTGGTGCCTGTCAAGATCGAGAAAGTGGACTCGGTGGACGAGATGATGCGCACAAATCATGTGGATACAGCAGGCGACAGGTATTTTTTACCAGCAGACATGGGTACACTTTGATTTACGTAATAACATTCAGAATGTGTACACATCACACACATCAAATGCATTTTCTTACCTGTTTGTGTAAACAGGTAAGAAAATGCATTGGACAGTTGGATGTGTGTGATGTGTAGAAATTCATCGCTCAATATTACACTTTTATATAACACGGATTTTGACGCTATGTTGCTGTTCTCAACAAACGAATAATAACATACTACCATTAAACTATCGTGATGCCATGATGTCATAAAATCATGACGTCACGCTTACAAAATATACACGTATCTAGCCCGAAATTCCTCAGGTCCTACACCATTAGTGTGGGGCCAGAGCGCACTACTATATGAAGATGTGTAATGCCCCCGACACCGTTTGGTGTCGCTAAGATTTTCGTGCAGATAAAACAAGATCGGAAATGGCATAAAAGCTACCTTACATACATGAATATGGAAAGACTTAATGGGTTTTTTTTGAGTAAATAAATTTATTACATTTTTACCAGTGAAATATCGAATATTATTCATTCTATAGAAGTGATATTTATCACTAGTGAAAAAAAAAACTTTTTCTGATTTTCATCGCTAGTGTAGTGAAATTTTTTTTTTCTGATTTGAACAATCAGAACACTGCTTACAAACGACAATGGGGAAAATTAAGATTTGCATATAGCTACGTCATGTTATATGACGTCATAATGCAAGATAGAATACATAATGGTACAATTTGGCGTACATATGTAGCTACGCACTCGTGAAAAAAATATATATAGTGTGTATTAGCCACAATCGTGAAATATATCTGTATTACTGAAAACACCGTTATATATGTAAGGAAGGTGTTATGTCACGCCCGATTTGATTTTATCTGCGTCAAAATCTTAGCGACACCAAACGGTGTCGGAGAAGTCTACGTTTTACTATACTGCGCTCTGGTCCTACACCAGACATGGTGTCGGGACCAGAGGAAACACGGGCTAACATGTATCTAGGAAACGCTTTGAAAATAAATGTCTAAGCATGCTTCTGTAGAGCTATATAACACATAGCTATATAATATTGATAAATTCATTGGTGCATGATCACTCCTGTTAGGTTTTTTTTTTTATATCATGCAGTCGCTTAGTACATAATTGTGATGACTATAATAAAAAACACATTCATATGTTAAAAGTTCCCAGTATTAATATTGAGTAAGATATTTTTTTAGAATATATCCAATTTATACTATATAATAATATATAAATTGTATGTTAAATGTTGACAAAAATAGCTATTTCAATATTTCAAGAATTGAAAGTTTTCACTCCTGCATATAAATATAAATGTATATTTCCCGGGCGCAAACTTGGCAAGGAGACCCGTGGTTGCTACCCGTGGTTGCTAGGGATGAGATAGCTTTATCCTGCCATCGTTCACAGATTTGTCTCCCGTTTGACCTGTCCAAGACCTTTGCCATCCCCTAGCGTGTGATTTCTCTGTCAGCCCGTAGGTTCTGATAAATAAAGAGGTGTAGCACTTGCTCGCAACATATTGACGTGACGTCAACATTTCGACAACATAGCCTCGGTCTAGACAGCAAAGAATATCACCCCTTAGGTTGGAGATTTCAAATTCCAAATATCAAATGTTCTTTACATACCCGTTGAAAATGAACCCCGTTGAATAGTGAACCACATAAAAGTATTGGATCTCGGTACCAGTTTATATTGTCATAGACGTTGCGATAAGATATGCTTACATGATACAATGTATACACGATATTGATGGACATTGGTAAAATAAAATGGCCTGTGACCTCAGGTGACCTTTGATATCACATTAGGCTGTTATGAGAAGTGTATATAAAATGTATATAATACTTATGTAATTGATTAACACTTTAACTGTGACAACTAGTGACCAAGATAATGACCATTAGCATCACTTTAAATAAGATGTCCCTATACAAGTACACGATATTGATTGACATTGATTAACAATTTGACCTTTGACCCTTGGTGACCCATATAATGACCTTTCATATAACTCATCACTGTTATAATATACTCATATGACATGTACACGATATTGATCGACATTGATAAACAATTTGACCTTTGGTGACCCAGATAATGACCTTTCGTATTTCGTATTTTCAACGTTGAAAATGGAACCGGGGGTTCCATTTTCCACGGGGGTCCATTTTCAACGTTACACCGGCGCTCTGTCACAGTCAGTACGATTGAACCCGTTAATCTATTATGAAACCTATACCAGATTTTATTATTCTCTTTACAGCCGTCCTGAGAGTACCAGATCACAGTTAAGTTACAATGACGTGGAATTTATCAACCCAACAACACAACCCGAGTACGACATGTATGCTACAAGTTCCGGTATCGTACACGCGGCACACGACCCCGAGGCCGTGGGATCAGTTCCTACCATTATACCGACATCTGAGTCCCCCAGGGGACAAAAGCGGAAACACGGTAACATGGACGACACGACGGATAGTTACAGTTACACTATAGGTGATACAGAACTACTAGACGTCAGGAGAAATTTAATGATGGCGGAAATGCAGAAATACAAATTAGAATGTGAAAAAATAAGGACCGAGAAGGACAAACTACTTCTTGAAACGGAAAAAATTATGATGGAAAAGGAAAAACTCATGCTTGAACTTCAAACATTACGAGCCACGAGTGAAGAATTTCGTGTAAGCCAGAATAAGTCAGTGTCACAGCTAGAGAAAGAGAGGATGTCTTTAGAGAATGAAAAGTTAGTCCTTGAAATAGAAAATATGCGGAGTTTGCACAAGACAGCCGTGGAGAAAACACAGCTCGAGAAACAGAGATATTCCTTAGAAAATGACAAACTGAATATAGAAATTCAAAACCTCCGCGGATCGAACAGAACTAGTTCATACCAGGGGATGATGTAAATGTCTTAATTGAAGTTTTTTATTCAAATTATACGTTAAAGATATCGATATTATATTCAAACATTTGTTTTCATCGATTACTTGATATCAAAAGTTCGTCTATTGAAACGGGTGTTTTATAGCAATCTAATCAATGTTGAGTATTGTTAATGTCGTAACCTCACAGTATGACGTCACCTCACAGTATGACGTCATCGTTACTCCAAATGCGTAGTGTCGATCGGTAAATGAGAGTGTGTTTCCCCACAAAGTTTTAAGCCTGTCTACATTAGCTTTATTCTTAGACCACAACACCAGATGTCGGACAGCCTAGGTCGTTTACCGAACTCTCTTAAATGGAGTAAATCCCGTATTACAAGTTACTATAAAACATTGAATTTGGGAGAAACCCCAGTTAGGGACTCTAAATTCCACAAATATCTTTTGTCGGGAGTCAGAAGAACGTACATGATCGGTTATTGACATCCGGTATAAACAGTATAAATGGTGTTTCCCATACCTATATACAAGTATATGTATATCACCAAGTACGTATGCAGTCACCTTTGTGAAGAGAAACAGACATTCTCCTGTCGTATGATAAATAGTTACTGTATGTAACATACGGTTACAGGATGCAAACGAGACGGTAACGATGGCGCCATTTGGTGATACCAGGTACCCAGTACGGGTGTCTTTACTCGTGATACCAGGTACCCAGTACGAGTGTCTTTACTCGTGATACCAGGTACCCAGTACGAGTGTCTTTACTCGTGATACCAGGTACCCGGTACGAGTGTCTTCTTCACTCGTGATACCAGGTACCCAGTACGGGTGTCTTTACTCGTGATACCAGGTACCCAGTACGAGTGTCTTTACTCGTGATACCAGGTACCCAGTACGAGTGTCTTCTTTACTAGTGATACCAGGTACCCAGTACGGGTGTCTTTACTCGTGATACCAGGTACCCAGTACGAGTGTCTTCTTCACTCGTGATACCAGGTACCCAGTGTGGGTGTCTTTACTCGTGATACCAGGTACCAAGTACGAGTGTCTTTACTCGTGATACCAGGTACCCAGTACGAGTGTCTTTACTCGTGATACCAGGTACCCAGTACGAGTATCTTTACTCGTGATACCAGGTACCCAGTACGAGTGTCTTTACTCGTGATACCAGGTACACAGTACGAGTGTCTTTACTCGTGATACCAGGTACACAGTACGAGTGTCTTTACTCGTGATACCAGGTACCAAGTACGAGTGTCTTTACTCGTGATACCAGGTACCCAGTGTGAGTGTCTTTACTCGTGATACCAGGTACCCAGTACGAGTGTCTTTACTCGTAATACCAGGTACCCAGTACGAATGTCTTCTTTACCCGTGATACCAGGTACCCAGTACGAGTGTCTTTACTCGTGATACCAGGTACCCAGTGCGAGTGTCTTTACTCGTGATACCAGGTACCCAGTACGGGTGTCTTTACTCGTGATACCAGGTACCCAGTGTGAGTGTCTTTACTCGTGATACCAGGTACCCAGTACGAGTGTCTTCTTTACTCGTGATACCAGGTACCCAGTACGAGTGTCTTTACTCGTGATACCAGGTACCCAGTACGAGTGTCTTTACTCGTGATACCAGGTACCCAGTACGAGTGTCTTTACTCGTGATACCAGGTACCCAGTACGAGTGTCTTTACTCGTGATACCAGGTACCCAGTACGAGTGTCTTTACTCGTGATACCAGGTACCCAGTACGAGTGTCTTTACTCGTGATACCAGGTACCCAGTACGGGTGTCTTTACTCGTGATACCAGGTACCCAGTACGGGTGTCTTTACTCGTGATACCAGGTACCCAGTACGAGTGTCTTCTTTACTCGTGATACCAGGTACCCAGTACGAGTGTCTTTACTCGTGATACCAGGTACCCAGTACGAGTGTCTTTACTCGTGATACCAGGTACCCAGTACGAGGTGTCTTTACTCGTGATACCAGGTACCCAGTACGAGTGTCTTCATTACTCGTGATACCAGGTACCCAGTACGAGTGTCTTCTTTACTCGTGATACCAGACATGTGTTCAGTTATTGTAGCATGTTTCGTCTATATTAAAAATGATCTGAATCAATATTCGGTTTATCTTGACACTGAAATAGTCAGACCTAGTTGTATGGTGGCTGGGGAAGACATCGTAATAAACAAAAAATATATTACGTACGATCGCAACGATATTATGTGTATATGCAATTTTACTTTATAGCGCAAGTATTACGTTAACACGTTTTATTAATTCAAAGTCACCGTCAATTCATCTTGATCCTCATGGACTTGTTTCTGAGTTGGCAATTAAGTGACAGAAATTTAAACACATAGATCTTTGTAGATTTTCGATTGAATTGTCTTGATTTTTAGGTTCTCTGTGTATTACAATCTGTCTCCCTCACATGTGGGTAGCTTCATCGTAATCCGGAGGTAACATGCCCTGTTCGGGCAGAAATGCTTCATTAACTTTTCCCCGGACTGTAACCCGGGAAGATAGTTCGGTCTGACATCATGATCTTCAGTGATGATTTCTTCTTATAGCGAATTCCGTCTCTGTTGCAGTCATCAGCAGGCCCCCATTCAGGAAGTGGTTTCATCAGCTCGACCAAAACCTATATAAGAAATGTCGGAGATTGTGATTGGTTAAATATGTTGAAAGAATAGCAACCTATGTATGAAGTGTCGATACATGTGATTGGTTATTTAAGTAGAGGAAAAAAGCCTATGTATGAAGTGTCGGGGAAATAGTATTTGTTATACATATCCAAGATAGCGATTTCGAGCACTTTCACTATTTACATGACAAAATTAAAAATGAAAACTTACACGCCAGCCTCCGTGTTTACAGTAGTAGAAGAGGAACCAGACCGGAATAGCCAGTATAGGGAAGAGTGTTACCAGCCACCATAACATCTCCCCCCAGG
The DNA here is from genome assembly GCF_902652985.1 of Pecten maximus. Lineage (NCBI taxonomy): Eukaryota > Metazoa > Mollusca > Bivalvia > Pectinida > Pectinidae > Pecten > Pecten maximus. The sequence goes on along the minus strand of NC_047025.1, from coordinate 22,622,228 downwards.
CGGGATACACGTACCCCAGGAGTGTGATCTTCTCGTACTGCACGGCCTTAAATATGATCACCACCTGTAATTATTAAATTATCATTATTAAATATTAATCAGAGTCATGTCATATGGTGACGGATGTTGAGGGGTACGCCAACAGCCAGGCTCATGTGGACACGGGTATTGAGGGGTACGCCAACAGTATGGCTCATGTTGACACGAGTATTGAGGGGTACGCCAACAGTATGGCTCATGTGGACAAGAGTATTGAGGGGTACGCCAACAGCATGGCTCATGTGGACAAGAGTATTGAGGGGTACGCCAACAGCATGGCTCATGTGGACAAGAGTATTGAGGGGTACGCCAACAGCCAGGCTCATGTTGACACGGGTATTGAGGGGTACGCCAACAGCATGGCTCCTGTTGACACGGGTATTGAGGGGTACGCCAACAGCATGGCTCATGTTGACACGGGTATTGAGGGGTACGCCAACAGCATGGCTCATGTTGACACGAGTATTGAGGGGTACGCCAACAGCCTGACTCATGTGGACACGGGTATTGAGGGGTACGCCAACAGCCTGACTCATGTGGACACGGGTATTGAGGGGTACGCCAACAGCATGGCTCATGTGGACACGAGTATTGAGGGGTACGCCAACAGCATGGCGCATGTGGACACGAGTATTGAGGGGTAAGCCAACAGCATGGCTCATGTGGACACGGGTATTGGGGGGTACGCCAACAGCATGGCTCATATAGAGACGGGTGTTCGGGAGTACACCAACAACCAGGCTCAGATTGGGACGGGTGTTGACCTGTTGTAGGGAAATACCAACACAGGAAAAACAGAGATATAGAACAGACAGATGAAGATGCTCTCCATATGGGCGGCAAAATGTTTATTGCACAGTAAATGTACACATACCGACAGTACTAGAGGTGTTTTCCCACACCAGCAATAGGCCCAGTATGCCCAAGGGGTCCGTTTCATCATCATCTGTATGTCCTTGGCATAATTAGAGTAACCTGCAATGACGATATAAGGATGTGTTGCCATTGGTGACAGTAATTATAATTAAATAAATTGACCACTTTTTACTGTCCAAAAAGAAGACACCCTTTCTCTTTGTGGACCTAAAGCTTATCTATACGTCTGGCATGTGTTTGGACGGGCAATTATTGTGTGTTATTGGTTACATCCGAGACCCGGATCTGAATCTCTAAAACGTCCCAATAATATAACCTCGCGTTTACTCCCAAGATGTATAGGTCTAAACCTACGCCAGTTGGTCTTCAGGTCCCTGTGTATCTTACCATATATCCAGTTGATGACGATGCACTCCAATAGTCCCACAAACAACAAAGGGAACCCACTCACGGCCGAGTCGACTAGCTCCAACAGGAACAGGCCGCCCTGTTTGGTACACACAGAGAGGTGTTAGGAAACTGCGTCTATTGTTTCGTACGTGAAAAGATTTCTTGAAAATATATTTTGGGTTTATAAATATTATATATAAATTTATTCTTGTAAAGAACATTACTAAACACATGCAATGTACATACTCTTGTTGTCATCGGTAATGCCAGTAAATAGAACAACGCAGCCACACCTATCCGGAACAGGAAAGAGTTCCTCCAGTTCTTCCGGAGGACGTGCGCATACTCGTCAATAAATGATGACATGACACATTCCATAATGGAGAACTGAAATAGTTACAGTAAGGCATCACTCGGTGTTTACTAGTAATTAGTCTTGTTAATAAACGACAAACAGTTGCAAGCATAAAACTTTTGAGGAATAAGGTCATATAGTGAAGCAGTAAAAGTTACCGCCCCTTATGCGTGGAATATATGACGGCATGCACATTAGCAATCTAATTGAAATCTAGATCCTCACTCTTACTCCGTTACATGTACATCTAACAACATCCTATACGGGGTCACGTTCTGGTGACGTGTGATATGTGTATTCCATTTTCAGGGCGAATTGTCAATTTGTCGATGTCGTCGAAGCAAACCATTTCGTCACAGCATGCATTTGAAGCGAACCATTTCGGCTCAATATGTATAAAGCTATATGCTTTGTGGGACGAAATGACTTGAAACAAATTGACAGATTATGCAGTCTATGCACTCTAGTCATGCGAGTTCGCACATATAAAATTTACTTCCAAATTCTTGAAGTAGCCATTTGATTGGTTAATTCAAAAGGTCATCCTGATGTGACCCCTAATGGGATGTTGTTAGATGTACATGTAACGGAGTGAGAATGAGGATCTAGATTTCAATTAGATTGGTATAGTAACACAGTGCTAAATTACGAAGATCTCACCAGATCTCCATATGTAAACCGCCATGCTCACATATATATGTATACAGACTATAGTGTATAAATGCCACTTGTGCTTGGTGTCCCCACCAAGTTACTTAAATTTGGCTTGTTTGATACGGAGAATGAAGATAATGACACCATAAAATAAACATACCGAGTTCACACAACCGTGAATTGAAGGGAAATGTGTATGAAAGCATGCTATTCAAAACTACAAACAATAGTTTATTCATATTGAAAATTAGAGTTACGTTTCTTTTTTGTGTTAGTATAACATTACGTCAACACATCTTTGATGTGACGATGGGGTAACAAGGGTTTCCTATCGAGATAGTTCAGAGAGAAAAGACAATCAAGATTCTGACGAATCACCTGTGAACTGAAGCCTATGACGAGCAGCATGAAGAAGAACAGGACGGCCCACACGGTGGGTGCTGGCATATTGGCGATGGCTTCTGGGTACACGACGAAAGCCAGCCCGCTACCTGGAACATTACATACAATATACATACTGAATGTTACATTAAAAACTGAAAGCTCTTAATAATGACTACCGCGTACACGTTCTGTTTACTGAGCTAGTATCTCGTCAACAGTCAGGGTCATTTTGAAGATTGATTCATTTTGTAGCAGCTGGTGGTTTCATCAGACAGTCCATGGTCTTCATCCTGTGGTAGCGGAATTTCCTTAACGTTATGCTTTTCATGGGAATGCGTTACAGCATTTTAGAAATATTCCTTATTTTTCCTCAAACCAATAAGGGGGTCTTATGAAAAAAATGTAAGTTCAGAAATTTGATTTAGTTTAACAGAAACGTGGTCGAAACTGAGGCCTGCCACTTGGGCCTGCTTACAAAACTAAACTTACGCATTTGCGTCGATCGAATGCTTATAGTCATTTATTAACTATTTCACCGTATCGGGTACATCCATACAATGGGGACATAAGCCGATGTCTCCGAAGCAATATGTTTTGTACTTTGTTAAAACTGTACCAAAACACTGTTAGTTAGCTTGTAAACAGTCTTGAAAATGCAGTTTGCTACACAATGGTTATTTTAGAGTTACCTCCCGTTGCTACATCCTCAACCTTGACCCCTTTTGCATTCGCCATGAAGCCCAGCACGGTGAAGATAACGAATCCGGAGAAGAAGCTGGTTACACAGTCTATACACGGCACAATCAGGGCGTCCCTGTAAAATAGAAGGCCACCTACATTGTTTATGATGTTATTTTGTTTTTATTTTATTTTTTTATGGAATTCTTACCTCGTCTCCTACAGTCAACACCATATGTTACTATAGCAACGAAATCACCACTGTGCTACTATAGTAACGGAGTCGACATCACCTATAAAATTCATTTGTGTGATGGCGTAGTATGACGTCAGGCTGATGTAAAAGTTAACTTCGTTTCATATGAAATTAATAAACTCCCTTGACAGATCGATTATACGAATGGGTATTTATTTCACCTTGACGAGATAATGTACTTTTAAAACGAGTGGGTTACGTTTACTTCGAATTGTCAATATATGCACGATCATATGTATGGCCATGCTGATATGGTCAATGATACATGTAGCATTTTAACAGATCTTATATATAAATCGCCTCTGGTTATAACAAGTAATTGTTTTACAATGATGATATACTGGTGCATGGTATTCATCGAAGTACCAGAACGTGTTTGATAGTGAAAGCTATAAAATAATGAAATGATGCCGAAAATTCATAATAAAAACATTGGTAACATGAATTCTGTATTACAAATAGCTACGATATGGAACTGTTTGTAAACATGTCAGAGAGCCTCTGGCTACTTAGTAAGTAACACGGAGACGTATAGGGTGGACTGTCGGTCACTTTAAGTTAACACTTGAGCACGTGGCAGAAGCTTCAGGCTACAACTGATCATAACAATCAGAGCTAAGTAATGTATAAGTTAATTAAATACGCCCAGACAGGGTTCATGATTTAAGTTTTGACAGTACAACATACGATGTAGACCTGTGCTCGGACTAACCCTAGATATTTGAGTTCATTAGGACATTGAATTTTCGGAAGAGATGCGACAACACAGGAGAAATAAAGTTTTCCTCGCCGTTGTTCTCCTCGTCCTTTTCTACATGCTGTACACACACGACCGACATGACCTAGACAGTGACACACTGGACAGCAGATCCCGTTTACGTGAGGTTGCCGCACCTGCGGATGCAAACCTCCCTCTGATTTTCATTGGAGGGATGCCGGGAAGTGGCACCACCTTACTTAGAGTGATGATGGACGTGCATCCGGATATCCGGTGTGGGGAGGAAACTCGGATTATTCCGTATGTACTTGGGATGCGCTGGGAGAAATGGGAAAAATCATTGAAAGAAAAAATGATCCTTGAACGAGCAGGGGTGGCGAATGACGTCATCGACGCAGCCATGTCGTCGTTCATTCTAGAGATTATCAAAGGAAGTGGTGATCCGGCCCCTCGTCTTTGTAGCAAGGACCCTTTAGCCTTCAAGGATGCTGACTACCTCGCCAGGATATTTCCAAATTCTAAGCTAATCATGATGGTGCGAGACGGCCGCGCCGTATGTCATTCCTTGAGAACCAGACAGTTGACGATTACTGGTTACAATAACAGTGATGTCCGCAACTGTCTAAAGCGCTGGAGTAGCGGGGCCGAGCTTCTGAACGTCCAGTGCCAGCATGTAGGACCCGACAGGTGTAAAATGATAAGGTACGAGGAATTCGTACAGTATCCTGAGGAGTGGATGCGGATCATTCTTGGTTTCCTTAATGTACCCTGGAACATTGCTGTTCTCCAGCACTCAGTACTTGTGAGGAACAATAAAGTGTATTTTGCATCAATGTAAGTATATATCTATATATTATTAGAAGCATGCACACTATAGTCTCTACATAGCAAGTTTAGTTAGGTTTGACATCTGTCGCTAGGTTTGGTAACTGTCACTATGTTTGAGAACTGCTGAAGGCTTTGACATCTGTCGCTAAGGTTGTTAACACTTGCTAGGTTTGGCCATGATTTTAACCATTCCACGTAAGAATTTATTGTGAAAGAAAAAATAACATTTTCTCTACTGTAAGACAATGATATCTGCAATACACGTACGCTTTGTGTTAACAGTGAGAAGAAGACTGCTCAGTTGCAGAAGCCGGTCAATACAGCGGCTTTGGCTAAATGGGTAGACCACCTCCCCGAGGACGTCAGGCGGGACATGGCCAATATAGCCCCTTCACTAAACAAGTTTGGGTACGACCCCAGGGCCAACCCTCCCACCTACAAATACGACAAACCAGCCCAAGTGTCACTAAAAGACTACTAAATTCTGTATAGTGGCGACTACAAACAACGCGTCATAGACATCACATCCCGGCGGTCGCCAGAAATCTCATTCCAGAAAATATACCAGGGAACATGTAACCCAGCCGGAACTCTCTGGCGGGAGTGATATTGTAGTGTTACTAGTGATGTTGTTCCAGTAGTGTCTGGCGAGAACGGGACTTAACACTGACGAACACTGCAGTGAAGATAAACTTGTTGATCCAGTGTTGGTAAGATATGACTGGGATTGGTCCCGGGTGGTAGAGAATTCTGGTACATAGGCTAATTACCCGCAGACCATTGACAATGAGTATCTGTACAGGTTTTACACAATACAATAAACTATTGACAAAAATAAACTTTTTTTAAAATTGTGACAACCTTATATTCCTTTAGTCTCGGTATATTAATATAAAGCGTTAAGACAGGTTTTTAACAGTTATAGGGGTATTCAGCACAATTCCTTTCAAATGTTTTCCACAATGCGCCGATAAGTTTTAGCTTTGAAGGTTATGTAACTATTACATAACCTCATCAACGTTGGTGCACAAAATAAACAGATTTGCATGGAGACCCTTACATGAGTACACGATTAATAAGACTAGTGGTTTCGGAAGTAGAAGCCGCTTCATCGACGACACCCTGGGTCAAATCCGGGACAAGTCGTGTTAATCATCGATCACGTCGTTATTATATATTATTATACCTCATGTTTATAACAGTGCCTGTGATTAGCCGAAACGCATCACGTGGAAGGGGGAGGTTGGGGGGGGGGGGGGGGGGGGGGGGCATCATATCTCCCTGAGGCGCGTGAGCCAGGGAGATAAATATAATATCTCCCTGGACCGCGTGTCTCCATGGCGACCCCCACATTCTGTTGCGAGGAGTTGTCAGACGAACAAAAACGCAAAGGTTTTCGTGCAGTCAAAGAAGCAGAAAAAGATAAAATTCTTCAAAACAAGATTTCTCAGAACACGAAAATATCAATAAATGTACACACCAACTGTTTCCAAGAGTTTCTAAAAGAAACTGTCAATAACACCTTGACTTGGAATCGTATCAATTGAGCGACCGGGATCACAAGGGTTTGTGATAGAAATGATATTTCATATAATACACAATTTATGGCCCTGGATGCAGGGCAATATGAAGGTTTGTTTACCCTCAGCTTTCATATATTATTTATTAATATGCATTTATTGCCCTGGGTGCAGGCTAATATGAAGGTTTGTTTACCCGAAGGTATCATATTTCCCGAGGGCTTGCCCGAGGGAAATATGATAGCTGAAATGAGAGCCTTCATATTACCCTGCATCCAGGGCAATAAATGCATATTAATAATTAAAATATATTACCCTGCGTTTCTGTTCGTCCGCCATTTGCAAACAACTGGAAGGGAGACAACTCCTCGCAACATAATATCGGGGCACGCGGTCCAGGGAGATATGATATTTTATCCCCCTTCCACGTGATGCGTTTCGGCTAATCACAGGCACTGTTATAAACATGCGTATCGAATTAACTGAGACGTGTGTGTAAACAGCGAAGGTAGGGGAGTGTCACTATTTAGAAATGGAAAATCAACAAATGGGAATTTGAAATGACTCTATGACGTAAGTATAAACACCACATATACGTAATACGGTAAGAGAATATATTATATTTAATCTGAAAAAAAATGTGTCCCGTGCAAAAGGGGTTAAAGGTGACCTTTGGCTTTTTAATTTTTACTAATGACCATCAAATTGTGATTAGGTGTAGAACTTGGTGTTATGATAATTTGGTGTCAGTACGAACCGAAACTGTCAGTTCAGAAGGGGCGGGGCGGGACGGATCGATAGATATGAGTAACACTATATGCCCCCACCCCCTAAAAAAACTAAGTTTTTGATGTCTTCGTACTATGTAATTATAATAATTTGCAAGTTAGTACTTAAATCAAATCTAACGGAAACGCAACACACGGCTTGTGACTATCTTTAACGGGTCTTTTCTTTCAACTCTAAATGCAATTAAAAGCGATGTAACAAACAACAATTTAAGTTATGGGATGATATACAGTGTATAAACGGCTTAGCCAATAGAAAATCTTGTTTCAAACAGGATTAGTGAATGAGAAACATTTACCTAAGACAGAAGTTGTCGAACTTGTTGAAGCTGGACATCAGAATAAGTCCGCCAGAACACGCGCTCAGAGAGTAGAACACCTGAGTGGCCGCATCGCTCCATACCTGAAAAGAATATCTTTCGGTGATCAAATCAAATACTATCGAGTCTGAGTATCGACAAAAAATTACGGTTAATTTCAAAAGAGACTACTAAGTATTTAATTCACTTACCGTGGAATCTAAAAGCCGCTCCCAAGTCGGAGTAAGATAGTAGTGGATACCGTCAATAGCCCCGGGGAGAGTGGCCCCGCGGATCAGCAAGGCCGTAAGGAGGAGGTACGGGAATGTTGCCGTGAAGTAAACGACCTGGTTTGACAAATAGAGCTGATCTTAATGCTGCCTGGTAACACTAGTGGTTACATAGTTACTAGGAGTGACTTCTACCATCACAAATCGAGTCTGATTTGTTTATACATGTACTTATTTTTTTTCTTCTGAATTCCTTTCTTCCTTTCTTAAGAATAACTACGTTCTGGAGTAAAAAAAAACCAGGTAGCCAAGACGCAAACATGTTTTAAGAGCTAAGACAGCTATTGCTACAGATCATTTATAGACGTTGTGTCTAACGGAAGGTAGATCAACGTTTGTCAAATTGTCCATTAATTGGTCCACCATTCACTAGAAATGGCTTCGGCCTTATCGTATTGCTCGTGACAGTCTAATGTAACGGCATTTTACACCACGTATGGATATCAGCGACACACCTTGCCTAAGGACTGGATACCCTTAGAAAGGACAATGAGAACAACGACCCAGGCCGCCAGAAGACAGAGAGCTAGATGCCATTGAACACCGCCCATGTCCTCCAGTCCATCAGAAATGCCCAGTACCGTCTCACTGAGGATAAAACAGATTCACTCGAATTAATCGGTACAATTGTATCTACATATACATCTACATATTTCATACATATTGTATTTACAAAATTCATCAAGCTAAAGATCATGTCAGGTTTTGTGCAAGAGTGCGATAATTCTGCGAAAAGGAAAGTGAGAGGGAGAAAGACATATACATTTTTTTGTATAATGAGATATATGACACGTGTGTATCCATATAATTCCTGTAGAGAGCGAAACCTGGAGTTCAACCTGTAGTTAATGAAATTGGTATCAGGAGACAGTTTCCAGTCAGTATTTAGTAACTATTTACTTACCTGTCTTCTTCACGCCTGTCATAGGTAAACTTTGGTGTGGCGAGTTGGAGTACCTAGTGTGTCTTTACTGACGTTAATTTGATTGTGTTATTTTGTATAGTTGGCCTCGTGTCTTTAAATCAGTTCTCTGGGGCCACATCAGATGTTCTGACATCTCAACAACACAGGAGGCCACTCTGTTTATGCTGATTCGCTTGTCGGAGATATTCACGTCAAACAAAAGCAAACTTGTCTTTTCCCTTTTGTTAAGAAACTATGGCGTTTTCCATTTCTCTATTATGCCGTTCGATATCTCTATGATACATATCGTTTCCCCTACCCTTTAAAACCCCTTTCTATTTTCCCTATAAATAATGTCGTTTTTTTTTCCTGTAAACGTTCTTTAATATGAAGCATGTGTTTTACTTGCGTCCATTTCCCTATAACCAATGTCGTTTTCATTCCCCCTATAAACAATGTTGCGTTCATTTCCCTATAACCAATGTCGTTTTCATTTTCCCTATAAACCGTGTTGCGTTCATTTTCCTGTAATGTCGTTTTAATTTTCCCTATAAACCATGTTCCATTCATTTCCCTATAACCAATGTCGTTTTCAACTTTCATATAGACTCTGTTGTGTTCATTACCCTGTACCCCTATACGTGTTGCATTCATTTCCCTCTACCCCTATATCGTTTTTATTTCCCCTATAAACCGTGCTGCATTAATTTCCCTATAACCAATGTCGTTTTTATTTCCCCTATAAACCGTGTTGCGTTCATTTCCCTCTACCCCAATGTCATTTCCGTTGTCCACAATGTTGCGTCAGTTCTAGTTTACTAGTTTACCGTCTTATTTCCATGTGTCTACTTCAATGGTCTACTATAGGACATTTTTAATGTATATAGTGTTTACCTCTATATCTTATATGTTATATGTGATTAATATTGGGATGATTTGGAGGCTGTTTTTCACATTTATTTGTTGTGTGAATATTAGATGTATTTCTAACTATGGGTGCCAAATTATGCATTTTTGTGATAAGCTATGTGTACGCTGTCAGCAATGTAGCACCACCATTGATGAAACCGAGGCCTGTCTGTTTCAGTAACACTTCTACTTGAGAAGTACTACAACTCACTAGAAGTATCTCTCGCTCTCCGATTTCTCCAGCACCGTAGATATGTTACTTGTATTCCCTCCTGTAAATCAAAACAAAGTTTCATCAACACATTCTCATCACAACCTCATCCATCCTTCGTTCGTCGTGAACAACGTTTCCCCGCTATATAGTTCATCGTCGTCATAAACTCTTCAATCTGTCGCCCCTATAGTAAACCGGGTACACAACCTTCCATCCCCTGATTAAGCTGTGCACACAACCTCTCATCTCTTTGGTAACGTGTGAACTATCTTAGTTACCCGCGCACCCATGTACACTATACGCTTCCTCAGTCAACCGCGAATTTACCCTTACATCTCCTGGAATTGGTACCCCGTGTACACTATTAGTCCCCTATGTTAAACGTGTACTAAACCTCTTATCCCCTTGGTATAATATTTTCTATATCCGTCCCCTAAGTTAAACGTGTACTAAACCTCTTATCTCCTTGGTACCCCGTGTAACCTCTCATCCCCTTGGTACCCCGTGTAACCTCTCATCCCCTTGGTATAATGTTTTCTATATCCGTCTCCTAAGTTAAACGTGTACTAAACCTCTCATCCCCTTGGTATAATGTTTTCTATATCCATCCCCTAAGTTAACGAGTACTAAACCTCTCCTGTCCTTGGTATCCCGTGTATACTGCCCATCCCCTAAGTTAATCGCGGATTTAGCCTCCCATTTCCTTGGTAACCCGTTTGTACTATCACTCCCGTTAGTAAACCGCGTACTAAACTACCGTCCCCTAAGTTAACGTCGAACTTACTCTTCCATCTCCTTGGTGAACCCTGTACTCTATCCGACCCCTTAGTTAACCGCTAACTAAACCTCTCACTCACTTATTTTAACTGTGTACCCTATCCGCCCCTGAAAACCCATGTATACTATCCCCACCCTTAGTAACCCGTGTAGACTATACCCACCTTTAGTAACCCGTGTATACTATCCCCAACCTTAGTAACCCGTGTATACTATTGTCACCCTTAGTAACCCGTGTATACTATCCCCACCCTTAGTAACCCGTGTATACTATCCCCACCCTTAGTAACCCGTGTATACTATCTCCACCCTTAGTAACCCGTGTATACTATCCCCACCCTTAGTAACCCGTGTGTACTATCCCCACCCTAAGTAACCCGTGTATACTATCTCCACCCTAAGTAACCCGTGTGTACTATCCCCACCCTAAGTAACCCGTCTATACTATCCCCACCCTAAGTAACCCGTGTGTACTATCCCCATCCTAAGTAACCCGTGTATACTATCTTCACCCTTAGTAACCCGTGTGTACCATTGTCACCCTTAGTAACCCGTGTGTACTATTGTCACCCTTAGTAACCCGTGTATACTATGCCCACCCTTAGTAACCCGTGTATACTATCCTCACCCTTAGTAACCCGTGTGTACCGTTGTCACCCTTAGTAACCCGTTTGTACCATTGTCACCCTTAGTAACCCGTTTATACCATCCTCACCCTTAGTAACCCGTGTATACTATTGTCACCCTTAGTAACCCATGTATATTATCCCCACCCTTAGTACCCCGTGTATACTATCCTCACCCTTAGTAACCCGTGTATACTATCCCCACCCTTAGTACCCCGTGTATACTATCCTCACCCTTAGTAACCCGTGTATACTATCCCCACCCTTAGTAACCCGTGTGTACCATTGTCACCCTTAGTTAACCGCTAACTAAACCTCTCACTCACTTATTTTAACTGTGTACCCTATCCGCCCCTGAAAACCCATGTATACTATCCCCACCCTTAGTAACCCGTGTAGACTATACCCACCTTTAGTTACCCGTGTATACTATCCCCAACCTTAGTAACCCGTGTATACTATTGTCACCCTTAGTAACCCGTGTATACTATCCCCACCCTTAGTAACCCGTGTATACTATCCCCACCCTTAGTAACCCGTGTATACTATCCCCAAACTAAGTAACCCGTGTATACTATCCCCACCCTAAGTAACCCGTGTATACTATCTCCACCCTTAGTAACCCGTGTGTACCATTGTCACCCTTAGTAACCCGTGTGTACTATTGTCACCCTTAGTAACCCGTGTATACTGTGCCCACCCTTAGTAACCCGTGTATACTATCCCCACCCTTAGTAACCCGTGTATACTATCCTCACCCTTAGTAACCCGTGTATACTATTGTCACCCTTAGTAACCCGTTTATACCATCCTCACCCTTAGTAACCCGTGTATACTATCCCCCACCCTTAGTAACCCGTGTATACTATCCCCACCCTAAGTAACCCGTGTATACTATCCCCACCCTTAGTAACCCGTGTATACTATCTCCACCCTTAGTAACCCGTGTGTACCATTGTCACCCTTAGTAACCCGTGTGTACTAGTGTCACCCTTAGTAACCCGTGTATACTATTGTCACCCTTAGTAACCCGTTTATACCATCCTCACCCTTAGTAACCCGTGTATACTATCCTCACCCTTAGTAACCCGTGTATACTATCCTCACCCTTAGTAGCCCGTGTATACTGTGCCCACCCTTAGTAACCCGTGTATACTATCCTCACCCTTAGTAACCCGTGTATACTATCCTCACCCTTAGTGACCCGTGTATACTGTGGCCACCCTCAGTAACCCGTGTATACTATCCTCACCCTTAGTAACCCGTGTATACTATTGTCACCCTTAGTAACCCGTGTATACTATCCCCACCCTTAGTAACCCGTGTATACTCTCCCCACCCTAAGTAAACCGTGTATACTATCTCCACCCGTGGTAACCCGTGTGTACCGTTGTCACCCTTAGTAACCCGTTTGTACCATTGTCACCCTTAGTAACCCGTTTATACCATCCTCACCCTTAGTAACCCGTGTATACTATTGTCACCCTTAGTAACCCATGTATATTATCCCCACCCTTAGTACCCCGTGTATACTATCCTCACCCTTAGTAACCCGTGTATACTATCCCCACCCTAAGTAACCCGTGTATACTATCCCCACCCGTAGTAACCCGTGTGTACCATTGTCACCCTTAGTAACCCGTGTATACTATCCCCACCCTAAGTAACCCGTGTATACTTTCCCCCACCCTTAATAACCCGTGTATACTATCCCCACCCTTAGTAACCCGTGTGTACCATTGTCACCCTTAGTAACCCGTGTGTACCATCCTCATCCTTTTATGATATCCGTCACCTTTGTTTCCTGTAAACACAACCGCCCGATTACGTTGTTACCCATCAATATAAATGAATAAATCGATTAGCTGCTCTTGTACACACCCTTTTGGCCCTATCCCTCAACGCCCTGATAATTTTTCGTCGCTCGTTCTCTAAGTTTCCAGAATTCGCCTTCTCGTCTTCAGCTTATTTATTTCCACAGTAAGACCTTTTCTTTTGTAGCTTAACCAGATATCACCATAACACGACACAAAATACGACATAAATGTTCCCCGGTAAAAAGTTATTGATTTGAGTTTTACAGTTAATTTATGCCTACTTGTACATTTGGGACACCAAGCAGGTTTAAATCTATGTGGCATTGTGAGTGTTAACATGAGTAGTGTGAATATTTAAACGTCACGCGGTATCCTTGGAGACACGAATAAACGGAGGATTTTATAGATGTATGAAACAACAAAGGAGATAGAGTCGGGGTCGCTAGCAGTGCACTGAGTACATGTTTTATAGACTCACTCGAGCTGTAGGGTATTACTCCTTACGTTGGATCAAGTTTCATGTTAAGAACATGCGTTCCCAAAGGATAGCACATTTTGCGGCAAATGTCACTGGTAGGAAACTATCAGGTTTAGAATGTGTCGAGTGCCTGAATAGAAATGATTTAAAACAGAAGTCTTTAAATCCACACAAAACAAAAGTACGTGAGGTAGTCCTTAAGAGTTCCTATATGAAGGTTCCTCACTCTTTATGTTACAATAACAGCTACCTTTCGGTGTGTGACGATTCACATTAACTTGCATATGTTTTAGAAAATTTGGACGACAATAAACAAAATTTGCCAACCTACACATGTATAAAATCAGCTGTCGTTTAGGAATATATGTCCACCTTGTTTCAACACCACCCAACTGTTCAACATAAGTGGTAGACGCTACATGAGTCTACAGTGAAAGCTTACCCTAACGATAGGCCTATCATAACGAGTATTACTTGTCTTCTTGATTTCAAGCAAAACTCGACTAGGAACCTATTTCCGTAGTTATGAACCTTTTATTAACTTTAAGAGAGAAAAAAGGCCATTTCTAAAACCAAATGAACACTTTCGAAAGTTTTGCTTGAAGTCAGAGCTCTTAGGTATAGAATGAGATGAATATTTCCAAAAGAGGGGTAAATACCGTGGAAGGACGCTTGTGTTTATATTAGACAATGACGTGACAAATAACTTTTAATGGAATTATATGTTTTTTTAATTACATGCTATGGTTACGTTATTAGACGCAGTTATTATATACTGTGGTTCAGTTATTATATACTGTTGTCCAGTTATTATATACTGTTGTCCAGTTATTATATACTGTTGTCCAGTTATTATTTACTGTTGTCCAGTTATTATATACTGTTGTCCAGTTATTATATACTGTGGTTCAGTTATCATATACTGTGGTTCAGTTATTACATACTATTGTCCAGTTATTGTATACTGTTGTCCAGTTATTATATACTGTTGTCTAGTTATTATATACTGTTGTCCAGTTATTATATACTGTGGTTCAGTTATTATATACTGTTGTCCAGTTATTATATACTGTTGTCCAGTTATTATATACTGTGGTTCAGTTATTATATACTGTGGTTCAGTTATTACATGACTATTGTCCAGTTATTCTATACTGTTGTTCAGTTATTATATACTGTGGTCCAGTCTTATATGCCTGTGGTTACAGGTTATTATGCATACTTATTTGTCCAGTTATTATATACTGTTGTTCAGTTATTATATACTGTTGTCCAGTTATTATATACTGTGGTTCAGTTATTATATACTGTGGTTCAGTTATTATATACTGTTGTTCAGTTATTATATACTGTTGTCCAGTTATTATATACTGTGGTTCAGTTATTATATACTGTTGTTCAGTTATTATATACTGTGGTCCAGTTATTATATACTGTGGTTCAGTTATTATATACTGTGGTTCAATTATTATATACTGTTGTCCAGTTATTATATACTGTTGTCCAGTTATTATATACTGTGGTTCAGTTATTATATACTGTGGTTCAGTTATTATATACTGTGGTTCAGTTATTATATACTGTTGTCCAGTTATTATATATTGTTGTCCAGTTATTATATACTGTGGTTCAGTTATTATATACTGTTGTTCAGTTATTATATACTGTGGTTCAGTTATTATATACTGTTGTCCAGTTATTATATATTGTTGTCCAGTTATTATATACTGTTGTCCAGTTATTATATATTGTGGTTCAGTTATTATATACTGTGGTTCAGTTATTATATATTGTGGTGCTAATATTATATGATGTGGTTCTTTTATTATATGCTGTAGTCCTATTATTATATTATTATTATTATATTCGGTAGTACAATTATCATATTCCTTGGTAAAAATGCTGATAATATTTCATTAGTATCATACAATTTCAAAATTAAAACGTCATAATCATCACCGATAGTTTTAATTCCTGAGCTCATTAACTGCTGTTCTGACAAACTTAGAATGTTTGTGACATAAATTCTTTCCAGCTAAAACCTTTGTGCGAAATCTTGAAGGTTCATCTCGGCAAATATATCGTCTAACGAAGACGAATTCGAATTTGACTTAGCGCCCGCCATCAACTCGGCTGCACTAGTAACGAACAAGAGATCCGTGAGGGATCTTGGCGCCCAACATTGAATGATCCATATCAGTCAAATGAAAGACTGATCTTTGTCTTTCTTTTCCCTTGTTTCACTCTTCTTTCAAAACATTTAATAACTTTATATAACACTATATAGAAGGAGCAACCCGCAACTGTCAAGCTCCAAGATGGCCATACTCTTTAGTTCTTAAAATCAGACTTGCATGCACAAATGGAGACCAAGGGGAACCTGTACATTCGAGAAAGACCAATAATGGCCATTTAGTACTGTAAGAAATTTTAAAACAGTGCAGTTTCAATTGTCAAAATTCAAGATGGTTGCCTGTTGGCCATGTTGTTGTCAGGTTGGTCCTATACAGGAACATGTATAACTAGGGATCAAAGGGAACCAGCATATGAAATTTGAGCAGTAAGCAACTACAATTATCAAAATCCAAGATGTCCGCCTGTCGGCCATGTTGTTTTCCGATCGGTACCGAAATGCAATATGCACAACTTGGAACCATGGGGAACCTACATATGAAAATTGAGAAAGATCACTTTATTACTTTCTTAGAACTAGCGGTAAAAACCTTCACTTCAATTGTCAAATTCCAAGATGGCCGTCTGTCAGCCATCTTGTTTTCCGATTGGTTACAAAATGAAATATGTACAACTAAGGACCAAGGGGAACATACATATGAAAATTGAGAAAGATCTCTTCAGTACTTTTTGTGAAAAAGGGATAACAAGAATTGTTTACAGAGGGATGGACGGACCAAGCACCACGGACCACGGACGCAGGTCGATTTGAGTAGCACACCATCTGATAATTGTGGGCTAAAAACAACTTCCCCTTCCCGATCCGGATTCAACATCTCATCAACATAATAATATATCAGCATATAATGATAAAACCACAGAACTACAGCATGTAATAAAGCAACAACATCATATAATATCAACAGCATATAATGAAAGAGGCATCGAATATAATCTGAACCACAGCATATAATAAAAAAAAAACACCACGTTACAATTAAATCAAAACATATAAGACAGCTCTGGCGTTCTACAAACATAGGTAAATCGTACGTACCTGTGATCACAGTTACATTGGTACTGTTAGATCCGGAGTCAGAGCCCAGTGCCCATGGCAACGGGTCCGTCATCGACGCGAAGAAGAAATAGATACAATAAGCGATGATGACGTTGTAGTATAGACCAATGAGAGCGGAGGCGATGACGGAACAGTAGCCGAGACCTGTAATAGAAACTTTTGGTTATTAAGGAAAACTGTAAATAAGCGGATCAGATGGTCTGTTTTATAAGGTATACTACCTTTGAACAACGGGCTAATTTTCCATATAGCCAAAGGACCAAGGCTGGCGAATTGTCCGAAACACAACTCCATATAGAAGAGAGGCATCCCCACGAAGATCTGCATGAACCAGTACGGGATGAGAAATGCTCCTGTAACATATCGTTAAACGGAGAAGTTACAGTATAGAGACGGATTACATGGAACGGAATCAGAATGGCTACTGTAACATATCGTTAAACGGAGGAGTTACAGCAGAGAAGGATTACATGGAACGGAATCAGGATGGCTACTGTAACATATCGTTAAACGGAGAAGTTACAGTATAGAGAAGGATTACATGGAACGGAATCAGAATGGCTACTGTAACATATCGTTAAACGGAGAAGTTACAGTATAGAGAAGGATTACATGGAACGGAATCAGAATGGCTACTGTAACATATCGTTAAACGGAGAAGTTACAGTATAGAGAAGGATTACATGGAACGGAATCAGAATGGCTACTGTAACATATCGTTAAACGGAGGAGTTACAGCAGAGAAGGATTACATGGAACGGAATCAGAATGGCTACTGTAACATATCGTTAAACGGAGAAGTTACAGTATAGAGAAGGATTACATGGAACGGAATCAGATTGGCTACTGTAACATATCGTTAAACGGAGAAGTTACAGTATAGAGAAGGATTACATGGAACGGAATCAGAATGGCTACTGTAACATATCGTTAAACGGAGAAGTTACAGTATAGAGAAGGATTACATGGAACGGAATCAGAATGGCTACTGTAACATATCGTTAAACGGAGAAGTTACAGTATAGAGAAGGATTACATGGAACGCAATCAGAATGGCTACTGTAACATATCGTTAAACGGAGAAGTTACAGTATAGAGAAGGATTACATGGAACGCAATCAGAATGGCTACTGTAACATATCGTTAAACGGAGAAGTTACAGTATAGAGAAGGATTACATGGAACGGAATCAGAATGGCTACTGTAACATATCGTTAAACGGAGAAGTTACAGTATAGAGAAGGATTACATGGAACGGAATCAGAATGGCTACTGTAACTGTAAGGTTTACAGCGGAACAGCATCAAATAGGCTCCTGTAATGATCTGTGACATTGTTAAGTGGAGGAGTTGCAGTGAAGGTTAACAGCGGAACTGGATTAAATAGGCTCCTACATCTAGTGTAGATGTGACAGCGAGGAAGGTTTACAAAGAAAGGCTCTTTGACACTGTTAAATGAAGGAGTTATAGCGGAGGTTACAGCAGAATGGGATCAAAATAATCGACAGTGAGGAAGGTTCACATAGGAGCAGGATAAGAAAGGCTCTGTAACACTATTAGGTGGAGAAGTTACGCTGGAGCCCCATATTTTAAGATTAGATACATTAACCACATAATCTAAGAGTAGATACATTATTACATTAACCCCATTATTTCAGAGGAGATATATTCACCCCATTATTTCAGAGGAGATATATTCACCCCATCATTTCAGAGGAGATATATTCACCCCATAATTTCAGAGGAGATACATTACCCCCATAATTTCAAAGGAGATACATTAACCCCATAATTTAATCCATTTCGTAATTTCCGCCTATTGAATATTATATAAAAAAAAAATTAATTACGCATGTATAAGTCACATGTAATTGTGTACTTGTGTACATGGTTACATGTACTAGGGTTACATACCGCCACCATTTTTATACGCGAGGTATGGAAACCTCCAGACGTTGCCTAGCCCAACAGCGTATCCTACACACGTCAGGATAAACTCGAGTTTCCCGCCCCAGTTACCCCGCTCCATCACCTCCGGCTCTTCACTCACTGACACCATCCAATTTTGTTGAGACTGCCAAACAAAATAAGTAATGTTTAAATTTGTATGGCACTTGGACTGTGAGGGAGCATGCTATCTGGCATGGGGCAAAGAATACCGATATGGGGATGAAATCCTATTTCTTACCAAAGATCGATAAAAAGTCATATATGAACAATGTATAGGTTTACAAAAAGATCGTAGAAAAAGTTCACGGAGAATAATATGTTATAGATGGGTTAGCGTTATCTGCTGCATCAATGACACCAATCATATACATTTAGGTGAAGGTCAAATCTAGGTCAAATCCGGGTTATGTCAGATCATCAAAATGAGAACCAGTGTGAAGCCAACGGCACTTACAAGTATCGGACCCGCCTGACTTCATATCAGAAAGTATCGAACATAATAACGAAACCATTAACTCAAATTCAACAAGGAATACCAACATAATAACGAAACCATTAACTCAAAATCAACAAGGAATACCAACATAATAACGAAACCATTAACTCAAAATCAACAAGGAATACCAACATAATAACGAAACCATTAACTCAAAATCAACAAGGAATACCAACATAATAACGAAACCATTAACTCAAAATCAACAAAGAATAGCGACATAATAACGAAACCATTAACTCAAAATCAACAAGGAATACCAACATAATAACGAAACCATTAACTCAAAATCAACAAGGAATACCAACATGATAACGAAACCATTAACTCAAAATCAACAAGGAATACCGACATTATAACGAAACCATTAACTTAAAATCAACAAGGAATACCGACATAATAACGAAACCATTAACTCAAAATCAACAAGGAATACCGACATCATAACGAAACCATTAACTCAAAATCAATAAGGAATACCGACATAATAACGAAACCATTAACTCAAATTCAACAAGGAATACCAACATAATAACGAAACCATTAACTCAAAATCAACAAGGAATACCGACATAATAACGAAACCATTAACTCAAAATCAACAAAGAATAGCGACATAATAACGAAACCATTAACTTAAAATCAACAAAGAATACCGACATAATAACGAAACCATTAACTCAAAATCAATAAGGAATACCAACATAATAACGAAACCATTAACTCAAATTCAACAAGGAATACCAACATAATAACGAAACCATTAACTCAAAATCAACAAAGAATAGCGACATAATAACGAAACCATTAACTTAAAATCAACAAAGAATACCGACATAATAACGAAACCATTAACTCAAAATCAATAAGGAATACCGACATAATAACGTAACCTTTAACTCAAAATCAACAAAGAATACCAACATAATAACGAAACCATTAACTCAAAATCAACAAGGAATACCGACATAATAACGAAACCATTAACTCAAAATCAACAAAGAATACCGACATAATAACGAAACCATTAACTCAAAATCAATAAGGAATACCGACATAATAACGAAACCATTAACTCAAAATCAACAAGGAATACTGACATAAAAACGAAACCATTAACTCAAAATCAACAAAGAATACCGACATAATAACGAAACCATTAACTGAAAATCAACAAGGAATACCGACATAATAACGAAACCATTAACTCAAAACCAACAAAGAATACCAACATAATAACGAAATCATTGACTCAAAATCAACAAGGAATAACGACATAATAACGAAACCATTAACTCAAAATCAACAAGAAATACCGACATAATAACGAAACCATTAACTCAAAATCAACAAGAAATACCGACATAATAACGAAACCATTGACTCAAAATCAACAAAGAATACCGGCATAATAACGAAACCATTAACTCAAAATCAACAAGAAATACCGACATAATAACGAAATCATTAACTCAAAATCAACAGAGAATACCGACATAATAACGAAACCATTAACTCAAAATCAACAAGGAATACCGACATAATAACGAAACCATTAACTCAAAACCAACAAAGAATACCGACATAATAACGAAACCATTAACTCAAAATCAACAAGGAATACCGACATAATAACGAAACCATTAACTCAAAATCAACAGGAAATACCGACATAATAACGAAATCATTAACTCAAAATCAACAAGGAATACCGACAAAATAACGAAACCATTAACTCAAAATCAACAAGAAATACCGACATAATAACGAAACCATTAACTCAAAATCAACAGGGAATACAGACATAATAACAAAGCCATTCACACAAAATCAACAAGAAATACCGACATGATAACGAAACCATTAACTCAAAATCAACAAGGAATACCAACATAATAACGAAACCATTAACTCAAAATCAACAAGAAATACCGACAAAATAACGAAACCATTACCTCAAAATCAGCAAAGAATACCGACATAATAACGAAACCGTTAACTCAAAATCAACAAAGAATACCAACATAATAACGAAACCATTAACTCAAAATCAACAGAGAATACCGACATAATAATGAAACCATTAACTCAAAATCAGCAAAGAATACCGACATAATAACGAAACCATTAACTCAAAACCAACAAAGAATACCAACATAATAACGAAATCATTGACTCAAAATCAACAAGGAATAACGACATAATAACGAAACCATTAACTCAAAATCAACAAGAAATACCGACATAATAACGAAACCATTAACTCAAAATCAACAAGGAATACCGACATAATAACGAAACCATTAACTCAAAACCAACAAAGAATACCGACATAATAACGAAACCATTAACTCAAAATCAACAAGGAATACCGACATAATAACGAAACCATTAACTCAAAATCAACAGGAAATACCGACATAATAACGAAATCATTAACTCAAAATCAACAAGGAATACCGACAAAATAACGAAACCATTAACTCAAAATCAACAAGAAATACCGACATAATAACGAAACCATTAACTCAAAATCAACAGGGAATACAGACATAATAACAAAGCCATTCACACAAAATCAACAAGAAATACCGACATGATAACGAAACCATTAACTCAAAATCAACAAGGAATACCAACATAATAACGAAACCATTAACTCAAAATCAACAAGAAATACCGACACAATAACGAAACCATTACCTCAAAATCAGCAAAGAATACCGACATAATAACGAAACCGTTAACTCAAAATCAACAAAGAATACCAACATAATAATGAAACCATTAACTCAAAATCAACAAAGAATACCGACATAATAACGAAACCATTAACTCAAAACCAACAAAGAATACCAACATAATAACGAAATCATTGACTCAAAATTAACAAAGAATACCGACATAATAACGAAACCATTAACTCAAAATCAACAAGGAATACCGACATCATAACGAAATCATTGACTCAAAATCAACAAAGAATACCGACATAATAACGTAACCTTTAACTCAAAATCAACAAAGAATACCGACATAATAACGAAACCATTAACTCAAAATCAACAAGGAATACCGACATAATAACGAAACCATTAACTCAAAATCAACAAAGAATACCGACATAATAACGAAACCATTAACTCAAAATCAATAAGGAATACCGACATAATAACGAAACCATTAACTCAAAATCAACAAGGAATACCAACATAATAACGAAACCATTAACTCAAAATCAACAAGGAATACCAACATAATAACGAAACCATTAACTCAAAATCAACAAGGAATACCGACATAATAACGAAACCATTAACTCAAAATCAACAAGGAATACCGACATAATAACGAAACCATTAACTCAAAATCAACAAGGAATACTGACATAAAAACGAAACCATTCACTCAAAATCAACAAAGAATACCGACATAATAACGAAACCATTAACTCAAAATCAACAAGGAATACCGACATAATAACGAAACCATTAACTCAAAACCAACAAAGAATACCAACATAATAACGAAATCATTGACTCAAAATCAACAAGGAATAACGACATAATAACGAAACCATTAACTCAAAATCAACAAGAAATACCGACATAATAACGAAACCATTAACTCAAAATCAACAAGGAATACCGACATAATAACGAAACCATTAACTCAAAATCAACAAAGAATACCGACATAATAACGAAACCATTAACTCAAAATCAACAAGGAATACCAACATAACAACGAAACCATTGACTCAAAATCAACAAAGAATACCGACATAATAACGAAACCATTAACTCAAAATCAACAAGAAATACCGACATAATAACGAAACCATTAACTCAAAATCAACAAGGAATACCGACATAATAACGAAACCATTAACTCAAAACCAACAAAGAATACCGACATAATAACGAAACCATTAACTCAAAATCAACAAGGAATACCGACATAATAACGAAACCATTAACTCAAAATCAACAGGAAATACCGACATAATAACGAAATCATTAACTCAAAATCAACAAGGAATACCGACAAAATAACGAAACCATT
The DNA here is from genome assembly GCF_902652985.1 of Pecten maximus. Classification (NCBI taxonomy): domain Eukaryota; kingdom Metazoa; phylum Mollusca; class Bivalvia; order Pectinida; family Pectinidae; genus Pecten; species Pecten maximus. The sequence goes on along the minus strand of NC_047025.1, from coordinate 22,598,668 downwards.
AACTCAAAATCAACAAGAAATACCGACATAATAACGAAACCATTAACTCAAAATCAACAGGGAATACAGACATAATAACAAAGCCATTCACACAAAATCAACAAGAAATACCGACATGATAACGAAACCATTAACTCAAAATCAACAAGGAATACCAACATAATAACGAAACCATTAACTCAAAATCAACAAGAAATACCGACACAATAACGAAACCATTACCTCAAAATCAGCAAAGAATACCGACATAATAACGAAACCGTTAACTCAAAATCAACAAAGAATACCAACATAATAATGAAACCATTAACTCAAAATCAACAAAGAATACCGACATAATAACGAAACCATTAACTCAAAACCAACAAAGAATACCAACATAATAACGAAATCATTGACTCAAAATTAACAAAGAATACCGACATAATAACGAAACCATTAACTCAAAATCAACAAGGAATACCGACATCATAACGAAATCATTGACTCAAAATCAACAAAGAATACCGACATAATAACGTAACCATTAACTCAAAATCAACAAAGAATACCAACATAATAACGAAACCATTAACTCAAAATCAACAAGGAATACCGACATAATAACGAAACCATTAACTCAAAATCAACAAAGAATACCGACATAATAACGAAACAATTAACTCAAAATCAATAAGGAATACCGACATAATAACGAAACCATTAACTCAAAATCAACAAGGAATACCAACATAATAACGAAACCATTAACTCAAAATCAACAAGGAATACCAACATAATAACGAAACCATTAACTCAAAATCAACAAGGAATACCGACATAATAACGAAACCATTAACTCAAAATCAACAAGGAATACCGACATAATAACGAAACCATTAACTCAAAATCAACAAGGAATACTGACATAAAAACGAAACCATTCACTCAAAATCAACAAAGAATACCGACATAATAACGAAACCATTAACTGAAAATCAACAAGGAATACCGACATAATAACGAAACCATTAACTCAAAACCAACAAAGAATACCAACATAATAACGAAATCATTGACTCAAAATCAACAAGGAATAACGACATAATAACGAAACCATTAACTCAAAATCAACAAGAAATACCGACATAATAACGAAACCATTAACTCAAAATCAACAAGGAATACCGACATAATAACGAAACCATTAACTCAAAATCAACAAAGAATACCGACATAATAACGAAACCATTAACTCAAAATCAACAAGGAATACCAACATAACAACGAAACCATTGACTCAAAATCAACAAAGAATACCGACATAATAACGAAACCATTAACTCAAAATCAACAAGGAATACCGACATAATAACGAAACCATTAACTCAAAATCAACAAGAAATACCGACATAATAACGAAACCATTAACTCAAAATCAACAAGGAATACCGACATAATAACGAAACCATTAACTCAAAATCAACAAGGAATACCGACATCATAACGAAATCATTGACTCAAAATCAACAAGGAATACCGACATAATAACGAAACCATTAACTCAAAATCAACAAGAAATACCGACATAATAACGAAACCATTGACTCAAAATCAACAAAGAATACCGGCATAATAACGAAACCATTAACTCAAAATCAACAAGAAATACCGACATAATAACGAAATCATTAACTCAAAATCAACAGAGAATACCGACATAATAACGAAACCATTAACTCAAAATCAACAAGGAATACCGACATAATAACGAAACCATTAACTCAAAACCAACAAAGAATACCGACATAATAACGAAACCATTAACTCAAAATCAACAAGGAATACCGACATAATAACGAAACCATTAACTCAAAATCAACAGGAAATACCGACATAATAACGAAATCATTAACTCAAAATCAACAAGGAATACCGACAAAATAACGAAACCATTAACTCAAAATCAACAAGAAATACCGACATAATAACGAAACCATTAACTCAAAATCAACAGGGAATACAGACATAATAACAAAGCCATTCACACAAAATCAACAAGAAATACCGACATGATAACGAAACCATTAACTCAAAATCAACAAAGAATACCAACATAATAACGAAACCATTAACTCAAAATCAACAAGAAATACCGACAAAATAACGAAACCATTATCTCAAAATCAGCAAAGAATACCGACATAATAACGAAACCGTTAACTCAAAATCAACAAAGAATACCAACATAATAACGAAACCATTAACTCAAAATCAACAGAGAATACCGACATAATAATGAAACCATTAACTCAAAATCAACAAAGAATACCGACATAATAACGAAACCATTAACTCAAAACCAACAAAGAATACCAACATAATAACGAAATCATTGACTCAAAATCAACAAGGAATAACGACATAATTACGAAACCATTAACTCAAAATCAACAAGAAATACCGACATAATAACGAAACCATTAACTCAAAATCAACAAGGAATACCGACATAATAACGAAACCATTAACTCAAAACCAACAAAGAATACCGACATAATAACGAAACCATTAACTCAAAATCAACAAGGAATACCGACATAATAACGAAACCATTAACTCAAAATCAACAGGAAATACCGACATAATAACGAAATCATTAACTCAAAATCAACAAGGAATACCGACAAAATAACGAAACCATTAACTCAAAATCAACAAGGAATACCAACATAATAACGAAACCATTAACTCAAAATCAACAAGAAATACCGACAAAATAACGAAACCATTACCTCAAAATCAGCAAAGAATACCGACATAATAACGAAACCGTTAACTCAAAACCAACAAAGAATACCAACATAATAACGAAATCATTGACTCAAAATCAACAAAGAATACCGACATAATAACGAAACCATTAACTCAAAATCAACAAGGAATACCGACATCATAACGAAATCATTGACTCAAAATCAACAAAGAATACCGACATAATAACGTTACCTTTAACTCAAAATCAACAAAGAATACCAACATAATAACGAAACCATTAACTCAAAATCAACAAGGAATACCGACATAATAACGAAACCATTAACTCAAAATCAGCAAAGAATACCGACATAATAACGAAACAATTAACTCAAAATCAATAAGGAATACCGACATAATAACGAAACCATTAACTCAAAATCAACAAGGAATACTGACATAATAACGAAACCATTAACTCAAAATCAACAAAGAATACCGACATAATAACGAAACCATTAACTGAAAATCAACAATGAATACCGACATAATAACGAAACCATTAACTCAAAACCAACAAAGAATACCAACATAATAACGAAATCATTGACTCAAAATCAACAAGGAATAACGACATAATAACGAAACCATTAACTCAAAATCAACAAGAAATACCGACATAATAATGAAACCATTAACTCAAAATCAACAAAGAATACCGACATAATAACGAAACCATTAACTCAAAATCAACAAGGAATACCAACATAATAACGAAACCATTGACTCAAAATCAACAAAGAATACCAACATAATAACGAAATCATTGACTCAAAATCAACAAGGAATAACGACATAATAACGAAACCATTAACTCAAAATCAACAAGAAATACCGACATAATAACGAAACCATTAACTCAAAATCAACAAAGAATACCGACATAATAACGAAACCATTAACTCAAAATCAACAAGGAATACCAACATAATAACGAAACCATTGACTCAAAATCAACAAAGAATACCGACATAATAACGAAACCATTAACTCAAAATCAACAAGGAATACCAACATAATAACGAAACCATTAACTCAAAATCAACAAGGAATACCGACATAATAACGAAACCATTAACTCAAAATCAACAAGAAATACCGACATAATAACGAAACCATTAACTCAAAATCAACAAAGAATACCGACAAAATAACGAAACCATTAACTCAAAATCAACAAAGAATACCGACAAAATAACGAAATCATTAACTCAAAATCAACAAAGAGTACCGACATAATAACGAAACCATTAACTCAAAATCAACAAAGAATACCGACAAAATAACGAAATCATTAACTCAAAATCAACAAGGAATACCGACATAATAACGAAACCATTAACTCAAAATCAACAAAGAATACCGACATAATAACGAAACCATTAACTCAAAATCAGCAAAGAATACCGACATAATAACAAAACCGTAATTCTAACTCAAAATCAACAAGGAATACCGACATAATAACGAAACCATTAAATCAAAATCAACAAAGAATAGCGACATAATAACGAAACAATTAACTCAAACTCAATAAGGAATACCGACATAATGACGAAACCATTGACTCAAAATCAACAAGGAATACCGATATAATAACGAAACCATGAACTCAAAATCTACAAAGAATACCGACATAATAACGAAACCATTAACTCAAATTCAACTAGGAATACCGACATAATAACGAAACCATTAACTCAAAATCAACAAGGAATACCGACATAATAACGAAACCATTAACTCAAAATCAACAAGAAATACCGACATAATAACGAAACCATTAACTCAAAATCAACAAGGAATACCGACATAATAACGAAACCATTAACTCAAAATCAACAAAGAATACCGACATAATAACGAAATCATTAACTCAAAATCAACAAAGAATACCGACATAATAACGAAACCATTAACTCAAAATCAACAAAGAATACCGACATAATAACGAAACCATTAACTCAAAACAAACAAAGAATACCAACATAATAACGAAATCATTGACTCAAAATCAACAAGGAATACCGACATAATAACGAAACCATTAACTCAAAACCAACAAAGAATACCAACATAATAACGAAATCATTGACTCAAAATCAACAAAGAATACCGACAAAATAACGAAACTATTAACTCAAAACCAACAAAGAATACCGACATAATACCGAAACCATTAACTCAAAATCAACAAGGAATACCGACACAAAAACGAAATCATTAACTCAAAATCAACAAGAAATACCGACATAATAACGAAACCATTAACTTAAAATCAATAAGGAATACCGACATAATAACGAAACCATTAACTCAAAATCAATAAGGAATACCGACATAATAACGAAACCATTAACTCAAAATCAACAAGGAATACCAACATAATAACGAAACCATTAACTCAAAATCAACAAGGAATACCAACATAATAACGAAACCATAAACTCAAAATCAACAAGAAATACCGACATAATAACGAAACCATTAACTCAAAATCAACAAGGAATACCGACATAATAACGAAACCATTAACTCAAAATCAACAAAGAATACCGACAAAATAACGAAATCATTAACTCAAAATCAACAAGGAATACCGACAAAATAACGAAACCATTAACTCAAAATCAACAAGAAATACCGACATAATAACGAAACCATTAACTCAAAATCAACAAAGAATACCGACAAAATAACGAAATCATTAACTCAAAATCAACAAGGAATAGCGTCATAATAACGAAACCATTAACTCAAAATCAACAAAGAATACCGACAAAATAACGAAACCATTAACTCAAAATCAACAAGGAATACCAACATAATAACGAAACCATTAACTCAAAATCAACAAGGAATACCGACATAATAACGAAACCATTAACTCAAAATCAACAAGAAATACCGACATAATAACGAAACCATTAACTCAAAATCAACAAAGAATACCGACAAAATAACGAAACCATTAACTCAAAATCAACAAAGAATACCGACAAAATAACGAAATCATTAACTCAAAATCAACAAAGAGTACCGACATAATAACGAAACCATTAACTCAAAATCAACAAAGAATACCGACAAAATAACGAAATCATTAACTCAAAATCAACAAGGAATACCGACATAATAACGAAACCATTAACTTAAAATCAACAAAGAATACCGACATAATAACGAAACCATTAACTCAAAATCAGCAAAGAATACCGACATAATAACAAAACCGTAATTCTAACTCAAAATCAACAAGGAATACCGACATAATAACGAAACCATTAAATCAAAATCAACAAAGAATAGCGACATAATAACGAAACAATTAACTCAAACTCAATAAGGAATACCGACATAATGACGAAACCATTGACTCAAAATCAACAAGGAATACCGATATAATAACGAAACCATGAACTCAAAATCTACAAAGAATACCGACATAATAACGAAACCATTAACTCAAAATCAACAAGGAATACCGACATAATAACGAAACCATTAACTCAAAATCAACAAGGAATACCGACATAATAACGAAACCATTAACTCAAAATCAACAAGAAATACCGACATAATAACGAAACCATTAACTCAAAATCAACAAGGAATACCGACATAATAACGAAACCATTAACTCAAAATCAACAAAGAATACCGACATAATAACGAAATCATTAACTCAAAATCAACAAAGAATACCGACATAATAACGAAACCATTAACTCAAAATCAACAAAGAATACCGACATAATAACGAAACCATTAACTCAAAACAAACAAAGAATACCAACATAATAACGAAATCATTGACTCAAAATCAACAAGGAATACCGACATAATAACGAAACCATTAACTCAAAACCAACAAAGAATACCAACATAATAACGAAATCATTGACTCAAAATCAACAAAGAATACCGACAAAATAACGAAACTATTAACTCAAAACCAACAAAGAATACCGACATAATACCGAAACCATTAACTCAAAATCAACAAGGAATACCGACACAAAAACGAAATCATTAACTCAAAATCAACAAGAAATACCGACATAATAACGAAACCATTAACTTAAAATCAATAAGGAATACCGACATAATAACGAAACCATTAACTCAAAATCAATAAGGAATACCGACATAATAACGAAACCATTAACTCAAAATCAACAAGGAATACCAACATAATAACGAAACCATTAACTCAAAATCAACAAGGAATACCAACATAATAACGAAACCATAAACTCAAAATCAACAAGAAATACCGACATAATAACGAAACCATTAACTCAAAATCAACAAGGAATACCGACATAATAACGAAACCATTAACTCAAAATCAACAAAGAATACCGACAAAATAACGAAATCATTAACTCAAAATCAACAAGGAATACCGACAAAATAACGAAACCATTAACTCAAAATCAACAAGAAATACCGACATAATAACGAAACCATTAACTCAAAATCAACAAAGAATACCGACAAAATAACGAAATCATTAACTCAAAATCAACAAGGAATAGCGTCATAATAACGAAACCATTAACTCAAAATCAACAAAGAATACCGACAAAATAACGAAACCATTAACTCAAAACCAACAAAGAATACCAACATAATAACGAAACCATTAACTCAAAATCAGCAAAGAATACCGACATAATAACAAAACCGTAATTCTAACTCAAAATCAACAAGGAATACCGACATAATAACGAAACCATTAAATCAAAATCAACAAAGAATAGCGATATAATGACGAAACCATTGACTCAAAATCAACAAAGAATACCGACATAATAACGAAACCATTAACTCAAAATCAACAAGGAATATCGACATAATAACGAAACCATTAACTCAAAATCAGCAAGAAATACCGACATAATAACGAAACCATTAACTCAAAATCAGAAAAGAATACCGACATAATAACAAAACCGTAATTCTAACTCAAAATCAACAAGGAATACCGACATAATAACGAAACCATTAAATCAAAATCAACAAAGAATAGCGATATAATGACGAAACCATTGACTCAAAATCAACAAGGAATACCGATATAATAACGAAACCATTAACTGAAAATCAACAAAGAATACCGACATAATAACGAAACTATTAACTCAAATTCAACTAGGAATACCGACATGATAACGATACCATTAACTCAAAATCAACAAAGAATACCGACATAATAACAAAGCCATGAATTCGAAATCGATTAAACTATGGGAAAATATGGAGAAAAAAACCAACAGATTTGCATGGAGACTCCTGAAAAATTCCAGAGCGAACAAAATCAATTCGTACTAGAGAGGGGTCGCAGTAGAGAGGAGTTGTAAAAGAGAGGGGTACTAAAAGAGATGAGCCATACAAGAGATGGATCGTACAAAAGAGGGGTCATACAAGAGAGAGGTCGCATAAGAGAGGGGTCTCGTACAAGAGAGGGATGAAATAATTCCCCTGTAAAAACTGTCAAACAGAAATTCAACCATCAAGATTTCATCCTCAGGGTATGTCATCTTGGCCTTTGTTGTTTAACACTATAGCCCACAACTATGTGATGGTACCGCCATTCGTCCATATTGGAAAAGAAGGAATACAATGAGACTGGAGACGTTCCGTAAGTTTTTAATGACGAATGATATTAAGAGTGAGGCATCAAATGTTTAGATATAAGAGGCAAAGTAGTGGGTGGTCAAGGTTGATCTAAAGCTCTATGGGTTCTTCAAAGATTTATTCGAGCAAGCAATACAATATGTTAAATCCATTTAACAGCATTACGATCGACATTTCAGCATGAATGTTGTTGTTCATGTTTAAATGTAAGTTGCTTCTTTTGGTATTATATCTATCTCAATGCGTATTAGTGTAAATCAATTACGGCTGTCATTGATGTTAAAAATAACACAAAAACATAAAGAAATGTGTAATAGGTATGACAGAGACCTATAACTGTTATTGTGTAGTTAGAAGAGCTACGTGTGATGGGAGCTACGACAGGGGAGTGGAGTTATGGCAGAAGTGGACAGAAAGTAAAACCACTGACAATTTAACTTACAGTATCTTCCTGGTCCTCGTCTGATTTAGTAACCGGCATCTTCGATGTTGTCTTTACGGCCCACTGGGAAGTCTTAAATCTAGAGAAACACAAGTAGAATCTGACAGTATGACAACAGAGACAGGAAGCTGATAAACTGCTTAACACATATATCTGTAATATCACGGAATACCTTATATATCTGACATACTGCTAAACATACAGATACACACACATAAAAAAATATCTGTAATATCACGGAATACCTTATATATCTGACATACTGCTAAACATACACAGACTGTATTTAGTATCATTTAGACTGTATTTAGTATCAGTTAGGCTGTATTTAGTATCAGTTAGACTGTATTAAGTATCAGTTAGGCTGTATTTAGTACCAGTTAGACTGTATTTAGTATCAGTTAGACTGTATTTAGTAACATTTAGACTGTATTTAGTATCAATTAGGCTGTATTTAGTATCATTTAGGCTGTATTTAGTATCAGTTAGACTGTATTTAGTATCATTTAGACTGTATTTAATATCAGACTGTATCTAGTATCATTTAGGCTGTATTTAATATCAGTTAGACTGTATTTAGTATCAGTTAGACTGTATTTAATATCAGTTAGACTGTATTTAGTATCATTTAGACTGTATTTAGTATCATTTAGACTGTATTTAGTATCAGTTAGACTGTATTTAGTATCAGTTAGACTGTATTTAGTATCAGTTAGACTGTATTTAGTATCAGTTAGGCTGTATTTAGTATCAGTTAGACTGTATTTAGTGTCATTTAGTCTGTATTTAGTATCAGTTAGACTGTATTTAGTATCAGTTAGACTGTATTTAGTATCAGTTAGACTGTATTTAGTATCATTTAGACTGTATTTAGTATCAGTTAGACTGTATTTAGTATCAGTTAGACTGTATTTAATATCAGACTGTATCTAGTATCATTTAGGCTGTATTTAATATCAATTAGACTGTATTTAGTATCAGTTAGACTGTATTTAATATCAGTTAGACTGTATTTAGTATCATTTAGACTGTATTTAGTATCATTTAGACTGTATTTAGTATCAGTTAGACTGTATTTAGTATCAGTTAGGCTGTATTTAGTATCATTTAGACTGTATTTAGTATCATTTAGACTGTATTTAGTATCAGTTAGACTGTATTTAGTATCAGTTAGACTGTATTTAGTATCAGTTAGGCTGTATTTAGTATCAGTTAGACTGTATTTAGTGTCATTTAGTCTGTATTAAGTATCAGTTAGACTGTATTTAGTATCAGTTAGACTGTATTTAGTATCATTTAGACTGTATTTTGTATCAGTAACACTGTATTTAGTATCATTTAGGCTGTATTTAATATCAGTTAGACTGTATTTAATATCAGTTAGACTGTATTTAATATCAGTTAGACTGTATTTAGTATCATTTAGACTGTATTTAGTATCAGTTAGACTGTATTTAGTATCATTTAGACTGTATTTAGTATCAGTTAGACTGTATTTAGTATCAGTTAGGCTGATAAGACTATACCACTATACTGTGATAGCACAGTGTGGTGATAACATCAATCGCGATAACATTGTATTAAATCAACACTACACTGCGGTAAAATGTACTTTAATAAAATAAAATGATATAAATGATGAAAGAAAATGATCATTTTGTTGGAGAATTTCGATTGGTAACTGATACCGAAGTCATTTTCGACACACTTGAAGCATGAAATGCAAGTTGAGAGGCGAAATCTTGTTTAATAGAAAGACTTCACCCTTTGAATAATCTCGACTGAATTATATTCAGTGAAGGTTATTATGGCATTATGTAAATGACATGTGTGATGGACCTCAATGTCAATAGTGAATCGTACGTGACAATTACATGAGATTGCTAGTTAGTTCGTACTTTCCGTTACTCCGAGTCCAAATGATATTTAAAAGAAATGGAGATCGCCCTTAAGGTAAACTCATTTCAGGATAGCTGGGAAAGCACCAGAATTATAGATTAATTGGGTTGTTATGAGAAAGAACCGGGAGAATAGGACCAGGTGTTTCGGAAAGGTAAACGTCCTCTGCTTCTTCGGGTCAAGTTCACGTTATCAAAATAAGAACCGGTGTGGTGTCGACAGTTTGGTTTGTATTGTTTAACGTCCTATCAACAGCTAAGGTCATTTTAGGACGGCCTCCTCTGTGTGGGTATGGTTTGGTTTGTATTGTTTAACGTCCTATCAACAGCTAAGGTCATTTTAGGACGGCCTCCTCTGTGTGGGTATGGTTTGGTTTGTATTGTTTAACGTCCTATCAACAGCTAAGGTCATTTTAGGACGGCCTCCTCTGTGTAGGTATGGTTTGGTTTGTATTGTTTAACAACTTATCAACAACTAAGGTCATTTAAAGATGGCCTCCTCTGTGTGTGTATGGTTTGGTTAGAGACTGTTTCACAGGGAGGGGTGATGAAGGCGGATTGATACAGAAATAACCCTAGAGACTGTCTCAGAGTGAATGACAGTGAAAACTGGTTGATAAATAGATAATTCAAAAGAATGCCTCAAAGGGAGGATGATGAAGACGGGTTGATAAAGAGATAACCCTAGAGGCAGTCGTAGAGGGAGCGATCATGAAGGCGGAGGGGTATAAAGATCCTCCTACAGACACTCAGAGAGGGTTATAGTAAAATAATAAAGTAACCCGACTATAGGTCATATCGACGACACCCGCTATTTCAAATATAGGTCAAATCCGTGTTAAGCTACATCCTCAAAAGGAGAGCTAGTGTATTGGAAATGGAATTACTAGGTATATCGATATAATGGGTATAATGATGGCGACCATTAAACTTTCAAATCGTCTTTATCAACCTGCATTTTGAAACATTGTGTTTGGAATATTTCCATCAGTTTTCGACATCTGTCACGGACATCGTGATAATGACAAGTAATTGAATATTGAACCAACTGGGACATGTCAACATTATAGGAAGGCGAAGCACTGGTGTTGCTATCCAGAAATGGAACCCAAGATATCATGTCAGACGGGGTTATAGCGAGGGTGGATTGATTTACAGATAGCCCGAGAAGGTTGTAGTGAAAGTCTGACATATTACTGTAGAATAAAACAACAGAGAATACATGGTGAGTGTAATACAATATGATTTCTATGTTTGGTGACGGGTAGGACAGATCAAACCAACAATTAATATCATATTTTCAATGTTTCCCTGTGTGTTTTTGGTTTTATTTTGTTTAACGTCCTATTAACAGCCAGGGTCATTTAAGGACGTGTCAGGTTTTGAAGGTGGAGGAAAGCCTGAGTACCCGGAGAAAAACCACTGGCCTACAGTCAGTACCTGGCAACTGCCCATGGTAGGTTTCGAACTCGCAACACAGAGGTGGAGGGCTAGTGATAAAGTGTCGGGACACCTTAACCATTCGGCCACCGCGGTCCCTGTTTGTGACCAGAATCACACACTCGATGTTAGATATAATGAAATTTACTTATGTGTCAAAGTGCAATAAGATATACATTATGTAGTTCCATTTGTGTCCCTGTATGAAAACATTAAAAACATATAATTATGTTTCTGGGAATATGTTATACATTATTTGTGAATGTAAATTATATTGATAAAGAGCACATTTTACTTATAACTTTGGCTGTAGATTCGGCTAACATGCATGGTGATAAAAACTAGAAGTATTTTGATGGGGAAAAAAACATAAATCTGTCTGTACTTCAACAGTAACGAATAGCAATATAATCATAAATAAAAGGGGCCCTAAAATGATAAACGTCACTTCTACTAAAACCTTGAAACTTACCTGGATACGTAAGTTGTTTACAACAGGGGGTAAATGGCAAGTGTTATTTAAAAAATATGCTGATATGGAAATTGTATTATTGGTAATTTCTGGTAATAAATTCTTTTTGGAAAGATGGCTTCCAGTCACGGAGTAAAACAGATAAAGAAGATTGTATAAGAGAGAAAAATAGATTGAAAATGCCTATTAGATATGATATATATCTTAAAGTGGGAAAGAAGAGCTTATTTTATAAGCAATGGTTTAGAGTGGGTATAATAATTATAAATGAGTTGTTAAAAGAAAATATTCATGAAACATAAAAGAGTAACTAAATATTTGTATATTTCTAAACACATTTATGACTAAACTCCTTTCCAATATTTACTTGGACCTGCTCCAACCGTTGTCTACCACTTCTAAACAAAGCTCATATATAACGGACATAATTTAGATTTAGCTATAGATCGATTTGACATTAAAATGATTAATTATATCTGGAAATGATATACAGATACCATGGTCATATCTGCTGTTTATCATTAATGAATATCCAATGAATGAATGCGAGAGTTAAAATGTTTATGTACGATATATTTGCACATTGTTATGAACAAAAAATAAAATACAAAAAAAAAAGCAATCTCGTGTTGAGGTAAATACAACATCAAATCGGAATTAGTAAGTCTGTTTGTGAGGAAGTGTTCTTAAATACATTGACGAGATGATGGTACTAACATCTTATGATCTTATCAACTAAGTGTTGAAAAATACATGCACTTTCCCATTATTTGAACAGTTGAAACATTAACGATATTCGTTTTACAAACTTATCCCAAATATTACTTTTTTTCAAACTTACAATCTCTTTAAATTAAACAGCACATTACGCTCTGACCATGATCAAAATTACGGATACATCAAAATATTTTTGTAATGATCAGAAATCGAATTATTGTATTAGCCGATATTTGAGGATATAAAATGTGAATTCAGACTTTGTGAAATAAATGATGTCGTTTGACATACACGTAGTATGTACAAAAATCCTGAATATTCTCGGTAGTCTTACTAGATGTCTTACAACTACATAGTTACCTTCACGATAAAAAAAAACAATTATACATATATCCAAGTAAGTATAATGCTGATAACAGAGCTAAATAATCCTTAACAATAGCTGTACTGAAAGAAACATTTTACTAACGAAAAAAGGTCAAGTACCACATACATAATGTATAAGCCTTTCATGACGAGAGGACGACACTCTTAGGAAGAACTCGATCAGTCACAAAATAAATTTCGGACCAAAGAGCATAACATGGGGACATTTTTTTTTTTAAACACACCCAACTTTGGTATTTTCCTGGTTTGAAACAACAGCTAATTATAATATCTCGTCCTTGAAAGGTATGCCCCGAAATAAGAAAAACATTTGTAGGGAAATCAAGTTAATTATCCAAAGAAAGCTATGTACCCGAATACATACTTCGCAACTGAAAGCAAACAAATCAGCTAAAAATGAAATAAAAAAATATATAAAAAATCCGCAACAAAGAAAACTACTAAATGAATTATGATTAATATATGATATGTTCCAATTTAATCATTAATTAATTACAAAGTTAACAAAGTAAAATCAGGGTGTATTTACCTGTGTCACGTCGTCCTCGGTGTCACCTCCCTAGTGTCACCTCCTAGTGTCACCTCCTAGTGTCCGTCTCCACGCGTGTTATTGACTGTTACCCACGATTTAAATAGCAATAAATATTGATGATGATTACATGCATGTACACACAGCACGGAAGGCATCAGTCAGGGGTCGTCTGGGTAATCTATGAGCAGGGTGCCATAAACATTATTGGTGCTGTTATGGGACACAGGTAATAATTGTCTCAGCTAACATCCCCAAACAAAATTTTGTTTGGTCAAAACTGTTGGTCACATAAGAAGTCACCAATCAACTGACCCTTCTAACATAGATACAAAAAAATAATGTTTATGTTTTATTTCTCTCTATGATATTGATTAGTTCCTCCAACGTTTTTTTTTATTTTGAGAAATAAATTACAATTCTCTACCCTCCACTTGAAATCAAGGACACTACAGACATCAGCTACTTACCTCGATAACCGAACCATCAGGGCCAGCTTACATCTAAACTTTTTGACAAGCCAGATGATCCAATTTCACAATTGTAAATTTTCCATTTCTAGATAGTGATCCCCCTGCTTCCCCTACCTACGGTGTTTACATGTCCCAGATGATTCTATATTCTAGAACATGTTACCTCCATTTTCATAGTTTCCGTCACGGAAATACTAACAACACAAGGTTTATGACCAAAGGAACTTAACCTGGGGTACCTAGATTTAAATGGCATATGTCGTTGAAGAAGCAAGACACACTTTTCCTTCCGGAACTTCTTCTTGTACTTTTTCCAGTTGACGCCGTCCAAATCTCTGTCCTAATTCGTATTTTTTCTCGTTTTATCGATTTTGAGTTATAATTACGGTTTCGTTTAAATGTATGTATTTTTTAACATCTTATCCCATCCCATTACGTTAACATCGTATCCCACCCCATTACGTTAACATCTTATCCCATCCCATTAGTTAAACATCTTATCCCACCCCATTACGTTAACATCGTATCCCATCCCATTACGTTAAACATCTTATCCCATCCCATTACGTTAACATCTTATCCCACCCCATTACGTTAACATCTTATCCCACCCCATTACGTTAAACATCCTATCCCATCCCATTACGTTAACATGTTATCCCACCCCATTACGTTAACATGTTATCCCATCCCATTAGTGTAACATCTTATCCCATCCCATTACGTTAAACATCCTATCCCATCCCATTACGTTAACATCTTATCCCACCCCATTACGTTAACATCTTATCCCATCCCATTACGTTAACATCTTATCCCACCCCATTACGTTAAAATCTTATCCCACCCCATTACGTTAACATCTTATCCCACCCCATTACGTTAACATCTTATCCCACACCATTAGTGTAACATCTTATCCCATCTCATTAGTTTAACATCTTATCCCACCCCATTACGTTAAACATCTTATCCCACCCCATTAGGTTAACATCTTATCCCATCCCATTAGTTTAACATCTTATCCCACCCCATTACGTTAACATCTTATCCCACCCCATTACGTTAACATCTTATCCCACACCATTAGTGTAACATCTTATCCCATCTCATTAGTTTAACATCTTATCCCACCCCATTACGTTAAACATCTTATCCCACCCCATTAGGTTAACATCTTATCCCACACCATTAGTTTAACATCTGATCCAACCCCATTACGTTAACATCTTATCCCATCTCATTACGTTAACATCTTATCCCACCCCATTACGTTAAACATCTTATCCCACCCCATTACGTTAACATCTTATCCCACACCATTAGTGTAACATCTTATCCCATCTCATTAGTTTAACATCTTATCCCACCCCATTACGTTAAACATCTTATCCCACCCCATTAGGTTAACATCTTATCCCACACCATTAGTTTAACATCTGATCCAACCCCATTACGTTAACATCTTATCCCATCTCATTACGTTAACATCTTATCCCACCCCATTACGTTAAACATCTTATCCCACCCCATTACGTTAAACATCTTATCCCACCCCATTACGTTAACATCTTATCCCACCCCATTACGTTAACATCTTATCCCACCCCATTACGTTAGCATGTTATCCCATCCCATTACGTTAAACATCTTATCCCACCCCATTACGTTAAACATCTTATCCCACACAATTAGTTTAAAATCTTATCCCACCCCATTACGTTAACATCTTATCCCATCCCATTACGTTAAACATCTTATTCCATCCCATTACGTTAACATCTTATCCCATCCCATTACGTTAAACATCTTATCCCATCCCATTAGTTTAACATCTTATCCCACCCCATTACGTTAACATCTTATCCCATCCCATTAGGTAAACATCTTATCCCACCCCATTACGTTAACATCTTATCCCACCCCATTACGTTAACATCTTATCCCACCCCATTACGTTAACATCTTATCCCACCCCATTATGTAAACATCTTATCCCACCCCATTACGTTAACATCTTATCCCACCCCATTACGTTAACATCTTATCCCATCCCATTACGTTAACATTTTATCCCACCCCATTACGTTAACATGTTATCCCATCCCATTACGTTAACATTTTATCCCACCCCATTACGTTAACATCTTATCCCACCCCATTACGTTAAACATCTTATCCCATCCCATTATGTAAACATCTTATCCCACCCCATTACGTTAACATCTTATCCCACCCCATTACGTTAACATCTTATCCCATCCCATTAGTGTAACATCTTATCCCACCCCATTACGTTAACATCTTATCCCACCCCATTACGTTAACATCTTATCCCACACCATTAGTGTAACATCTTATCCCATCTCATTAGTTTAACATCTTATCCCACCCCATTACGTTAACATCTTATCCCACCCCATTACGTTAAACATCTTATCCCACCCCATTAGGTTAACATCTTATCCCATCCCATTAGTTTAACATCTTATCCCACCCCATTACGTTAAACATCTTATCCCACACCATTAGTTTAACATCTGATCCCACCCCATTACGTTAACATCTTATCCCACCCCATTACGTTAACATCTTATCCCACCCCATTACGTTAACATCTTATCCCATCCCATTAGTTTAACATCTTATCCGACCCCATTACGTTAACATCTTATCCCATCCCATTACGTTAACATCTTATCCCACCCCATTACGTTAAACATCTTATCCCACCCCATTACGTTAAACATCTTATCCCACCCCATTACGTTAACATCTTATCCCACCCCATTGCGTTAACATCTTATCCCACCCCATTACGTTAGCATGTTATCCCATCCCATTACGTTAAACATCTTATCCCACCCCATTACGTTAAACATCTTATCCCACACAATTAGTTTAACATCTTATCCCACCCCATTACGTTAACATCTTATCCCATCCCATTACGTTAAACATCTTATTCCATCCCATTACGTTAACATCTTATCCCATCCCATTACGTTAAACATCTTATCCCATCCCATTACGTTAAACATCTTATCCCACCCCATTACGTTAAACATCTTATCCCACCCCATTACGTTAAACATCTTATCCCACCCCATTACGTTAAACATCTTATCCCACCCCATTACGTTAAACATCTTATTCCATCCCATTACGTTAACATCTTATCCAATCCCATTACGTTAAACATCTTATCCCATCCCATTACGTTAACATCTTATCCCAACCCATCAGTTTAACATCTTATCCCATCCCATTACGTTAAACATCTTATCCCTACCCATTACGCTAACATCTTATCCCACCCCATTACGTTAAACATCTTATCCCATCCCATTACGTTTACATCTTATCCCACCCCATTACGTTAACATCTTATCCCACCCCATTACGTTAACATCTTATCCCATCCCATTACGTTAACATCTTATCCCAACCCATTAGTTTAACATATTATCCCACCCCATTACGTTAAACATCTTATCCCATCCAATTAGTTTAACATCTTATCCCACCCCATTACGTTAACATCTTATCCCACCCCATTACGTTAACATCTTATCCCACCCCGTTACGTTAACATCTTATCCCATCCCATTACGTTAACATCTTATCCCACCCCATTACGTTAACATCTTATCCCACCCCATTACGTTAGCATCTTATCCCACCCCATTATGTAAACATCTTATCCCACCCCATTACGTTAACATCTTATCCCACCCCATTACGTTAACATCTTATCCCATCCCATTACGTTAACATTTTATCCCACCCCATTACGTTAACATGTTATCCCATCCCATTACGTTAACATTTTATCCCACCCCATTACGTTAACATCTTATCCCACCCCATTACGTTAAACATCTTATCCCATCCCATTAGTTTAACATCTTATCCCACCCCATTACGTTAACATCTTATCCCACCCCATTACGTTAACATCTTATCCCACCCCATTATGTAAACATCTTATCCCACCCCATTACGTTAACATCTTATCCCACCCCATTACGTTAACATCTTATCCCACCCCATTACGTTAACATGTTATCCCATCCCATTACGTTAAACATCCTATCCCATCCCATTACGTTAACATCTTATCCCACCCCATTACGTTAACATCTTATCCCATCCCATTAGGTAAACATCTTATCCCACCCCATTACGTTAACATCTTATCCCACCCCATTACGTTAACATCTTATCCCACCCCATTACGTTAACATCTTATCCCACCCCATAGTAAACATCTTAACCACCCATTTTTAAATTTATCCCACCCATTAGGTAAACATCTATCCCAACCCCATTACGTTAACATTTATCCACCCCATTACGTAACATTTATCCCCTCCCATTACGTTAACATTTATCCCACCCCATTACTTAAATCTTATCCCACCCCCTTACTAAAATCTTATCCCCTCCCCTTTTTAAAATCTTATCCCCCCCCCATATTAACATCATTTCCCCCCCTTACGTTAAAAATCTTTTCCCTCCCCTTTTGGGAAAATCTTTTCCCCCCCCCATTAGTTAAATCTTTCCCACCCCCTTCGTTAAAATCTTATCCCAAAACCCATTAGGTTAACTCTTATCCCCCCCATTTTTTTAACATCTTCCCACCCCATTACTTAAATTTATCCCCCCATTTAATAAAAAATCTTTTTCCCCCCCCTTGGGAACTCTTATCCCACCCCTTGTTAACATCTATCCCACCCCTTTGTTAAAATTTTCCCACCCATTAGTTTAACATCTGATCCCACCCCATTACGTTAACATCTTATCCCACCCCATTACGTTAACATCTTATCCCACCCATTACGTTAACATCTTATCCCATCCCATTAGTTTACCATCTATCCACCATCAGTTTAACATCTTATCCCATCCCCATTACGTTAAACATCTTATCCCCCCCCATTACGTTAACATCTTAATCCCCCCCCATTCGTTAAACATCTTATCCCACCCCATTACGTTAACATCTTATCCCACCCCATTACGTTAACATCTTATCCCACCCCATTACGTTAACATCTTATTCCGCACCCATTAACGTTAACATCTTATCCCACCCATTACGTTAACATCTTATCCCACACCATTACGTTTAAACATCTTATCCACCCAATTACGTTAACATCTTATCCCACCCCATTACGTTAACATCTTATCCCACCCCATTACGTTAACATCTTATCCCACCCCATTACGTTAACATCTTATCCCATCCCATTACGTTAACATCTTATCCCACCCCATTACGTTAAACATCTTATCCCACCCCATTAGTTCAAACATCTTATCCCACCCCCCATTACGTTAACATCTTATCCCATCCCATTACGTTACATCTTATCCCCATCCCCATTACGTTAACATCTTTATCCACTCCCACCCAATGACGTTAACATCGTTATCCCATCCCATTACGTTAACATTCGATCACATCCCATTACTTAACCATCTTATCCCACCCCATTTACGTTAACATCTTATCCCATCCCCATTACGTTAACATCTTATTCCCCCCACATTACGTTTAACATGCTTATCCCACCCATTACGTTAACATCTTATCCCACCCCCATTAGTTAAACATGCTTATCCCATCCCCATAACGTTAACATCTGATCACCACATCCCATTACGGTAACATCTTATCCCACCCCAATTACGTTAACAGTCTTATCCCATCACACATTACGTTAGCATCTGTATCCCACCCATTACGTTAACTATCTTATCCCTCCCCATTACGTTAACATCTTATCCCACCCATTACGTTAACATCTTATCCCACCCAATTAGTTAACATCTTATCCCACCCTTTACGTAAACATCTTATCCCATCCCATTAGTTAAAACATCTTACCCCACCCATTACTTTAACTCTTACCATCCCATTACGTTAAACATCTTATCCCACCCATTACGGTTAACATCTATCCCACCCAATAGTTTAACATTTTATCCCCCCCCATTACGTTAAAAAATCTATCCCACCCCATACGTTAACATTTTATCCCACCCCATTACGAAAACATCTTATTCCACCCTTTACTTTAAACATTCCCCCAAACCCCATTACGTTAAACATCTATCCCCCCCAAATTACGTTAACATCTTATCCCAACCCTTTTAAAACGTTAAACCCCATCTTAAAACCCCCCCCAGTACGTAAACACTTATCCCACCATTACGTTAAACATCTATCCCATCCCATTATTTTAAACACTATCCCCCCCATTACGTTAACATCTTATCCCACCCCATTACGTTAACAATCTTATCCCTATCCCATTACGTTAACATTCTTATCCCACCCCATTAGGTTTAACATATTATCCCACCCCATTACGTTAATACATTTCTTTTTTTATCCCAATCCAATTAGTTTAACATTCTTATCCCCACCCCATTACGTTACACATCTTATCCCACCCCCTTACGTTAAGCATGCTGATCCCCCCCCGTACGTTACATCTTATCCCATCCCATTACGTTAACATCTTATCCACCCCAATTTGACGTTAACATCTTATCCCACCCCATTTACGTTAGCACTCTATCCCACCCCCATTATGTTAACATCTTATCCCACCCCATTACGTTAACATTTCTTATCCCACCCCATTACGTAAACATCTTATCCCATCCCATTACGTTAACATTTTAGTCCCACTCCCATTACGTTTAACCTGTGCATTCCCATCCCATTACGTTAACATTTTATCCCAACCCCATTTACGTTAACATTCTTCATTCCCACCCCATTACGTTAAACCATCTTATCCCATCCATTAGTTTAACATCTTTATCCCAACCCCATTACGTTAACATCTTATCCCACCCCATTACGTTAACATCTTATCCCACCCCATTATGTAAACATCTTATCCCACCCCATTACGTTAACATCTTATCCCACCCCATTACGTTAACATCTTATCCCATCCCATTAGTGTAACATCTTATCCCACCCCATTACGTTAACATCTTATCCCACCCCATTACGTTAACATCTTATCCCACACCATTAGTGTAACATCTTATCCCATCTCATTAGTTAACATCTTATCCCACCCCATTACGTTAACATCTTATCCCACCCCATTACGTTAAACATCTTATCCCACCCCATTAGGTTAACATCTTATCCCATCCCATTAGTTAACATCTTATCCCACCCCATTACGTTAAACATCTTATCCCACACCATTAGTTTAACATCTGATCCCACCCCATTACGTTAACATCTTATCCCACCCCATTACGTTAACATCTTATCCCATCCCCATTAGTTTAACATCTTATCCGACCCCATTACGTTAACATCTTATCCCATCCCATTACGTTAACATCTTATCCCCACCCCATTACGTTAAACATCTTATCCCACCCCATTACGTTAAACATCTTATCCCACCCCATTACGTTAACATCTTATCCCACCCCATTGCGTTAACATCTTATCCCACCCCATTACGTTAGCATGTTATCCCATCCCATTACGTTAAACATCTTATCCCACCCCATTACGTTAAACATCTTATCCCACACAATTAGTTTAACATCTTATCCCACCCCATTACGTTAACATCTTATCCCATCCCATTACGTTAAACATCTGATCCCACCCCATTACGTTAACATCTTATCCCACCCCATTACGTTAACATCTTATCCCATCCCATTAGTTTAACATCTTATCCGACCCCATTACGTTAAAATCTTATCCCATCCCATTACGTTAACATCTTATCCCATCCCATTACGTTAAACATCTTATCCCACCCCATTACGTTAAACATCTTATCCCACCCCATTACGTTAACATCTTATCCCACCCCATTGCGTTAACATCTTATCCCACCCCATTACGTTAGCATGTTATCCCATCCCATTACGTTAAACATCTTATCCCACCCCATTACGTTAAACATCTTATCCCACACAATTAGTTTAACATCTTATCCCACCCCATTACGTTAACATCTTATCCCATCCCATTACGTTAAACATCTTATTCCATCCCATTACGTTAACATCTTATCCCATCCCATTACGTTAAACATCTTATCCCATCCCATTACGTTAAACATCTTATCCCACCCCATTACGTTAAACATCTTATCCCACCCCATTACGTTAAACATCTTATCCCACCCCATTACGTTAAACATCTTATCCCACCCCATTACGTTAAACATCTTATTCCATCCTATTACGTTAACATCTTATCCAATCCCATTACGTTAAACATCTTATCCCATCCCATTACGTTAACATCTTATCCCAACCCATCAGTTTAACATCTTATCCCATCCCATTACGTTAAACATCTTATCCCTACCCATTACGCTAACATCTTATCCCACCCCATTACGTTAAACATCTTATCCCATCCCATTACGTTTACATCTTATCCCACCCCATTACGTTAACATCTTATCCCACCCCATTACGTTAACATCTTATCCCATCCCATTACGTTAACATCTTATCCCAACCCATTAGTTTAACATATTATCCCACCCCATTACGTTAAACATCTTATCCCATCCAATTAGTTTAACATCTTATCCCACCCCATTACGTTAACATCTTATCCCACCCCACTAGTTTAACATCTTATCCCACCCCATTACGTTAACATCTTATCCCATCCCATTACGTTAACATCGTATCCCACCCCATTACGTTAACATCTTATCCCACCCCATTACGTTAGCATCTTATCCCACCCCATTACGTTAACATCTTATCCCACCCCATTACGTTAACATCTTATCCCACCCCATTACGTTAAACATCTTATTCCATCCCATTACGTTAACATCTTATCCCACCCCATTACGTTAAACATCTTATTCCATCCCATTACGTTAAACATCTTATCCCATCCCATTAGTTTAACATCTTATCCCACCCCATTACGTTAAACATCTTATCCCACCCCATTACGTTAAACATCTTATTCCATCCCATTACGTTAACATCTTATCCCATCCCATTACGTTAAACATCTTATCCCACCCCATTAGTTTAACATCTTATCCCACCCAATTACGTTAACATCTTATCCCATCCCATTACGTTAGCATGTTATCCCATCCCATTACGTTAGCATGTTATCCCATCCCATTACGTTAGCATGTTATCCCAACCCATTACGTTAACATCTTATCCCACCCTATTATCCAATGTCAATATGTTTAACATCTTTGTTAAGTTACTTTATTTGTCATAGGTTGTATCCGAACATGCCCTTGAATAGCGGACCAAAAGCACACGCAGTGAGGCTCCGTGCTAGTAACAAACAAAAACAAATACACGATCGTATTATACGACTCCTGTATATATCAACTAACCCCCGTTAGTCTGAGCTAGTAAGGTGACCTGTACCGTTTACATCCTAATAAGTCTAGCCTGTAACAGTTTTTTTTCAGTAAAAATTTCCCCTCGAGTTATCATTATTTTGATTGCATTTTATTTTAATTTTACACGATGGATGATGTGTAAACGTTAAGTAAAAATACATTAACAATAAAGATACACTCATTAAAACGAAACAGAAATATTTTCTTAAACTCGATTAAATGAGGATAAACATTAACACAAAATACATGGATTTGCAAGGAAAGCCTTTCAAAAAGGCACCATGGTAATTGGACCAGGTGTTCCGGAAGAGTTAGCCTCTTCTGCTTCATCGACGACACCCGCCATACAAATCTATGTAAAATCAAGGTTAAATCAGGTTCTCAAAATGGGAACCAGGGTAGTGAAAATGGAAACACCAGACATGTTAACAAACATCAAACACCTCTGGTTTTATATCACACAGAGTACTAGAATAATTCCAAATGGTATCATGATATCGACCATACAAATAGTCTTCATCAACCTGCATCTCTTGAAACCTTGTGGGTTTTTTCGTTATTACTCGAAATTTGTCTTGGAAATCATGATAATGGGATGAATATGTCCTTGAATATCGAATCAACTGAGACATGTAAACAAAATAAGGGAAGCAGGGATGTTACTATACACAAATCCTGTGTACTGCAGTTTTATTAAAATATCAGTACGATTCATCAGATTTAAATCGTAGTGAAGTCGGTGATGCTTACATTTCCTCATATCTCTATCCTAACATTACAGAAATGTGACCACTGTAGACAGGTAGTCGGTGTAGATAACATATTTACGGTTAGATCAATATTCATACTACTAAGAAACGGTGTCGGATTTCAGTCTATTATGCCAGCACGGTTTATATCTTATATAATTATCGTTTGTATCTTTTTAAAATTAGTATGATTATCGATATCTTGAGACATTTTAGAGTCGATTCTTTTATCAATTTAGAACTATTTATGAAAAGCAGTTGCGATTTTATTTTTGTACAGTTGTATTTAGGATATAGACAAATAAGCTCCACGTATTTTGTGACATAAACTCCATCTTTTACTCAAACAATGTTGGAACATGCTATTAATGAGATTGTGTCTTTTCCATAGTGTATAATGACGTACCCGGGTAAGGATACGTAAAGGGAACGATTTGAAAGGTCATTTAACCCTCCAGGATAGTGTCTTGAGGGACGTGGCGTGATTCCTAGCTCATGGTCCATGATATATGGATCGTTGGTCGGGACTTTGTTGGTCTGGATCATATGTCACTACAAACAACAGCGGACCTTGTTTTGATATTCATTCAATGAATCCCCTTTTAAGGCTTTAACTTTATTCCCAGTAACAACAAAAAACGGTTAATTAGTCCAACGTTAGCTATATATGATTAATACATTTATTAATTAGTCCAACATTAGCTATACATTTTGTACATGATTGATAAATGAATTAATTAGTCAAATATCAGCTATATATGATTGATAAATAAATCAATTAGTCAAACATCAGCTATATATGATTGATAAATAAATCAATTAGTCAAACATCAGCTATATATGATAAATAAATTAGTCAAACATCAGCTATATTTGATTGATAAATAAATAAATTAGTCAAATATCAGCTATATATGATTAATAAATCAATCAATAAGTCAAACATCAGCTATATATGATTGATAAATAAATAAATTAGTCAAACATTAGCTATATATGATTAATAAATAAATCATTTAGTCAAACATCAGCTATATTTGATTGATAAATCAATTAATTAGTCAAATATCAGCTATATATGATTAATAAATCAATCAATAAGTCAAACATCATCTATATATAATTGATAAATAAATCATTTAGTCAAACATCAGCTATATTTGATTGATAAATCAATTACTTAGTCAAACATCAGATATATCGTATTAAATAAATTACTAAGTCGAAAATCGGATATATCTAATTGATAAATTTATTACTTAGTTAAACGTCAGATTAGTTGATTGATTTTATTACTTAGTTAAACATCAGATTAGCTGATTGACAAATTAATTACCTAGTCGGGCTTTTACCACCAATGACACTGCCTACCGTGCATTACATGTAAGTCTGTCTGGTGTGTGAGGACGGACGTGTTTCCCATGTGTTGACTGTTGATGGTCGATATTCGTTTCCAGTGTCTCACGAGTGACCTTCAGTTCCCAGTTTCAACAACGCCTACTGATGGTATAACGTGGTACGAGAGGTCATCAATTTCCAATTTGTCTTTTGTATATATTTAGATCGTTTCCACATCAAAAACAATACAAATGATTAATAAAAAATCAAAAATAAGTTCCGGAGGGTGAACCTAACTTACCACAAAAAGCATTTCTAATTCCACATTCCCTGATATGGGGGACTCGGTAGAGTGACTAAATCGTATAAAAATCACTAATCAGTATTCTAATTAAAATGCGAATCATAGTGGAAAACAATTTAAATGTTCCAGGTATAAATTAGGATAAATTATAGCATTTTTTAAAACTTGTTGATAGGACTGGTCCATAGCTTGGTGATAGGACTGGTCCTAGCTTGGTGATAGGACTGGTCCTAGCCTGGTGATAGGACTGGTCATAGCCTGGTGATAGGACTGGTCATAGCCTGGTGATAGGACTGGTCCTAGCTTGGTGATAGGACTGGTCCTAGCCTGGTGATAGGACTGGTCCTAGCCTGGTGATAGGACTGGTCATAGCTTGGTGATAGGACTGGTCATAGCTTGGTGATAGGACTGGCCCTAGCCTGGTGATAGGACTGGCCCTAGCCTGGTGATAGGACTGGTCCTAGCCTGGTGATAGGACTGGTCATAGCTTGGTGATATGACTGGCCCTAGCCTGGTGATAGGACTGGTCATAGCCTGGTGATAGGACTGACCCTAGCTTGGTGATAGGACTGGTCATAGCCTGGTGATAAAACTGGTCATAGCTTGGTGATAGGACTGGTCATAGCTTGGTGATAGGACTTGTAATAGTTTGGTGATAGGACTGGTCCTAGCCTGGTGATAGGACTGGTCATAGCCTGGTGATAGGACTGACCCTAGCTTGGTGATAGGACTGGTCATAGCCTGGTGATAGGACTGGTCATAGCCTGGTGATAGGACTGGTCATAGCCTGGTGATAGGACTGACCCTAGCTTGGTGATAGGACTGGTCCTAGCTTGGTGATAGGACTGATCATAGCCTGGTGATAGGACTGGCCCTAGCTTGGTGATAGGACTGGTCCTAGCTTGGTGATAGGACTGACCCTAGCTTGGTGATAGGACTGGTCCTAGCCTGGTGATAGGACTGGTCATAGCCTGGTGATAGGACTGGTCCTAGCCTGGTGATAGGACTGGTCATAGCCTGGTGATAGGACTGGTCATAGCCTGGTGATAGGACTGGTCATAGCCTGGTGATAGGACTGGTCATAGCCTGGTGATATGACTGACCCTAGCTTGGTGATAGGACTGGTCATAGCCTGGTGATATGACTGGTCCTAGCTTGGTGATAGGACTGGTCATAGCTTGGTGATATGACTGACCCTAGCTTGGTGATAGGACTGGTCATAGCCTGGTGATAGGACTGGCCATAGCTTGGTGATAGGACTGGTCATAGCTTGGTGATAGGACTTGTAATAGCTTGGTGATAGGACTGGTCATAGCCTGGTGATATGACTGACCCTAGCTTGGTGATAGGACTGGTCATAGCCTGGTGATATGATTGACCCTAGCTTGGTGAAAGGACTGACCCTAGCTTGGTGATAGGACTGGTCATAGCTTGGTGATAGGACTGGTCATAGCCTGGTGATATGACTGGTCATAGCCTGGTGATATGACTGACCCTAGCTTGGTGATAGGACTGGTCATAGCCTGGTGATAGGACTGGTCATAGCCTGGTGATATGACTGACCCTAGCTTGGTGATAGGACTGATCATAACCTGGTGATAGGACTGGTCATGGCCTGGTGATATGACTGACCCTAGCTTGGTGATAGGACTGGTCATAGCCTGGTGATAGGACTGGTCATAGCCTGGTGATAGGACTTGTCATAGCCTTGTAATAGGACTGGTCATAGCCTGGTGATAGGACTGGTCATAGCCTGGTGATAGGACTGGTCCTAGCTTGGTGATAGGACTGGTCATAGCCTGGTGATAGGACTGGTCCTAGCCTGGTGATAGGACTGGTCATAGCTTGGTGATAGGACTGGTCATAGCTTGGTGATAAGACTTGTCATAGCCTTGTGATAGGACTGGCCCTAGCTTGGTGATAGGACTGGTCATAGCCTGGTGATAGGACTTCCCTAGCTTGGTGATAGGACTGGTCATAGCTTGGTGATAGGACTTGTCCTAGCTTGGAGATAGGACTGGTCATAGCTTGGTGTTAGGACTGGTCATAGCCTGGTGATAGGACTGGTCATAGCCTGGTGATAGGACTGACCCTAGCCTGGTGATAGGACTGGTCATAGCCTGGTGATAGGACTTGTCATAACTTGGTGATAGGACTGACCCTAGCCTGGTGATAGGACTGGTCATAGCTTGGTGATAGGACTTGTCATAGCCTGGTGATAGGACTGGCCCTAGCTTGGTGATAGGACTGGTCATAGCTTGGTGATAGGACTGGTCATAGCTTGGTGATAGGACTGGCCCTAGCTTGGTGATAGGACTGACCCTACCTTGGTGATAGGACTGGTCCTAGTTGGTGATAGGACTGGTCATAGCTTGGTGATAGGACTTGTAATAGCCTGGTGATAGGACTGGTCAAAGCCTGGTGATAGGACTGGTCATAGCTTGGTGATAGGACTGGTCATAGCCTGGTGATAGGACTGGTCATAGCCTGGTGATAGGACTGGTCATAACCTGGTGATAGGACTGGTAATAGCCTGGTGATAGGACTGGTCATAGCCCGGTGATATGACTGACCCTAGCTTGGTGATAGGACTGGTCATAGCCTGGTGATATGACTGGTCCTAGCTTGGTGATAGGACTGGTCATAGCCTGGTGATATGACTGACCCTAGCTTGGTGATAGGACTGGTCATAGCCTGGTGATAGGACTGGTCATAGCCTGGTGATAGGACTGGTCATATCCCGGTGATAGGACTGGTCATAGCCTGGTGATATGACTGACCCTAGCTTGGTGATAGGACTGGTCATAGCCTGGTGATAGGACTGGTCATAGCCTGGTGATATGACTGACCCTAGCTTGGTGATAGGACTGGTCATAGCCTGGTGATAGGACTGGTCATAGCCTGGTGATAGGACTTGTCATAGCCTTGTAATAGGACTGGTCATAGCCTGGTGATAGGACTGGTCATAGCCTAGTGATAGGACTGGTCCTAGCTTGGTGATAGGACTGATCATAGCCTGGTGATAGGAAATGGGCCCGAAACCGGGGGAATTGGGAAGGTTTTGGGGAAGGCTGTATTTGGTTTTTGGGGTTCGTTTGGGGTGGTTTTTCCCCGTTTGGGGGAAGGCGGGTTGCGGGGGGTTTGGGGGTGGATAGGCCCGGAAAACCCCGGAACCGGGGGGAGGGAAAGGGCGGGGCCCCCCGGGGGGGGGGGGGATTTTTTTGGGGTTTTGGTAACCCCCCGGGTGGGGCGATTATGGGTTCCCAGGTTGGTGTGAGGATTTTGCCTTGTCAGGACGGCGGGGGAAGGAAATGGTCCAAACGGGGGGAAGGGTTTTCGGGGGCCAGCGGGGATAAGGGCGGGGGGTAGCCCCGGGAAGGGCTGGCCCCCGCGGGGGGGAAGGGGCCCGGGCCCTAGCGGGGTTGGGTTTGAGATTTTTGGGAAACTGGGGCCTTTGTGGGGAAGGGCGGGGAAGCCTGGGGATAGGAAAGGAACCCGGAAGCTGGTTTTGGGGGTTTGGGCGGGCCCACCTTGGGGGTAGGGCCGGGGGTAGCCCCGGGGGAGGGGGAAAGGGGAGGCCGGGGAATATTGGGGGGCAAGGGGGAAGGGACGGGGGGGGAAACCGGGGGGAAGGAAAGGGGCCGCCTTTGGGTTTGGGGGGGTCTTTCCGGGGTTTTGGTGGGGCTCGGTTTGTTTCCCCACTTGTGGGGTGTTTGGAAGGGGGGGGCCGGTTGGGGTGGGGGGGGGGGATTGTTCCGGGGCCGGGGGAGGGCCCCGGGGGGAAAGGGCCCAAAACCGGGGGGGGAGGGAAACCGGGGGGGGACGGGGCATCCGGGGGGGAAAACGGCCCAAACCGGGGGGGAAAGGAAAGGGGCAAGCGGGGGGGAAAGGGGCCAACCGGGGGGAAACCCCGGGGGGCCCAAGGGGGGGGAAAGGGCGGGCCCTACCGGGGGGGGACTGGGGGGGCCGGGTGATAGGGCGGCCCAAACCTTGGGGGGAAAGGGGAAAACCCTGGGGGAAGGGCGGCCCCCACCCGGGGGATAGGGCTGGTTTATAGCCTTTGGGGATTTTGACGGGGCAACCCCGGGGAGGGGCTTTCCCCCAGTTTTGGGGATAGGAAAAAGGTCCTATCCTTTGGGGATAGGGCTGGGGGCCTACCCTTTTTGGTAAGGGCGGGCATACCTTTGGGGATGGACTTGCCCTTAGCTTTTGGGGAAGGGTGGAACCTTTGGGCCCCTAATTTTGGGGATGGACTTTGGGCCCGCTTGGGGATTGGGCCCCGGGCCTAGCTTGGGGGATAAGGGCGGGGCATAGCCTTTTATTTGGACTGGCCCTTTCTTGGTATAGGGGCTGGGCCTTTTTCCTGTTTAAAGGACTTCCCCCGCCCGGTATGGACTGGGCCCTACCTTTTTTTATAGGACCTTGCCGCCTTTGGGATAGGACTGGTCAAGGGTTGGTGAAGGGCTGGTCATGCCTGGTGATAGGGAAAATTTTGGTCCATAGCCTGGTGATTGGGCTGGTCCTAGCCTTTTGGGGGATAGGACTTTTTTTATAGCCTTTTGGTGGATCCCTTGGGGGTTTTGCCTGGTTATTTTTTAAAGGGCTGGGCCTAACCTTGGGGATAAAGGGCGGCCCACTTTTGGGGAAAGGGCTGACCCCACCCCCTTTGATGGACTGTTTAGTTGGTTTATGGACCCGGTCAAAAGCCTGGGGAATTTGGACTTTAATTTTGGGGATTGGGCTGGTCCAAAATTTTTGATAGGGCTGGGGGCATAGCTTGGTGATAAGGGCTTGGGCATAGCCCTTTTGGGAGGACTGGCCTTTGATGGGGATAGGACTGGTCATTTCCTTGGGGGATATACTTTAAAAGGTGTAGGATGGGGCCTTCCCTTGGGGTTTGACTGGGCCCCCGCTTTGGTTTATAAGGGCTTGGGCAAAAGCCTTTGATAGGGCCCGGCCTTTGCTTGGGGATAGGACTGGTCTAGCCTGGGGGATAACGCCCTACCCCTTTGGGGATAGGAAATGGTCATAGCCTTTGGTTTATGGACTTGGGGCCTAGCCCCCGGGATGGACTGGTCATAGCCCGGTGGGTAGGACTGGTTTTAGCCCCGGTTAGGAAAGGGGCCCTAACCGGTGAAAAGGATTTTTGCCCTCGCCGGGTGAAGGCGGTTTATACCTGGTTTTTTTGGGCTTTTCCTAGGCCCCCGGTGATAGGGCTGGCCCCAGCTTGGTGGGAAGGAAATGGTTTTACCTTTGGGGATAGGCTGGTCTAGCCCTTGGGGTAGGACTGCCCCCGCTTGGTTATAGGGCGACCCTACCTTGTGATAGGGCTGGGCTTTGTTGGTGATAACTGTTCAAACCTTTGGGGAAAAGGACTTTTACCTTGGGGATTGGATTGGGCCAAACCTTTGGGGTAGGGCCCGGTCCCCAGCTTTGGGGATAAGGGAACCTTAAAAGCCTGGTGATAGGACTGGTCATAGCCTTGGGGATAGGAACTGGCCCCCCCTTTGGGTAGGACTGGTTAGCCTTTTTGTTTGGGCTGGTCCAAAAGCCTGGGGATTAAATGGGCCCAGCTTGGTTATAGGACTGGAAACCTTTGGGATATGATTTTCCTAGCCTTTGGGGATAGGGGCTGGTCATTTGGGCCCGGTTTAAGGGCTGGCCCCACCCTTTTAAGGACTGGGGCATAGCCTTGGAATATGGTCATAGGGCCGGTGATAGGACTGGGCATAAACCCGGTGATGGGCTGGGGCCCTAGCCGGGTGGATAGGACTTGGTTCATTCCCCTTTTTGATAGGACTGGCCCTAGGGCCCGTGATATTTTCCTTTTACCCTAGCTTGGTTTATAAGGGACCCCCCGGGGTCAATACCTTTGGGGATAGGACTGGTTTATAGCCTTGGGGATTTTAAATGACCCTACTTGGGGGATAGGAAATGGTCATAGCCTTGGGGAGGCTGGGTTTATAGCCTTTTTTGATTTGGGGGCTTTCCCACTTGGTTTTTTTTGGAAATGGGCCCACCCCTTTTTTGATGGACCCGGCCAGGTTTGGGGATAGGCCCGGGGCATAGCTTGGGGGAAGGCTTTTAAACCTTGGTGATAACTGGGGGGCCAAAATTTTGGGGTAGGACTGGGCATAGCTTTGGGATGGGCTGGTCATAGCCTGGTGATAGGCTTTGGGCCCTTTGCCTTTGGGAAAAGGACCCGGCCCCCCCTTTGGTATAGGCTGGTTACCTTTGGGGGTAGGGCTGGGCATGCCCCTTTTGATAGCTGACCCTAGCTTGGGGATTGGACTGGCCCTACCTTGGGGATAGGAAATGGTCCCTTTGCCTTTTTTTAAAAGGACTGGGCAATTTTGGTGATAGGGCGGCCCCACCTTTTTATATGGGCGGTCATACCTTGGGGATGGACTGGTCCCTAGCCTGGTTAAAGGGCGGTCATACCCCGGGGATAGGCCGGGTTTATTCCCCGGTTTTATAGGGCTGACCCTAACTTGGGGATAGGAAAGCCCCCCCTTTGGGGATAGGAAAATGGCCCTGCCTGGTTTATACTTTCCCTAAACCTTTTTGAATACTGGGGCCCTAGCCTTTGGGGTTTGGCTGGAACCCCCTGGTTTTATAGACTTTCCCCGCCTTTTTTAGGACTGGGGGCATAAACCTGGTGATAGGACTGGGCCCTTTTGGCTTTGGTTGGATAGGACTTTCATAGCCTTTTGGGGATAGGAAATGGGGGCCTAGGGTTGGTGGGTAGGGCTGGCCCTACCTTTTTTGGGTAGGACTGCCCTACCCTTGGGGATAGGAAATGCCCCCATTTGGTGGTTTGGCTGGTCATATCTTGGGAAGGGCTTGGGAAAAGCCTTTGGGGGATAGGACCCCCTTTCCCCAACCTTTGGGGATAGGACTGGTCCTAGCTTTGGGGATAGGCTGGTTTAGAGGGGGGATAAAACTGGGCATACCCCGGGGTAGGCGGGGCATAATTGGGGATAGGAAAATTTGGGAATTTTGCTTTTGGGGAAAAGGACCCGGGCATACCCGGTGATAGGGGCTGCCCCCACTTGGTTATAGGCCGGGCCTACCCTGGTATTGGAAATGGTCCTAGCCTTTGGGGATAGGACTGGTCATACCTGGGGATGGACTTACCCCATTTGATAGGCTGGGCCCTACCTTGGGGGATAAAGGGCTGGGCTAGCCTGGTGGAAAAACTTGGGGCAAACCCCGTGATTTGGACTTTGGGCAAAAAGCCTTTTTGTATGACTGACCCCAACTTGGTAATTTAAAACCTTGGGTAGGGGCCCCCCGGGATAGGAAAATGGCCTAGCCTGGGAATACTGGCCCAGCCTTGGGGGATTTTGGGCTGGGCATAAAACCCCGGTTTATAGGCCGGGCCCTACCTGGTGAAGAGGAAACCCTTTTATAAGCCCCCCCTTGGGGAAAAGGACGGTTTATAGCCTGGGGATTACTGGTCATAGCCTTTGATAGGGCTTTGGCCCCAGCTTGGGGGTTTGGGCGTCCTGGGCCGGGTTTAAAGGGCTGGGCCCCCGCCCGGTGAGGACTTGGGCCCTAGCCTGGTGGTGGACTGACCCTACTTGGTGATGGAATTTTACCCTACCCTTTGGGGAAGGGTTGGGCCTTGCTTGGTTTATGGACTGGTCAACTTGGTGATAGACTTCCCCCTTGGTGATAGGACCCGGCCCCAGCTTGGGTATTACTGGTTTCCATAAATCTTGGTGGGTAAAACCCGGGCTCCGGTTTAAAAGGACGTCATACCCGGTGAATAACTTTTTCCCCGCTTGGTTATAGGGCTGGTCCTAAACCTTTTTGTAGTACTGGTCATAGCCGTTGAAGGGGCTGGCCCCAGCTGGTGGGGAGGACTGGAAGCCTTTTTGATAGGACTGGGGCCTAGCCTGGTGATGGACTGGTCATAGCCCCTTTAAGGGCTGGCCCCAGCCCTTTTTATAGGGCTTCCCGACCTTGGGGATAGGACGGGGCATAGCCCTTTTTATTGACTGGGCATAGCCTGGGGATTGCTTCCTAGGTTTTGGGGAAAAGGACCCAGCTTTTGGGGATAGGGCGGGCATTCTTGGTGTAGGAAATTTCCTACCTTGGGGAGAGGACTGGGGCCTTTGCCTTGGGGGATAGAACCCGGCCCCAGCCTGGGGATTTGGGCCCTTCCCCTAGTTTTTGATAGGACGGTTTCCTAGGGTTTTTTTTTAAGACTTTTCCTTCCTTGGTGATTAAGGCCGTGGGGGCCCCTTGCCTTTGGGGGATAGGGCTGGGGTTTTATGCCTGGGATTTTTTTTAGGTCCCATAGCCTTTGGGGATAGGAAATTGCCCCAGCTTGGGATAAACGGTCCTTGGGTAGCTTGGTGATAGGACTGTTCATAGCCTGGTGATAGGAACAGGTCATAGCCCTGGTGATAGGCCTGTCATAGCCTGTGATAGGACTGGCATGCCTTGATATTACGGTACTGCCTGGTGATAGGACGTGGGTCGATAGCCATGGTATAGGAATGGTCATAGCTTGGTGATATGACTGACCCTAGCTTGGTGGATATGACTGGTCATAGCTTGGTGATAGGAATGTCCATAGCTTGGTGATAGGACTGGTCATAGCCTGGTGATAGGACTGGTCATAGCCTGGTGATAGGACTGACCCTAGCTTGGTGATAGGACTGGTCATAGCTTGGTGATAGGACTGGTCATAGCCTGGTGATAGGACTTCCCTAGTTTGGTGATAGGACTGGTCATAGCTTGGTGATAGGACTGGTCCATAGCCTGGTGTAATGACTGCATAGCCTTTTTGTGGGCCCCGGCCTTTTTTACCCTACCTTGTTGGGTAGGACTTTTTAACCTTTTTCCTTTGTGGATAGGACTGGCAAACCTTTTTTTATAGGCTTGGGGCATGCCTGGTTTTAGGAAATTTCCCATTTTGGTGTTTGGATGGGCCCCCCGCCTTGGGGATAAAGGGCGGTCCCTACCCGGTGTAAACTTGGGCATAACCTTTATAAACTGGGGGTTTGCTTTGGGGAAAGGACTGGTCATAGCCCCGGGGATAGGCCTTCCCCCGTTTTTGATGGCCCCCCCTGACTTTGGTTTTTATTAAATGTTTTATAGCCCCCGGGGATAAACTTGGGCTAGCCTTGGGGATAGGCCGGCCCCCGCTTTTTGGGATAGGATGGGCCCCCCCCTTTGGTTTATAGGCTTTCCCCACTTTGGGGAAAAGGACGGGGGCATAGCTTTTTGTAAGGAAATTTCCCCAATGGGATAGAAGGTTTTAGCTTGGTGAAAGGACTTTTTCAATGCCGGTTTAAAAACTGGCTTTGCCTAATTGTCTGGGTTTTTACCCAAAGGGCTGACCCTGGGTTTGGGATAATTTGGTCCTACCCGGTTATAGGGCGTCAAAAAAGCCGGGGGGATAGGGGCCCTTGGGGGTAGCTTTGGGGGATAGGACCGGTAAACCCTTGGGGATAGGCCGGTCATAGCCTTTGGTTTATGGACTGGCCCCAGCCCTTGGGGTAGGGGGGCCCAGCCCCCCTTGGTATTTGGCTGGGGCCTTCCTGGTTATAGGACTGTCATAGCCTGGGTTGGGTAGGACTTGGGAAAAGCCTGGGGAAGACTGGTCAAGCCTGGTGATAATGAAAACCTTGGGTAATACCCTTTGGTTAGGGCGGGCCCTAGCCTGGTTTATATTAAATTTTCCATACCTGGTGATAACTGGTCCCAACCTTTGGGGATAGGACTGGATAAACCCCGGTTTTAGGGCCTTTTCCAAACCCGGTGGATAGAACTTGACCCTTGTTTGGTGGATAAGGCCCGGTAATAGGCCAAACCTGGGAATAACTGGCCTTCTTTGGTGATAGGAAATGGCCCATAGCCTGGGGTAATACTGCCCAGCCTTTGGGGATAGGACTGGTCAAGGCCCGGTGTAGGGCTGGCCCAGCCTTTTGGTTAAAACTTTGGTTTCATAGCCTTTGGGGAAGACTGGTCCTTGCCCTTGGGGAAAAGGGCGGTCATATTGGGGAAGGACGGTCATACCCCGGGGGATAGGGCGGGGGCCCAGCTTTGGGGAAGGATTGTCTACCTGGGGGATAGGACGGGGCCTACCCCGGGAATTTTTAAAAGGGCCCCCCCTTGGGGAAAAGGACTGGTCATACCCTGGTGATAGGACGGTCATAGCCCGGGGGATAGGACTGGCCCCGCTTGGTGATAGGACGGCCCTTTCCTTTGGGGGATAGGACGGGGGCATAGCCTTTGGGGATAGGGGCCGGGGCAAGTTTGGGGGATAGGGCCCCTACTTGGTGATAGGCTGGTCCCCAGCCTTTTGGGGATTTGGACTTGGGCATAAACCCCCGGGGATAAACTTGGGCATAGCCCTTGGGGAAAAAGGGCCCGGTCATAGCCTTTTTAGTAGGACTGGAACCCCAGGTTTGGCCCAAATTGGAAGGCCCCCTCTTGGTTTAAGGGGGAACCGGGTCCATAGCCCGGGGGGATAGGACCCGACCCTAGCTTTTTGAATTTGGACGACCCTACTTTGGGGGGATTTAATTGTCATAGCCTTTGGGGATGGACGGGGGCCCTAGCCTTTTTATAGGACTGTCCCCCCTATTTGATAGGACTGGGCCTAGCCTTTGGGGATGGCCCGGGCCTACCTTTGGGGATAAAAACTGGTCATACCGGGAAGGAATGGGGCATAGCCTTGGGGGATAGGAAAGACCCTACTTGGGAAAAGGGCTGCCTTCCTTTGGGTGAATTAAAAGGCCTTTTGGGGAAAAATCCCTGTTTGGGGGGGAATAGGGGCTTGGCCATAGCCTGGTGATTCTGGTCCTTTTGCTTTTGGTGATATTTAAGGAAACCCCACCTGGTGATAGGACTGGGGCCTAGCCTTTGGGGATAGGCTGGGCTAGCCCCGGTGAAAAGGAAATTTGGGCATACCTGGTTAAAATGAAATTTTTCCTAAACCTTTTGGGGATAGGACTGACCTTTTTGGTATAGGGGGACCTTAAACCCCGTGGGGATAGGAAGGCCAAAACCTGGTTTATGACGGCCCTAGGGCCCGGGGATAGGAAAGGGGCATAGCCCTTGGGGATTGGGCTGCCCTAGCCGGGTGTAGGCTGACCCTTTCCTTTTGGGGATAGGACCCCTTGCCTTGGGGATAGGGGCTGGTCTAGCCTTTGGGATAGCTGGTCTAGCCTTGGGGATAGGACTGGCCCTACTTGGTGAAGGGCTTTCCCCCGGTGAAAAGACTGGTCAAAAACCCCCTATAAAACTTTGGTTCATACCCCTGGTGATAGGGCGGTCAAACCTTTGGGGTAGGACTTCCTTCCTTTGGGGATGACGGTCCCTTGGTGTAGGACTGGTTTTAGCCTGGTTTTGGATGGCCCCAAACCTTTTGGGGATAGGACGGGGGGCCCAACCCGGATAGGGCTGGCCCCCAGCCTTTGGGGATAGGACTTTTTCAAAAGCCGGGTGATGGGCTGGTCTAGCCTGGTGATAGGGCTTGGGCAAGCCTTTTGGTTTTAAAAGGGCGGTCAAAAACCTTGGGATGGACTGGTCCCTAGCCTGGGGGATATGACGGTCCAGCTTGGGGTAGGACTGGGGAAACCTGGTGAAAAGGGCTGGGCCTACCTTTGGGGAAGGAATGGGTTTATGCCTGGTGATAGGGCCCGACCCTGCCCTTTGGGGATAGGACGGCCTCCCCGGTGATAGGGCTGGTCTAGCCGGGGATAGACTTGGGGCCCAAAAGAGGCTTTGGTGTTTGGGG
Source organism: Pecten maximus (assembly GCF_902652985.1). NCBI lineage: Eukaryota > Metazoa > Mollusca > Bivalvia > Pectinida > Pectinidae > Pecten > Pecten maximus. The sequence continues at coordinate 22,560,318 of NC_047025.1, read as the reverse complement.
CTTTTTAGCTTTTTGATAGGACTTGGGCCACTTTGGGATATTAAAGGGCATGCCCCCGGGGAAAACTGTCCTAAACCCCCGGAGATAGGACTGGCATTTGCCTTTGGGGAAGGGCGACCCTACTTTGGGATAGGACTGGCCCCCACTTGGTGATAGGACTGGCATAGCTTTGGGGATAGGACTGGCCCCAGGGGTTTTAAGGGGCTTTCCCTACCCTTGGTGATAGGACTGGTTTCCCAGCCCGGGGATGGACTGGGCAACCTTTGGGGATAAACTGGTCATAGCCTTTGAAAATGACTTTGGTTTAACCTTTTTTGGTGAATTTAAAAAGTACTTGGGCCTACCTTGGGGATAAGGGGCTGGTCCCTAGCCTGGGGAAAACTTCCCTCCTTGGGGGGATAGGACTGCCCTACCCCTTTGGGGGATGGACTGGCAATACCTTTGGGGAAGGACTGGACCTTGTTTTGGGTTTATGGACTGGCCCTAGCCCGGGTTTATAGGGCTTGGCCCTAGCCTTTTGGTTTTTAAGGGCTGGTCAAACCGGGGTTTGACTGGCCTTTGCCGGTTATAGGCTGGGCCCCACCCTTTGGGGATGGAAATGACATGCCTTTGGGGATAAAGGGCGGCCTTTCCTTTGGGGGATTGGGCGGGCCCTACCTGGTTTATTACTTGGGTGCCTTTGGGGATATGACGGGCCTAGCCTGGGGATAGGCTTGGGCCCTAGCCTGGGATAGGGCTGGTTCCCCTTTTTTTTTTGGGGGGGGTAGGGCCTTTACCCCCGCCCCCGGGGAAAAGGCTGGGGAAACCTTTTTGATAGGGCTGGTCCTTGCCCTTTTGATAGGACTTGTTCATAAGCTTTTTAGGTTTTTGGGGGTGGTTAAAAGCCTTTGGGGATAGGGCTGGCCCTACTTTGGGGATAGGCCCGGCCCCAGCCTTTGGGGATGGACGGGTCCTTGGGTTTGGGTTTTAGGACTGGGCATTTCTGGGGGGATAGGATGGGGCATGCCCTTTTTGGTAGGACCCGGCCCAACTTGGGGATTTAAATGGGCCTAGCCTGGTGATGGGGCTGGTCATAGCCTGGTATAGGCCCGGTCCTACCTTTGGGGATAGGGCTTTTGGGAATCCTTTTTGATAGGGCTGGTCCTACTTGGTGAAGGATGGTCCCAAACCTGGTTTATTTTGGGCTTTTCCCCCGCCCGGTGATATAGGGCCTAGCCTTTTTGATAGGACTGGGGCATAGCCTGGGGGATGGACTTGGGCCCACCTTTTTATGGGGCTGGTCTAGCCTGGGGATAGTACTGTTCTTGGGCCCAGTTTTTATGGACTTCCCCCCTTGGTGATGGGGCTTTATCATGCCTTTGGGGAAAAGGACTGGTTTTCCTTTTGCCCCTTTTGGGGATAGGAAATGGTCCTACCTTTGGGATAGGCGGGCCCCCGCTTGGTGATAAGGGCTTTTCCCCCCCCTTTTTGATAGGGCTTTTCCCTTTCTTGGTGATAGGGCTGGGCTAGCCTTTGGGGAAAGGGCTTCCCCAGTTTTGGGGATGGACTGGTCCTACTTGGGGATAGGACTGGTCCCCCGCTTTGGGGGTAAGACTTTGGGCCTAGCCGGGGATAGGACCCCGGTTAATTTGGTTAAGGACTGGCCCAACCCTTTTGGGGTGGGTTCCCTAGCTTGGGGATGGACTGGGCAAAAAGCCTTTGGGGATTGGGCTTTTCCCCACTTGGGATGGCCTTTCCCCCCCTTGTGATAGGGGCTGTCAAAACCCCGGTGAAAAGGGCTGGTCTAACCTTTTTGATAGGACTGTTCCCCCGCCTTTTATGGCGGGGCCCTAGGGCCCGGTTTTAGGACTTTTCAAAACCTGGGGAAAAGGCGGTCCTAGGGTTTTTGGGGTAGGACCTTTGGGCAAGCCTTTTTGATAGGACTGGCATACTTTTGGGTTTTAGGACGGCCCTAGTTTTTTATAGGACTGAACCCTTTTCCTTTTGGGATAGGACTGGCCATTCGGTTTATGACTGGCCAATCCTGGGGGATATTTACTTGGGATAAACCTGGGGTAGGGCGGGCCCCCAACCTGGTTTGATGGGAACTTTGGGCCTTTACCTTTGGGGATAGGACTGGCCCCCGCCTGGTTATAGGACTTGGGCATAACCCCGGTGGGATTACTGGTAATAGCCTTTTGATAAGGGCTGGCCCTGGTGATAACCGGAACCCCAGCCCGGGGGATAGGACTGGGGATAGCCGGGTTTATAAGGGCTGGTCCTAGCTTTGGGGATAGGGCCCGGCCCCCCCCCTGGTGTAGGGCTGCCCTAGCTTGGTGGTAGGGCTGGTCCTTGCCCGGGGATGGGCTGGTCATAGCCTTGGGGATAGAAATGGTCATGGGCCCGGGGATTGGACGGGCCCCAGCTTTGGGGATTTAAATGGTTTTTAACCCGGGGGATAGGACGGGGCATAGCCTTTTGATAGGGCTTGGCCCCCGCCTTGGGGTAGGACGGGGCCTAGCCTGGGGATAGGGTGGTCAAGCCCTTTTTGGTGAAGGGACCCCGGTTTATACCTGGTTTATAGGACTGGTCATAGCCTGGTGATAGGGCTTTGGCCCTAGCTTGGTGTAGGGGGCCCCCCCTTTTTTTATAGGGCTTTGGGCCAGCCTTTGGGGATAAAAACTGGGCAAAAGGGGGTGATAGGACTTCCCTAGGGTTGGTGTAGGACTGGCCCCCCTTGGGAAAGGCCCGGTCATAGCTTTTGGTTAAAAAAGGGCCCGGGCATCCGGTGATAGGACTTCCCCCGTTTTTGGGAAGGACTGGGCCCCAGTTGGGATAGGAATTGTCCTAGCTTGGTTTATAAACTTGGGCATAGGGCCCGGGGAAAAGGACCCGGGGCCCAGCTTGGTGGGTAAGGGCTGGCTACCTTTGATAGGAAAGGGCCCCCCTTTTTTGATATGACTGGTTTTAGCCTTTGGGGATAGGACGGTCCTAGGTTTGTGGAAAATGGGCATAGCCTTGGGGATAGGACTGGCCTTTGCCTTTGGGGAAGGACTGGTTTATGCCCCTGGTTGATAGGACTTCCCACTTGGTATAGGGCTGGGCCTTTCCTTGTGAAGGACTTTCCTACCTTTTGGGGGGGATAGGGGACGGTCCATTTTTAAGGCCCCCCTTTTTGATAGGACGGTCCAAACCCCGGTTATAGGCGGTTTAAAAACCTTTGGGGATAGGACTTTTCCCCCGCCGGTTATTATTGGTTATAGCCGGTGATAAAGAACTTGGGGTCATATCCTGGGGATGGAAAGGCCCCAGCCTTTGGGGAAGGAAATTGGGCATAGCCTTTTGGGATAGGACTGGCATAGCTTGGTGATGGCTCCCCAGCTTTTTTGAAAAGGACTGACCCTACCCTTGGGGTAGGGCCCGGTTCCCTTTTTTTGGGTTTTGGGCCCGGTCATAGCCTTTGGGGATAGGGCTGGGAAAAGCCCCGGTGAAGGCTGGGCCCCAAGGCCCCGGTGATAGACTGGGCATAGCCTTGGGTTTTTTTTAAAATTGGGCAAGCCTGGGTAACTGTTCTAGCCGGGGGATAGGAAATGGTTATAACCTGGTGATAGGCCGGTAAAAGCCTTTGGGGAAAAGGAAATGGCATAGCCTGGTGATTGGGCCCGGCCCCCAGCCCGGGATAGGACTGGTAAAAAAGCCTGGTGATAGGGATGGCCCCAGCTTGGGGATTGGACTGGTCATACCCGGGGATAGACTTCCCCCGCCCGGTGATAGGACTTTTATAGCCTGGTGAAAAGCCCGGCCCTAGCTTGGTGATAGGACTGGTCATAGCCTGGTGATAGGGCTTGGGCATACCCGGGGGTTTGGACTGTTTTACCGGGGATAGGACTTTTTTCATACCCTTGGGGATAGGCTGGCCCCAAGCTTGGTGATAGGGGCTGGGCATATCCTGGTTAAGGGCGGTCCTTTTGCCTGGTTTTAAGGGCTGGCCCTTTGCCTTTGGGGATAGGGCGGTCCTAGGGCCCGGTTTTATAGGACTGGGCAAAAACCGGTGATAAATTTGGCCCTAGTTGGGGAAAAGATTTTCCCTTCCCTTTGAATAGGCCTTTTTCAGTGGTTAAAAAAGGCTTCCCCAAATTTTAAAAGGATTCCCCTTTTGATAGGACTTTGTTTTCCCCCCTTTATAAAGGGCTGGAATTTGGGAAAAATATTTGGTTTTTTAAACCCCCCCTTTTAAATTTTCCTTTGGTTTATAAAAAAGGGAGATAGGGCTACCCAAACCCGTTTTTCCATAGGTTTTTTTCCCGCTTTGGTTGGGAAAAGGAAAAAATTGGTATCCCCTTATTTGGTTTTTCCCCGTTTTGGTTTTAACTGGACCCCCTAACCCGGGGGTTTTTAAACCCTTTTACCTTGGTGAATTCGAAATAGTTTTGGGAAACTTTAGTCGAATTTTTAACTTCAACCTTTTGATTTTAAATGGCCCAAGGTTATAAACCCATAGTGTGGCAAAACCCCTGCTCAAAAATAAAAAACCTTATAGGAAATTTTAAAACCAGCTTGGATAGATTTAAAAATTTTGATAGGAATGGCCAACCCTTTAAACTTGGCCATAAGCCTGGTTAATGACTTTGGCCACTTTGAGGAATAAACCCTTGTGGTGGATAGTTAAAACCCTACCTTTAGGGGGTTCCCTACCTTTATTTAAAAGTTAAGCCGGTTTTTAAAAGGGGATAGACCGGGGGATTTTTGGCTTCCAAAACCTTTAAAAACTTACCCAACCTTATTTAATTTTTACCCGTTATAAAACCCACAAAAACTGTGGAAAGGAATTCATTAGTTGTTTATTTTATTTCTTGGGGTTTTACCCCCTTGGTTATTTGGTTTTTTAAATGGAAGTTGGTTTAAGGCTTTATTTAATTTTTTTAATGGGGGTTTTTTTTTTTTTTTTTTTTTTTTTTTTTTTTTTTTTTTTTTTTTTTTTTTTTTTTTTTTTTTTTTTTTTTTTTTTTTTTTTTTTTTTTTTTTTTTTTTTTTTTTTTTTTTTTTTTTTTTTTTTTTTTTTTTTTTTTTTTTTTTTTTTTTTTTTTTTTTTTTTTTTTTTTTTTTTTTTTTTTTTTTTTTTTTTTTTTTTTTTTTTTTTTTTTTTTTTTTTTAAAAAAAAAAAAAAAAAAAAAAAAAAAAAAAAAAAAAAAAAAAAAAAAAAAAAAAAAAAAAAAAAAAAAAAAAAAAAAAAAAAAAAAAAAAAAAAAAAAAAAAAAAAAAAAAAAAAAAAAAAAAAAAAAAAAAAAAAAAAAAAAAAAAAAAAAAAAAAAAAAAAAAAAAAAAAAAAAAAAAAAAAAAAAATGTTTTTCCGGGTGAAAAATTAATTGAAACTTTTTGGTTTTTAAATTAATTTTTGTTTTTTGGTTTAAAAAGAAAATTTTTTTTCCCGAAAAAACCACCCCAAAAAATTTAAATTGATTTAAAGGGGGGAATTTTATAAAAGCGCTAACCACAGTTTTAAATGGCAAGTTCCGCTTTTTGATAAACCGAGTATCTTTTTATGTTATTCCTGTAACTTACTAGAAGGACATGGAAGGTATGGAAAACATCTATAGTGTTTGTTTTCTATTTCCTTAGTTTGAATTTCTCTTGGTAATCATAAACCAGGCGGTAGATGCAGATCTACCAATCCCAAAGTTAGGCCGTAATAGTGTTACTGGTCTGTCAGGGGTAACATGAAACAAAAGTAGAAGAGTATCTTATTTGTTTACGTTGTATAAATGTTGTAACTGGTAGCATTATAACGGATTTTATAACCACCTTTTCCTTTAGGTGCATTCGAACATATATTTGGGGAAACTTTAGATTCGAATTCCTCTAATCTTCAACACTTCTGATGAGTTATACGTGGACGAAATGTCTATACAAACCCATATGGTGTTGTAAAACAACACATGCTCTTTTAATAGCTTTTTATAAAACTCAATCTACCGAGACCTACTTTCGAAAACATGGAGGCAGATTGCGAGTAGCAAATTAACGATAGGATATGATAAAGTGTTGAATAAGAAACCAACTCCATGTTCACAACATTTCGCGCCACTGCAGAGTATCAACTGCTGTTATTCCCAGATGACAATGTCGGCCTATCAATTCTGAGATAAACCAACAATTGCTGCTAGGATCAGGTTAAAAGACGTAATATCAATTTAGAAATCAGTACACGATTTCATCTAAATTGTCTGAGAGTCACGCTTTATAGGGGAGAGAACTCGTGGTGGATTATGTGTCTCCAACACTCATCAATACCGTTACACCTTTATATGATTTGATACACCGTTCATAAATGCTACAAAAGCTGTGCAAAAGTAATCGGATTCAGATTCAGATTATTTTATTTCTTTGTGTTTTTCAATTAGATTCAATTAGATTAAATATAAGTTGTTAAGCTTATTTATGTTTTCATGTTAACATGTTTCGTGAATTATGACACTGGTTAATGATCTGTATAAAAAAAAATTCTCCGAATCCAAAAATATTTAAAATTGATAAGGGGGCAATGATGCCTTGACATGCCATGCTCATTTTGAGGTGGGTTTTTTTCGCTTCCTTTTTTTTTTCTTTTTTTTTTTTTTTCTTTTTGTCTTTTACTTCCTTTCTGCAGTAACTTATGGCATTGTTTCAAAATTCAAAAACAAAAACTCTCTTCCTCTTTGGATTCTCTCTCTGGTTCACAATATACAGGTAATATAGGGGTATCTGTCTGGTTCACAATATACAGGTTATATAGGGGTATCTGTATGGTTCACAATATACAGGTAATATAAGGGTTTCTTTTTGGTTCACAATATACAGGTTATATAGGGGTATCTGTATGGTTCACAATATACAGGTAAAATATGGTTATCTGTCTGGTTCACAATATACAGGTAATATAGGGGTATCTGTCTGGTTCACAATATACAGGTAATATAGGGCTATTTGTCTGATTCACAGTCTGGTTCACAATATACAGGTAATACAGGGGTATCTGTCTGGTTCACAATATACAGGTAATACAGGGGTATCTGTCTCGTTCACAATATACAGGTAATAAAGACAGGCAGTAAGAAACACACCAATAACACATTAAACCAGCTTAGTTTTTAATACAGTGGAACTTCGTTAACTCGAAGTCGACGGGACCACAAAAAAACTTCGAGTTATCCGAGTGTTCGAATTAAGCGAGTTATCGTTTTTGGTGAAAAGTTTGGTCAATATTTGTCAACATTACATAATCATTATAACTTCGCTCTGTCGCTGATCAGTTTAGTGTGAAGACTGGTCAATACATGTAAATATATATGTAATGTTTCGTTATGTCACTTGTAATTTGGTGTAATTTTGCCGATATACAGTCACGATAAAGTTTCTTTCACTTAGTCACTTCAATAACGATCTGATGTGCAAGTCATGTTTGCAAAAGGTAAACGATAAAACGGAATTCGACAAAATAACAAGTTATTAATGTCAAGACAAATAACCGTTTAAGTTTAACACAGATTGCATACAAAACGTAACAGAACCATTACCTTTTATTGGACATATATAAAATACTGTTTGATCGGCCTTTTATTGATAACCACGCCAGTTCCATGTGTATTAGAACCGGAAGTTGGGCTGCGCATGTGCGTATAAAATGTTAATGTAACTGAGTTGGCGTTTTATCCGATTTAATAGACAGCACTGACCGTTACAGTTGTACTCTGAACACCTCGGCAGTAATTACGCTATTGTTTCAGCAGTTTAAAGATTTAATAGGCGCCGGTGACTGTGTCATTTCTACACCTGTAAAAACATCAGCCGGGTAGATCTACCGGTGTGTCAGAGATTAGTTCCGCTTGAGCGAACGGGTAGATGAGTTGTTGACTATCGTGTGTACTGATATCGGCGACCGCCTTGGGGAAATTACCTGATGTAAGTAAAGCAGTACTTTTTATCACCAAGACTTGTTGTTATAAGATTCAACCGACAATTTCTTTTATGAATTTATGAAACACTTATAATAGCATGTAGGTTAGTAGTGCCGATATGTTCAGTATTACAAACGGAATTTAGCTCTTAAAAATGTCGGCGTTTGCCACCGATCGACGAAAATTATACTTCGAGTTATTCGAACATTTTAAGTAGGATTTTTTTTTGTTGGGACCAAATTTTTACTTCGTATTATCCGAGTTTTTCGAGTTATCCGAATTCGAATTTTCCGAGTTTTTTTTACTAAGATAAAGAGAGAATTCGGCCGGGACCGGCGAAGTACTTCGAGTTAAGCGGGGTATTCGAGTTATCCGAGTTCGAGTTAACGAAGTTCCACTGTAATTTACAGTGGGGAAAAAGATACGTTTTCACTTTTTGGGATATTGTAGTGTTAATTTACAAGAATTGAAATTTTTGCATATTGAAAATCAAAATGTTATTATTATCAGTACTTTGATAATTAGTTGGTGGAAACCAATCGTCAATACCACTTTAATTACGATTCTGAGAGTGAAACAAAACAATGCAAGGAATTTCAATTCATTTACTCAACCTGAGAGTCATTTCCCTGAAAACTGGACATACATTTTACGCGTGAATAACGTAAACCCTACGACTTGAAATCTATTTCAATATATATCACAATAACTACTTGTTCATTTAACTCAGTAATCCAAGCATTGTTTTTAGTAATAACGATAATAGAATTTTAGAACATACAGCTGTTTCGTCCTTCTACGATAGTCCAGTCAAATTAAGTTTTATCTTCGAAAAAAATGCAATAGAAATTATTAAATTACTATGTAGGTGACAGATAAATATTATTTATCTGTCACCCAAATTGTATTCATATCGACTGTATACAATCATTTGGTAACAGTTCAATGCTTAAATGACAGTTGACTTTGACAAAGAAATTTGGGTAATAATTAATATACATAGAAATGTGACAAATTGACTCGGACTAAGAATGTGACACATTTATTCGGACAAAGGAATTCGGTGATATTTGATATACAGACGTGACAAATTGATTCGGACTTCGGAATTCGATAGTATTTAATGTACAAATGTGACAAATTGACTCGGACGAACAAATTCGGTAGTATTACAAAATGTACAAATGTGGCAAATTGACTCGGACGAGCAAATTCGGTAGTATTTAATGTGCAAATGTGACAAATTGACTCGGACGAACAAATTCGGTAGTATTACAAAATGTACAAATGTGGCAAATTGACTCGGACGAACAAATTCGGTAGTATTTAATGGACAAATGTGACAAATTGACTCGGACGAGCAAATTCGGTAGTATTTAATGTACAAATATGACAAATTGACTCGGACTAACGAATTCGAGTAAAAATTAAGAAACAAATGTGACAGACTGATCTCGGCTGTGGAACACGGGTATACACACCGGGTGATACCGGAAGTTACGAATCCGACGGGGAGTATATACAAATCCGACGGGGAGTATCTACCCGAAGGGCGTAAGGACATGGCTGGGGTATGTTTTATAGTGATACATGGCATTTAAACATACTATCTGAAATATGATGATACCCACGGAATTCTACGCTATTTCCTTTATGCATATCAGTAATTCGTTAATCTCATAAACTTGCCGTGTTGGATTGATGCTCAATATTATCCGGCTGCCCTACTGTCAAACGACGAATTTGTTTGATTTTTGTCAAAAATACCCAATAATCGCTATCAAAACACGATGGACAGAGTTTTGGCATAAAACATTGACTACAATAAACTATTAGTAATCAACAATTTGTTTGGATTACAGCTATAAAGTACCTTAATTGGCAAATTATAATGGCACCCAAAATTCCGACGGGGAAAATCTCTCTCCAATATCTGAATCCGACGTGGAATATCAGTACACAAGCTTTCATTTGATTTTTATTCAGATATCAAATATTTGTAATCAATATGACACATGATTTCATTTATTTCCAGATAATTCTAGATTTACCCAGTTATCGGAAGATTCTGGTGTTTTACATTTGATCCAGGGACTTCTTACCCGTTGACGTGTATGCGTATTTTTTGTAGGCGTAATAAAACATTTAAGTTTTGGAGTTAACGAAATTGAATTTAACCCTTTTTTGGGCGCGTGAAGCCACAACGAACTCTTTTTACGTGTTGGCATTATCCTGAAAATTAAAGGAAATAAGTGTTGACGTTATTAAAGTCTCTACTTCAAAATTAATGGTAAGGGGTTACATAAATTGATATTCTATATTTGATCAACAATAGCTCGAAAACGAGCACATCGACATTTGATTTTTCACCATTTTCTGCTATGGCATGACATCCGATTTCCAAAAATAGATACGAGAAAACAAGTTTAATACAGGAAAATGCAGGCTTCTCAGAGGTGTACAATTCCTGTTATCATTTATATGATATTTGTCAATTGGACATTTTCACGTGTACATACAACATATCAGTAATACGTTACATACAGGATTGAATCAAAGTTTCATAGAATATCTAACAGTGAATTGTTTTGCAATCTATAATACGACATTTAAGCGTCCGAGAGAGGCAGTAGCTCCTGGGAGTAGAACAGCGCAACAATGCATCTAACGTATGGAGTAACTGACGGGCACAATTGCAGATTTAAATGATTTCACTTGGCTTACGGGGAAGGTTAGAAACATTTTCTGTTAGATGCGCATGCTCCATGGAGCTTTATTCATCAAATTGTTGTATACAGTTTTTTGTTTGTTTTTTTTTTAGTTTGTTTGCAGTTTCGCTAATTCTGATCAATATCATAAGTGGAATTGAGCTTCATAAGATCGAAAGCAACTGGACCCATACAGTTTTCAGTTAGACTTATTACATTTTGATAACTGAGCCCTGAAAACGCATGTAGCGCAATGCACACACTGTACGATACTTGATATACTTGTGCATGTATATATTTACATTTACACTGCAGCCCCACTATTTAACTTTACCAAACTCACTTGAATGTTACGAGTCCATAACGTCATTACTATAGTGACGTCATAATTGTCACGTCGGCGATAACGAAAGATGGCTGTTGAAAAGGTGGTTCCGTCTTTGACAATGATAATTTGTTCATTCATCGTAGGAGCCAAATTCCTGGATATTGTCTTTAAAAATCGTTGTCAAATGTAAGTATAAGCATTGAACTGCTTTCATTTGGAAGTTATGAAAGAAACTCAATGCTTAAGTATCACACAGTCGCGACTTTGTGTACTGATATTCCCCGTCGGATTCAGATATTGGAGAGAGATTTTCCCCGTCGGAATTTTGGGTGCCATTATAATTTGCCAATTAAGGTACTTTATAGCTGTAATCCAAACAAATTGTTGATTACTAATAGTTTATTGTAGTCAATGTTTAATGCCAAAACTCTCCATCGTGTTTTGATCGAGATTATTGGGTATTTTTGACAAAAATCAAACAAATTCGTCGTTTGACAGTAGGGCATCCGGGTAATATTGAGCATCAATCCAACACGGCAAGTTTATGAGATTAACGAATTACTTATATGTATAAAGGAAATAGCGTAGAATTCCGTGGGTATCATCATATTTCAGATAGTATGTTAAAATGCCATGTATCACTATAAAACATACCCCAGCCATGTCCTTACGCCCTTCGGGTAGATACTCCCCGTCGGATTTGTATATACTCCCCGTCGGATTTGTATATACTCCCCGTCGGATTCGTAACTTCCGGTATCACCCGGTGATACAGATGGACATTGGTACGACAGTCTGCTTATATCAATAAGTATTTCGTCTTTTATCAATCTAAAAAATGTACGGGTAGCTCTCTCTGAAATGACTCCCTTACACATGGCAATAATTCTCATTCTGAAAAAGCTAATTACAATTGTCACAAATAAACTGAAAATTTGTAACACTTTTAAACACAAAGCGTGCTGTTCTTGATGCGATGTGGAGCATCTACAAATCTCTGCTAAGTCGGAGCATCTACAAATCTCTGCTAAGTCGGAGCATCTACAAATCTCTGCTAAGTCGGAGCATCTACAAATCTCTGCTAAGTCGGAGTTCGTTCCTCTACACATCTACAAATCTCTGCTAAGTCGGAGCATCTACAAATCTCTGCTAAGTCGGAACATCTACAAATCTCTGCTAAGTCGGATCATCTACAAATCTCTGCTAAGTCGGAACATCTACAAATCTCTGCTAAGTCGGAACATCTACAAATCTCTGCTAAGTCGGAGCATCTACAAATCTCTGCTAAGTCGGATCATCTACAAATCTCTGCTAAGTCGGAACATCTACAAATCTCTGCTAAGGCGATCATCTACAAATCTCTGCTAAGTCGGAACATCTACAAATCTCTGCTAAGTCGGAACATCTACAAATCTCTGCTAAGTCGGAACATCTACAAATCTCTGCTAAGTCGGAGTTCGTTCCTCTACACATCTACAAATCTCTGCTAAGTCGGAACATCTACAAATCTCTGCTAAGTCGGAACATCTACAAATCTCTGCTAAGTCGGAACATCTACAAATCTCTGCTAAGTCGGAGTTCGTTCCTCTACACATCTACAAATCTCTGCTAAGTCGGAACATCTACAAATCTCTGCTAAGTCGGAGTTCGTTCCTCTACATATCTACAAATCTCTGCTAAGTCGGAATTCGTTCCTCTACACATCTTGGGTAATGGACAAAACAAATTACGTTGCTGTATTGTATGATAAATATGTCACGTTCCTCGTGAGACCGTGAAACGAGTTTATTGATAAGGGTTAGTACTTCAGTTATGTCTCTATAAATAGTCTTACACATTCCGATTTATAACACATGAACGCTTTGTAATACACAAATGGGGTTATAGAAAATTTCGGGGTCAAAGTTGGGCATGTAAAATGAGGGGATGGGGGGGGGGGGGGGGGGGGGGGGGGATATAATCCTTATTTGACAGGGCTGCTGTCAACTCCGGGATCCCCCTTCCAGGTACCCGACAATTTTTCACCTGTGTCACACACGGCTGCGTCGGAACCCCGAGATACCGGTAAATTTATTATTGATGTAAATGAGATAATTAATTCACAATACTGATGTCCATCCTGTTTTACCATGTATCATTGTTATTCTCTGCACTGTGCTGTTTATGTTTATGAGAATAAACAATTGTAATTGTCATTGCTAGGTACTGTAGAGTATAGATGGGAGGGAGGTCACAGAGTGCATTTTCAGCATCACTCAAATGAATTAGCATCACGATCCAAAGTAATCCGTGCGATGATCCAACGTAATGCGTGTGACGATCCAAAGTAATCCGTGCGATGATCCAAAGTAATCCGTGCGATGATCCAAAGTAATCCATGCGATGATCCAAAGTAATGCGCGTGACGATCCAAAGTAATCCTTGCGATGATCCAACGTAATGCGCGTGGCGATCCAAAGTAATCCGTGCGATGATCCAAAGTAATCCGTGCGATGATCCAAAGTAATGCGCGTGACGATCCAAAGTAATCCGTGCGATGATCCAACGTGATGCGCGTGACGATCCAAAGTAATCCGTTCGATGATCCAAAGTAATCCGTGCGATGATCCAAAGTAATCCGTGCGATGATCCAAAGTAATCTGTGCGATGATTCAAAGTAATCCGTGCGATGATTCAAAGTAATCCGTGCGATGATCCAAAGTAATGCGCGTGACGATTTAAAGTAATCTGTGCGATGATCCAAAGTAATCCGTGCGATGATCAAAAGTAATCCGTGCGATGATCCAAAGTAATGCGCGTGACGATCCAAAGTAATCCGTGCGATGTTTCAACGTAATGCGCGTGACGATCCAAAGTAATCCGTGCGATGATCCAAAGTAATCCGTGCGATGATCCAAAGTAATGCGCGTGACGATCCAAAGTAATCCGTGCGATGATCCAACGTAATGCGCGTGACGATCCAAAGTAATCCGTGCGATGATCCAAAGTAATCCGTGCGATGATCCAACGTAATGCGCGTGACGATCCAAAGTAATCCGTGCGATGATCCAAAGTAATCCGTGCGATGATCTAAAGTAACCTGTGCGATGATTCAAAGTAATCCGTGCGATGATCCAACGTAATGCGCGTGACGAACTAAAGTAATCAGTGCGATGATCCAAAGTAATCCGTGCGATGATCCAAAGTAATCCGTGCGATGATCCAAAGTAATCCGTGCGATGATCCAAAGTAATCCGTACGATGATCCAAAGTAATGCGCGTGACGATCCAAAGTAATCCGTGCGATGATCCAACGTAATGCGTGTGACGATCCAAAGTAATCCGTGCGATGATCCAAAGTTATCCGTGCGATGATCCAAAGTAATCCATGCGATGATCCAAAGCAATGCGCGTGACGATCCAAAGTAATCCTTGCGATGATCCAACGTAATGCGCGTGGCGATCCAAAGTAATCCGTGCGATGATCCAAAGTAATCCGTGCGATGATCCAAAGTAATGCGCGTGACGATCCAAAGTAATCCGTGTGATGATCCAACCGTGATGCGCGTGACGATCCAAAGTAATCCGTTCGATGATCCAAAGTAATCCGTGCGATGATCCAAAGTAATCCGTGCGATGATCCAAAGTAATCTGTGCGATGATTCAAAGTAATCCGTGCGATGATTCAAAGTAATCCGTGCGATGATTCAAAGTAATCCGTGCGATGATTCAAAGTAATCCGTGCGATGATCCAAAGTAATGCGCGTGACGATTTAAAGTAATCTGTGCGATGATCCAAAGTAATCCGTGCGACGATCTAAAGCTATGCGTGTGACGATCTAACGTAACCTGTGCGATGATCAAAAGTAATGCGTGTGACGATCTAAAGTAATTCGTAGACTGATTTAAATTAACTCTTTTGACGATCTTAGTAATTCGTGGGATTATTAAAAAACAATCCGAGCGATGATCCAAAGTAATCCGTGCGATGACCCAAAGTAATCCGTGAGATGACCCAAAGTTATCCGTGAGATGACCCAAAGTTATCCGTGAGATGACCCAAAGTTATCCGTGAGATGACCCAAAGTAATCCGTGAGATGACCCAAAGTAATCCGTGCGATGACCCAAAGTTATCCGTGAGATGACCCAAAGTTATCCGTGAGATGACCCAAAGTAATAAGAGAGATGATTCAAAGTAATAAGAGAGATGATTCAAAGTAATAAGAGAGATGACCCAAAGTAATAAGAGAGATGATTCAAAGTAATAAGAGAGATGACCCAAAGTAATAAGAGAGATGATTCAAAGTAATCCGTGAGATGACCCAAAATAATAAGAGAGATGACCCAAAGTAATAAGAGAAATGACCCAAAGTAATAAGAGAGATGACCCAAAGCAATGCGTGCCAGTACCCAAAGTAATTTGTACAGTTTAAATGTACCAAACAAATGGTGACAGTATTGGGTTATGCAAATTACTGTGATGCTGTCGCCACAACATTGTCTGTGGTGACAAAAAACTAAAAGACTTATTTTTTAGTACAGTAGATAATTTGTTTGATTTAAACAGAGACCTATATACTATATAGGTCTCTGATTTAAAGAAAAAATATGAAAACGTTTGGGGTTTTACACATCACAATTTCACGGAAGGTTGATTAGTTCTGCATAATCGTTTCACACCTTTAACAGGTTGGGAACATCCTTTAAGTTGGTATGTATTTGATTTATGCAAGGATGCGCTGGAACCCCAACGCGTCCTCTCATCTGCTCATTACGGAGGAGAAAAAATCCTCTGAACTGAACTGAAATGAAATGACATAAAGTGCTTTTAACAACAACCGGACAAAATTGCATTTTCTCATTTACATGCTGTGATATGCATATGATAAACTACATTAGCAAGCTGAATAAATAAATGTAATAAAACATGTGTGTCATTGATAGCATTGACATTTTTTGTCAGAAACATTCTAAAAATAGATTAACTTACCTGTGCTACTTTTACGGTGGCTACCCATTGATTACACTGTGCAGTGTATGGTTTATCAATTTGTGAATTTAAACAATCTCTTTTTGATTTTTTGTTTGTTTGCAAATGTAGTTAATCATCTCAGCATTTAAATAAGAAGATGTAATTTTGTCAGGTTATTGTTTAAAAACACTTTATTACTTATTGTGGTCAGTACACCAATGTGTCCGAGTTCGAAGATAGTTCCAGCGCATCCTCGCAAATCAAAGGACGTCCACAGTCTGTTTAATGTAATCTTTTACATTATTTTCTGACGGTTGTTTAACATACCTTCGTATTGTAGTTATCTTTAAGACTCACTGTGAATGTATGGATTTAAAGACATTGTGAACTAATTCACTTTTGTTTTAATCCATACGAGATACGTACATGATTTTTAAATTGTACAGTAGATATAGAGTCTACTGTACATATTAAATTACTCAAACCTAAAACATGATGTAGAATCTGCACAAAAATAAATAACTAAAAGGCAGCTTGTATTGAATAGAATGTATTTTTCACACTAATTTATAAGTCATAGCAAACTAGACTAAGAGTGGAGGTCGTGTTGATTTGAATAGCCATGCTATCTTTTATAATGTGCTCGATATTATTTTAGTTTATCAGAGCAAGTACGGTAAGCACCCGTTGTTAGAGTGGCGTCCCTTGTTTTGAATCTATGCGCATGTCCGACAGACTGTTTACAAATGAAAGGTGCTGCATGCCGGCGAATGATTGAATAGGAACCCCACTGGGAACTGTTCATCGACGATCAGCATGGAACAACTCCCACAGGAAGTCGATTTATACAGATGTGTTATCGGGAAACACACCCTGATTTTGCAGCTAAAAATACCTGCAGATATTGCTTTGTCTCGCGATAGCATAGACTGTCACAGTCCCAAAGGCACACATCATTCCAAGATTTTGGGCAAGAGGTTTTTTAAGCAAAGGTTGGGTCCCATGGGAGGGGTCCCCTGGGGATAGCTTTGTTACAAAGCAATTCAATATTCATTTCCGTGACGTAGCCGAATCCCACATGCTGTGCCTTCAGCTTTCAGAGAAATATTATCACGACTGGTTCGCTGTAGTGCCGAGAGTCGAGGGAGGCCCAGGGAAGTGGGTTTGCTCGACACGCCGCTGTGTGCCCGCCAGCCCGCCAGTTCGGCTTGAGGATACCGGGCCTAGGTTCACATATAAAATGTAGATTATCCAGCAAGTGTCACAACTTGTACAGTGTGAGGCGCAGTTATAAAACACATCAGACGTTGTCTCCCGAGCGGACACAGGTGAACAACGAAATACCATGAGCTTTAAACTTTCATGCGACACACGTTAATCAGGTTTAATTAATGAGTAACGACTGTGAACTCTGACATTCTCATTTACACGTTCTCTACCCCCAATATGGATTTGCTACCGCCGGCTGATTAGCGGCACAACAGCAAGACCTCCCGGGGCGGCGGGACCAGGTAACAGGACCAGCCGTGGCCAGGTGCGACATCCCGGGGTTTGACACATCTGTGTGACACGGCGAGTCAGTGTCCAGTTTATATTGACCAGCCTCATGTCTAGGAGAAAGCAGGCCAGACCTCGCTCTTGTAAACGTGAGTAGTGCATGTTTATATAAACTATATCATGTTTAATTTTAAATATCAAGGTGCTTCAGAATGATTCATAGCTTTAACCCCGAGTGATATGAAGTGGTTTTTCAAGCATTTGATTTACCAATTAATAACAACCGGAATCATCAAGGATATCTAAATGCTTGTGTTACATAAACTTTCTTGAACTTTGATGAAAACTTTAATTAAAAAAAAATTAAAGTGGAATATGCTCTCTTAATTCAAAACAACATAATTCCCACTAATAAATCATTACATGTCATAGGTTCCAACCTGGTTCAACAGTTAAATATTTGCATAGAAAATATGTTAACAATACAACATAATACACCATAAGTTGCACTAGTACATGTATGCACATAACATTAACAGGTAATATTTCAACATAAATATTCTTCATTATGATCATTCTATTAAACTCTTATCACAGTGGTCAATAGTCAGTACAGTCTGTTGATCTCACAGTGGTCAGTACATTCTATTAACCTCACAGTGGTTAGTATATAGTTTATTGACCTCACAGTGGTCAACAGTTAGTAGTTTGTTGATCTCACATATGTAGTCATCACTACACAGTCTGGTCTCACATGTACAGTGACTACAGTCTGTTGATCACACATGTACAGTGGTCAGTACAGTCTGTTGATCACACATGTACAGTGGTCAGTACAGTGTTGACCACACATGTACAGTGGTCGGTATAGTCTATTGATCTTGCAGATCTCATATGTACAGTGGTCAGTACAGTGTGTTGATCACACATGTACAGTAGTCAGTACAGTGTGTTGATCTCACATGAACAGTGGTCAGTACAGTGTGTTGATCTCACATGTACAGTGGTCAGTACAGTGTGTTGATCTCGCATGTACAGTGGTCAGTACAGTGTGTTGATCTCACATGTACAGTGGTCAGTACAGTGTGTTGATCTCACATGTAAAGTAGTCAGTACAGTCTGTTGATCTCACATGTACAGTGGTCAGTACAGTATGTTGATCTCACATGTACAGTTGTCAGTACAGTCTGTTGATCTCACATGTACAGTGGCCATGCCAGTGTTGATCTCACATGTACAGTGGTCAGTAGTGTTGATCTCACATGTACAGTGGTCAGTACAGTGTATTGATCTCGCATGTACAGTGGTCAGTACAGTCTGTTGATCCCACATGAACAGTGGTCAGTACAGTGTTGATCTCACATGTAAAGTAGTCAGTACAGTCTGTTGATCTCACATGTACAGTGGCCATAAGAGTAGGTTGATATCATATTTACAGTGGTCAGTACAGTGTGTTGATCTTACATGTACAGTGGTCAGTTTTGTCTTGATCTCACATGTAGAGTGGTCAGTACATGTCTGTTGATCTCACATGTAGAGTGGTCAGTACAGTCTGTTGATCTCGCATGTACAGTGGTCAGTACAGTCTGTTGATCCCACATGAACAGTGGTCAGTACAGTGTGTTGATCTCGCATGTACAGTGGTCACCGCAGTCTGTTGATCTCACATGTACAGTGGTCAGTACAGTGTGTTGATCTCGCACGTACAGTGGTCAGTACAGTATGTTGATCTCACATGTACAGTTGTCAGTACAGTCTGTTGATCTCACATGTACAGTGGCCATGCCAGTGTTGATCTCACATGTACAGTGGTCAGTAGTGTTGATCTCACATGTACAGTGGTCAGTACAGTCTGTTGATCTCACATGTACAGTGGTCAGTACAGTCTGTTGATCTCACATGTACTGTGGTCAGTACAGTGTTGATCTCACATGTACAGTGGTCATTACAGTCTGTTGATCTCACATATACAGTGGTCAGTACAGTGTTGATCTCGCATGTAAAGTGGTCAGTACAGTGTGTTTATCTCACATGTACGGTGGTCATTACAGTCTGTTGATCTCATATTTACAGTGGTCAGTACAGTGTGTTGATCTCACATGTACATGTACAGTGGTCAGTTCAGTCTGTTGATCTCATATTTACAGTGGTCAGTGCAGTGTGTTGATCTCACATGTACAGTGGTCAGTTCAGTCTGTTGATCTCAAATGTACAGTGGCCATAAGAGTAGGTTGATATCATATTTACAGTGGTCAGTACATTGTGTTGATCTTACATGTACAGTGGTCAGTTTTGTCTTGATCTCACATGTAGAGTGGTCAGTACATGTCTGTTGATCTCACATGTACAGTGGTCAGTAGTCTGTTGATCTCACATGTACTGTGGTCAGTACAGTGTGTTGATCTCGCATGTACAGTGGTCAGTACAGTGTGTTGATCTCGCATGTACAGTGGTCAGTACAGTGTGTTGATCTCACATGTACAGTTGTCAGTACAGTATGTTGATCTCACATGTACAGTTGTCAGTACAGTCTGTTGATCTCACATGTACAGTGGTCAGTACAGTGTTGATCTCGCATGTAAAGTGGTCATTACAGTGTGTTTATCTCGCATGTACAGTGGCCATGACAGTGTGTTTATCTCACATGTACTACAGTGGTCAGTACAGTGTTGATCTCAAACGTACAGTGGTCATTACAGTCTGTTGATCTCACATGTACAGTGGTCAGTACAATCTGTTGATCTCGCATGTACAGTGGTCAGTACAGTCTGTTGATCTCACATGTACAGTGGTCAGTACAGTCTGTTGATCTCACATGTACAGTGGCCAGTACACTGTCTGTTGATCTCATATTTACAGTGGTCAGTACACTGTCTGTTGATCTCATATTTACAGTGGTCAGTACAGTCTGTTGATCTCACATGTACAGTGGTCAATTCAGTCTGTTGATCTCATATTTACAGTGGTCAGTACAGTCTGTTGCTCTCACATGTACAGTGGCCATGACAGTGTGTTGATCTCACATGTACAGTGGTCAGTACAGTCTGTTGAACTCAAATGTACAGTGGCCAGTACAGTGTTGTTCTCACATGTACAGTGGTCAGTACAGTGTTGTTCTCACATGTACAGTGGTCAGTACAGTCTGTTGAACTCAAATGTACAGTGGCCATGGTCATGACAGTGTGTTGATCTTGCATGTACAGTGGTCAGTACAGTGTTGATCTTACATGTACAGTGGTCAGTAGTCTGTTGATCTCACATGTACAGTTGTCAGTACAGTCTGTTGATCTCACATGTCCAGTGGTCACTATAGTCTGTTGATCTCACATGTACAGACTGGTCAGTACAGTCTGTTGATCTCACGTACATGTACAGTGGTCAGTACAGTCTGTTGAACTCGAATGTACAGTGGCCATGACAGTGTGTTGATCTTGCATGTACAGTGGTCAGTACAGTGTTGATCTCACATGTACAGTGGTCAGTACAGTCTGTTGATCTCACACGTACAGTGGCCATGACAGTCTGTTGATCTCGCATGAACAGTGGTCAGTACAGTCTGTTGATATCACATGTACAGTGGTCAGTACAGTCTGTTGATCTCACATGTACAGTGGCCATGACAGTCTGTTGATCTCGCATGTACAGTGGTCAGTTCAGTCTGTTAATCTCACATGTACAGTGGTCAGTACAGTCTGTTGATCTCGCATGTACAGTGGCCATGACAGTCTGTTGATCTCACATGTACAGTGGTCAGTACAGTCTGTTGATCTCACATGTACAGTGGCCAGTACACTGTCTGTTGATCTCATATTTACAGTGGTCAGTACACTGTCTGTTGATCTCATATTTACAGTGGTCAGTACAGTCTGTTGATCTCAAAAGTGGTCTATTGATAGATCTCACAGTGACCAGTACAGTCTGTTGGCCTCACACAGTTATCAGTAGTCTTTTGATCTATATTGGTCAATACAGTCCCTTTCTATATATATATATATTTTTTTTTTATAAATATCGAAGATCTAGAGATCAGTGTTGCTGCAGTTTGTATAGATCTCATTGTGGTTATAGTCTATTGACCTCACAGTGGTCAGTACAGTTGATTGACCTTACAACAGGCAGTGGTCAGTACAGTCTATCGACCTCACAGTGGTCAGTACAGTCTATTGATCTCGCAGCGATTTGTAGTCTGTTGGTCTCATAGTGGTCAGTACAGTCTATATATCTCATTGTGGTTTTATTCTATACATATATATTTTAGTGGTAATAAAATAATTATAATGATTTCCATGGTCTTGATGTACATAGATGTATATAGAACTCAAAGTGGTCAGTACAATCTATACATTATTAGCTCACCTGCCGGAAGGGCAAGTGAGCTTATGCCGTGGCGCGGCGTCCGTCGTCCGTCCGTCGTCCGTCCGGCCGTCCGGCCGTCCGGCCGTCTGGCCGTCCGTCCGGCGTCAACTTTCCATTCAAGCAACTTCTTCTCAATAACCAAAAGGCCTAGAGACCTAATATTGGGCCTGTAGCATGCTGGGGTGAAGGGCTACCAAGTTTGTTCAAATGAATGACCTTGACCTTCATTCAAGGTCACAGGAGTCAAAAAGGCTAAAATCTTCAAACGACTTCTTCTCAACAACCAACAGTCCCAGGGAGTTGATATTGGGTCTGTAGCATGCTGGGGTAAAGGGCTACCAAGTTTGTTCAAATGAATGACCTTGACTTTCATTCAAGGTCACAGGAGTCAAAAAGGCTAAAAAAAAATTAGACGACTTCTTCTAAATAGCCAAAAGACCCAGGGACTTGATATTGGGTCTGTAGCATGCTGGGGTGAAGGGCTACCAAGTTTGTTCAAATGAATGACCTTGACTTTCATTCAAGGTCACAGGAGTCAAAAAGGCTAAAAAAAAATTAGACGACTTCTTCTAAATAGCCAAAAGACCCAGGGACTTGATATTGGGTCTGTAGCATGCTGGGGTGAAGGGCTACCAAGTTTGTTCAAATGAATGACCTTGACCTTCATTCAAGGTCACAGGAGTCAAAAAGGCTAAAATCTTTAAACGACTTCTTCTCAATAACCAAGAGTCCCAGGGTCTTGATATTGGGTCTGTAGCATGCTGGGGTGAAGGGCTACCAATTTTGTTCAAATGAATGACCTTGACTTTCATTCAAGGTCACAGGAGTCAAAAAGGCTAAAATCTTTAAACGACTTCTTCTCAATAACCAAGAGTCCCAGGGAGTTGATATTGGGTCTGTAGCATGCTCGGGTGAAGGGCTACCAAGTTTGTTCAAATGAATGACCTTGACTTTCATTCAAGGTCACAGGGGTCAAAAAGGCTAAAATCTTTAAACGACTTCTTCTCAATAACCAAGAGTCCCAGGGAGTTGATATTGGGTCTGTAGCATGCTGGGGTGAAGGGCTACCAAGTTTGTTCAAATGAATGACCTTGACCGTCATTCAAGGTCACAGGAGTCAAAAAGGCTAAAATCTTTAAACGACTTCTTCTCAATAACCAAGAGTCCCAGAGGCCTAATATTTGGCCTGTAGCATGCTGGAGTGAAGGGCTCCCAAGTTTGTTCAAATGAATGACCTTGACTTTCATTCAAGGTCACAGGAGTCAAAAAGGCTAAAATCTTTAAACGACTTCTTCTCAATAACCAAGAGTCTCAGGGAGTTGATATTGGGTCTGTAGCATGCTGCGGTAAAGGGCTACCAATTTGTTCAAATGAATGACCTTGACCTTCATTCAAGGTCACAGGGGTCAAAAAGGCTAAAATCTTTAAACAACTTCTTCTCAATAACCAAGAGTCCCAGGGAGTTGATATTGGGTCTGTAGCATGCTGGGGTGAAGGGCTACCAAGTTTGTTCAAATGAATGACCTTGACTTTCATTCAAGGTCACAGGAGTCAAAAAGGCTAAAATCTTTAAACGACTTCTTCTCAATAACCAAGAGTCCCAGAGGCCTAATATTTGGCCTGTAGCATGCTGGGGTGAAGGGCTCCCAAGTTTGTTCAAATGAATGACCTTGACTTTCATTCAAGGTCACAGGAGTCAAAAAGGCTAAAATCTTTAAACGACTTCTTCTCAATAACCAAGAGTCTCAGGGAGTTGATATTGGGTCTGTAGCATGCTGCGGTAAAGGGCTACCAATTTTGTTCAAATGAATGACCTTGACCTTCATTCAAGGTCACAGGGGTCAAAAAGGCTAAAATCTTTAAACAACTTCTTCTCAATAACCAAGAGTCCCAGGGAGTTGATATTGGGTCTGTAGCATGCTGGGGTGAAGGGCTACCAAGTTTGTTCAAATGAATGACCTTGACTTTCATTCAAGGTCACAGGAGTCAAAAAGGCTAAAATCTTTAAACGACTTCTTCTCAATAACCAAGAGTCCCAGAGGCCTAATATTTGGCCTGTAGCATGCTGGGGTGAAGGGCTCCCAAGTTTGTTCAAATGAATGACCTTGACTTTCATTCAAGGTCACAGGAGTCAAAAAGGCTAAAATCTTTAAACGACTTCTTCTCAATAACCAAGAGTCTCAGGGAGTTGATATTGGGTCTGTAGCATGCTGCGGTAAAGGGCTACCAATTTTGTTCAAATGAATGACCTTGACCTTCATTCATGGTCACAGGGATCAAAAAGGCTAAAATCTTTAAACAACTTCTTCTCAATAACCAAGAGTCCCAGGGAGTTGATATTGGGTCTGTAGCATGCTGGGGTGAAGGGCTACCAAGTTTGTTCAAATGAATGACCTTGATTTCATTCAAGGTCACAGGAGTCAAAAAGGCTAAAATCTTTAAACGACTTCTTCTCAATAACCAAGAGTCCCAGAGACCTAATATTTGGCCTGTAGCATGCTGGGGTGAAGGGCTACCAAGTTTGTTCAAATGAATGACCTTGACCTTCATTCAAGGTCACAGGGGTCAAAAAGGCTAAAATCTTCAAACAACTTCTTCTCAATAACCAACAGTCCCAGGGAGTTGATATTGGGTCTGTAGCATGCTGGGATGAAGGGATACCTAGTTTGTTCAAATGAATGGCCTTGACCTTCATTCAAGGTCACAGGGGCCAAAAAGGCTAAAATCTTTTAACAACTTCTTCTCGATAACCAACAGTCCCAGAGACCTAATATTTGGCCTGTAGCATGCTGGGGTAAAGAGCTACCAAGTTTGTTCAAATGAATGACCTTGACTTTCATTCAAGGTCACAGGAGTCAAAAAGGCTAAAATCTTTAAACGACTTCTTCTCAATAACCAAGAGTCCCAGAGACCTAATATTTGGCCTGTAGCATGCTGGGGTGAAGGGCTACCAAGTTTGTTCAAATGAATGACCTTGACCTTCATTCAAGGTCACAGGGGTCAAAAAGGCTAAAATCTTCAAACAACTTCTTCTCAATAACCAACAGTCCCAGGGAGTTGATATTGGGTCTGTAGCATGCTGGGATGAAGGGATACCTAGTTTGTTCAAATGAATGGCCTTGACCTTCATTCAAGGTCACAGGGGCCAAAAAGGCTAAAATCTTTAAACGACTTCTTCTCGATAACCAAGAGTCCCAGGGAGTTGATATTGGGTCTGTAGCATGCTGGGGTGAAGGGGTACCAAGTTTGTTCAAATGAATGACCTTGACCTTCATTCAAGGTCACGTCGATCAAGTATGCTTAAATCTTTAAATGACTTTTAGTGAAAAGCCAAAGTGCAGAGAGACATTATATTGGTCCTGTAGCATGCTTTCAAATAACTGCAGGATCCATATATGAAAAGATCACTGCATTGCAGGTGAGCGATTTGGGCCCATTGGGCCCTTGTATATATATCACAGTGCATGGTCAGTGCAGTATATATCTCACAGTGATCAGTACAGTATAGATCTCACAGTGGTCAGTACAGTAAAGATCTCACAGTGGTCAGTACAGTATAGATCTCACAGTGGTCAGTACAGTATAGATCTCACAGTGGTCAGTACAGTATAGATCTCACAGTTGTCAGTACAATCTATATTTAAATCTCACAGTGGTCAGTACATTATAGATCTCACAGTGGTCAGTACAGTATAGATCTCACAGTTGTCAGTACAATCTATATTTAAATCTCACAGTGGTCAGTACATTATAGATCTCATAGTTGTCAATACAATTCTATATATAGATCTCACAGTGGTCAGTACAGTATAGATCTCATAGTTGTCAATACAATCTATATTTAAATCTCACATGCAGTGGTCAGTACATTATAGATCTCACAGTGGTCAGTACAGTATAGATCTCACAGTGGTCAGTACAGTATAGATCTCACAGTGGTCAGTACAGTATAGATCTCACAGTGGTCATGCAGTACAGTACAGATCTCACAGTTGTCAGTACAATCTATATTTAAATCTCACAGTGGTCAGTACATTATAGATCTCACAGTGGTCAGTACAGTATAGATCTCACAGTTGTCAGTACAATCTATATTTAAATCTCACAGTGGTCAGTACATTATACATCTCATAGTTGTCAATACAATTCTTTATATAGATCTCACAGTGGTCAGTACAGTATAGATCTCATAGTTGTCAATACAATCTATATTTAAATCTCACATGCAGTGGTCAGTACATTATAGATCTCACAGTGGTCAGTACAGTATAGATCTCACAGTGGTCAGTACAGTATAGATCTCACAGTGGTCAGTACAGTATAGATCTCACAGTGGTCAGTACAGTATAGATCTCACAGTGGTCAGTACAGTATAGATCTCACAGTGGTCAGTACAGTATAGATCTCACAGTTGTCAGTACAATCTATATTTAAATCTCACAGTGGTCAGAACAGTACAGATCTCACAGTGGTCAGAACAGTACAGATCTCACAGTGGTCAGAACAGTACAGATCTCACAGTGTTCAGAACAGTACAGATCTCACAGTGTTCAGAACAGTACAGATCTCACAGTTGTCAATACAATCTATATATAGATCTCACTGTGGTCATGCAGACTCAGTTCAGTCTTTATATATACATGTATATATACATCTCAATGTGGTCAGTGTTCCGTGAAAAAGATCTTACTTAAGTACTGTACATGTACTGTGATCGATATATACATCACTGTGGTCAGTACAGTCTATATTTCACAGTGGTGTATAGATATTACACTGCATGGTCAGTACAGTATAAATAGAATCTCACTTTGGTTAATAGTCTATATATATATAGATCTTACGTTTTTTTCACTATAGGTCATCAGTTCCCATTATTTCTCAGCCTCTCTTGGCTTTGAGTTGGGAAAATTCATTGACATTTTGGGAAATTTGGGAAAATACCAAATTACAAAAAACAGTACTGATTTTGTCAAATAAATTTATCAATGCATATTTCACCATGTTTTCAGCATCATTAAACATCACTTGCTACATATAGAATGAACACATTGAATGGTCTAAAATCATAATGTGCCCACAATGCCATCATGGTGAGATAGGAAGTGGTAAAGAGCAAGTTTTCGTTTTTTAATCCTTTGAAATTAAAAGATCAACAAGTTCCTCTAAATCAGTCAACAAAAGCTTGTTCAGGTGGCAAATCCTGGTTAGAACGAATATTCATACCCTGCCTGCACTGCTCTCTTGACATGTCTGACAGGGTATGAAATCACCCCCTCTGCCTATACTGAAGCAAGCCTTGCACTGGGTGTATGTTTTTATGTCAAAAAAAAACAACTTTAAAAAACCTAAAAAAAATTTTTTTAGTAGAATATATAAATATACACATGAATTTATGATTTTGATAACTACTAAATCACTAATTCATATTAATCTATTCATCTATTACAAAAGCTTTAAGGATCAAGATCAAAGCCTACAAGATGTTACTTGTTTGAATTGATAACGTTGGTATTAGTTAGGTTCGGAAAATACTTTATGGCTTAGAAAATCGCGTTATCATTAACAAAACGTCAGAAAGTAGATAGGTAAAACGTTTTTGGTATTTGGGAAACAGCCGATATTCGGCGTAAAACAGGCCAAACAATACTCATATATTTTGTTTTGACATTGCAGTCACCTCAATTTATTTCTTAAGACTTTGTAATTACTGCCTTGCAGGTAAGGCATAAGAATTGTACCTGCTAGCGCTGCTCCCATGCATAATCGTAAGAGGAAACTGAATTTAGGATCAAATCTTTTCTCTTCTTTTATTTAAGCAATTTTCTCATTCTTTAAATGTCCCCTTGCCACTTCCTCTCTTTTGGCCTTTATACAGTTGAGTGTTGACACCTTTGAGGAAGTCTTTGAGTTGTGACCCCTGGCCGAAACATGCCAGTCTTAATAATGGTAGTTACCACTGCTCCTGCTAAAGGCTCAGCATATTGGGAGTGAGATGACTGGTTCACCTGTTGTATATGACCAGGTGCTGGGTATCATCAGCAGTAAGCCAGTATGCTTCATTTCATCTGGCCCTAACACCATATCTGGTGAATTAGGCCAGAGCGCACTACTATATATATGAAAACATGGAAATCTCCGACACCATTTGGTGTCACTAAGATTTCGGTGCAAATATAATAAAATCAGGCATGACACATATAACACCTACCTTCATATATGGATAAATGAGATATTTATTTACCCCAAAACACAGATTTAGTCCCATATCGATGTTTTATTCCATCCGTATAGACCCTCGCTTTATGCTGTTTGGACAGGAAAAGGTATAGGTTCACCTGCGCGACTACATTGGTTATTGAAACATTCTTTTCAAGAATGTGGATGTGGCGCCATGGTATAAGCTGTGGGTTTTTCTGGCAAGTAGATTAGATGACAATTAGATTGTGAGTTTGAGGCCCGGTCAGTGCAAGAGTTATGAAATTGTCTTCCCTCGTCATTTGTGTTACTATGTTATATATAATTATTATAGCACAATGTATCATGTGTACTATATGTGTTGTTGATCTGAAGGTAAAGATTTGAATTTCCTGTCGTAGTTGTACGGTGTTGTACTGTTCAATATTATGTATTTTTGTACATGTACCTACATGTCTTCGATTGGAATTCATATTATCTGATAAATCGGAATTTTGATGTCTTGTACGGTATGTAAATGATTAAATCATTGTCCTATTGTTGGTATTTATTGAAATAATTGAAACCAGAGCATGAAAACCAAAAGCTTCTACTTTGTAGAAAACACATTTTTCAATGTTTGCAAATTTGAGGCTGAACTGTGGCAGCTAGCTAGCAAGCACTAGAAATTGCAACAAATAAAAAATTTTATACACCATTTAAAATTTTCAAGAGGATTATAAATACAATTAACTATTTCTTGAACTTTTTTTTTTTGTCAAAAATAATAGTGCATTGAATTTTAACATTAGGTTAAAAGTGTTTTCAAAAATAGGTCACAATAAAATATCATTTTCAAGGAGATTAATGTCTATTAGAAGAGCATCCTTTTTGTTTCTATAAGGATCGAGGCTTCTGAGTGATTGAGATGGAGGGAGGAACACCTTTTCTCAGAGGGATGTTGGAGGTGATCACAATATCAATTTGCCTGCTTCTGCTCATCTGTGACATAAATGTATGTGTCGTAAGGAAACTTTATGTGGACCATTCCACTGATAAATTAGGCTAGTAAGTTTTTCATTTGAAAATTTAGCTAGAAAATGCTCCCTTAGTTCTGAAAATGGTATAGTACTCCAGGGAGTTAAGTACATTTGCAGACAGCACAATTTCCATATTGAGAAGTCTTCATCTTGGTGAGATCACCTCAGAAAGATTGTGTGTATTCC
Source organism: Pecten maximus (assembly GCF_902652985.1). NCBI lineage: Eukaryota > Metazoa > Mollusca > Bivalvia > Pectinida > Pectinidae > Pecten > Pecten maximus. Next base: position 22,531,161 of record NC_047025.1, on the reverse strand, counting down.
CCGGACATCAATGATATTTACTTGTTGTCTACTTGTGCATGTTTCATGCCCAGGGGAATCATTTTCTCTGGCTGCAATGGTAGATTAGAAATTATTGTTTGCAGTATCGTATCCCCCTGGTATAGCTTGTGTATCTTTTGATTACAGTCAGATACTAGAATTACTCTTTACATTTTTTCTTTTCTTCCTTTTTTCCATTTTGGGACATTGAGGTTCTGTATTGATGTTTTTGTTAGTTTTGTAGTCATTTGCAATGCAAATTGCTACCCGTGGAAGGATAATGTGTGCTGTCCTTTTAAATATAGGAGTTTTATAAAAACAGGTGCATGGAAACAAAACTGGAATATTTTTAGATAACCTGGGAGTTTTGGAATTAAGTAGAAGGGACGAGATAAATAAGACAGGGTATTACATAATTCAGAAAATTATCTCCACTTCAAAGAGATTACAGGTCTCGTTAGGGTGAATAATGTACCGATTTATTTGATCTAGAGAAATATATAATTACTGAAGCTCACTATTGATTCTTCTAAAGAAAACAAAGGTAGTTGACATCAGATTGATGTAAACTTTTGTGTATAGTTTTGTCTAATCAATCTTATCTCTGAATTAGACCATATATGCAAGAGGAAAATTTTAGGCAACGGTCTGGCCATCTAGGATATGGAAGAGGATGTAGCCCAATTTACATCAATAATCTATGACTGAAATATTTGTTAAAATGATGTAATATATCGTTTATTCCATTCAGAACCTGTCAACGAATCGCAGATGACAGGCTTTAAAATTATCAATTACAAGGTTCAGAAGAAAATGTGTTGCGTTCAGTCATCGCATAATTTGTGAAGACAATTTATGAACCATTTTCACATCGTTTTATTTTTACACAAGTACATATAGGCATGCACTAAGAACTAAGAAATATTTCGTAGACATGTACACCTGTCTACTGGCAAGACTGGGACTATGGTAGACTATGTATATACACTCATTTCATAGATAATTATGATCAAGTCCTGTTTTTTGTATAGGCTATCAGTTGCTCAACTGTTTGAAGTTATACTTATTTGTCACATCTTGATATTCGTTAAGCACTAGAAATGAATCGTGATCGACTTGCTATTTCGAAAACAAATAACAGTAGATTTGATATTGAGCAACAAACACCAAGCATGGCTGCCATGTTTACGTACACAATGCGGCACAGACAACAGATTTGTTTTTGTAATGCTGATTGAGAAAGTATGGATTTATTATTATTATCTATGCTGTACGTCTACTTTGTTGCAGCCAAATAGTTTCTTAATTAAATCTTGTTTGAATCATTTCGGCATGTTTGCGTATATCAGCTAGATAAAGAGTAATTCATTTGGAAAATCAAATAGGATGTATACCGTGTCAATCCTTTGTCTGTTGTGTACTTTTTTCATTGTAGCCTAGTTTTGAAATTGACTCTGTCAATATATAATATTTAGACCCAATTTATTCATTGGGCATGGTACATGTGATAAAAATCAATGTTCAAAATATGAAAACTAAATAGTTTAATATATAAAATGTGTGTTATTTATCCAGAATAAAATAGATTGTCAATTATCTCTCTAAAAAGGTCATTTTCATGGAAAAAAAAAATCATCAGGCAAAAAATCTGTTTTTTTTTCTTCAAAGAAATGATTGTTCTGGTAAGGAAAATAATTTTTTTTTCTAAGAATCATATCATATTTTTTGTTTTATTTCATTATTATTTTTTCCATTGTGGAATAGACATGCAAAAGTGGGGGATGGGCTTACTCCAGAATATGGGCCTTAATGCAGAGAAAAAGGTGATTTTTTTTTACATCGGCTTATCCCCGAGCTTGGACTACCCACAAGAGAAGTCTCAATTGACATATGTATTCTAATCACCTTCTGTCTGTCATCATGCGTCCGTAAACAATTTACATTTTCGACTTCTCCAAAACCTTTGAACCAAATTCAGTGAAATTTGGCAGGACGCTTCTTTGTCTAAAGGTAAACCAAAACTGTGACTTATATGGTCCCGGGACAGAATGATGGCATCCCTCAGGGGCCTGAGGGGCGGGGCCATAAGCGTCAAATTGACTAAAACTTCAAAAATCTTCTTCTCTACTCTCAGATATGTTGGAATCAAACACTTTTCGTAGATGGAAGGGTCTAAAGGATCCTTACCAAAATTGTGAATTTCATGACCCAGGGGTCTCGATCACGTTTGCCCCTGCCCGGGGAGAGGTAAACTTTACTATAATTTATATAGGGAAATCACATTTTTGACTATCATTTGTTTGATTTCTATTGGAATTCATTCTAACTTTGTTAACATTATCAGCATTGGAAATTTGGATGACAGCTTAATGGTATGCACATGTTGGCCCTGACTGACCCCTTGGACGGATGGGTGGGGCCAAAAAGGGTCAATTAAATTAACTGAAATATTTCCAAAAAGGGCAATTATAAATTTAGAAAAACCGATTATATTCGATAAACAATGATTATTTTCCTATATTATCTATTCTGAAAATGAAAGTTGATTCTTATCATAACTCTTTCCTATTACAATAGTACCATTTATTTGTGCTATGGTGATTTAACATTTATAGACAGATAATTGTCATAAAAGAACAGATTTTTGTAATGGTGATCAGTAACTCTTTGCCATATGGAAACAACTCTGTCATGGAAATAGACAGTGGTTCGGCATGGAAATACACCTATTTGACATGATAATGTATATGTTTGCCATGGTAACAAGCTTGCTGAACTGTCAGATATGCTACCCGTGTATCTTTGAGACTGCAGAATAGATGATCCTGCATGGTTAAAAAGTTAAAACGACTTTCCCAGTTACATGTCAGTAATTATCATGTTTTCAATAACACAATATTCGGTTAATGCCCTGAGCTTTTTGTAGCAGACATTTACGAAAAATCATCTCATATCAAAGATACATTTAGTACTCGAGGTGTTTGGAAGATCCCCAAGGGTGCTGCCTAATTTTTATTGAAACGAAAAGCCCTTATCTCACAAACCTAGTTCTAGAATATTTCAATCTGCATGGGAAGGCATATTGCAGCACTTATCAAATGACAATTCTATGGAGACAACAGCTTTATAAAGGCGCGGGTACTGGTAGCTTGTGTACAGTTTTCAGTCATTCATTATGATTTCCATAGTGGCTTTGTTAGAATTGTGAAAACAATTTCTTGAAAATGAAAGTTTTTGATAAAAGTATTTTTGAAAAAGAGTTAATTTAAAAGTTCTATAACACATGTTCAAGGGCACGGTATCATCGGAATAATTGTTCTTTGATTATATTTTGATCCTTAATGGGAAATTTAATAAAAAATATTTGACAGATTTATTTTTCGAAAGTTCCAAATATGGTTTCATCAAATAGTTCTGTTCAAGCTATATACATGTACATAACCAATACAAATTCTTCAACAATGTTTGCTACATAAACAGTACTTCGAACCTTATAATAAGGTACGTTGCATTGCGGCACTCAGCTGTACATGTTTGTACAAAGGCATTGACTGACCAAACTGTGGTAATATTTAAACCATGTGACAAATACTGAGTAGCTTAATAATATAAGCAATTTGTTTGATAATACTTCACAAATTGGTTGCATGTGGCTGAATTATAAAACTGGTGAAACTAAACAAACTGTTGTTGCATGTCACTAAACCTTTAGGTGATGAATTTAAAACTGTGGATACACTATACACTAAACCTGGGACTGATAAAACTGTGGATACACTATACACTAAACCTGTGACTGATAAAACTGTGGATACACTATACACTAAACCTGTGACTGATAAAACTGTGTGGATATACTATACACTAAACCTGTGACTGATAAAACTGTGGATACACTATACACTAAACCTGTGACTGATAAAACTGTGTGGATATACTATACACTAAACCTGTGACTGATAAAACTGTGTGGATATACTATACACTAAACCTGTGACTGATAAAACTGTGTGGATACACTATACACTAAACCTGTGACTGATAAAACTGTGGATACACTATACACTAAACCTGTGACTGATAAAACTGTGTGGATACATGATACACTAAACCTGTGACTGATAAAACTGTGTGGATATGTACTATACACTAAACCTGTGACTGATAAAACTGTGGATATACTATACACTAAACCTGTGACTGATAAAACTGTGGATACACTATACACTAAACCTGTGACTGATAAAACTGTGGATACACTATACACTAAACCTGTTACTGATAAAACTGTGTATATACATGATACACTAAACCTGTGACTGATAAAACTGTGGATACACTTTACACTAAACCTGTGACCGTTAAAACTGTGTGGATACACTATACACTAAACCTGTGACTGATAAAACTGTGTGGATACACTATACACTAAACCTGTGACTGATAAAACTGTGTCGATATACTATACACTAAACCTTTAGGTGATGAATTTAAAACTGTGGATACACTATACACTAAACCTGTGACGGATAAAACTGTGGATACACTATACACTAAACCTGTGACTGATAAAACTGTGGATACACTATACACTAGACCTGTGACTGATAAAACTGTGTGGATACATGATACACTAAACCTGTGACTGATAAAACTGTGTGGATACACTATACACTAAACCTGTGACTGATAAAACTGTGTGGATACACTATACACTAAACCTGTGACTGATAAAACTGTGTGGATACATGATACACTAAACCTGTGACTGATAAAACTGTGTCGATACACTATACACTAAACCTGTGACTGATAAAACTGTGGATACACTATTCACTAAACCTGTGACGGATAAAACTGTGTGGATACACTATACACTAAACCTGTGACTGATAAAACTGTGGATATACTATACACTAAACCTGTTACTGATAAAACTGTGGATACACTATACACTAAACCTGTTACTGATAAAACTGTGTGGATACATGATACACTAAACCTGTACTGATAAAACTGTGGATACACTTTACACTAAACATGTGACTGATAAAACTGTGGATATACTATACACTAAACCTGTGACTGATAAAACTGTGGATATACTATACACTAAACCTGTACTGATAAAACTGTGGATATACTATACACTAAACCTGTGACTGATAAAACTGTGGATACACTATATACACTAAACCTGTGACTGATAAAACTGTGTGGATCGATATACTATACAATATAAACCAGTGACTGATAAAACTGTGGATACCCTATACACTAAACCTGTGACTGATAAAACTATGTGGATACACTATACACTAAACCTGTTACTGATAAAACTGTGGATACACTATACACTAAACCTGTGACTGATAAAACTGTGCGGATACATGATACACTAAACCTGTGATTGATAAAACTGTGGATACACTATACACTAAACCTGTGACTGATAAAACTGTGGATATACTATATACACTAAACCTGTGACTGATAAAACTAGGATACACTATACACTAAACCTGTGACTGATAAAACTGTGGATACACTATATACACTAAACCAGTGACTGATAAAACTGTGGATACACTTTACACTAAATCTGTGACTGATAAAACTGTGGATACATGATACACTAAACCTGTGACTGATAAAACTGTGGATACAGTACTATACACTAAACCTGTAACCGTTAAAACTGTGTGGATACACTATACACTAAACCTGTGACTGATAAAACTGTGTGGATACACTATACACTAAACCTGTGACTGATAAAACTGTGGATACACTATACACTATATATGTAACTGATAAAACTGTGGATACACTATACACTAAACCTGTGACTGATAAAACTGTGGATACACTATACACTAAACCTGTGACTGATAAAACTGTGGATACACTATACACTAAACCTGTGACTGATAAAACTAGGATACACTATACACTAAACCTGTGACTGATAAAACTGTGTGGATATACTATACGCTAAATCTGTGACTGATAAAACTGTGTGGATACACTATACACTAAACCTGTGACTGATAAAACTGTGTGGATACACTATACACTAAACCTGTGACTGATAAAACTGTGTGGATACACTATACACTAAACCTGTGACTGATAAAACTGTGTGGATACACTATACACTAAACCTGTGACTGATAAAACTGTGTGGATACACTATACACTAAACCTGTGACTGATAAAACTGTGTGGATACACTATACACTAAACCTGTGACTGATAAAACTGTGTGGATACACTATACACTAAACCTGTGACTGATAAAACTGTGTGGATACACTATACACTAAACCTGTGACTGATAAAACTGTGTGGATACACTATACACTAAACCTGTGACTGAAAAAACTGTGTCGATATACTATACACTAAACCTTTAGGTGATGAATATAAAACTGTGGATACACTATACACTAAACCTGTGACGGATAAAACTGTGGATACACTATACACTAAACCTGTGACTGATAAAACTGTGTGGATACACTATACACTAAACCTGTGACTGAAAAAACTGTGTCGATATACTATACACTAAACCTTTAGGTGATGAATATAAAACTGTGGATACACTATACACTAAACCTGTGACGGATAAAACTGTGGATACACTATACACTAAACCTGTGACTGATAAAACTGTGGATACACTATACACTAGACCTGTGACTGATAAAACTGTGTGGATACATGATACACTAAACCTGTGACTGATAAAACTGTGTGGATACACTATACACTAAACCTGTGACTGATAAAACTGTGTGGATACACTATACACTAAACCTGTGACTGATAAAACTGTGTGGATACACTATACACTAAACCTGTGACTGATAAAACTGTGTGGATACACTATACACTAAACCTTTGACGGATAAAACTGTGTGGATACACTATACACTAAACCTGTGACTGATAAAACTGTGTGGATACATGATACACTAAACCTGTGACTGATAAAACTGTGTGGATCGATATACTATACACTAAACCTGTGACTGATAAAACTATGGATATACTATACACTAAACCTGTGACTGATAAAACTGTGGATACACTATACACTAAACCTGTGACTGATAAAACTGTGGATATACTATACACCAAACCTGTGACTGATAAAAATGTGTGGATATACTATACACTAAACCTGTGACTGATAAAACTGTGGATACACTATACACTAAACCTGTGACGGATAAAACTGTGTGGATACACTATACACTAAACCTGTGACTGATAAAACTGTGTGGATATACTATACACTAAACCTGTGACTGATAAAACTGTAGATACACTATACACTAAACCTGTGACTGATAAAACTGTGAGGACATACTATACACTAAACCTGTGACTGATAAAACTGTGTGGATACACTATACACTAAACCTGTGACTGATAAAACTGTAGATACACCACTAAACCTGTGACTGATAAAACTATGGATACACTAGTACTATACACTAAGATATATATATGTGGATATTACTCTTTTTAAGTGAGTCACAACAACCAAACTGGACATATGACTAAACATGTCACAGACTGATTAACTTTGTGGACATTTGACTTAATATGTCACAGACTAATTAACTCATTTGACTTAATATGTCACAGACTAATTAACTTTGTGGTCATGTGACTTAATACGTCACAGACTAATTAACTTTGTGGACATTTGACTTAATATGTCACAGACTAATTAACTCATTTGACTTAATATGTCACAGAATAATTAACTTTGTGGTCATGTGACTTAATACGTCACAGACTAATTAACTTTGTGGACATGTGACTTAATATATCACAGACTAATTAAGTTTGTGGACATGCGACTAAATATGTCACAGACTAATTAACTTTGTGGACATGTGACTTAATATGTCACAGACTAATTAAGTGTGTGGACATGTCACTAAATGTCTGACTGTAAACTGAAAAAATTCTTGATGAGTAGAGCACAAGAGTGTGTTATACAGTGTTGACAAGTTTATAATTCAGCAGTTATATTCAGACTCTTCATCTATTGACAGGATTAGGAGAAGAGGATGATGATGTTGAAGGAGAGATGGAACCAGTCCTTGAGGACGAGAATGTTGAAGAAGAACCTGGTAAGTAACTGCATCCAATTACAACATTATAGGGATTTTCATAAAAAACATATGAACATATGAGGTGGTGTGACCAGTACATGTCTTAACTGTCTGGTACAGGTAGTGGGGCCAGTACATATATTAACCGTCTGGTACAGGTGGTGTGACCAGTACATGTCTTAACTGTCTGGTACAGGTGGTGGGGCCAGTACATGTCTTAACTGTCTGGTACAGGTGGTGTGACCAGTACATGTCTTAACTGTCTGGTACAGGTGATGGGGACAGTACATATATTAACCGTCTGGTACAGATGGTGTGGCCTGTACATGTCTTAACTGTCTGGTGCAGGTGGTGTGGCCTGTACATGTCTTAACTGTCTGGTACAGGTGGTGGGGCCTGTACATGTCTTAACTGTCAGGTACAGATGGTGTGGCCTGTACATGTCTTAACTGTCAGGTACAGGTGGTGTGGCCTGTACATGTCTTAACTGTCAGGTACAGATGGTGTGGCCTGTACATGTCTTAACTGTCTGGTACAGGTAGTGGGGCCAGTACATGTCTTAACTGTCTGGTACAGGTGGTGGGGCCTGTACATGTCTTAACTGTCTGGTACAGGTGGTGGGGACAGTACATATATTAACTGTCTGGTACAGGTGGTGGGGCCTGTACAGGTCTTAACTGTCTGGTACAGGTGGTGGGACCAGTACATGTCTTAACTGTCTGGTACAGGTGGTGGGGCCTGTACATGTCTTAACTGTCTGGTACAGGTGGTGTGGCCAGTACATGTCTTTACTGTCTGGTACAGGTGGTGGGGCCAGTACATGTCTTAACTGTCTGGTACTGGTGGTGGGGCCAGTACATGTCTTAACTGTCTGGTACAGGTGGTGTGGCCAGTACATGTCTTAACTGTCTGGTACAGGTGGTGGGGCCTGTACAGGTCTTAACTGTCTGGTACAGGTGGTGGGGTCTGTACAGGTCTTAACTGTCTGGTACAGGTGGTGGGGTCTGTACATGTCTTAACTGTCTGGTACAGGTGGTGTGGCCAGTACATGTCTTAACTGTCTGGTACAGGTGGTGGGGCCTGTACAGGTCTTAACTGTCTGGTACAGGTGGTGGGGTCTGTACATGTCTGAACTGTCTGGTACAGGTGGTGGGGCCAGTACATGTCTTAACTGTCTGGTACAGGTGGTGTGACCAGTACATGTCTTAACTGTCTGGTACAGGTGGTGTGACCAGTACATGTCTGAACTGTCTGATACAGGTGGTGTGAGCAGTATATGTGTCTTAACTGTCTGGTACAGGTGGTGGGGCCAGTACATGTCTTAACTGTCTGGTACAGGTGGTGTGACCAGTACATGTCTTAACTGTCTGGTACAGGTGGTGTGGCCTGTACTTGTCTTAACTGTCTGGTACAGGTGATGGGGACAGTACATGTCTTAACTGTCTGGTACACGTGGTGGGGCCTGTACATGTCTTAATTGTCTGGTACAGGTGGTGGGGCCAGTACATGTCTTAACTGTCTGGTACAGGTGGTGTGACCAGTACATGTCTTGACTGTCTGGTACAGGTGGTGGGGCCAGTACAGTATATGTCTTAACTGTCTGGTACAGGTAGTGGGGGCCAGTACATGTCTTAACTGTCTGGTACAGGTGGTGGGGCCTGTACATGTCTTAACTGTCTGGTACATGTGGTGGGGCCAGTACATGTCTTAACTGTCTGGTACAGGTGATGGAGCTAGTACAGTACATGTCTTATCTGTCTGGTACAGGTGGTGGGGCCTGTACATGTCTTAACTGTCTGGTACAGGTGGTGGGGTCTGTACATGTCTTAACTGTCTGGTACAGGTGGTGGAGCTAGTACAGTACATGTCTTATCTGTCTGGTACAGGTGGTGGGGCCTGTACATGTCTTAACTGTCTGGTACAGGTGGTGGGGCCTGTACATGTCTTAACTGTCTGGTACAGGTGGTTGAGCTAGTACAGTACATGTCTTATCTGTCTGGTACAGGTGGTGGAGCTAGAACAGTACATGTCTTACCTGTCTGGTACAGGTGGTGGGGCCAGTACAGTATATGTCTTAACTGTCTGGTACAGGTGGTGGGGCCAGTACAGTACATGTCTTACCTGTCTGGTACAGGTGGTGTGGCCTGAGTACATGTCTTAACTGTCTGGTACAGGTACCGGTGGTGTGACCAGTACATGTCTTTACTGAGTTCATGATAATATGTAGGTTCAGCTCGTTTTCAAATGATTAAGAAGTCTATAGAGAGCCAATTAAAGTCATTTGATGGTGAGCACCGGGGTACCAATGCAAGATCCTTCTGGGATCTCTTGTAATTGAAGAAGTCACAGGTCTGGAAATTCTACTAGGAGGAAGGTATTTGAGGGTCACCAATAAAATTCAATTGACAATGGTGATCTGTTGTTTATTGCAATAAAGAACATGCAATACTTTTTTGAACAGAAAACAAGTTTTCATTGAATGTGCCTTTATTTAAAAACAATCTTTGATCAAAGGTTACTTTTAGTGTTTACTGTTAAGAAAAACACAACACTGACTGAACAGATGTCTCAGATGGTGTACAGTTTGTTCAATAAGCAACGATACCTACACTGATTTTGGCTGAAGGAAAGATACTGAAACAATTAATGATGTACGGAAACAAGTAAAAAAGTACCAAAGCTACTTAGATGAAGTACTGAAACATCTTTTTCAATTATTGAAATGATCAGAATTCAAAACCTAGTATAAGTATTGGCTAGGAAGATGATTGTAAGGAAGAAGACGGAAAGGAAATATCCAAGGCGATGTAATGGATGTAGAGAATTTATTTTACATGTGATGTGAAAATTTAATTTGAAGTTAGTAGGAAGTATTGTTTTTCCCCAGTTGTTAAATTACAATGCAATCAAGGTAAAGGTTCACAACCAAAGTTGGGTATTGAAAGACTATATATCCAATGGCCAATAATGTGTGGAGGTGAGGGATTAATCCTGGCTGGGTAGTTTTATGAGGTATATGCAGAGTAACTATAATACTAGCTCTGTCTTGTAATGCTCAGTGCCACCAAGAGTATAACTGCCCATTTAACTATCACCCAATGTTACTTGCATGCCAAATAACCAGAAGCAGTATGGCAGAAGTTTTCCGAAAAATAAATTTACTGAACATTGCTTGTCAAGTTTTATTGTTTCTTTAAAACAACTTGCCAATATTTCACTTGTAGTGGCCAAGAGATTGTGTGTGGCAGAAAATGTCGAACCGAGTGACAATGGCCTCAAGTTGAGCCACAACTCTGATGTAGAGGGTGTTGTCAATGGTAACCGTTCAGACTCCGGAGACACAGGAGAGTTCCATTGTGACACGTGCGGGAGTTTATTTGGAAACCTTGAGCAGTTTATGGACCATAGGAACTTTGAGTGTGTTCCAGGTAAGTCCTAAGTGACTGAAAATAAAATTTTTCATTTATGTCATGTTACCCAACTGACACACAAAATGTCGCAACATCAAAAAAAATTTCAATTAATTTTTTTCTTCCAAGTATGTAGTAAATCAAGGATACATTCAAGAATGGTTCTCGATGGGGCAGTTTTACTTACCTACTCAGGGCCCTTGCTGGCCCTAACATGCTAAGATTGACACCAGCTCGGAACAAAATCGTGACTACTGTTCACTTAAACAAGTCTTGATGTGGACGATGTGACATTTTTATTGACCAATTCTTTTCTGCCTACAATTACATCCAGGCAGTGAGAATAGATAGGAATTGTGGAGAAAATATGACTAAAAAACCCTGCATATTTGCATTAGAATATCTTTTGCAGATACTTTGCCATTAAAGCATTTTAGGTCACCTGAGATGTAGTCTCTGTTGCCCTATTGCGAATCAATTTATATTTTCAACTTCTCATTAACCAACAGGCCCAGGGACATGATATTGGGTCTGTAGCATGCTGGGATGACTGGCTATCAAGTTTGTTTAAATGGATGACCTTGGCCTTCATTCAAGGTCACAGGGGTCAATATGCTTAAATCTTTAAACAACTTCTTGATAACCGAGAGGCCAAGAGACCCGATATTAGGTTTGTAGCATGCTGGTATGAAGGCTACCAAGTTTGTTCAAATGGATGACATTGACCTTTATTCAAGGTTATAGGGGTCAAATATGCTTAAATCTTTAATCAACGTCTTCTTGATAACCAAGAGGCCCAAAGACCTGATATAGGATTTGTAGCATGCTAGGATGAAGGGCTACCAATTTGTTCAAATGTAAATTCAAGGTCACAGATGTTGAATATGCTAAAACCTTTCGATTAATTTCTCAATAACCAAGAATGTCAGAAACCTGATTATGGCCCTGTAGCATACTGGGATGAAAGGGTACAAAGTTTGTTTAAGTGAATGACCTTGGCCTCATTCAAAGTCACGGGATTAAATATGCTAAAATCAAAGACTTTAACATCTTAGGTGACTGTTAAGGCCCATGGGCCTCTTGCTGAGCACATTTTTTTTTATTAAAATGATAACCTTTTAAAGCAGGTTCATCTTACTTATACTACGTGTATCATTAATCAAGAGACATATACACCTGTACATTATAACTAGTGCTTGTATTACCTGTACATTATAAACAGGTGAATTGTATCACCTGTACATTATAAACAGGTGACTTGTATCACCTGTACATTATAAACAGGTGACTTGTATCACCTGTACATTATAACTAGTGACTTGTAGCACATGTACATTATAAACAGGTGAATTGTATCACCTGTAAATTATAACATAGTGACTTTAATCACTTGTTCATTAGAACCCATTTGATCAATGACATAATGTTATTAGAGATTAGATATTAATATAGACTTCAGTTAGCAATCTGTGGAACAGATGAAAAAATAGGCCCATTAGGCCTCATGCAAACCAGGTGACTTGTATCAAATGTACATTATAAACAGGCTACTTGTATCACCTGTACATTATAACTAGGGACTTGTATCACTTGTACATTATAAACAGGTGACTTATATCACCTGTACATTATAAACAGGTGATTTATATCACCTGTACATTATAACTTAGTGACTTTTATCACTTGTTCATTAGAACTCATTTGATCAATGACATAATGTTACTAGAGATCAATTAGATATTAATATAGACTTCAGTTGGCAATCTGTGGAACAGGTGAACAATACAGGCCCATTAGGCCTCTTGAATGTTAGAATATTAAAAGTCTGAAAAAGGGGTAATGAATATTTTAAAAATCTGCTTGCATAAGTTCAGAGTATGATTGTTGACAGTTTAACCTATTTGAGGTGTTAAAAATAACATGAACTAGAAAAATATTGGTTAGCATTGTGAATTCACTGATTAGTGTTCTGATAATGTATGCACAGCAAAAGGTTGTTTTACTCAAGATATTGAAGAAGTAGGCATCAGCTATGTTAGTCAACAAACTAATGGTATGAAGTAGAACTGTTGTTATGGAGTGGAAGTCTCGGGAGTATGTGTGAACACCTCCAGCTACATGGATGTTGGCTTGTGTCTACTGGCACTTCATGCCAAACTCATCAGTGGTAATTCACCTCACAAGTGTGAAACTTCTCAAGAGCAAAGCAGTGGAAAATCATGTTTAAATGTGGAAAGAGTTTGAAGGATCTCTTTGTCGGCACTCCTGAACCTTGTCTCTGGGGGCAATCTTCATTTGAGGGTTGTGTGTTTCGGGGAACAGCACCCCAGAGGACCTGACACCGCCACCATTTGGAAAGGGTTTATTTGGAGTTTGACAACCTTCAGTAAAAATTTGCAAGCTGTGTTCTACCTTGGGACACCCTATTCTGCTATAAAATGGAGTCAAAAGGAAATAAAATCTGAAGTGAGCGGCGACAGATTTTTGAGTTGGTAATGACAAGTAAAGTTTAATATGCATTTTGTTTCCAGAATTTGATCTTTGTGCAATTTACTGTTAAAATGGAAATGGAGAAGGGGAATTATCAGATGGATTATGGAATGTTTTCAGTCTGGGTTGTGACAGTGGGTCAATGCTATTGAATTAAAGCTCTATTTGGGGCAGGATTTGAAATCCTAGTACACACAGGACGATACAGATTGACGTTATGAATCTGATTGCTTATATTGTTTGATGGCTATTGGGGGAAATTGGCATCTTTAAATTGGCTCAAAAAGGCACAGAGCTCACTTTGACAGCCTTGGTAATGTATGTGGGGTATACAACTATACTTCTATATCTTCTTTCTCTGAAGCAAGATTTTAAGCAGCTACCTGATCTGAAGGTACTACATATTGTTCAAATGAGTTTCCCTTTGTGGTCCATAGTCTGTCAGTCATTCCATCTGTCATGTTTTTTTCTGAGAAGTTATTGGAAAATAAAAAGACTCAATATGCAAGTTTGGTACTTAGAGTTGTGCATGCTCAATTCTAAGATTCCATCCGAGTGAAAAAATGATTGACTGGCCGTCATCTTGAATTATACTAAAGACACTGTCTAGACATGATCCCCATCCTACCTAATACTCATACTATACACAAAAAAGAACACCTGACTATCATAGAAAATTTAAAGTTGTTAAAACTAATTTCTTAGTCAAAGATATCCTGATAGAACTATGGATGATCTGATTGATCTCCAATCCTATATGGTTCAGATTGAGATGATAAGACCATATTAAAAAACAAGTTTTTCAAAAGGAGACATTGAAATGTTGGCATTTACATGATCCTATAATTTGACACGTTAATGTGCTTTTTCAGAAAGGAAACTTGAAATAGAACCTTTGATACCACTAACATTTCTCCAGTATATGGTGGTGCCCAAAATCCCTGTAGGATCTCTTGTTGTGTAGTTTTATGACCAATCTGTGACTGTAAAGGACCCTCATTACGCCATGTTCCATTGATCAACCTTATCACCCATATAAACAGGATGGAATTATGTTTTACCTATTAACTAATAAGTCAGCATCATAAAGCAATGGGGCCGCGGTGGCAGAGTAGTTAAGGTGTCACGACACTTTATCACTAGCCCTCAACCTCTGGGTTGCGAGTTCGAAACCTACGTGGGGCAGTTGCCAGGTACTGACTGTAGACTGATGGTTATTCTCCAGGTACTCCGGCTTTCCTCCACCTCCAAAACCTTGCATGTCCTTAGATGACCCTGGCTGTTAATAGGACGTTAAACAAAACAAACCAAACCAAACCAAATCATAAAGCAGTACTGTGTATTTCAAAACTGAAACAAATAAAAAAAATCATCAGTAGTTTTTCACTCCTACAGATAAATATTGAAATCAATCTGTACTTGATGTGTTATTGCTGAGAATCCTAACAACACAAATCAACTTAATAATACAATTATAGTGGAAGTGACTTGGCCACGCTCACAGGCTCTCAACAGGCCAACCAATTAGTAACACACTTCACCTGATCAGAAGAAGTGTTGTCTCTGCAGGCTATATGCATTCGGCATGTCCTTCATGTTTATGTCACATTTTCTATTTCAGCATTTAAATCTATTAGGATAAAGAGTTCCCACCAAGCTTATTACCTGGAGTGCTACATAAATTTACCTAAAAAATCATAGTTCATGATGCATTTTACTAGATTAACCAAAATCACCTCGGCGAGTATGATGAGCTCATTACAGAGATTGAAGAAAACTAGAAATATTTTTAAATAGTTGATTTCTCATTGAGCAACTTTCATGAACAGCTGTATTAGCTTGTGATAATTTAAGTCATTATATCAGGAGTTGTTTTTTAAAAGCTTGTCAGTATTTTTTATGTCACTTCACCATGTTATTTACTTAAGTAAAAACACTATAGTTTTCTCTTCAAGATTTGAGCCAGGTGAGCAATACAGGTTGATTCAGCCTTATATTTCTGTAGCTCACGTGCACCTTGCCAAAATTGCCAAGTGAGCTTATGCCATGGTGTTTTCAAGTTAATCTTAAATCTAGAATCACGATATTTTTCTATTGACTGGTAAGTTCCTAAGATGACTTACAAAAAAGTTTGTAAAATAAATGACCTTTACCCATAATCAAGGTCACAGTGGTCAACTTTGTTAAATCATTCAACTGGGATATAATGCCCGATGAAGTTTGTAGAAAGAAATGACCTTGCGCCATATTCAAGGTCACAGAAGTCAAATTTTCAAAACACTGATACAACTTCTTCTGATTAGTGAAAAAGCCTAGAACCCAGGCAAACGTATTGCTGGTAACAAGTTCCTTCGATGACACCCGATGAAAGACCTTGCATATATTCAAAATCACAGGGATCAAATTTGTAAAAACGCTAAAATGACTTCAGATTTAAAAACTGAAAGGCGTAGAATCGAGATATGTGGCTGAAAGCTAAGGTTCCTGGGATAATGCCCAATACAACAAAGTTTGCAAAAGGAAATGCCCTTCACACTTAATTAAAGGGTCAAATGTCAGGTTTCAAAATGGCCTAAGAAGCAAATACAATATGTACATGCATGCTATTGCATGGTAGTCTCTGTATTC
Source organism: Pecten maximus (assembly GCF_902652985.1). NCBI lineage: Eukaryota > Metazoa > Mollusca > Bivalvia > Pectinida > Pectinidae > Pecten > Pecten maximus. The sequence continues at coordinate 22,514,498 of NC_047025.1, read as the reverse complement.
CTAAGTTTAGATATATCCAAGAATATAGCGCCCTTGTGAGAATGGTATTGTATTAGATGCTTAAAGTCTCCATCAGGCACAATTTTATAAATAGGATAGAAGCACTTAAATATAATACATTTCAAATCAAGGACATTGAAGCTATTTAAAAAGTAATGTCAAAAGAACAATACGATTTTGGGTATATAGGGTATATTGTTGCAAGATTTGTTTAATCACTATCAGTTATGTACATATCATATTTAAATTTAACGTCCTAATTATAATTAACAGCAAAGCTGAATATCAATGCTTAGCACAAAAGGTAAAGTTTTGATCTTTGGGCCGTGGAGGGGTTCATGATAAAACTCTCTATATACGCTAAATAATTTTGGATGGACTGGTAGTATACCTGCTGTTTTAGTATTTTGGTACAGTACCTTCCACTTAATTGGGTAACCCTTAAGATGTATTTAGATTATGGTTCAAATTTTCATATTTCGTTAAAATATTTAATTACCGTATTTGACCTAATAAGGGCGCCTGCCCTAATAAGGGCGCCCCTACCTTTTTTCAAGGACTGAGTGTCAAAGTGGTGTTCAAAAGTAATAATTCATGTGAAATGTTTTGCTACTTTATATGTTCAATTTTCTTCAGCAAATTAAGTAACTGGAACACAAGTTTTCACCACATTTTGTATATTCCTACAGATGACATGTCAGTGCAAAGAGCACCCTAACTTACCATCTTTATTTGAAGATAATGTAAAAGACTTCATTCTTGTTGATAAATAACTTTTGTTCAGAATAGAAAGCTAGTAAAAGACATTGTAAATTCATTATTAGGTCAAAGAAAACGATGTCTGATATGATTTGGGAAATCACATGTGTCTATAAATAGAACACAAAAGAGTTCCATTTGAACATAAATGGTGGAACACACGTTCACTGGTCTAAAGATCAGCTGGCATGGTTTACAAGTTAACAGGAATATTCAGGTGATGTTTAAGCTTGATATATGATAATGAATAGATATCTTCGTCTGGAATATTTTTATGACCGAATATTTTACCGTTTCCACAGCCTTGGGTATTCTGCTATAAGGTATAGTCTGTTTCATAAAACTTCAGAATATGTAATCTTAATAAGGGCGCCCCCACTGTCAATTACCCGCACCCTGCGCCCTTATTAGGTCAAATACGGTATTTATCTTTTTTTGTGACAATCTGAGTTCTTTGTTTAGCAATTTAGCTACGTAATTAGTTAATTAGGCAAGTGCATCATCGATTAATTTTGGTTAAATATATAGCCATGGGAACCAACTTTGATGGTTCAAAGCAATACGTATTGGTTAGTGGTCTCTAAGGGTAAACAATTCTTTAGGCTGACCCATATGGGAAATTAACATTTCTGGAAACCTCACCTTTGTTAAAAAAAAATAACCAAGTTCATTTGATTAACTGAAAGGCAGAAGAGCATCTGAGAAGTGAAAACCAGGTGAGCAATGCAGGCCCATTGGGCCTTTTTCTCTTCAGACTATATCCCCAGGTTTGGGAAGCATACAGGAAATCATGATACATGCTATACTTTTAAAGCATTTTTTTTTATTTAAGGCCAGGCTACCTGTCCTATAGTTACCTAATTGCCTTATTTGACTGTGCATGCTGTTGCTAGGTTAGTATGAGATGATTTCTCAATGGACAATTACAACTACCCATGATTGAAATCTGCAATCAATGGACTTAAACATTGTAGCTACCAAGAGGAAAATAATCTTAAGTTCACCGCAATCATAACATATCTATAGCATGCTTTTTAGTCTTGATGTACATGGAGCTGTTCTATGGAGAGTTAAGAATATTTATGATAATTCATGATGGTGATATTACACTACAGCAGGTCTGGTTATATGGTGGTACCATGTTATCAGGCCACGAGTTCACGATGGTGTTATTACACTACAGCAGGTCTGGTTATATGGTGGTACCATGTTATCAGGCCACGCGTTCATGATGGTGTTATTACACTACAACAGGTCTGGTTATATGGTGGTACCATGTAATCAGACCATGAGTTCATGATGGTGTTATTACACTACAGCAGGTCTGGTTATATGGTGGTACCATGTTATCAGGCCACGAGTTCACGATGGTGTTATTACACTACAACAGGTCTGGTTATATGGTGGTACCATGTTATCAGGCCACGAGTTAATGATGGTGTTATTACACTACAGCAGGTCTAGTTATATGGTGGTACCATGTAATCAGACCATGAGTTCATGATGGTGTTATTACACTACAGCAGGTCTGGTTATATGGTGGTACCATGTTATCAGGCCACGAGTTCACGATGGTGTTATTACACTACAACAGGTCTGGTTATATGGTGGTACCATGTTATCAGGCCACGAGTTAATGATGGTGTTATTACACTACAGCAGGTCTAGTTATATGGTGGTACCATGTTATCAGACCATGAGTTCATGATGGTGTTATTACACTACAGCAGGTCTGGTTATATGGTGGTACCATGTTATCAGGCCACGAGTTAATGATGGTGTTATTACACTACAGCAGGTCTAGTTATATGGTGGTACCATGTTATCAGTCCACGAGTTCATGATGGTGTTATTACACTACAGCAGGTCTGGTAAAAAGGTGGAACCATATTATCAGACCATGAGTTCATGATTGTGTTATTACACCACAGCAGGTCTGATTATATATGGTAGTACCATGTTATCAGGCCACGAGTTCATGATGGTGTTATTACACTACAGCAGGTCTGGTAAAAAGGTGGAACCATATTATCAGACCATGAGTTCATGATTGTGTTATTACACCACAGCAGGTCTGATTATATATGGTAGTACCATGTTATCAGGCAACAGGTTCATGGTGGTGTTATTACACTACAGCAGGTCAGGTTATATGGTGGTACCATGTTATCAGACCATGAGTTCATGATGGTGTTATTACACTACAGCAGGTCAGGTTATATGGTGGTACCATGTTATCAGACCATGAGTTCATGATGGTGTTATTACACTACAGCAGGTCAGGTTATATGGTGGTACCATGTTATCAGGCCACGAGTTCATGGTGGTGTTATTACACTACAGCAGGTCAGGTTATATGGTGGTACCATGTTATCAGACCATGAGTTCATGATGGTGATATTACACTACAGGTCTGGTTATATGGTGGTACCATGTTATCAGTCCACACATTCATGATGGTGTTATTACACTACAGCAGGTCAGGTTATATATGGTGGTACCATGTTATCAGTCCACACATTCATGATGGTGTTATTACACTACAGCAGGTCTAGTTATATGGTGGTACCATGTTATCAGTCCACACGTTCATGATGGTGTTATTACACTACAGCAGGTCTAGTTATATGGTGGTACCATGTTATCAGGCCACGAGTTCACGATGGTGTTATTACACTACAACAGGTCTGGTTATATGGTGGTACCATGTTATCAGGCCACGAGTTCACGATGGTGTTATTACACTACAACAGGTCAGGTTATTATACACTGTTTAACAGTATGAGTACTTTGATGGTGTTATTATACACTGTATAACAGTATGAGTACTTTGATGGTGTTATTATACACTGTATAACAGTACGAGTACTTTGATGGTATTATAACACTGTATAACAGTATGAGTATACTTGGATGGTGTTATTATACACTGTATAACAGTATGAGTACTTTGATGGTTTTATTATACACTGTATAACAGTATGGGTACTTTGATGGTGTTATTATACAATGTATAACAGTATGAGTACTTTGATGGTGTTATTATACACTGTATAACAGTATGAGTATACTAGCTTGGATGGTGTTATTACACACTGTATAACAGTATGAGTACTTTGGTGTTATTATATACTGTATAACAGTATGAGTATACTAGCTTGGATGGTGTTATTACACACTGTATAACAGTATGAGTATACTTGGATGGTGTTATTATATACTGTATAACAGTATGAGTATACTAGCTTGGATGGTGTTATTACACACTGTATAACAGTATGAGTATACTTGGATGGTGTTATTACACACTGTATAACAGTATGAGTATACTTGGATGGTGTTATTATACACTGTATAACAGTATGAGTATACTTTGATGGTGTTATTATACACTGTATAACAGTATGAGTACTTGGATGGTGTTATTATATACTGTATAACAGTATAAGTACTTTGATGGTATTATTATACAATGTATAACAGTATGAGTACTTTGATAGTGTTATTATACACTGTATAACAGTATGAGTACTTTGATGGTGTTATCATACAGTGTATAACAGTATGAGTACTTTGATGGTGTTATTATACAATGTATAACAGTATGAGTACTTGGATGGTGTTATTATACACTGTATAACAGTATAAGTACTTTGATGGTATTATTATACAATGTATAACAGTATGAGTACTTTGATGGTGTTATTATACACTGTATAACAGTATGAGTACTTTGATGGTGTTATTATACACTGTATAACAGTATGAGTATACTTTGATGGTGTTATTATACACTGTATAACAGTACGAGTACTTTGATGGTGTTATTATACACTGTATAACAGTATGAGTACTTGGATGGTGTTATTATACACTGTATAACAGTATGAGTACTTTGATGGTGTTATTATACACTGTATAACAGTATGAGTACTTTGATGGTGTTATTATACACTGTATAACAGTATGAGTACCTTGATGGTGTTATTATACACTGTATAACAGTATGAGTACTTTGATGGTGTTATTATACACTGTATAACAGTATGAGTACTTGGATGGTGTTATTATACACTGTATAACAGTATGAGTACTTTGATGGTATTATAACACTGTATAACAGTATGAGTATACTTGGATGGTGTTATTATACACTGTATAACAGTATGAGTACTTTGATGGTGTTATTATACACTGTATAACAGTATGAGTATACTAGCTTGGATGATGTTATTATATACTGTATAACAGTATGAGTACCTGATGGTGTTATTATACACTGTATAACAGTATGAGTATACTTGGATGGTGTTATTATACACTGTATAACAGTATGAGTATACTTTGATGGTGTTATTATACACTGTATAACAGTATGAGTACTTGGATGGTGTTATTATATACTTTATAACAGTATAAGTACTTTGATGGTATTATTATACAATGTATAACAGTATGAGTACTTTGATAGTGTTATTATACACTGTATAACAGTATGAGTACTTTGATGGTGTTATTATACATTGTATAACAGTATGAGTACTTTGATGGTGTTATTATATATACACTGTATAACAGTATAAGTACTTTGATGGTATTATTATACAATGTATAACAGTATGAGTACTTTGATGGTGTTATTATACACTGTATAACAGTACGAGTACTTTGATGGTGTTATTATACACTGTATAACAGTACGAGTACTTTGATGGTGTTATTATACACTGTATAACAGTATGAGTACTTTGATGGTGTTATTATACACTGTATAACAGTATGAGTATACTAGCTTGGATGGTGTTATTACACACTGTATAACAGTATGAGTATACTTGGATGGTGTTATTATACAATGTATAACAGTATGAGTACTTGGATGGTGTTATTATACACTGTATAACAGTATAAGTACTTTGATGGTATTATTATACAATGTATAACAGTATGAGTACTTTGATGGTGTTATTATACACTGTATAACAGTATGAGTACTTTGATGGTGTTATTATACACTGTATAACAGTATGAGTATACTTTGATGGTGTTATTATACACTGTATAACAGTACGAGTACTTTGATGGTGTTATTATACACTGTATAACAGTATGAGTACTTGGATGGTGTTATTATACACTGTATAACAGTATGAGTACTTTGATGGTGTTATTATACACTGTATAACAGTATGAGTACTTTGATGGTGTTATTATACACTGTATAACAGTATGAGTACCTTGATGGTGTTATTATACACTGTATAACAGTATGAGTACTTTGATGGTGTTATTATACACTGTATAACAGTATGAGTACTTGGATGGTGTTATTATACACTGTATAACAGTATGAGTACTTTGATGGTATTATAACACTGTATAACAGTATGAGTATACTTGGATGGTGTTATTATACACTGTATAACAGTATGAGTACTTTGATGGTGTTATTATACACTGTATAACAGTATGAGTATACTAGCTTGGATGATGTTATTATATACTGTATAACAGTATGAGTACCTGATGGTGTTATTATACACTGTATAACAGTATGAGTATACTTGGATGGTGTTATTATACACTGTATAACAGTATGAGTATACTTTGATGGTGTTATTATACACTGTATAACAGTATGAGTACTTGGATGGTGTTATTATATACTTTATAACAGTATAAGTACTTTGATGGTATTATTATACAATGTATAACAGTATGAGTACTTTGATAGTGTTATTATACACTGTATAACAGTATGAGTACTTTGATGGTGTTATTATACATTGTATAACAGTATGAGTACTTTGATGGTGTTATTATATATACACTGTATAACAGTATAAGTACTTTGATGGTATTATTATACAATGTATAACAGTATGAGTACTTTGATGGTGTTATTATACACTGTATAACAGTACGAGTACTTTGATGGTGTTATTATACACTGTATAACAGTACGAGTACTTTGATGGTGTTATTATACACTGTATAACAGTATGAGTACTTTGATGGTGTTATTATACACTGTATAACAGTATGAGTATACTAGCTTGGATGGTGTTATTACACACTGTATAACAGTATGAGTATACTTGGATGGTGTTATTATACACTGTATAACAGTATGAGTATACTAGCTTGGATGGTGTTATTACACACTGTATAACAGTATGAGTATACTTGGATGGTGTTATTATACACTGTATAACAGTATGAGTATACTTTGATGGTGTTATTATACAATGTATAACAGTATGAGTACTTTGATGGTGTTATTATACACTGTATAACAGTACAAGTACTTTGATGGTGTTATTATACACTGTATAACAGTATGAGTACTTTGATGGTGTTATTATACACTGTATAACAGTATGAGTACTTTGATGGTGTTATTATACACTGTATAACAGTACAAGTACTTGGATGGTGTTATTATACACTGTATAACAGTATGAGTATACTTTGATGGTGTTATTATACACTGTATAACAGTACGAGTACTTTGATGGTGTTATTATACACTGTATAACAGTATGAGTACTTTGATGGTGTTATTATACACTGTAAAACAGTATGAGTACTTTGATGGTGTTATTATACACTGTATAACAGTATGAGTACTTTGATGGTGTTATTATACACTGTATAACAGTATGAGTACTTTGATGGTGTTATTATACACTGTATAACAGTATGAGTACTTTGATGGTGTTATTATACACTGTATAACTGTATGAGTACTTTGATGGTGTTATTATACACTGTATAACTGTATGAGTATACTTGGATGGTGTTATTATACACTGTATAACAGTATGAGTACTTTGATGGTGTTATTATACAGTGTATAACACTATGAGTACCTTGATGGTATTATAACACTATACTATAACAGTATGGGTACTTTGATGGTGTTATTATACAGTGTATAACACTATGAGTACCTTGATGGTATTATAACACTATACTATAACAGTATGGGTACTTTGATGGTGTTATTATACAGTGTATAACACTATGAGTACCTTGATGGTATTATAACACTATACTATAACAGTATGAGTACCTTGATGGTGTTATTATACACTGTATAACAGTATGAGTACCTTGATGGTGTTATTATACATTGTATAACAGTATGAGTACCTTGATGGTGTTATAACACTATACTATAACAGTATGAGTACCTTGATGGTGTTATTATACAGTGTATAACAGTATGAGTACCTTGATGGTGTTATATATATACTATATAATCATATACAACATACAGGACATCCTGTGTATTGGTTATTGTTATTGAACTGCTGAATATATATAAATATTGGTGTTATATTACACTTGCATGTAGCAATCTGAGTTTATTATTGAAACCTCTGAAAGTTTGATAATTAAAGCTTAATATCATTTTATTTTTCTCTTTGATTAAAATTTAATGGGTTAGTACTGACGACTAGTAGAGATTGAGTCTGGTGTTGACCAGGTAGCTAGTGCCTAAGGTTTCTCTGGCTTATGGATACAGACTACACACCCTCTGAACACTTGTGTTTTGAAGGTCTCCCCAGGGGATCCATTTCATATCTTCCTTTGGTGATAGACAGCCAGGGAGGCCCTATAGAGCCAAGGCAAGTTAATAATTACTGACTGCCAGAGGAGCCGCCAGCCAGGGGTCCCTGCTATTGCTGGCTTTTAGAGGTGGCTTTGAGTGGCTCTGTGGCAGTCCCTAGTTGCTAGGCGGCCATTCCTAACAATAGGTAAAGGTGGGGTAAATGCTGGCAGGGGGCCACGCCACCATAGTTATAAACAGCTCTGTACAGCCTGTACAAGGAAGTCTGTTGGGGCAGTCAGTCTTGTTTACTTTTTAAATGTCATAAGAAAGAAATTTTATAATTGAATTCTGTCTTTTTGTCAATACTGTAAGCTTTCTAGTGTGTGAAGTGAACTAAACATTATATATATCTAGGTTTTTAAACAATGTACATTATTGATCTCAAGAATTTAAGATTTTTTGTTGTCTATTAAATAAAAGCAGTAATTTTAACTCATCTGATGTAAAAGTTTCTGACCAATATCCTGTAGGTTTTGTGATCCTTTCAGAGGTAGGAAATATAAATGATTCATTATAAATATTAGTTTAAAATATAACAAGTACACACAGTACTAGACAGAGTTCTGTATAAACCTGTAATAAATCTAGGTAATCAGAGATCAAAGCAAGATTTAGGGGAATATACCTATCTAGGGGAAATAACAACGGTTCTTAGTGGCCACGGCTGGCCCCTGATCGATATATCATGGTTGGGTGCCAGCTAGGGCTGTTTTTCAAGCTGATTTTTTATGGCCAATTTTTTACATTGCTGGTTTGTGTTCCAGGTAAATCCAGTAATAATTTCAACTAGTTAAAATGGATGCAAATGAAGTTGTGAGGCCTAAACATTGAAGATTATTGACAACATTTGGTAACATAATTGATAAAAAAGAGGACAATGTTTTCAAGAGGGAAAATAAACCTATCGGTTGGGGAATATTTACAAATTTGAAAGAAAAAAGAATGGTAAGGAAATAGTTCACTGTAGACCTGACTGATGGGATTGACATTTCCAAGAAGCCAGGTGGCTCAGTGTGTAGCCTGCAGAAAATGAAGGTCAATCAATCAAGTTTGTTCAAATTAATAGCCTTGGCCTAGTTTCAATATTGTTCGGGTATATGACTGCAGGATGTCTGGTTGTCTGTCCAGTATCTGTTTTAGTACTTTTGTTACACCTAATACCAGCTATGTGACTGTAGGATGTCTGGTTGTCTGTCCAGTGTCTGTTTTAGTACTTTTGTTACACCTAATACCAGCTATGTGACTGGAGGATGTCTGGTTGTCTGTCCAGGGTCTGTTTTAGTATTTTCATTACACCTAACACCAGCTATGTGACTGTAGGATGTCTGGTTGTCTGTCCAGTGTCTGTTTTAGTATTTTCATTACACCTAATACCAGCTATATGTGACTGTAGGATGTCTGGTTGTCTGTCCAGTGTCTGTTTTAGTATTTTCATTACACCTAACACCAGCTATGTGACTGTAGGATGTCTGGTTGTCTGTCCAGATGTATGACCTGTCCAGTGTCTGTTTTAGTATTTTCATTACACCTAACACCAGCTATCCTATGTAACTGCTGGGTGTCAGTCTAGTTGTCTGTCCAGATGTTTGACCTGTCCAGTGTCTCACTGGTCAAGCATCTGGTCTGTAAATGTGTGACTGCATACACATGTATGGTCGTGCTGTCTACTGTTGATCTTTACTAATCTCCACTGAAATCAGTCTGTATTAAACATTTGAGAATTGATTTACCTAAGTATTCCTATTCACATTTAGAGAACTAACATATTGGTATATGTCTGTGCTGAAACTGTATGATTTTGTAGTCAACAATTGACATTGCAGCTTGAACACATCTCTGTAAGTTGAGGAAGTCTCTGTAGATTAAATCTAGACATAGTCTGCCTTAGTGGAAATAGAACCTGTCAAATTTCACTTTCACAATTCACCATGGGCCTGCTGGCTTCCTACATAAGCCAGGGTTGAGGTCCCTGTATAATTTCTAGCAAGATTAATTTTACAATAGAAGATGGCATCAGTATAATAAAGCTCCCCTGGGGTTTGGCCGACTCATCATGAGTGAACACTGCATAAACCCCATCAGGGATACCAAATAGCTGGAGATAGAATTTTTCAAATTAGAATGTATTATACTGATGGATTAGAGTTGGGAGCTGAATACAGGACCCATATCCCTGCAGTGTAAAAACTGTAGTATGGGAAATCTCAGCGGAGGACTAGGTTTTCCTGAACATTATTGGCAAAACTGAAATAAAACCTCCTCCCTGCCTGATCATTACAGGAACAGCAGGTAGCAAGCAATTATTGTGGAACATGCCAGACCAGGTTTCTGGTAGACAATTCTGCCAACTTCCTCCATATCTTTCAAATTTCTATGCAGCACTTCATGTTTTTGAAAAACAAAAAATTGTAAAAAAAAATTAATTTAGTTGAAAAAAATTTGTTAAAGATTTTTTTCATTGATATTTCAAAATTTAACAAGAACCACTCTTGATTCAATCGCAGCAGTATATAGAATGACAGTTCAGGGCTTTTTCTGGGGGCTTTTTAGGGCTGTAAATGGGCCCCATTCCCTGTTGAAATTATTTCATATTTTAGCCAAATTCCAAAATTTGTAGTTTACTCTTAAAAAGTCTTTCCAAATCCTCCAATTTCTTCCCAAAATGAGACAAAAAAGGGCACGTCCCAAACCAGTGATAAAAAGCCTGGGATGCATCATGAATACCTAACAGGGTAACATATTTAGAGGAATTGAAATTATTTATGAATTACTTTAAATATTTACTGTAAATCCTGTGATTACTGCCAGTGTTACCCTGGTGATTTGGCAACCCCTGGGAATCACAGCATGTATAGACCCATGAGTCTTGACCTGGAGATGGCAAGATGCTGGACAGGAAGTGGAGGAGGAAAGTGGGAGAGTGTGGAGAGCTGGGGGAGGGGAAGTGTGGAATGGTGAGAGAGGGAAGGGAAGTTTGGACTGTTGGGGCAGGGAGCTAGCTAGGGCAAATGTGTGGCTGTGGGAGTGTGGAAGGGAAGGGAAGTTTGGACTGTTGGGGCAGGGAGCTAGCTAGGGCAAATGTGTGGCTGTGGGAGTGTGGAAGGGAAGGGAAGTTTGGACTGTTGGGGCAGGGAGGGCAAATGTGTGGCTGTTTGGAGAAGTAACGTAAGTGTGGACTGGTGATGGAGGAAAAGTGTGGACTGGCAGGATGGAGATGACGTCTGGACTGGTGGGATGGAAATAAAGTGTGGACTGGAGGAGAGGGAAAATTTGGACTGGTGGGAGAGTGAGGGAAGTGTGAACTGGAGGAGGGAGGGGAAGCGTGGACTTGTGGGGAGTGAGGGAAGTGTGAACTGGAGGAGGGAGGGGAAGCGTGGACTTGTGGGGGAGTGAGGGAAGTGTGGAATGTTACTTTGAGAGAGGGAGGGGAAGCGTGGACTTGTGGGGGAGTGAGGGAATGTGTGGACTGTTTGGAGAGGGAGGGCAAGTGTGGACTGGTGGGGAAGGTAAGAAAAGTGTGGAATGTTACTTTGAGAGAGGGAGGGGAAGCGTGGTCATGTGGGTGAGGGAATTGAAGTATGGACTGATGAGAGAGGGAAAGGAAGTATGGACTGGTAGGAAGGGAGGGGAAATATAGACTGGCAGGGGAAAGAGAGGGAAGGAGGAAAGAGTGGACTGACTGGGAAGGGAAATGTGGACAAGTGGGGAGGAAGGGAAGTGTGGACTGCATGGGCATGGAGGAGAAGTATCATTTTGTGGAGGAAGTGTGGACTAGAAGGTGAGGGAGGGGAAGTATGGATTGGTGGGGGAAGGGGTACGTATGAACCGATGGATGTTGAGGGGAAGTGTACATGTGGACTGGTTGAGGACGAAGGGGAAGTAGGAACTGGATGGGAGAGGAAGGGAAATGTAGACTGGTGAAATGATGGGGAAGTGATGACTCGGGTGGTGAAATGAAGGGGAAGTGATGACTCGGGTGGTGAAATAAAAGGGAAGTGATGACTCGGGTGGTGAAATAAAGGGGAAGTGATGACTCGGGTGGTGAAATGAAGGGGAAGTGATGACTCGGGTGGTGAAATGAAGGGGAAGTGATGACTCGGGTGGTGAAATAAAAGGGAAGTGATGACTCGGGTGGTGAAATAAAGGGGAAGTGATGACTCGGGTGGTGAAATGAAGGGGAAGTGATGACTCGGGTGGTGAAATAAAGGGGAAGTGATGACTCGGGTGGTGAAATGAAGGGGAAGTGATGACTCGGGTGGTGAAATGAAGGGGAAGTGATGACTCGGGTGGTGAAATAAAAGGGAAGTGATGACTCGGGTGGTGAAATAAAGGGGAAGTGATGACTCGGGTGGTGAAATGAAGGGGAAGTGATGACTCGGGTGGTGAAATAAAGGGGAAGTGATGACTCGGGTGGTGAAATGAAGGGGAAGTGATGACTCGGGTGGTGAAATGAAGGGGAAGTGATGACTCGGGTGGTGAAATAAAGGGGAAGTGATGACTCGGGTGGTGAAATAAAGGGGAAGTGATGACTCGGGTGGTGAAATAAAGGGGAAGTGATGACTCGGGTGGAAGGTGAAATATATCAAAAATTAGCGAATTGATAACGTGTATCCATGGCTTATATTTCACTAATGATGATATCAATTTTGTTTTTGACCATTCAGATTAGTTCTTTTCATCGCATTGAAATACACGAATATTTTGGTTCTGATATGTACATTTGAAGCAAAGGTAGAATAATAATAACAGAGTATTTCATTGCATTTTCGCTTTTTGATGAATACTTATTTGACAACAGTTTTCTAAGCAAAACTTATCTGGTAACAACAGAAAACTCTGAAATTGTGTTGAACAACCCAAACAAAATGGCACTGTCTAATATATGTTATGAAGCCTACCATCAGAATGATATGACATATTTAACAGATTATGCTACCGATTCCAGCGCTTTTTTCAACACATAGATTTTCTTTTTCTTATTCTTGCTTTTTCAAAAATGAAAGAAATAGAAAATTGAATGGTTTCCCTTCGAAGATATCATATTTCATTTGTATGACAGAAATTAATCAATATTTTTCATACATATGATATATGCAATATTTCAACGGGTAACCTTTCAATATCCGAACCTCTATACCCAGGCTTATACAATTCAAACACACATACACATAAGAGAGAAATGATATATAAGAAAGTGACTCAGAAAACATTTTTGCTGATAAAATGTTTTTATCGACTTCTATGTTAGGAATTGTTAGAGATGATAGTTAGAGATCAATCATATTTACATTATCATTACAGGAATAGATAGATAGTAAAGGATTAGAGGATTGAGACGAGATGCTAATTGTCACCCAGCCATAATGAGTGTACTAATGATGTTACATAAAGTATAGAGGGAAGTGTTATCAGCTTCCTGTAGGTCTAGACATTGAGGGCCATGGTTTGTTTTCTGTAACATTAGTACCAGTACACTACATTGGTCCCAGTCTTCCACACAGTGCTACAGTGAGTGCTGACTTACCCAAGAGGATCCCTGTAATTTAAGTGCTCCCTCCCAAGGGAACACTGAATCGGACTGGATCAATACTGCGCCTTGTCAGGACCCCCAAGAGATCTCGCCTGTATGCAGGCAGCTTAAGGTCCCTTTGGGGGCCATTAACAGGAAAGGGGAGACTGTGGCTGCTGCTGATGATGATGCTGGGAAAAAGCCTACAGCTTGTGTTATCCATTATGAAATTGTAAAGTTGCAGTGACAGTTTTAATAGAAGTTGAAAAGGCCTATATATTATGTGTGATCCAAACAAACTACTCCACCGTTATATTCTCACTGCAGCTGAAACCTTAAAGGCAATAAGTGAAGAAAATCATTTATAGGAGATATGTAAAATTTGTCTGATTATGTACAGGTATAAAATTCTAAACATAGAAATTAGTCTAAGTATGAAAATAGAATAGTCTATACTCTCTTGGAAAATAAATATAAAATGCCCTGTCAATTTAACACCATTTCATCTTAACTATATATACCCTAAATAAGGAAGTGGAGTTCTTTAACCTTTAGACAGGTGTTTAAAGGTCAAACTCACACTTGACCACTTGACCACTTTATAAATTAAGTCAATTCAAAATGAAAACCTTGTGTACAAGACTAATATATCCTAATCTACTGATCTAGCAACAAAGCTAAAAAAAATCCTCTGATATAAAGATAGATGATCACAATCTATGCCCATTATCTCCTATCTAGCAATTAGCTCCTCACCTGTTAATAAGCCACCCATCCCACTAATTTGAGAAACAGTTACTGTGTTGGAACTATAGGTTTACTTATTACGGAATAGATACAGTAAATCCAGTTACAATATCCTTGATTAAATATTGCAAGTTGATTATCAACATTTTGAATGATTATTAAATTTTTTTTTTTTCTTTCTTTCTTTCTTTCTTTTTTTTTTTTTTTGCTTGTTTTTGTCTCGCTCGTAAAGAAGACTAAGGTGTGTGGTGTGATTTCAAAAAGTAGAAGTCCAACTTTAATCAAACATGGTATTATAGTAAAATCAAACAAATAGTGGACATCTCAACACAGCCTTCATTTACAGAATATATCATCCAGAATTTATGGTCCATTGACTTTGGAAATTAAGGATGCTGATAATATGGACTTTTAAAAACTGTTAAATTTTGTATTTGTTTTGCAATGCATCAATATTTATAATGTCTGTAATGCATTCAGTATATTCCATACTAGTGTTAGTGGAAGTTTTCTTGTTTTTTTTTTTTTAAAGAAATGCTGAAATTTTAGTGAAATTTGCTTAAAACTTAATTACTACACTGACAAAGCAGGAAAGGCGAGACAAATAATTATATGTAATCCTGTTGAAAATCACCAAGGTATTGAAATACTTTATTTAAATTCTTTAGTGATATGTTGTCTGTATCATTGATACATTCTGGAACCATCCAAAATGGAGAGCCAGAGAATTAGGGAATACAATGATGACATTAAATAGTGGCAACAAAATTCTTTTTTTATTTTTCAAAAACTTGTTTCTGTAGTGAAATTATATTGTAAACGGTGATTAGCTAACTGTATGTGCACCGGACCATGGATCTCGGCCTTCATCCATGACCAATGATCACAAAAATCAGGTGTAGAAACTGAAACCAATTGGTGAAAAGAATGAAATTATGAAATATTGAATTATACAGGTCTTACCCACCATCCAGAATTGGACTTTTTTTTTTTTTTTTGGTTGTCTCTTATGATCAATTAATTACTAATATAGGATGAAACAGGTGTTTGAGTTACAGTTTATTTCATTTTTACTTTACATACTGTATCTTACATTGTTTTGATGTTATGGTGTTTAGGCGTGTATATGGTGTGAATAGGAACTAAAAATTATCTGTTGGGGGTCATTCGTTCAAGGTCGGGTTGATGTACCTGGGTACACTATAACATTATTTTAATCTTGACTTGATCCACATAGCAGTTATTTGATAAATTTGATCATGGAGTCGGAAAGGGAGGGGAGTATATAATTTGCTTACATTGCATTCACTTCAGATAATAATTAATGAACAATATTTATCAGTTTTGATGTCAACTATTATGGCCTATAGCTTACAGCAGCTAACAACATTTGTGAACTGCTTCATAACAGCTAGATATATATATATATATTGCTCTCATATAATGGTGTATAAGAAATTCAAATTAGTAGCTGATTATATTGATAAGGTAGTTTCATTAAATAACTTATGAATAATTGTTAGTGTTACAAACCTATTTTTAAAATCTATCAATAACTTTTATTTCAAGAGAACACATTGAGTTACATTATTTATTTAAGTGTTGATACAGGTATTTGAGTGTGTGTATGTAAGGTCATCCCAGGAGAAATAACACCTGAAGTTTTGGGTCACAGGGAGAATAATTCTATGTTTGAAAGAAGCACCAGATAATAAAACTGGAGGGAAAGCTATATGAAATATCATGCAACTCCCAAGATACACAAACAGGACAAGATTTTCAGTTCAATATACTGTGTTATGGATCTCTGGTCACGCTGGTGAAGGGATTTTAATTACTAAGGGCAGGAAGCCTATCCCGCTGTGTGGAAATGGCTGGCAGAGGGGAGGCAGTCAGAGTTGGGACATTAATGGGCCAAACTG
Source organism: Pecten maximus (assembly GCF_902652985.1). Taxonomy (NCBI): domain Eukaryota; kingdom Metazoa; phylum Mollusca; class Bivalvia; order Pectinida; family Pectinidae; genus Pecten; species Pecten maximus. The sequence goes on along the minus strand of NC_047025.1, from coordinate 22,497,943 downwards.
TGTGTCACCATCGCTCTCCAGCTGGGCTACCTGAATTGTACTGTGATTGCACACGAACCTTCCACAAAGGACCAGTCTACTGCCACAGCCCTGCTCTACACAGGCTTCTAGTCACATCGGCCACACTGGGGGGATCAAACAACAGCGAAGGAAAATAATTCAATCTGTACATAGTAAAACAGAATTTCATCTCCTGCATTTAAACCTTTACTGTTTAATACAAGTTGCAAGGATGTGATAATAATCCTGACATTTCAAAACATTTATTTTTTTATTTTCAGTAAAATTGATTTTTTTTTTCTTTTACTTTTCCCCTTACTTATCTTATGAAGCTATATACAGGTGTCTGTTAATTCCTAAGATAATTACTGTGCCACCTGCTACAAGATTTGAGTGGACATTTGTGATAACTACCCTTTAACCTTTGACCTACATGACCTGCCCTTATGCCGTTGACAGTTAGATGTACAGTCAGTCTTCTGGACTAATAAACTCGTATTCAGAGAAATTTAATTTTTATCTAAAATGATAGAATCATTAATTTTTTTAAGAAAACACTTGCTTTCAGGGAGCTCTATGGTAATATATAAAACATATGTATTTTCTCCATTATGATCTAATTTATCAAGTGTTCAATTTCATTTTAAAATTGAATTGTCCACTATATACAAAGCAGGTTATCAGGACATATCTGACTAAGACATGTGTAGTTATCAGAAAGACTGACATGTAGTATTTGTAACATCTGTACATTAATTGGCATAAAGGATTCAGAACATCTTTTCATAAACATATAGTATTCAGAACATCACTTTGTTAACAAATAATAGTCGGAATATCTCTACATTGTTGTATTAGAGTATTTGGAATATTTCTACATTGATGTATTCAGCTAGAACACTACATACATATGTTAGGAGTTATAGAGCACTATAAAATTGCATACATGTTAGGAGTTATAGAACACTATAAAATTTCATACATGCTAGGAGTTATAGAACACTATACAATTTCATACATGTTAGGAGTAATAGAACACTATACAATTTCATACATGTTAGGAGTAATAGAACACTATAATATTTCATACATGTTAGGAGTTATAGAACACTATAAAATTTCATACATGTTAGGAGTTATGGATCACTATACAATTTCATACATGTTAGGAGTTATGGAACACTATAAAATTTCATACATGTTTGGAGTTATAGAACACTATGTTAGGAGTTATAGAACACTATACAATTTCATACATGTTAGGAGTTATAGAACACTATAAAATTTCATACATGTTAGGAGTTATGGAACACTATAAAATTTCATACATGTTAGATGTTATGGAACACTATAAAATTTCATACATGTTAGGAGTTTTAGAACACTATGTTAGGAATTATAGAACACTACACAATTTCATACATGTTAGGAGTTATAGAACACTATACAATTTCATACATGTTAGGAGTTATGGAACACTATAAAATTTCATACATGTTAGATGTTATGGAACACTATAAAATTTCATACATGTTAGGAGTTTTAGAACACTATGTTAGGAATTATAGAACACTACACAATTTCATACATGTTAGGAGTAATAGAACACTATACAATTTCATACATGTTAGGAGTTATGGAACACTATAAAATTTCATACATGCTAGGAGTAATAGAACACTATACAATTTCATACATGTTAGGAGTAATAGAACACTATACAATTTCATACATGTTAGGAGTAATAGAACACTATACAATTTCATACATGTTAGGAGTTTTAGAACACTATGTTAGGAATTATAGAACACTACACAATTTCATACATGTTAGGAGTAATAGAACACTATACAATTTCATACATGTTAGGAGTTATGGAACACTATAAAATTTCATACATGTTAGGAGTAATAGAACACTATACAATTTCATACATGTTAGGAGTAATAGAACACTATACAATTTCATACATGTTAGGAGTAATAGAACACTATACAATTTCATACATGTTAGGAGTTTTAGAACACTATGTTAGGAATTATAGAACACTACACAATTTCATACATGTTAGGAGTAATAGAACACTATACAATTTCATACATGTTAGGAGTAATAGAACACTATACAATTTCATACATGTTAGGAGTAATAGAACACTATACAATTTCATACATGTTAGGAGTTATAGAACACTATAAAATTTCATACATGTTAGGAGTAATAGAACACTATACAATTTCATACATGTTAGGAGTAATAGAACACTATACAATTTCATACATGTTAGGAGTTATGGAACACTATAAAATTTCATACATGTTAGATGTTATGGAACACTATAAAATTTCATACATGTTAGGAGTTTTAGAACACTATGTTAGGAATTATAGAACACTACACAATTTCATACATGTTAGGAGTAATAGAACACTATACAATTTCATACATGTTAGGAGTAATAGAACACTATACAATTTCATACATGTTAGGAGTAAAAGTACACTATAAAATTTCATACATGTGACTTTGGACTTTGGGTTGGGCCTTCCCTGAACTGATGATTTGTGTTAATAAATATATATTTAAATATCTTTCATTATTTTTAGCTCACCTGCCGTCTGTCCGGCGTCAACTTTTCCATTCAAGCAACTTCTTCTCAATAACCAAAAGGCCCAGAGACCTAATATTGGGCCTGTAGCATGCTGGGGTGAAGGGCTACCAAGTTTGTTCAAATGAATAAAGTTGACCTTCATTCAAGGTCACAGGGGTCAAAAAGGCTAAAATCTTTAAACGACTTCTTCTCAATAACCAAAAGGCCCAGAGACCTAATATTGGGCCTGTAGAATGCTGGGGTGAAGGGCTACCAAGTTTGTTCAAATGAATAAAGTTGACCTTCATTCAAGGTCACAGGGGTCAAAAAGGCTAAAATCTTTAAACGACTTCTTCTCAATAACCAAGAGTCCCAGGGAGTTGATATTGGGTCTGTAGCATGCTGGGGTAAAGGGCTACCTAGTTTGTTCAAATGAATGACCTTGACCTTCATTCAAGGTCACAGGAGTCAAAAAGGCTAAAATCTTTAAACGACTTCTTCTCAATAACCAAGAGTCCCAGAGACCTAATATTTGGCCTGTAGCATGCTGGGGTGAGGGTTACCAAGTTTGTTCAAATGAATGACCTTGACCTTCATTCAAGGTCACAGGAGTCAAAAAGGCTAAAATCTTTAAACGACTTCCTCTCAATAACGAAGAGTCCAAGGGAGTTGATATTAGGTCTGTAAAATGCTGAAGTAAAGGGCTACCAAGTTGTTCAAATGAATGACCTTGACCTTCATTCAAGGTCACAGGAGTCAAAAAGGCTAAAATCTTTAAACGACTTCCTCTCAATAACCAAGCGTCCCAGGGAGTTGATATTAGGTCTGTAGCATGCTGGGGTGAAGTGCTACCAACTTTGTTCAAATGAATGACCCTGACTCACATTCAAGGTCACGTCGATCAAGTATGCTTAAATCTTTAAATGACTTTTAGTGAATAGCCATATATATATAGTGCAGAGACATTATATTGGTCCTGTAGCATGCTTTCAAATAACTGCAGGATCCATATATGAAAAGATCACTGCAGTGCAGGTCAGTGATTCGGGCCCATTGGGCCCTTGTTTATACTTAAATTAGTCCAAATATTTTGTTGCATGGTTTACCAGACACATTTCTTTATTATTCGTAAACTTTTCACAAGTGAAACAACAGATTGGTATACTGATTGCTGACAACATGATGCTGACAACATGCTTTACAAATTGAAGATGAATGTGATGCTGGGTACTAATGCAGCTTGAATGCTAAAATAGCTAACAATTAAGTGTCTAAGCTATATCCCTATTGAGTCAATGCAATTCAGATGTGAAAGGAGTATATTTTGAATTACATGAGGTTGTTATAATGTGCCCCATTCTGTAGGATTTATTTTGTTTCACAAACTTCTTCTACAGAACTAAAAATCCTAGAGTCATCTTATTTTGCTTATCACTTTTGTGGTGGAGTGCTATCAGATTTGGTAAAGATAAATTCCCTTAATGTTGACTTCGTCTCAGGTCACAATATATACCAGGTTGGTTTCAAATTTCTTATTCAACAAAACTGTTAGGGCCAAGATTTTGTAGAGCTCATTATAATGTGTACACCAGAATTCCTCTGTGTGCATGTCGCACTCGGTGTATGGTGTGTGTATTTATTGGATCATGTATGTTATAATGTATAGTTGGTGTTACAGAAAGTGTGTAGAGCTATGTATAGATGATATTTGCAAGTTGTTACAATGTATAATCACTGGAATGAACTAAAACATACAACATAATTAAAGCATCATAAAATACAAGCTAGGGATCCCTGGGGACACAGGCTTGCAGGATGCTATAATTTCTGCCAACTATTTCATATTTCCCTGAGGATCCTTGCAAATGATGTGGGCACAGAGCTTTATATTTCCCCGAGAAATCAATCATAGAATGATATCCCTGGTAGCCAGGCAAGGCTGCCTCTGTCAGGGAGCGCCATGGGTTGATATCTCGTGGTGGTATTGTGCTCGTCCCAGGGGGTCCCACACGAATCAATACACATCGCTATATCAAAATGTTTACCAGTGCTTTTAACTAGACAGATTTAAGCTGCTTCTACTTCTGAAATTCATAGGGAATATAACTGAAACACGATTCACTCCTACTATTAAAAGGTTCTGTTCATATTCAAATCTTATGTCATATACTAATTGTAATAGTTTTGAATTTACATGTAGGCTATAAACTTATTTACTTTCAGCAACAGTAATCTCTGAAAATGTGTCTCCCCAGCTGAGATCAGGATATTTTAAGGGAAGCTATATCAACAACAACATATTTTTGTTACGTCATCAATGTTTCATGCCGTTAAAACAGGTGCTTCTTATTCATCAAGTCTCAGAAACATTGCAAGGGAAATAACTCTATTTGTTTGTTGGTAAAGTTATAGAAGCTGTATAGTGAATAAAAGATGAGTTGTGTCCCTGGGGAATGCTACCAGTTTGCTTCGTTCCTTTCACAAATAATACATTAAATCTTAGATAAGATTAGATAAAAAAAGGCAGCTCATGAATCTTCTTTTTTTCCAAGGTTATACTGGTATATGTCTTAGACTGCACTATACCTATGTGGCGCTTTCAACTTTGGGATTTCAAGACATATAAGGGCTATGATTGAGAGACATGGAAATGAATTGCTTTGAAAAGCGATTCAAAAGGATCACACAACATATCTATTCAACTCCTGCATTGGTATGAGATAATTTTTTTCGAATCAATGAAGATTGTGATTAACATTATGAATCTTGGTTACTGCAGAATGCGGTACCTGGTGTATTATATTACACACACAAACTGTATTACCTTTTTCTTTGAGATTGCATGGTGGAGGACATATATAACCTGTATACATACCTAACTCCCCAACCGGTACCCCTCATTACAAAACTACACGCACACACTGACAATCTATAGCAGGCTGGAACAAAATACATCCTGGCTGTCCGTTGGGAGCTAGGCTTTCAGGATACCATAATTTCAGCTAGCTATTTCATATTTCTCTGGGGACAAGGGGAAATAATTATGGGCACTGGGCTTTACTTGGCAGTGAAATCAATCAAAGAATGATATTCTCCCAGAGACAGTAGTACTTGATCAGAGCTCTCTGTCTTGGTATTGCATTTGGCCCCAGAGGACAGTCATGATGCACAATTCTCTTGTATTATTGATAAAGTCCTGGGGTGCAGTACACGGTCACCATGGCACTGATTCCACTTGCCACGAGCAGTTCTACAAAGCCTGCATCGCTATCCTTGCTTGCTTATATAATATTAAATTTTCAAGTTTTATGAGGCCGTATCTTCCTTTTAAATTTATGTGTGCTGGTGGTTGCGACATGAATCTATAATGTTTGTTGAAGCTCAAAGTTTCCTACAAGCTTGTGACCGCAGGGACACATGGTTCTTTACAACACGTAGCTAGGTAAGGCAGCTCGAAGTAGACTCCAGTGTATCTGCCCGGCTGTGATACAGAATTTTCTGATGAAATCAGAGACTTTCTGTTTTTAATTAATTTGTTTTATATTTAATTACCATTCTTGCCATTTATCAGGTACTCAGTTATGTCATAGGAAAATGTAACTCACACATTTATTTATTTTTTTAGTTGTTTTCCCTTGGTTACCAAAATCAAATGTTTTTATCTTTTTTTTTTTGCATAATAATTCTTTCTTTTAAATTTTGTGATTTTAATTAAGCTAATTAAAATCATCACTTAATAATAGTTGGATGTTTCATCATTTATTCCAATTTTAGGATGATGACCACTTATTAAGGAAATAAAATATTTGGTATTGATCTTTCACAATGGTGCAGCATCTTGTTATGCTTTACTTTGAACAAATTCTGAATGACCTTGATTAAAAATTTAATTTCTTTTCAAATGATTAACTTACTCTCAAGGTTACCAATTTAATGGTCTAATTCAAACATTTAGTTGACTTTAGTGTGCTTGTGTGATAGTCTGTCAGTGATGATATTTAATGAACCACATGGATTTGTTCCTTTAAAAAATATGTTTAAAAAAACAACCCAACTTAATTGGCCTCTTTAAAGGATCAACCATTATTCCCTAAATATTGATATATGCCTGTAATGTTGGTATAAATGGCTATGAAGAATCTTAAAATCATGACCTTGACCTACATTTAAGATCACCGATGTAGATTATATGACCTAAATGTTATGGATATTCAAGGCTTGATGAGAGCAGTGATACTTCTATAGTTTGTTATTGAATTGAGGTTTATTAGCTCTCCTAGCCAAATCTTAGGCCCAAGTGACTTATGCCATAGTACATTATTCAAGTGTCCATCAGCCTATTGTCCATCTGGCATCAACTTCTTCTCAAAACCAAAAGAATCGTGATATTTGGCTAGCAGCTAGGTTCTTGGTATGGAGTTTCACACAGATTGTGAAAAGAAATTACCTTGACCCATATTCAAGGTCACAGGGGTCAAATTTGTTAAAATATTCAAATGACTTCTTCTGATCGACTAAAAGGCCTTAAGAATCAATATATTTATGGCTATAGAAGGTTTCTTGGATGACACCAAATAAAGTATCTTCTGATTAAACTAAAAGGCCTGAAAATAGAGATCTTTGGCTGGTATGCACATGTTTCTAAAAAGATAAAACCTGACATTAATCTTTACAAAAAGAAATGACTGATTGCTTTGAAAATAATTCAGTGAGTCAAATTTAGTGAAACACAGAAACAAGTTCTTTTGATCAACTGAACGGCAAATTATCATTTTGCAAAAAAAAAAATGGGTGAGTGATGCAGACCCTTCGGACCTCTTGTTGTAGAAAAAAAAAGACTTTGAGAAAATTGCATTGGTATCAATGTGGTTAAAAAGTGATGTCTTATACTGGATCATCCAGTCCTTGCTGAACTCTTGATCCCAGCCAGCTAAATAATTATAAACTCACTGACAACTTTATCCTAGCTATAAATATAGCTCACTGACCACTGGATCCTTAGAGCTAACTGACCACTGGTTCATAGCAAACTTGTTACTCAGGGTCCTAGCTAAGTGACTGCTGGTTCATAGCTAACTGATCACTAGTTCATAGCTATAAATATAGCTAACTGACCACTGGATCCTGAGAGCTAACTGACCACTGGATCCCATAGCTAATTACTGACCACTGGATCCCATAGCTAATTACTGACCACTGGATCCCATAGCTAACTGACCCTTTGGCTCCTTGCTAAACGACCACAGGATCTGAGCATGGCGGCTGCACTCTCTTTCAAATTGTAAATAAAGTATATTACTGACTCCATTACCAGGTTCTCCAACTGATATTCAATGACTAACTGATCACAATGCCCATGTGAATATACTCTTTAACGCATTTCTGTAGAATCTTATGTTTCCCATTTGATCATTATTACCCCTGAGCCAAATTTTAAAAAAGATAATTTGAGTTAAATACTGTTTATTTTGCTACCAGCAGTTTAAGCTGAGATGAGAATAATAAATTCACGTTGCAAACTGTTCATCATGACGCAAGGATGAAGTCGTCCAGAAAACTTTAAATGCTAGACTGCAGCTTCCTATCCTTGAAAGGTGTCATTCTCTGAACTTTATTTCTTCTGTATTTTACCTAAAAAGGAAATTTTAGTATTCACGAAAATATATACAGTACTCCTCAACCCTAGAACAGCTACTTCGGATATGACACTGAGCAGACCCGTGGCAATCGTAACTCCATGATTATGTCATTTTCACCGTTGAAGAGGTCTTAACTGACTTCTATGTAAACCTTATGGGGCACTTTTGTTCATAAGAACACCTTGGGTTTTAAATGTCGAAAAGGGCTTGAAATTCTGCATGCCATAATTTTACTTTATGGGTGGAGGTGACTATAAAATGGCAGGTTTGAGAATTATAGAACGCAAAATCATCAAGGACGTTGTAGGCACCACTTGTTATAAAACTTAATGGCTGTGTTTAATTGTTCTCCAATCTCAGGAAACACATTCCAATTCTAGTTTTCTCATTCCTCTGATAAAAAATATTGTATTACTGTGAAAAATACTCAAATTTTGCACTGTGGTAGAAGCCAACTGTCCTTTTCCTATCTCTGGAGTTGTTGATAATTTTTAGGTCGTCTGCCCATCTGTCCGTCATCATTTCACTTCAAACATTTTCTTCTCAAAATCCAAGAGGTAGAGACCTGATATTGGTCATGTGGCATGTTGGGGTGAAGGGCTACCAAGTTTGTTCAAATGACATACTTTCAGGGTCACAGGGGTCAAATATGCTTAAATCTTTAAACAACTTCTTAAGAACCAAGAAGCCCAGGCACTTAATATTGGGCCTGTAGTATGCTGGGGCGAAGGGCTACAAAGTTTTATTTGAATGAATGACCTTAACCCACATTCAAAGTCACAGGGGTCAAATATGCTAAAATCTTGTAAACAACTTCTTGATAACCAGGAGGCACAGGGAGGTTATATTGAGCCTGTAGAAAGCTTGGAAGAATTAAAGGCTACCAAGTTTGTACAACATACTTTCAAGATCACAGGGGTCAATTAGGCTAAAATCTTTAAACAACGTTTTTAATTGCAAAGAGGCACATGCAGAGACTTCATATTGGGCTTGTAGTAGGCTTGGGTAAAGGGCTACCAAATTTGTTCAAATGAATGACCTTGAACTACATTCAAGGTCACTGAAGGGGTCAGATAGGCTAAAACCTTTAAATCACTTCTTAATAACCAAGAAGCCCAGGGACTTGATATATGGCATGTAGTATGCTAGGGTGAAGGGCTTCAGTTAGTATCTGCATATCAATGACCTAGATCAACCTCAAAGTTGTGCTAGAAGCTGGTGAGCGATTCAGGCCCATTGTGTCTCTTGTTTTCAATTGGTGTCAATATCCTTTATATCACATTTTTCGGCAAAGCGGTATGAGATTGGTTCACAAAATCTACGCCATACAATATCTGCCATAAATGCAGTACTTGTTAGGATTGGTCAGAATTTTTTTCTCTCAAAAATAATCAAATGATTACCAGATAATAATCTCTGAGCTTGTTGATTGTTCAATTCTGTCAAAAATGATAGATATACAGTATACAATAATGTCAACTTTGCCAATTATCTGTTTTGAAGATATTTATTTGTTTAAATGTAAGTTTACGAACCATCAATGTCTTTCCTTCAAACTGATCCTGTACATATTAACAAACCATGTCACCTTGCTCAGATGTTCATTGGAACCACTCAGTAATAAACCTTTTAAACATTTCTCTGGAAAATTCAGAACAAACGCTCCTTTATGTCTGCTTTGCACAGTTTGCACCATTCTTTAGTCCTTTTTCACTGAGCTTTTATTCATGTGAAAATTTTAGCAGTGATTTTCTTTTGATTTTCATTTGTTTTTACAATTGAAAAAGAAGTAATTTTATTTGTATAAGAGTGTTAAACGACCTGTCAAAGATGAAGACAATGGCTTAACATGTGACTAATGTAAAGTAATATATGTAAATCATCACATAACTGTTACTATAACAATTAACCATAACTTTTTACTCGTGATTTAAATGACAAAGTGTACACATGTTTGTTTTATGGCTGTGTTAATTACTCCTAAAGTTGTGCCAGCTTGGCTTTATGTCCTGGATGTGTAGCATGTGAACCCCTAGATTGTTAAATGACAGTAATCAGACCGAACTGATCCGCTAAGACATGTATTTTAAGGTTAAGTAGGTTTTTTTATACCACCTAGTGTAGAGGTTGGTTAATTTAGGCAGATTCTGTTAAAATGTCTCTGGCTGGATTAAACATTTTCATGGATCCTGCTGAATCATTCAGAACTTTGAAATGCATGTATAGTAATTAACTCCAAAATCTTTGGTTAACTTGATGCCTCACATTGCTATGGATTATAATGCACAAGGATCTTGTGGAAGGAAACTGAAGTACTGCATGTGGTGTGTGGTTTAGTTGGTGATCAAATCATCAACTCTACCAACCACACAGTAGCCTTTGTCTCCCTTTGTCTGTTTATACAGTTGACCATTGGTATAAATAACTTGCCATATACTTGGTGATATAAATCAGGCCCTGAAGGATTTTTGTTTAAAGTTTAGAGAAAATTCTTCTATACACATACCATTGTTTGTTCGAAGCAATTTTTTTTTTTTTTATTGATCATGTTTGCAATCTATACTTGGCATCTCCTGTGTGCAATTGAGGTAATTAACACTTCATTTATGTAATTATAAGTCTATGTTGTCCATATAAAGAAAAGTTATCTTTGGAGTTGCTCCAAAAATGTTGAATTTTACATTAACAAAAAGAGGCCATATCAATATTGATTTATTTATTAGATCTTTTACATTTTCCCTAAAAGAATTTGAAATACAATGTAATGGTCTGTTGTTATGGTTGTTTTGGTTGTTGTTTTTTTCCCCCCCTTTTTTTTAAAGATACTCTTTTATTTCAGAGTATGAGGGAGAAAACCATGCATGGACAATAGATAACTTGGCAGTAAACATGGGTCCACCGGAGTCCCCACTGTCGTCCGAGTCTCTAGGGGACAGTCCACTGTCTGCCCTCGACTGCCCCCTGTCACCCGCCTCAGAGAACATGACCCCGGACCAGGTCCCCTCGGGAGTTGGAGTGTCTGATGCCAACCCTTACGGCTGTCAGTTCTGTGAGAAAGCCTTCCCGAAGCTCAGCTATCTAAAAATACACGAACAGGTAGACTATCAACTCAACTATAAATAGTAACTAATATTTTATCACTTTCATAGCAAAAGCTGTCATCCCTGCAGGAAAGGCATACAATTTGTACCTGTTTACATGATTTGTAAGATCCATTATAGCTAAAATACCTTCTTCATCTTTCATCTTTTCTTAACTGTCCCTTTGGTGGAGGCTGTTGGTTCTGTCCCTGTAATACCTCTGATGAAGCCTGTGGGTTATGTCCCAGTGTTGAAGGCTGTGGGTTCTGTCCCTGTGGTGAAGGCTGTTGGAAGGCTGTTGGTTCTGTCCCTGTGGTGAAGGCTGTGGGTTCTGTCCCTGTGTGAAGGCTAATGGTTCTGTCCTTGTGGTGAAGGCTGTGGGTTCTGTCCCTGTGGTGAAGGCTGTGGGTTCTGTCCCTGTGATGGCTGTGGGTTCTGTCCCTGTGATGAAGGCTGTGGGTTCTGTCACTGTGGTGAAGGCTGTGGGTCCTGTCCCTGTGGTGAAGGCTGTGGGTTTTGTCCCTATGATGAAAGCTGTATGATTTGTCCTTTTGATGAAGTTGTGGGTTTGTCCCCAGATTATGACATTCCAAAATCCTGCTTGAGGAAAGGTAGTTGAAAATAAAAACTGGCCCATTCTTGAGAATTTTAGAATTATATATATATATACATTGTATACAGACTTTTATATAGAATTATACAGAAATTGGCTTCAGACTGTTATATAAGATACAGGCTGTGTTACATAAATTGATGTTGATATTTGATGTAGATTTAATTATATAAGATAGTGTTCTATAGATAGAATTACCAGAGAGATGCTCAGCTACAATAAATGTATAGGATTTTAGGTGTGCCCTTTATTTCGACCTTCATTAAATTCCTTGATGTGTTATGTTTTATATACTGGCTGTGATCACAGGTGCCAGGTATTAACTGGGTAATGCTATAGTTAGTAGGGTAAGGGGAGCTGTAATATGCAACACGCCTCTTCGACTTTTGTCCCAAGTCCCTAAGTACTCCCCTGTTTATTGTGAAGGAGCTACAAACAGGCTGTAACCAGTAACACTATTACTGTCAAAGCCTTACTACAGATCAGGGTAGCAATGACACAGTACTAAAGCTTCCAGAAGCTACAACTTTATATGTCTGTCAACTGTGGTTCTGTGTACAAAGAACTCACTGTTTCACTTTTTGTACATACACCTGTCTGAACTTCATCTCTAAAAAAGTGAACTAAGTTGCTTGATGTCCCCAAGGATTTGACACTAACTTTCAGGGAGTTATACAATGGATAATATCTGTTATTTTTGCCTATATGCCTTCTACTTCTGGAAATTTAAGACTATCCAAAGATTTGAAATCTTTTGGTGTTATTATCCAAAATTTGAAATCTTTTGGTATTATTTTGTTTTTTTCAGCAAAGAAATGAAAGAAAGTTGATCTTTTTTTTATTTTGTTTCATTTTTAGCTCACCTGTCCAGAACTCAAGGGATGAAGGACTACTATGTTTGTTCAAATAAATGACCTTGACCTTTAATCAAGGTTACATGGGACAAATATGATTTAATTTCAAAACATTCAAAAGACTTCTTCTGAAGAAGTCATGATATTGGGCCAGTAGCATACTGGGCTTTAACCAAGTGTTTTCAAATAACCTACCTACCTTCAAGGTCACAGGGTTAAAATATGTTTTTTCTAGATTACCAGATAACGACATTTAATTTGTAACAATTGCTGGGATGAATGGTTACCATGTTTGTACAAATGAATGAATTTGATTTGTATTTAAGGTCAAAGGAATCAAATATGTTTAACTTCTTGTTTGGCCAGTGATATATTGGGAGGAATGTCTGCCAACAAGTTTGATAAATTGATTGATCCTTATTATTATTTAAGAGCACAGGGGTTAGACATGTTAAAAGAACAACAAATTTAACTTTTTCTTGTGAATATCAAGATGCTTGTGATGTTGATATTAAGCCAGAAAAAATGTTTGGATGAGGGCTAACAAGTTTGTTCTAATGAATACCTTTGTCAATTATCAAGGATACATGGATAAACTATGTTAAAATCTTTTAATATCTTTCAATTCTGATAAATAATCAAGACGCCTGGGGTAATGATATTTGGCTAGTGCCATGCTGGGAATCCACTTCTCTGATCACTGCCAGGTGAGGGATACAGACCAAAGTTGGGCCTCTAGTACTCCTTTAACCAAGTTATAATATAAATGTATATAAACATCTTGTAGATTTGTTGATGATTATCTCTAGACTGTGTTTCTACTTCACAGGTTCACAGTGACCAGTTACCATTCAAATGTGCATTTTGTAGTCGTCTATTCCGACACAAGCGAAGCCGGGACCGTCACGTCAAGCTACACACAGGGGACAAGAAATACAAGTGTTCTCAGTGTGACTCAGCTTTTGCAAGGTAATTCATGCTGTAATAGGCTTCACAACGTAATTACAGCTTTAACAACAGATCCACACCAGGATGTTAATGTGTTACATGAATCCAAATCCATGTCAAGTTCTACAAAGGGGAGATAATCGCTGTCAAATAAGTTACAAAGAGGAGATTATAATTGCAAATCGGGTCATATAAAGGAGAGGTAATCACTGTCAAATAAGTCTTACAAAGATGAGGTTATAGTTGTAAATTAGGTCATGTAAAGGGGAGATAATCACTGTGAAACAGGCCCTACATCGGGAGATTACCACTGGAAAGGCAATCACTACAAAGGGGATGTAATCATTGTAAATTAGGTCATATAAAGGGGGGATAATCACTGTGAAACAAGTCCTAAAAAGGGGAGGTAATCATTGTAAATCTGGTCTTATAAAGGGGAGATTATCATTTATCTATTGAGCAAACGTCTGTAACTCGACTGTCATGTGGTTATTTGTCATCACTTGATTTATGATGTAGATTGTGCTACAGTTGTCACTAAAGGTGATTATCACCAGGATAGTAACGGTATCATAATAAATACAGTATAACATGTCAAAACCAGCCCCTGGATAATCTGGCTTCATTGTTTGTTCCCCACATTTTCCCTCTGAAGTTATAGTAGTTAAAACCTTAATTCTTTTCAAATATGTTCTTTGACAATAAATCACACTTGTGTCTTTTGAGCTTCCAGTTGATACTTCAGTGTTTGGATGTTGATACCGAGGCTGACCCAGATACATGTTACATGTTATATTGATGCAGTATATGACAAACCCTTTTTTTGGTCATTGACAATTTAATGGGTCTCAGTGATGTCTGGTTTAGACAAGTGTGTTTAACCTTTAAAGAATTTAATACTGTGTTGAAAAAGAATTTCATACCGATGTTCATGAATGTTTCTTTTCTTTTCATTTGTGGAAAATTAACATTGCCATTAACAATGAGTGCATGTGTACCAATGGGAAGTTAATACCTAATCCTGAATAATTCATAAAAGATAACCCCATATGATCATCACTACTTGTTGCTCGATTAATGCTGAATTGCTTATGTTACCAATTGGCTTAGTAACATGCTGTATCAAGTTACTAATTGCAAATTACTAATACCGTATTTGACCTAATAAGGGTGCCCCTACCTTTTTTCCAGGAAATAAATCTTTGACTGAGTGTCAAAATGGTGTTCAAAAGTAATAATTCATGTGAAATATTTTGCTACTTTATGTGTTAAATTTTCTTCAGCAAATTAAGTAACTGGATCACAAGTTTTCGCCACATTTTGTGTATTCCTACAGATGACATGTCAGTGCAAAGAGCATCCGAAACTAAACACACATACAAATAATAACTTACCATCTTTATTTGAAGATAAGTAAAAAACTTCATTCTTGTTGATAAATAACTTTTGTTCAGAACAGAAAGCTAGTAAAAGACATTGTAAATCAATTATTAGGTCAAAGAAAACGATGTCTGATATGATCTGGGAAATCACCTGTGTCTATAAATAGAACACAAAAGCGTAGTTCCATTTGAACATAAATGGTGGAACACACATTCTCTGGTCTAAAGATCAGCTGGCATGGTTTACAAGTTTACAGGAATGTTCAAGTGATGTTTAAGCTTAATATATGATAATGAATAGATATATTCATCTGGAATATTTTTATGACTGAATATTTTACCATTTCCACAACTTTGGGTATTCTGCTATAAGGTATAGTCTGTTTCATAAAACTTCAGAATAACTAATCTTACAAGTTTACAGGAATGTTCAAGTGATGTTTAAGCTTAATATATGATAATGAATAGATATATTCATCTGGAATATTTTTATGACTGAATATTTTACCATTTCCACAACTTTGGGTATTCTGCTATAAGGTATAGTCTGTTTCATAAAACTTCAGAATAACTAATCTTACAAGTTTACAGGAATGTTCAAGTGATGTTTAAGCTTAATATATGATAATGAATAGATATATTCATCTGGAATATTTTTATGACTGAATATTTTACCATTTCCACAACTTTGGGTATTCTGCTATAAGGTATAGTCTGTTTCATAAAACTTCAGAATAACTAATCTTACAAGTTTACAGGAATGTTCAAGTGATGTTTAAGCTTAATATATGATAATGAATAGATATATTCATCTGGAATATTTTTATGACTGAATATTTTACCATTTCCACAACTTTGGGTATTCTGCTATAAGGTATAGTCTGTTTCATAAAACTTCAGAATAAGTAATCTTAATAAGGCCCCCCCCCCCCCCCCCCCCCCCCCCCCCCCCCCCTGTCAATTACCAGCGCCCTGCGTCCTTATTAGGTCAAATACGGTATGCCATGATGAGGATGGGTAGTTTATGGGTTGGTAACAAATATATCCAAACCTTGTTACTAATACCGTATATCAGGTTTTTTTTTAGCGAGTGTCTAATTTTCGCAATTTTCGCGACCAGACTCGGTCGCGAATTATAAGATATCGCTAAAATTGGTCACATTTTACAGTAAGAGTTAGCTCCCTTGTAGGAGTGTTGTCATGAACCGATCACCTGTTTACACATGCCGTATACAGGTGTGCTTAATTGGCCGTGACTCGACTGAACTGTTTTATTCAATAAAAATGTACTCACAGTTGACCATATGTTTTGTCCTTTGTATAGATCTATTTGAAATCATAACGAGAGTGGCATTGCCAAGTGAAACATGGCCATGCTACGATTTGTAACCGTTACACGAAAGGACAAAGAAAATCCGGTCAGGGACAGACCTGAGTTTGCTGAAGCAAACAAACGTGTAGATGAATTATTATTACTGTACTTCTTCGTTTTTGTTGTATATGAAACATATGTACGCTAAAATTTGAATTACACGTTGTGAAAACGCTAAAAATGAAATACGCTAAAAATAAAACGTGTCATTTTGTACAGAAAACGCGAAATTTGGCATACGCTAAAAAAACCTGATATACGGTATACCATGATGAGGATGGGTAATTTATGGGTTGGTAACATGCTGTATCCAAACCTCGTTACTAATATACCATGATGAGGATGGGTAATTTATGGGTTAGTAACATGCTGTATCCAAACCTCGTTACTAGTATGCCATGATGAGGATGGGTAATTTATGGGTTAGTAACATGCTGTATCCAAACCTCGTTACTAGTATGCCATGATGAGGATGGGTAATTTATGGGTTAGTAACATGCTGTATCCAAACCTCGTTACTAATATGCCATGATGAGAATGGGTAATTTATGGGTTGGTAACAAATGTATCCAATCTGTTACTAACGTACCATATTTAAGATGAGTAAATTAGTTGTTAAGAAAAGATAATAACAGCAACAGATTCTTTATTTTACCTATTGATTTCAAATGATTTCCACATTCTATAAACACTTGACTGGCATATTAAGAATCACTCTGGGCATCCTGAAAATGTTTCTGTTGTACAGTGGGAACACAAAAATATTTTATTGACTGGAAAAAATGGCCCCTTTCATTATACAGGTATGCCTATAATTTGATATAAATAATGGAAACACTCAAGAATATCTGTATTGTAATTCAATTGTATTGTATTCCAAAATGAGCAGATACAATGTACAAATGTATATATGGATATATTGTGTTGGTCCTATTTGAAACAACAGAGAAATCCAGATGCATCCAGGTAATTATAACTGATCTGATAAATTTTATGTTGATGTTTTAGGAGTGACCACCTGAAGAGCCACCTTAAAACCCATGAGAACGGAAAACCATTTCAGTGTACTATATGTAACCGTGGTTACCAAACTGCTGCAGGCTTGACCTCCCATGTAATGACCCATAAGAAGGGGAGTGATTTGAGCTCCGATGTACAGTGCCATATCTGTAAGGATGTGTTTACTTCCCTGGCTGAGGTACAAACTCACATGCTGGTTCATCGTGAGGAGAGCATCCCAGGCAAGTCTACATTCCAGTGTCCTTACTGTGGAGATACAAGTCCTAATCAGGATGCCCTCAAACTTCATGTGGAACAGATGCACGTTGCTGATCAGCTGACCAACTGTCCCATCTGTCAGAAGTCATGCGTGAACACTGATGATCTGGTACATCACATGGCTTCCCACGACCTACTATCTGTTGATCGTATACCCACTGATGACCATGACCTCACGGGCTCTACCACCGGGGCCACATCCAGCCTCACCCACTCTCTAGGTGGTCAGCCCTTGGTCAGTGAGATGCTTGTATGTCCATATTGTTTCAGTAGTGATTATGATTCTCTGGAAATCCTCGAGATACACATGCAGAGTGTACACTCAGTAAAACCCACAGAGGTTTATACCTGTAACTACTGTAACGCCCCCTACCAGAACTTGTATAGTCTGCACGAACACATGCGAGCAGTCCACCAGAATCAACCTTGCATGGACATCAAGTATCCCTGTACCCATTGCTCTCGTCAGTTCTCTAGCATAGAGAATCTCCAACAACACAAGAAGCTCATCCATTACTACGAGCGTCGGGAGAGGAGCGAGTCGCGGAATTCACTCTACTGTATTATGTGTTCAATGTCATTCCAGTCGGCTGGTTCACTTCAGGAACACATGGCCATGATGCATCACTCCTCACCCAAGTCTGAACCCAAGTATACTGACACAAAGTCTCACTCAAGCGCCAGCAACAAGCGCCGCTCCTCACTGATGAACCATGGGTCAGACGGGGGATACCACCAGAAACGGGATAATGACAAATCATTTAATAGACGTGGTATCAACATGCCGCTCAGCTTCACCTCTACCCCAGACCCCCATAAAGATCGAATACCCACAACTTCACCTTTCCAGGAACAGATAACCTGTGACCACTGCAATGCCACATTCCATGACAGGAAGAACTTCCAAGCCCACATAAAGCTCCACATGGACAGCAGTTCCGGTGGACAGTACTGCTGTAAACTGTGTAAGCAGCAGTTCCCCACTGAGGAACAACTGGAGAAGCACAGCTCCAGTCACTTCCTTAGTATGACTACCGAGTATGGCTGTACCAGCTGTGTCAAGTTCTTCTCCAAGCCAGACGAGCTCCAGAAACACCTGATGGATATACATGCTCACCACTTGTACAGGTAGGTCACTTAAAACTTGTAGGAAGATCAGGATTCATTCCTACTCCCCTACCTATCTATACCCCGAATTTTCCTGTACATTTAGGTGACCTAAGGTCACAAGGGATAGTTGAATTGAATCTTTCTCCAATTATTGTATTAATTCTGTAAAAAAAATCCTGACATTGTCTTAAATTTTATTGGAGTACATGTATTTCATTTTTTATTGGAGTACATGTATTTCATTGAAGTATGTACTTTCTAAGAGAGATAACTCTTGTTGGTTTTTGTAGCAGTTGAGATTTAACATAAACCAAATCTTAAAATCTTAAGATGAATTCTAAATAGTATAGATAGATAGTTGAGTTTTATGTGAGAGAATGATCTTTATCTGTTGTAGATGCTCACTATGTAAGGAAATCTTTGACTCCAAGGTCAATGTACAGGTGCACTTTGCCATCAAACACAGTAACGAGTGTAAGCTGTATAAATGTACCAAGTGTGACTCTGTGTTCAGGTCCGAGATGGAGTGGCAGGTTCATGTTAGAGTGAACCATCTGCATGTGGCTAAACCATACAGGTAGGTTGTACAAGTGTATGTGACAGTTTGTGTCAACATAAAGGCTGACAATAAATTACCTATATAGAAATATATTTTCATAGCAGTACATAGTTTACAAATAGTAGCACACTCTGTCTGATTACAATATTATTTTGTAAATATTCTTGCAGAAATATTGGTTGTCCAAGCAGACAACACCAATGACCTTTTGTTGACCTTTTGTTACAGGTGTCTTTTCTGTAAAGAGAGCTTCTCATCAGAGATGGATCTTCAGTGTCATCTGACCACACACAACAAACCCTTCAGGTGTCCGATGTGTGACGAGTCCTTCCATGTAGAGTACCTCCTAGACAAGCACATGCAGAATATACATGGCAATCCTACAGAGAAAGGCATTCCTCCACCACCTCCACAAATGTCTCCTGTCAAAATCAAGGTAGAACGGGATGTTGATACTCCAGGTTACAACGATCGGACACCTCCCCACCCCAGCCCCAGGTACTCCCCAAAGAATTTAAATGGGCCAGGGATCTGGAAGAGCTCAGAGTTGCTACACACATGTAACATCTGTGACATGAAGTTTGAGCAGCTGGCGTTATTACAAGCTCACAAAGCTGTGGATCATGGTCTCTCAGCTAAAAAGTCGAGTACATCCAGTGCTTCTGTCAGTCCTGACCAGATTTCGGCCATGAAATCCGAGCCAGATCACCAGCCAATCAGAAAGCCAGCTATACCTGCAGCTTCTGTAGCATCTGTGGCCCCTGCTGTTTCTATGGCATCATTAGCATCTATCACATCAGCGGCCATGTCTTTACAGGAACACCTTCAGGCAGAAACTCCCATAATTCCTTCTGCTAATTGTCACTCTCCTGTAACCTCCAAATCCATGTCACTGCCTGTTGTAGTCATCAGTGAGAAGCTAAGCTTGGCCTGTATGTATTGCAGTCAAACCTTCAAGAGTAGAGGTGACATGGACAAACACATGAAGATTCACCAGAACAATGGCAGCCAGAAGTGCAACATCTGTGATCAGGTGTTTCCCACCTCCAGTATATTGGCTGAGCACAAACTCACCCACTGCAAGATTGTACAGGGCAATAGTTGTGTGCTTTGTAAAATCCCCCTAAAAAACGAGGACCAGTTCTATGTTCACACACAGGAGCACGGATTCCAGGGTACTTTCATGCAATGTCTCATATGCCGGCAGACACTGGCATCTATGGTAGAGTTGCAGATGCATGGCAAACACCATTTCCAGGTCAAGTCCAGCTTTTACACATGCTGTGTCTGTCTCAAAACATTTAACTCCAAAGAAAACCTGGTGTCAAAGATGAACAGCAGTGGAAGAACATACTACGTATGTAAACCTTGTTACCATGGTGAACACTCTGAGTACTTATGTTCCGAGTGTGGAGCAAGTTTCCCCACCAATGGGGAGCTCGACACACATATTGGTACACACAAGAAAAGCTACCAGTGTATAAAATGCCAGGAGTCATTTAGTAGTGAGTACGAGATTCAGTTACATGTGGCTACACACATGATGACGGAGGGCAATGTCCATGATTGTAAGCTTTGCTCACGAACATTTGAGTCACCAGCCAAGCTACAGTGTCATCTTATAGATCACACCTACAGAAACTCAGAATTCAGGTGCAGTGTTTGTTGTAAGATATTTGCTAGTTCTGTTGAGATACAAAGCCATGCTATAGAGCATGGGCCAGGTGCCCGGCGTTACGGATGTAGCCAGTGCAACCAGAAGTTCTTCTTTAGTGCTGAGCTGGAGAATCATGCATTCATGCACACAGTCGGGGAAAATTCTGTATCTCTGAACTCATCAGATCTCACCTGCACCGAGTGTAACAAGACATTTAGTAACAGTGTCAATCTCAACAACCACAGGAAGATCCACGAGCACAACGAAAACAACTTCAAGTGTAATCTGTGTGCTGAGGCATTCCACAGTATGGGAGCTTTGCAGAGCCATTTCTACTCCTGCCACTCGGAACTCGACAAACAAACCTACAGGTGTCCGGAGTGTGACAAGGAGTTCCCTTCTCTGAGTAACCTACAGAGTCACCTAAGGATACACAGGCTAGGTAGGTAAACAGATGTAGCTCCCACTCATGATATTTAATATATATTACAGTAAGTTCTATAAAGTTAGCCAGTATGGTTTGGTATGAATTCTGCAATAATTTGGGCTATTAATTTAAATTTGAAATTTTGCAATTCTTTAGAAGTCATGTGATATATGTATTAATTGTACACAATCAATTCTTGAATATATGTCACTAATTAACATAGAACTTGCTACATACCAGACATCTGAAATTCTAATGTAAAATGAACATGATTACAGGGTGGTATTCCTCAAGGCCTATCCCAGGATGATGTAATTACTGACTGCACAGATATACAGAATGCAACTTTTTTATAGTCATCATAGATTAGAATTAATCATCTAAGCTTGCTGGAAGACATATACCGTAGGTTTATTGGTAAGATGTTTATGACATTTGTTTGCCTTTCTTATCAGGGAAGGAGAATCGTAAGACTCACCTGCGTCCCCACCCAGGAGGAAAGCCATTCCTCTGTCCAGTGTGTGGCAAGTCATTTGCCAGGAAATGTCAAATCAAGGAACACATGAGAGTGCATTTTGCTCAGGTAATTATTGATACATTGTACATGTTTAAATAAAGTACACAATACCTGTGTGAGTTTATGTCAGGCTAGTACTTATTGTTGACCAAGGATGAGGTGGGTGTGTGATCTGTTTAATCCTGTATTTAGTGTTGAGTGAACTCTAGAATCTTGTAGTTAGTGTTGAGTGTACTATTGAATCTTGTATTCGGTGTTGAGTGAACTATTGAATCTTGTATTAAGTGTTGACTGAACTATTGAATCTTGTATTCAATGATTAGTAAACTATTGAATCTTTTATTTAGTGTTGAGTGAGCTATTGAATCTTGTATTCAGTGTTGAGTGAACTATTGAATCTTGTATTCAATGCTTAGTAAACTATTGAATCTTGTATTAAGTGTTGACTGAACTATTGAATCTTGTATTCAATGCTTAGTAAACTATTGAATCTTGTATTAAGTGTTGACTGAACTATTGAATCTTGTATTCAGTGTTGAGTGAACTATTGAATCTTGTATTCAATGCTTAGTAAACTATTGAATCTTGTATTCAGTGTTGACTGAACTATTGAATCTTTTATTTAGTGTTGGGTGAGCTATTGAATCTTGTATTCAGTGTTGGGTTAACTATTGAATCTTGTATTCATAGCTTAGTAAACTATTGAACCTTGTATTCAGTGTTGAGTGAACTATTGAATCTTGTATTCAGTGTTGACTGAACTATTGAATCTTTTATTTAGTGTTGGGTGAGCTATTGAATCTTGTATTTAGTATTGCGTGAACTATTGAATCTTGTATTCAGTGTTGACTGAACTATTGAATCTTTTATTTAGTGTTGGGTGAGCTATTGAATCTTGTATTTAGTATTGCGTGAACTATTGAATCTTGTATTCAGTGTTGGGTTAACTATTGAATCTTGTATTCATAGCTTAGTAAACTATTGAACCTTGTATTCAGTGTTGAGTGAACTATTGAATCTTTTATTCAGTGTTGAGTTAACTATTGAATCTTGTATTTAGTGCTCTGTGAACTATAGAATCTTGTATTTAGTGCTCTGTGAACTATAGAATCTTGTATTTAGTGCTCTGTGAACTATAGAATCTTGTATTTAGTGCTCTGTGAACTATAGAATCTTGTATTTAGTGCTCTGTGAACTATAGAATCTTGTATTTAGTGCTCTGTGAACTATAGAATCTTGTATTTAGTGCTCTGTGAACTATAGAATCTTGTATTTAGTGCTCTGTGAACTATAGAATCTTGTATTTAGTGCTCTGCGAACTATAGAATCTTGTATTTAGTGCTCTGTGAACTATTGAATCTTGTATTTAGTGCTCTGTGAACTATAGAATCTTGTATTCTGTCTAAGAGAGTACTTTCTATCCTCAGGATTCCAGTCAGATGGCCGACATGCAGAGCTTCCTGGATATAGAAGGGAATAGTGACAGTGCCAGTATTACCAGTGAGGACAATGGCTTTGACCCGGTCTCGGACATGTCATACTCCGAACAAGATGGTGGACAAACTGGAGAGGCCAACAACAGCTCTCTCGCCCCTAATGACGTAAACAATCATGTTGAAGGGGGAAGGCAAAAAGAACAGTCAGCTGTTTTTTGAAATTTTAATTATTAAAAGGAGAGTTGCTGTATTTTTTAAAGTGTTTTATCATGAAGTCCAAGAGGTGGGAGGAGGGGGAGATCAAGAGAATTGTTGGCTGTTTATTGAACACTGATATAAATCTGTCAGTCAAAACGTTACTGTGATGGAACAGAAATAAAGAGAAAGTTGATGTTCTATTTAAGTGTGAACTACTGATTGAGAGGGTAGGTTTATAGCATCGGTCAAGGACTTTATATATCTAACTGTGTTGACATGGAATGTACTGTCACCTTTCAGGAAATGTAGACAAGTTTTGTGTTTTTATTTCAATGCCTGTGAATTAATTAAAAATATTTTAGACAGAATTTTAGCAAATTATAATTGTATGATATTTACAGTGATCAGAATTTTTCTTATGGTTTTTGATGTATTGGTATATCACTACATCAACATAAAGAGCAATTTACTGTATGTTTCAAAAGAAACAGCCAGGCTCTTATAAATGATCAAGTGCTCAGAACATACAGACATTCCAGCCTAACTAGGTAACAGAGTGATTTTATTGCAGACATTGAGAGTGTCCTTCTATATATGGTAGTAACATAGATAAAGTGAATGTAAAAAATCTGTTAGGACCTGGCTAACTCCGCCAATAAGCCCACCCATGTCAATTACATCTCATTGAAAATATTTTCAAATATTACCCATCCCTCAAAATGTACATGACGACCTCCTGGACTTACGTCTACAATATCCTGTTGTATTTTTAACTTAATACTTTGAATCTGGTAATAAGTGGTTTATAGGTTTCAAATTAATTATGTAACCTATTTTGTGAAAGTTTACATCATTTATATCACAGGGACTAACTGGTAGTGAATTGCCGACCTTAACATCGGTGTTTACTAGACTGAGATTCCTCTGACCCAGACACCATGTCTGGTGTAGGT
Source organism: Pecten maximus (assembly GCF_902652985.1). Classification (NCBI taxonomy): domain Eukaryota; kingdom Metazoa; phylum Mollusca; class Bivalvia; order Pectinida; family Pectinidae; genus Pecten; species Pecten maximus. The sequence goes on along the minus strand of NC_047025.1, from coordinate 22,473,330 downwards.
CAAGAACGCACTAGGTCTATATGAAAACGTGAAATCCTCCAACACTGTTTGGTGTCAGGGCCAGAGGAAACTCGGGCTACAGTGTTTACCTACTGTGTTAAGGTTTGTAATTTGCTACTGATCCCTTGGAGTTGTATCTTTAAGGCTAGCTGAGAAATTATTTATAAAGCGAATACCTACCATATTCTTTCTTTTTCTTGATTTTTAATGAAATGATGAAGGATTAGCATCACTGCTTCTGTTAGGGTGAAATGTGAGGTCAGATGTCATTCTTTTTATTTTGTATAAACACCGTTCACTATATCAATTGATTGTATGTCTTATAAGAAACAGCCAGGCTCATATAAATGATAAAGTGCTCAGAACCTACAGACAAAATATACCTGCATAACTAGCTGAAAAATATAGCTAATACCTATCATATTCTTTTTAATGAAATCATGAATGACCATTATCTAATTAGTGTGTCACGGCTTCCGTTAGGGTGACACTGGGAGGCCAGGTGTCATTCTTTTATTTTGTATTAACACCAGTTCAGATATGCTTGTATACTTTGTTATTAGATGTAATGGTATTTAAAATTATATAACAAAAAACAAAACAAAAAACCAAAACAGGCAACCAAAACCCTTGTTAAAGACACTGTTTTGAAGCACCTATATTGTGTATTTTTATCAGTTATAATTTTTTGCCTGTAGTTTGCTACACTTTTTTTTATCTTGTTAAGTGCTATACCTGTTTTGGTACAATTGTATGCTGATAATAGCATTTTAATTTTTACTCAACAGTTCATTTTTTTTGTATTATGTTATTGCTGAAGTGTAAATTGTTAAAAACAAAATCAATTATAATGAAACTGCGAATAAAAAATGTACATACAGCATTTATTGCTTTCTGTTTATATTTCCACACATGTATATACATGTATATACATGTACAAAATGTACATGTATATAGCCCGCTAATGATCGGCCGCAAGCCTACCCCTATACCATGTGACGAAGTGAAATAAAGGGGAGTAACTCTGGTTGATCAGACTGGTTTACCTATTTAGAAGCTATGCTCTTGAGCCCATTATCGTGAGAAGTTTGATTGTTTGACCAAAATTAAATTGCAACCTCTTTGTCCATATAGTTGTGCTTTCCAAATACCCGTGTATGAACCAAAAGAGCAGAAAGGCCACCAGGCTGCCGTCTTAGATTTTATACAAGTATTGCTCGTCGAGTTTGTTACTAATGAGGAACTATTGAAGAGATTGGGGAACACCTGGTCTACATGATTGCCTTAGTCGCTGATTGTGTCGTTCTTGCAATATAATATGGTTATTAGGTCATCTGTGGTGTTTTTGGAAAGTATATAATGGATCATTGGAACCGGGGTTGTGTGACGCATGTTAAATAGTTTATTCAATAATTGTATTAAGTACATTTAAAGCGGATTAGTAAACAAATGTCATCATCATTCCATGTCATATTCGTTTGTGCGTTATCCCCAGGATATTTTCATCTTTGTTGCCTTGATCTCCTTGGTACCGATACAAATTACAATTACTTGTCACGAGCTCTGAGTTAGGTTTGGGAGCCATTTAATACTCGTTGAACATATTTTTTAATACATTCCAATAGTGAAATTGTCCAGTCTAGTGGAAGTTTTTACGGTGTCCAACACATGCTTTTACTATTGTCTTAAAAGAGCCTCCAAACCAAGGCCTTTGGTTAACCTACACGTACGTTTGTGTACAACAGCAGTGTCAGGTTTCGTACATACAGACTATTATTAATTGACATGATAGACACGGAAAGCGGACTATGTTTTGCTCCTGGAGGAGTTGTCGGAGGATTTGTCTTGTTTCATCCACTTCCGGCTGAATACTTCTTCAGCGAATGGATCTTCGTCACTTTCATCTCCGTCCGGGCTACTTCTAAAGGGGACGGGATCTGATGCCTTTGGTTCGAAAAATTCCACCACTGGGATTGTAGAGGATACCTATCGAATAGAACGAACAATGAATTAGGTGTGACAAAAACAGCATCAGGACTGTAAACGTTTAGGTCGTGTCCTGTGGGGAAGAAACAGCCGCATATGTGTACAGAATAAATAACAACAACAATAAAAGCCTATATATCGCGAAGTTACAATGAGTTTTTGTTCCCGAAATATGGATCAGTTCGTTATTGTCTATCTCATGATTATAAAAAAAAACATTCAACAACGATACAACACAATTATGATATTGCATGTAACACAGACTTAATAATACTCGTGTGTAAAACAAATGGAACTAGTGATAACTATTCTTTAACCGTACTTGAACTCTACGAGAGATAAACAAAACATATCGCAGTCTGGTGCAAAATCCAGACAGTTTACTACTTACTAACGTTCCATTGTAAAACGGTTCTGAGCAAACCTAAGGATCCTGTCTGTAGAAAAGACTGGTGTAACATTGTGCCCTTGATAACCTGTTCTACATGTCTTTGGGGGTATCATCATGGTATCTTATTTTAGAATGTGCTTATACAGGTATGAAGGATGTCAAGACAATTAGAGTAAAGTGTCTTGCCCAAGGACACAACCATGGCAGCACAGACCGGTCCGTTTCTCGGCTTCTCGAGAGACACGAACCGACACGGGTAGGGAGCGTCAAACCAAGAACCTCGGATCTTCATCTGAGGTAGCGTGGTCGGCGCTCTAACCGACTGAACTATCGCGGCCCCTTATACTGTTTGTAGGATGCAGCGTGATATATGGCATTAATGGAGTTACAACCTGGACATCAGAACCTATTTATATTATGTTTAAACAATTTAGAAAGATATTCCCTACAAGAAGGCAACAACAACAAAAATCAAAACATTCCTGGCATCCACAAAAAAATAATAAGTCCCCGAACAAAAACCTCAAGCAAACGTTACCCATTACGAGGCCGCCAATTATGGTTTAGGGGACAAAGACAACATTCGGTTTCTGAAGGACTTACAAGACTACCGACTCAGTTTCTAGAGAACATATAATTTTTTACAAGATCACAAATTCTGGTTCGAGAGGACCGAGACCACCGTTCTGTTTCTAGAGGACTCGCAACACGAACCGTTCGGTTTCTAGAAGGTTAAAGGACCATCAAATATATTTCTAGACTGGGAACTTTAAAGCCTATCTAGGCTGATACCTGTGGTATGCCATTAAACTTGTTTTAGGATTGCTTCCATTTGGTACAATTAAATCCAGTTGGTAGTTAATACCAGAGGGTTTCAGTTGGGTACATTTAATGACAGTAAGTAGTTATCACCAGAGGGTTTTCGTTGGGTATATTTAATGACAGTAAGTAGTTATCACCAGAGGGTTTTCATTGGGTACAGTTAAGGTCAGTAAGTAGTTATTACCAGAGGGTTTCCGTTGGGTACATTTAATGACAGTAAGTGGTTAGTACCAGAGGGTTTCCGTTGGATACAGTTAAGGCCAGTTAGTAGTTATTACCAGAGGGTTTCCGTTGGGTACATTTAATGACAGTAAGTGGTTAGTACCAGAGGGTTTCCGTTGGGTACATTTAATGACAGTAAGTGGTTAGTACCAGAGGGTTTCCGTTGGATACAGTTAAGGCCAGTTAGTAGTTATTACCAGAGGGTTTCCGTTGGATACAGTTAAGGCCAGTTAGTAGTTATTACCAGAGGGTTTCCGTTGGATACAGTTAAGGCCAGTTAGTAGTTATTACCAGAGGGTTTCCGTTGGATACAGTAAGGCAAGTAAGTGGTTATTACCAGAGGGTTTCCGTTGAGGAGGTTTTTAACAAATTTATGGAGTTCCGCTTCCCTTTCCTCCGCCAGGTCACGTGTGTACCGCCGGAACATCTTCAACCCTGTCGGATAGTTAATGCTTTCGTATTAAGAACACTACTAATTTGATTATTGTCAAGTAAGAACACTTATCAGAACAAATATTTTGTTTTTAAAACAATAATTTTGTCGAATTATATACAGTGTAGTTTACATACAGCTACTGACTTGTAGATCCATGAAACTGAAAACAGAATTGATAAGCTAGATTAAGATCATCTCAAATTCATCGATTCTAATTTCAAAGTTATTCTATTTTTTACAAAGATTATACTTATTAAGTAGTATAACACAGAGGAGATATAACAGTACACGTATAAACAAAAGGATTAGTAGACAAAAAGCTTAGTGTATATAAGTCTATATAAGTCCTTTCCTATGGATTACCGGTATTATAATATTTCAAATTAATAGATAAAGATGTTGTACAGAACGACAATAACGGAATTACAGTTTCCCTATCTATAATGGAAAAACCCATACTCTCGTACTACTATTTGTACTGCATATATCTTATATTGTTGGAACTTACACGTGGGGAATATTACATATTAGTTTAATAATCGTTTTACAGGTATGTGTTTGTTGCTGTATGAAGATATAAAGATTTGATTAACTGTGGATCAGAAAGTCCTGAACAGTGATGTAAACGGATTTCAGGTATTCCATACCAGACTGACTATCTTCACCATAACGTGACAGATGCAGGCTAAATGTCTCAACATGATATTGATTGTTTGATCCGATGTATGACGTAATGAATAAATCTGATCTAGCATGTTCACAATATTCAAATAATGTTTTCAGAGACGTGTCGATCCAGATTAGGGGAGTATACATGTAGGTATTTACTTAACAATACAATAAAGTACATGATGCATGGTTATTTTAACCGGGGCGATGTTTTGAGCCCCATATTAAAGTCTTGCTAAAGTCCAAGATAGCGTTTCTTATTGTTAAATAAAGGAGTGATCACATGGCCATGTGCTACAGGAGTGATCATATGACCACGTGCTACAGGGGTGATCACACGACCACTGTATTATATGATTGATTACACGACCACGTACTATATGAGTGATCACACGACCACGTGCTACAGGAGAGATCACAGGCCAATAAAGGACTAATCAAACGACCACGTGCTACATGAGTGATTACGCGACCACTTGCCACAGGATTGATCACACGACCACGTGATGAAGGAGTGACCACACGACCACTTGCGACAGGAGTGAACACACGACTACTTCCTACAGGAGTGATCACACGACCACGTGCTACAGGAGTGATCTCATGACCACTTGACACAGGAGAGATCAAACGACCACTTGCTACAGGAGTGATCACACGACCACGTGCTTCAGAGTGATCTCACGACCACGTGCTACAGGAGTGATCACACGACCACTTCCTACAGGAGTGATCACACGACCACGTGCTTCAGAGTGATCTCACGACCACGTGCTACAGGAGTGATCAGAAGACCACTTACTGCAGGAGTTATCACACGACCACTTGCGACAGGAGTGAACACACGACTACTTCCTACAGGAGTGATCACAAGACAACGTGCTTCAGGAGTGCTCACACGACCACGTACATCAGGAGTGATCACACGACCACGTGCTTCAGGAGTGATCACACGACCACTTGTTACAGGAGTGATCACACGACCAATTACTTCAAAGTGATCTCCCGACCACTTACTACAGGAGTGATCACACCACGTGCCACAGGAGTGATCTCACGACCAGGTGCCTTAGAGTGATCACATGCACGACCACGTGCTATGGGAGTGATCACACGACCACTTGCTAGAGGAGTGATCACACGACCACTTGCTGCAGGTGTGATCACACGACCACTTGCTACAGGAGTGATCACACGACAACTTACTGCAGGAGTCATCACACGACCACTTGCCACATGAGTGATTACACCACGTGCCACAGGAGTGATCTCACGACCAGGTGCCTTAGAATGATCACATGCACGACCACGTGCTATGGGAGTGATCACACGACCACTTACTTCAGGAGTGATCACATGACCACGTGCTTCAGAGTGATCACACGACCACTTACTTCAGGAGTGGTCACACGACCACGTACTTCAGAGTGTGCACACGACCACGTGCTTCAGAGTGTGCACACGACCACTTACTTCAGGAGTGATCACACGACCACGTGCTTCAGAGTGATCACACGACCACTTACTTCAGGAGTGATCACACGACCACGTACTTCAGCAGTGATCACACGACCACGTGCTACAGGAATGATCACACGACCACGTGCTTCAGAGTGATCTCACGACCACTTACTACAGGAGTGATCACACGACCACTTACTTCAGGAGGGATCACACAACCAAGAGCTTCAGGAGTGATCACACGACCACTTGCCACAGGAGTGATCACACGACCACTTACCACAGGAGTGATCTCACGATCACGTATTACAGGAGTGATCTCACGACCACGTGCCTTAGAGTGATCATATGCACGACCACGTGCTTCAGAGTGATCACAAGACCACGTGCTACAGGAGTGATCACACGACCACTTGCTGCAGGAATGATCACAGGACCACGTGCTTCAGAGTGATCTCACGACCAAGTGCTTCAGGAGTGATCACACGACCACGTGTTACAGGAGTGATCACACGATCATGTGCTTCAGAGTGATCTCACGACCAAGTGCTTCAGGAGTGATCACACGACCACTTGTTACAGGAGTGATCACATCACGTGCCACAGGAGTGAACTCACGACCAGATGCCTTAGAGTGATCACATGCACGACCACGTGCTATGGGAGTGATCACACGACCACTTGCTAAAGGAGTGATCACACGACCACTTGCTGCAGGTGTGATCACACGACCACTTGCCACATGAGTGATTACACCACGTGCCACAGGAGTGATCTCACGACCAGGTGCCTTAGAGTGATCACATGCACGACCACGTGCTATGGGAGTGATCACACGACCACTTACTTCAGGAGTGATCACACGACCACGTGCTTCAGAGTGATCACACGACCACTTACTTCAGGAGTGATCACACGACCACGTACTTCAGAGAGTGCACACGACCACTTACTTCAGGAGTGATCACACGACCACGTGCTTCAGAGTGACCACACGACCACTTACTTCAGGAGTGATCACACGACCACTTACGTCAAGAGTGATCACACAATCACGTACTTCAGGAGTGATCACACGACCACGTGCTACAGGAGTGATCACACGACCACGTGCTACAGGAGTGATCACACGACCACGTGCTACAGGAGTGATCACACGACCACGTGCTTCAGAGTGATCTCACGACCACTTACTACAGGAGTGATCACACGACCACTTACTTCAGGAGGGATCACACAACCAAGAGCTTCAGGAGTGATCACACGACCACGTGCTACAGGAGTGATCACACGACCACGTGCTTCAGAGTGATCTCACGACCACTTACTACAGGAGTGATCACACGACCACTTACTTCAGGAGGGATCACACAACCAAGAGCTTCAGGAGTGATCACACGACCACTTGCCACAGGAGTGATCACACGACCACTTACCACAGGAGTCATCTCACGATCACGTATTACAGGAGTGATCATATGCACAACCACGTGCTTCAGAGTGATCACAAGACCACGTGCTACAGGAGTGATCACACGACCACTTGCTGCAGGAATGATCACAGGACCACGTGTTACAGGAGTGATCACACGACCACTTGCCACAGGAGTGATCTCACGACCACTTGCCACAGGAGTGATCACACGACCACGTGCTTCAGAGTGATCACACGACCACTTGTTACAGGAGTGATCACACGACCACTTGTTACAGGAGTGATCACACGACCACGTGCTTCAGAGTGATCTCACGACCACGTGCTACAGGAGTGATCACACGACCACTTCCTACAGGAGTGATCACACGACCACTTCCTACAGGAGTGATCACACGACCACGTGCTTCAGAGTGATCTCACGACCACGTGCTACAGGAGTGATCAAACGACCACTTACTGCAGGAGTTATCACACGACCACTTACCACAGGAGTGATCACACGACCACGGGCTACAGGAGTGCTCACACGACCACGTACTTCAGGAGTGATCACACGACCACGTGCTTCAAAGTGATCTCCCGACCACTTACTACAGGAGTGATCACACGACCAATTACTACAGGAGTGATCACACCACGTGCCACAGGAGTGATCTCACGACCAGGTGCCTTAGAGTGATCACATGCACGACCACGTGCTATGGGAGTGATCACACGACCACTTGCTAGAGGAGTGATCACACGACCACTTGCTGCAGGTGTGATCACACGACCACTTGCTACAGGAGTGATCACACGACAACTTACTGCAGGAGTCATCACACGACCACTTGCCACATGAGTGATTGCACCACGTGCCACAGGAGTGATCTCACGACCAGGTGCCTTAGAATGATCACATGCACGACCATGTGCTATGGGAGTGATCACACGACCACTTGCCACAGGAGTGATCACACGACCACTTGCCACAGGAGTGATTACACCACGTGCCACAGGAGTGATCTCACGACCAGGTGCCTTAGAGTGATCACATGCACGACCACGTGCTATGGGAGTGATCACACGACCACTTACTTCAGGAGTGATCACACGACCACGTGCTTCAGAGTGATCACACGACCACTTACTTCAGGAGTGATCACACGACCACGTACTTCAGAGTGTGCACACGACCACTTACTTCAGGAGTGATCACACGACCACGTGCTTCAGAGTGACCACACGACCACTTACTTCAGGAGTGATCACACGACCACTTACGTCAAGAGTGATCACACAATCACGTACTTCAGGAGTGATCACACGACCACGTGCTACAGGAGTGATCACACGACCACGTGCTACAGGAGTGATCACACGACCACGTGCTTCAGAGTGATCTCACGACCACTTACTACAGGAGTGATCACACGACCACTTACTTCAGGAGGGATCACACAACCAAGAGCTTCAGGAGTGATCACACGACCACGTGCTACAGGAGTGATCACACGACCACGTGCTTCAGAGTGATCTCACGACCACTTACTACAGGAGTGATCACACGACCACTTACTTCAGGAGGGATCACACAACCAAGAGCTTCAGGAGTGATCACACGACCACTTGCCACAGGAGTGATCACACGACCACTTACCACAGGAGTCATCTCACGATCACGTATTACAGGAGTGATCATATGCACAACCACGTGCTTCAGAGTGATCACAAGACCACGTGCTACAGGAGTGATCACACGACCACTTGCTGCAGGAATGATCACAGGACCACGTGTTACAGGAGTGATCACACGACCACTTGCCACAGGAGTGATCTCACGACCACTTGCCACAGGAGTGAACACACGACCACGTGCTACAGGAGTGATCTCATGACCACTTGACACAGGAGAGATCAAACGACCACTTGCCACAGGAGTGATCACACGACCACGTGCTTCAGAGTGATCTCACGACCACGTGCTACAGGAGTGATCACACGACCACTTCCTACAGGAGTGATCACACGACCACGTGCTTCAGAGTGATCTCACGACCACGTGCTACAGGAGTGATCAAACGACCACTTACTGCAGGAGTTATCACACGACCACTTACCACAGGAGTGATCACACGACCACGGGCTACAGGAGTGCTCACACGACCACGTACTTCAGGAGTGATCACACGACCACGTGCTTCAGAGTGATCACACGACCACTTGTTACAGGAGTGATCACACGACCACTTGTTACAGGAGTGATCACACGACCAATAACTTCAAAGTGATCTCTCGACCACTTACTACAGGAGTGATCACACGACCAATTACTACAGGAGTGATCACACCACGTGCCACAGGAGTGATCTCACGACCAGGTGCCTTAGAGTGATCACATGCACGACCACGTGCTATGGGAGTGATCACACGACCACTTGCTAGAGGAGTGATCACACGACCACTTGCTGCAGGTGTGATCACACGACCACTTGCTACAGGAGTGATCACACGACAACTTACTGCAGGAGTCATCACACGACCACTTGCCACATGAGTGATTGCACCACGTGCCACAGGAGTGATCTCACGACCAGGTGCCTTAGAATGATCACATGCACGACCATGTGCTATGGGAGTGATCACACGACCACTTGCCACAGGAGTGATCACACGACCACTTGCCACAGGAGTGATTACACCACGTGCCACAGGAGTGATCTCACGACCAGGTGCCTTAGAATGATCACATGCACGACCACGTGCTATGGGAGTGATCACACGACCACTTACTTCAGGAGTGATCACACGACCACGTGCTTCAGAGTGATCACACGACCACTTACTTCAGGAGTGATCACACGACCACGTACTTCAGAGTGTGCACACGACCACGTGCTTCAGAGTGTGCACACGACCACTTACTTCAGGAGGGATCACACGACCACGTGCTTCAGAGTGATCACACGACCACTTACTTCAGGAGTGATCACACGACCACGTACTTCAGAGTGTGCACACGACCACGTGCTTCAGAGTGTGCACACGACCACTTACTTCAGGAGGGATCACACGACCACGTGCTTCAGAGTGATCACACGACCACTTACTTCAGGAGTGATCACACGACCACTTACTTCAGGAGTGATCACACGACCACGTACTTCAGGAGTGATCACACGACCACGTGCTACAGGAATGATCACACGACCACGTGCTTCAGAGTGATCTCACGACCACTTACTACAGGAGTGATCACACGACCACTTACTTCAGGAGTGATCACACGACCACGTGCTACAGGAATGATCACACGACCACGTGCTTCAGAGTGATCTCACGACCACTTACTACAGGAGTGATCACACGACCACTTACTTCAGGAGGGATCACACAACCAAGAGCTTCAGGAGTGATCACACGACCACTTGCCACAGGAGTGATCACACGACCACTTACCACAGGAGTGATCTCACGATCACGTATTACAGGAGTGATCTCACGACCACGTGCCTTAGAGTGATCATATGCACGACCACGTGCTTCAGAGTGATCTCACGACCAAGTGCTTCAGGAGTGATCACACGACCACGTGTTACAGGAGTGATCACACCACGTGCCACAGGAGTGAACTCACGACCAGGTGCCTTAGAGTGATCACATGCACGACCACGTGCTATGGGAGTGATCACACGACCACTTGCTTAAGGAGTGATCACACGACCACTTGCTTCAGAGTGATCTCACGACCACTTGCCACATGAGTGATTACACCACGTGCCACAGGAGTGATCTCACGACCAGGTGCCCCTTAGAGTGATCACATGCACGACCACGTGCTATGGGAGTGATCACACGACCACTTACTTCAGGAGTGATCACACGACCACGTGCTTCAGAGTGATCACACGACCACTTACTTCAGGAGTGATCACACGACCACTTACGTCAAGAGTGATCACACAACCACGTGCTACAGGAGTGATCACACGACCACGTACTTCAGGAGTGATCACACGACCACGTGCTACAGGAGTGATCACACGACCACGTGCTTCAGAGTGATCTCACGACCACTTACTGCAGGAGTGATCACACGACCACTTACTTCAGGAGGGATCACACAACCAAGAGCTTCAGGAGTGATCACACGACCACTTGCCACAGGAGTGATCACACGACCACTTGCCACAGGAGTGATCACACGACCACTTACCACAGGAGTGATCTCCCGATCACGTATTACACGAGTGATCTCACGACCACGTGCCTTAGAGTGATCATATGCACAACCACGTGCTTCAGAGTGATCACAAGACCACGTGCTACAGGAGTGATCACACGACCACTTGCTGCAGGAATGATCACACGACCACGTGCTTCAGAGTGATCACACGACCACTTACTTCAGGAGTGATCAAACGACAACTTACTTCAGGAGTGCTCACACGACCACTTACTTCAGGAGTGATCACACGACCACGTGTTACAGGAGTGATCTCCCGACCACTTACTACAGGAGTGATCACACGACCAATTACTACAGGAGTGATCACACGATGTGCCACAGGAGTGATCTCACGACCAGGTGCCTTAGAGTGATCACATGCACGACCACGTGCTATGGGAGTGATCACAAGACCACGTGCTACAGGAGTGATCACACGACCACGTGCTACAGGAGTGATCACACGACCACGTGCTTCAGAGTGATCACACAACCACTTACTTCAGGAGTGATCACACGACCACGTGCTTCAGAGTGATCACACAACCACTTACTTCAGGAGTGCTCACACGACCACTTACTTCAGGAGTGATCACACGACCACGTGTTACAGGAGTGATCTCCCGACCACTTACTACAGGAGTGATCACACGACCAATTTCTACAGGAGTGATCACACCACGTGCCACAGGAGTGATCTCACGACCAGGTGCCTTAGAGTGATCACATGCACGACCACGTGCTATGGGAGTGATCACACGACCACTTGCTAGAGGAGTGATCACACGACCACTTGCTGCAGGTGTGATCACACGACCACTTGCTACAGGAGTGATCACACGACAACTTACTGCAGGAGTCATCACACGACCACTTGCCACATGAGTGATTGCACCACGTGCCACAGGAGTGATCTCACGACCAGGTGCCTTAGAATGATCACATGCACGACCATGTGCTATGGGAGTGATCACACGACCACTTGCCACAGGAGTGATCACACGACCACTTGCCACAGGAGTGATTACACCACGTGCCACAGGAGTGATCTCACGACCAGGTGCCTTAGAATGATCACATGCACGACCACGTGCTATGGGAGTGATCACACGACCACTTACTTCAGGAGTGATCACACGACCACGTGCTTCAGAGTGATCACACGACCACTTACTTCAGGAGTGATCACACGACCACGTACTTCAGAGTGTGCACACGACCACGTGCTTCAGAGTGTGCACACGACCACTTACTTCAGGAGGGATCACACGACCACGTGCTTCAGAGTGATCACACGACCACTTACTTCAGGAGTGATCACACGACCACGTACTTCAGAGTGTGCACACGACCACGTGCTTCAGAGTGTGCACACGACCACTTACTTCAGGAGGGATCACACGACCAGGTGCTTCAGAGTGATCACACGACCACTTACTTCAGGAGTGATCACACGACCACTTACTTCAGGAGTGATCACACGACCACGTACTTCAGGAGTGATCACACGACCACGTGCTACAGGAATGATCACACGACCACGTGCTTCAGAGTGATCTCACGACCACTTACTACAGGAGTGATCACACGACCACTTACTTCAGGAGTGATCACACGACCACGTGCTACAGGAATGATCACACGACCACGTGCTTCAGAGTGATCTCACGACCACTTACTACAGGAGTGATCACACGACCACTTACTTCAGGAGGGATCACACAACCAAGAGCTTCAGGAGTGATCACACGACCACTTGCCACAGGAGTGATCACACGACCACTTACCACAGGAGTGATCTCACGATCACGTATTACAGGAGTGATCTCACGACCACGTGCCTTAGAGTGATCATATGCACGACCACGTGCTTCAGAGTGATCTCACGACCAAGTGCTTCAGGAGTGATCACACGACCACGTGTTACAGGAGTGATCACACCACGTGCCACAGGAGTGAACTCACGACCAGGTGCCTTAGAGTGATCACATGCACGACCACGTGCTATGGGAGTGATCACACGACCACTTGCTTAAGGAGTGATCACACGACCACTTGCTTCAGAGTGATCTCACGACCACTTGCCACATGAGTGATTACACCACGTGCCATAGGAGTGATCTCACGACCAGGTGCCCCTTAGAGTGATCACATGCACGACCACGTGCTATGGGAGTGATCACACGACCACTTACTACAGGAGTGATCACACGACCACGTGCTTCAGAGTGATCACACGACCACTTACTTCAGGAGTGATCACACGACCACTTACGTCAAGAGTGATCACACAACCACGTGCTACAGGAGTGATCACACGACCACGTACTTCAGGAGTGATCACACGACCACGTGCTACAGGAGTGATCACACGACCACGTGCTTCAGAGTGATCTCACGACCACTTACTGCAGGAGTGATCACACGACCACTTACTTCAGGAGGGATCACACAACCAAGAGCTTCAGGAGTGATCACACGACCACTTGCCACAGGAGTGATCACACGACCACTTACCACAGGAGTGATCTCCCGATCAAGTATTACAGGAGTGATCTCACGACCACGTGCCTTAGAGTGATCATATGCACAACCACGTGCTTCAGAGTGATCACAAGACCACGTGCTACAGGAGTGATCACACGACCACTTGCTGCAGGAATGATCACACGACCACGTGCTTCAGAGTGATCACACGACCACTTACTTCAGGAGTGATCACACGACAACTTACTTCAGGAGTGCTCACACGACCACTTACTTCAGGAGTGATCACACGACCACGTGTTACAGGAGTGATCTCCCGACCACTTACTACAGGAGTGATCACACGACCAATTACTACAGGAGTGATCACACGATGTGCCACAGGAGTGATCTCACGACCAGGTGCCTTAGAGTGATCACATGCACGACCACGTGCTATGGGAGTGATCACAAGACCACGTGCTACAGGAGTGATCACACGACCACGTGCTACAGGAGTGATCACACGACCACGTGCTTCAGAGTGATCACACAACCACTTACTTCAGGATTGATCACACGACCACGTGCTTCAGAGTGATCACACGACCACTTACTTCAGGAGTGATCACACGACCACGTGCTACAGGAGTGATCACACGACCACGTGCTGAGTGATCACACGATCACTTACTTCAGGAGCGATCACACGATCACGTGCCACAGGAGTGATCACACGATCACGTGCTACAGGAGTGATCACAAGACCACGTGCCACAGGAGTTATCACATAACCGCTTGCTTCAGAGTGATCTCACGACCACTTGCCACAGGAGTGAACACATGACCACTTGCTTCAGAGTGATCACACGACCACGTGATACAGGAGTGATCACACGACCACGTGATACAGGAGTGATCAAACGACCACGTACTACAGGAGTGATCACACGATCACGTGCTACAGGAGTGATCACACGATCACGTGCTTCAGAGTGATTTCACGACCACGTGCTACAGGAGTGATCAGAAGACCACGTGCCACAGGAGTTATCACATGACCACTTGCTTCAGATTGATCTCACGACCACTTGCTACAGGAGTGATCACACGACCACGTGATGAAGGAGTGATCTCACGACCACGTGCTACAGGAGTGATCACACGACCACGTGATATAGGATAGATAACACGTCGGTCTGTCTGTAGATTGTCATGATATAAGTATCACGGCGTGTTTTTCTAATTTAGTACTGAATCCCCAGTTAGAATACGGTCATGACCTCTTACCTTGTAGGTGTGGTATAAATACCGGTCCTTTATTGTGGTCATCTTTTTGAAAATAATCCACCAAAACTTTCCGAAAATTTAAGAAGTTTTTGTAAGTTCTTTTCACGCACATGGATCGTCCGTCCGACCACAGCACGTCCACTATGAATAGATAGTCACACGTGTTTTTAAATTTCACCTCAGAGAATCCGGAAATATCTGCTGACGTCACAGAAACGTTCGAGAATGTGTTTTGCTGCATGATGTCATACAGCTCGGGAGACAAATCCCCGTTGAGGTTGACGTTCTGGAATACCTCCATTTTCCAAATATCAATCCTTTGTTGATACAGTGTTCCACTCATCGTGCAAATAAAAACAAACCAATTAGATATTTGTCCAGAACTGATTTCTTTATATGAACAGTATCTATTTTTTCTTGTGCAGCTTTTTACTATTAGTATCAATGACATTGATCAACATACAGTCCCATGTTCTGTTTTCTTGTTCACTCCGTGTTGTGATGATTCGAGAGCCGTATGTTAATATGTGTTCATGTGCGTGTTGTGTTTATATCCTGTTCATGTGCGTGTTGTGTTTATATCTTGTTCACGTGCGTGTTGTGTTTATATCCTGTTCACGAACGTGTTGTGTTTATATCCTGTTCACGTGCGTGTTGTGTTTATATCCTGTTCACGTGCGTGTTATGTTAATATCTTGTTCACGTGCGTGTTGTGTTTATATCCTGTCCATATGCGTGTTGTGCTTATATCCTGTTCATGTGCGTGTTGTGTTTATATCCTGTTCACGTGCGGGTTGTGTTTATATGCTGTTCACGTGCGTGTTGTGTTTATATGCTGTTCACGTGCGTGTTGTGTTTATATCCTGTTCACGAACGTGTTGTGTTTATATCCTGTTCACGTGCGTGTTGTGTTTATATCCTGTTCACGTGCGTGTTATGTTAATATCTTGTTCACGTGCGTGTTGTGTTTATATCCTGTCCATATGCGTGTTGTGCTTATATCCTGTTCATGTGCGTGTTGTGTTTATATCCTGTTCACGTGCGGGTTGTGTTTATATGCTGTTCACGTGCGTGTTGTGTTTATATGCTGTTCACGTGCGTGTTGTGTTTATATCCTGTTCACGTGCGTGTTGTTTGAATGTTACTGTTAAAAGTATTCACTTTACGGATCAATTGAGGTATAATTCTGGTTGTGATTAATAGTTAACAAGAAGTCATTAATCTTCTTGTATTCAGACAATTAACCGATGACAATATTCGTGTATGTTACATTCGTACCTGATGAGACATTCCGTCTATCCACAATACTACAGTATGTCGGACCCCTGACCACCTTCCTCCACTTGACACAAAGATATGTGTCACTAGTCGCTGATGACAATTACTGATTGGTCCAACTGACTGATTGCTGTTACACCAGTTGAGCGATACGTCATACAGACATATAACGTGTAAGGGTTTTCTTGAAGTTCAAGGGTCAGATCAATACACAACAAGTACACAGCACGCACTCCTAACAAGTAACGGTGTCACAAAGTCCTTCTAAGTGTGTAAAGTATGTATACATATACATATATATACCTCATGTAATGTCCACGTTATCATTGCTATACCGGCCGATCTGTTATCACATGTACAGTTATTTTGATCCACTGTGGCCTATCACAGACTCCACTCCGGTAGTACACACACACACCAGGAACTTGTTATCACGGCTGTGAAATCGATGAGTTGGAAAATGTAAACGTCACTTTACCAAACTATTCTGTGACGTCATGATGCTTCAGACACCGAACCACGTATTGTTTAATCGAGTCCATTACTACATAAGTACAGTATGAGGAGAGGCCCTGCTAGTGTATAAAATAAGGCCATCAATCTAATGTTTGGTCTTACGTCATGTATATACATGTATATACACTTACAAGGATATCAAGGCCTAGTTTGTCAACACCTAATGAACGATACCGTCGTCTATGTCTTTAGGGCACAACTGTTTTAATAGACATCCATTATATTTGTAAGTGGTTTTAATATTGTATTAAATGTACATGTAGTATATTTATATAAACAGGTGCTGTAAAGTTTTAAACATAACCTCGTGATTTCCCTGTTATGTATCTAGAGGACACATATACATGTACCTAATCACGTTCTGTTAGCCTTTCTCCCCCTAGTTTGAAAGTCAGCTTCTCTGGAATCAGGCAGATCTTCAAATTCAATAAATATAATTTTCGGTTTTGCTTATAATTTTAATATTCTAGATATATGGGCTAGTCTTAAAGGCATGTCTTGTGAAAGAGCATATATATTTTTAGAACTATCGCCAGTGGTGTGGAGGTTTTGATGCTGCAATTTTGGAAGGCACGAAACCCGACACTGCCGCTTGATGGTAAATTACCACTTCTGTATACGTGGCTCAGAGAAAATAGGTTGGGGAAGCCCTAATGACGTAATCAAGTGACCTATTGTTATATCACTCGTTAAAATGGAGCCAGCGAATTAGTTAGAAATTATTTCCAGGTCATCTTTTGACAACCTGATTAAAGGATAAACTATCACTTGCTATAATTACATGTACACAACAGTTAAACTATGCTTGAAAGGTTACACCGTTATGCTATCTATCTATTATCTATCAGATTGTTTAGACGTGATTTAGACTGGATTTATGTGCTCATAGATGCAGCCCAAATAATGAGGTGGGACCGCTCAAAAGAATGGATGCGTGTAAAAATGATATTTCGGATATGTCTAATCGAAATTATATGTCTAGATAAACTCAAATGCAGCTTGCCAATTAGCATTAATACGTGGTATTAGCCAATCTGCCATGCATGAACGTCTATAATTTAAACACAGACGTTACGTCATTAATAAATTTAACCTACTACGGAAAAATATGATTTCCTGGTTTCATGGCATTAGAACCCCTGAAATGTATTGAATGTGTTATGTCGGAATATTAATACCTTATCAGGTGTATTTAACAAGATTCCGGGTAGTCACCATAGTCAGGAATTGTAGAGGGTGCCTGTCACAAGACACTCCGGATTATTTAGGGAAAATCTTCTGAGAAGTATTTTTTGTCTACGATACATGTATTTCAATCTTGCACTTATTACATCAACATGTTTTATGACAAAGTGTACGTGGATTTATCGGTTATTTACGTGGATTTACGTGGATTCATCGGTTATTTACGTGGATTTATCGGTTATTTACGTGGATTTATCGGTTATTTACGTGGATTTATCGGTTTTTTACGTTGATTTATCGGTTATTTACGTGGATTTACGTGGATTCATCGGTTATTTACGTGGGTTCATATCGGTTATTTACGTGGATTTGCCGGTTATTTACGTGGATTTGCCGGTTATTTACGTGGATTTATCGGTTATCGTGGATCAGAACAAATACTACCTACGTGTAAACATGACCGTTATTTTAATTTAATCGATGAAACGAGGACAATGTAAAAAAAAAATATATAGATTTACACGGAGACCCTTGAAAATGTGTAGGGTATCAGGTGTTCCGGAATGGTTAACGTCTCCAGCACAATCGCCAACACCCGCCATAAATCTTGGTCAGGTGATTGCACATTCTCCACATGAAAACCGGATGGAGATAATGGAACCACAACTCTCAACGATAACTTAAAGTTATAAATATGATGTTGTATCAATAAATATACAGTTAATTAAGTCATTAATAAACAATCGCCGTCATTTCCATCAATCAATGCTTTACTAAAGAAATAGAATACACGTATTGCAAAATAAACTTTGACCGTTATAAATTGACCCTTGATGTCAATCACCTAAACTTTGGACTCGGTATGTTTTTTGGGAGATACACTGTTCAAAATTCATCTCCTTTTATGTCTTTAGCACACCGAGTTATTCCTGTTGAAACACTTTCCCTGTGCAGTTGGTTTCCCGAATGTTACACACCCATACTCGCGTTACCAAGAGTGTCTAATAGTTCAAATCTGAACATTGACGGAGTCTAAAATCTAAAGACTTGATCTGATACTGATAATCCGTTCGGTACGATTGATAATCTTCTGTAATCTATGATATATCATTTTATAGTACGCTTCCACGGAAAGTAGATTTTAAACGTCTGGTAAAACTCTATACTCGAAATGTTTCTTCACATATTTATACTGGTGGAACACCCATGGGCCGTACAGCTCTGACACGTGCTCGGGACCATTTCCGGTATATTTTGTCAAGAAATTCAACCCGATGTCAGCATTAAAGGAAGGTTCAAGAAAAAATGGAAATGAAAATCTGTCTTCACCAATGTCCACGACCCTGTGACGTGTCGCTCGGAACCGACCTCCAAGCATGCGTGAGAATACGTCACCGATGTTCATGACGAGGCTATTTGAACGCGGGGTAACTGCTGCCCAACAACCATCTGCTGTCATAACCTCTAAACCACTGTAGCCAAACGTCGCAAGTAGGGTCATGAACCCCGTGTCAGTATGTTCCGGCGTTGTAATAACCTTGCCATTGTCGAGCAGACACACTTCCGGTGGCGATCTTTCCCAGGTCGGATAATGGATCATGCGGAAAGTAGTTAGGGGTTTATCATCGAATAAACCGATAAAGGCACTCTCGTCAATTCCGATCCCGCGTGCAGCCAAGCGCAATATCTCCATAGCGGTGTTATGCATGACATCAAATGCTTTTGTTAGTTCAGACTTGAAAGCAATGGCCCCGTCTTCCTCGGGCCAAACATTTTCTTCGTAGATCCAGGGCGCACGTGTCGTTTTGCTGTCAAATTTTTGATACACTGGCCCGAATTCGAATCCCTCTTTTCGGCTGGGCTCCCCCTGTATGACCGGGAAGTAACCTCGGAACATATTTTTATTTTCTGGATTCCATTGTTTACGCAGCAAACATTTTTTCTTTTCATATGGCTGTTTAAAAAACCACTTGCAACTCCTGAGCAGTATATCAAAGTCTAATCCTTCAACATTGTCTATTGCCAGAAATCCCACATTTTCGAGAGCATCAACCAAGCTTTGTGACATCTTGTCCCGGTGTGTGCGTGACTTTGACATGTCTATGACCGGAAGCTCCAGAGGCTCAGACGCCATTTTGATGTTACTCGATATCAATTACAACCTGTCAGACAGATAAAAAGGTACGCCTACATTGTCGGGCATCCTCAAGTATTGCAATATGTTTTACATTTATTCACCAATATGGCGGATTATATTGTATGTTGGGGTTGACGGCAACAATAGCTATAGTTTCTGTAACATGGAAATGAGATTCTGTCTTGTGTAATTGACTTCCATGAAACTCGTTTAAATAGTAATGTTCAGCGCTTTTCTTGCATTTATAGGCATACTACAGCGCTCACCTTGTATCGTAAACGGGGTTTCTCGGCGAAAGAGGTTTCTTCTCGCTGAGGTATGTTTCTCAGTGCCCAAGTGAAGCGGATTTCTTGATCAATAAGGCCTATATTTCTGGATGTGTCGCGTATTTTTCATGGACTTGCATTGGTATAGTGGACTCTAGATATATCCTGACCACTTGACCTCTAGCTCCTGATACACTAGATATCGCACGCTAGTGTACCGATACTACCTATCTTCCCTGGAATATTGATAAATAAGTATAAATGTTTGTATGTGTTTGACCCTTCCGCTTGTTGTTGGCCGAAAGATATGGTATTCATTTTATTTCACCGTGGGAGGTTTCAAGTATTCAAGCGACAGCTACATGTAGTAACATTTATGTGGCATTTGTACGGAAGCCCTAAAAGGACACGTTTAGCTACCACTGTGTTATATCTTTACACTAAGTTTTCCTAGCACCTCTTGTGGAAGCAACCAAATCAGTATTCTATGGTTGATGCTCGAAATAATACAGGACAGATTGGTCTAATATACAAAAAGACGGAGCCGGGACAGAGTTTCCCACGTCATCACAACAAGCCAAAGATCCCTTCTGATTCCACAGTAGCCACATATTACAGACTATCATCTGAGAAAGGCACAATGCTTACCAATATAATATAGGGAAGGCAACAGCACATCATCCCGTAAATACAAAGTTGATAAAATACTAGGTAGGTATATTGTAACTATCACACCCACCAGATATTATCGGCAAGTATCTCCACAAATCCCCAAGTCAAAATTCAACGACACCGCAGTCAAGAGAGAGAGAGCCTTGCCGACAAATCTCATTTAGGAATTTACTCATCGAAATTTACTCCGGAAAATAGATACCTCGATATATACCCCTTGCAAAGCACGCACGCAATTATAATGTGGAAATTAACTCGGCAATAAATCAAATTTTGATAACATAAGACCTCCGTATACCAAAATGATTAATAGCATCAAGATTCTATTTCGGATCCCTTACGGAGAAATCATTTCACAAAGAAAGTCAACAACAAACAAACAATAGTAACATCTACACAAGACTACAGCAGTTTTCTCCCTTTGATCATTGAATTAGATACTATTGGTTTTTTTCTGAATGAGGAAAGACAC
This sequence comes from Pecten maximus, assembly GCF_902652985.1. Taxonomy (NCBI): domain Eukaryota; kingdom Metazoa; phylum Mollusca; class Bivalvia; order Pectinida; family Pectinidae; genus Pecten; species Pecten maximus. Next base: position 22,451,416 of record NC_047025.1, on the reverse strand, counting down.
CGGATCCAGAATGCTACACATGTATACTGGTAGAATTAAAGGAAAACCGCCATATTGGTGGCTCAGACACGATGTACCAGAAATAAAACAAAAACATATACATTGTATACTAGTTTACTAGGTTGTTATATTTCCTATAAACCTGTAGTATCACACATACGTGTGCCCAAAAGGGAGAAAGAACCTGGTAATACCAGAACACATTCCTTTTACTATGTGTTTAACCTATTTCATGAGAAACTTAAATTCCGATAATGGCAGTGATTTTTTTTCATAGCAAGTGGTAAATATAAGCATTGAACTGCTTTCAGTTGGACGTTAAGGGCTGGAAATAACAACTGCACAAAGATAAATTTAACATTTGCCTTCGTCCAGTTGGCATTATCAGCCCATAACTGCCAACTGAAAGCAGTTCCATACTGAAATAAATGCAGAAAAAAAAAAACACAAACTTTTAAATACGTTGTAGGGATAACCACAATCTATGACATCTCGTTGTAGATATTGATATGGAGATTGTAAAATAAGTGTATACAGTATAATGAAGTAAAATGCTATATTATACGAAACAAATTGAAGCATATGAATAACTAAGCAGTACTTGCGATGTTTCACTGTACGTATTACTAATGGTTGTGTCTCACTGTACGTATTACTAATGGTTGTGTCTCACTGAACGTATTACTAATGGTGGTGTCTCACTGTACGTATTACTAATGGTGGTGTCTCACTGTACGTATTACTAATGGTGGTGTCTCACTGTACGTATAACTAATGGTTGTGTCTCACTGTACGTATAACTAATGGTTGTGTCTCACTGTACGTATTACTTATGGTGGTGTCTCACTGTACGTATTACTTATGGTGGTGTCTCACTCTACGTATAACTAATGGTTGTGTCTCACTGTACGTATAACTAATGGCTGTGTCTCACTGTACGTATAACTAATGGTTGTGTCTCACTGTACGTATAGCTAATGGTTGTGTCTCACTGTACGTATAACTAATGGTTGTGTCTCACTGTACGTATAACTAATGGTGGTGTCTCACTGTACGTATAACTAATGGTTGTGTCTCACTGTACGTATAACTAATGGTTGTGTCTCACTGTACATATCACTAATGGTTGTGTCTCACTGTACGTATAACTAATGGTTGTATCTCACTGTACGTATAACTAATGAGTGTGTCTCACTGTACGTATAACTAATGGATGTGTCTCACTGTACGTATTACTTATGGTGGTGTCTCACTGTACGTATAACTAATGGTTGTGTCTCACTGTACGTATAACTAATGGTTGTGTCTCATTGTACGTATAACTAATGGTTGTATCTCACTGTACGTATAACTAATGGTTGTGTCTCACTGTACGTATTACTAATGGTGGTGTATCACTGTACGTATAACTAATGGTTGTGTCTCACTGTACGTATTACTAATGGTTGTGTCTCACTGTACGTATTACTAATGGTTGAGTCTCACTGTACGTATTACTAATGGTGGTGTATCACTGTACGTATTGTTAATGGTTGTGTCTCACTGTACGTATAACTAATGGTTGTGTCTCACTGTACATATTACTAATGGTTGTGTCTCACTGTACGTATTACTAATGGTTGTGTCTCACTGTACGTATAACTAATGGTTGTGTCTCACTGTACATATTACTAATGGTTGTGTCTCACTGTACATATTACTAATGGTTGTGTCTCACTGTATGTATAACTAATGGTTGTGTCTCACTGTCGTAGTTGTACCGAGAGAAATATACGCTATATTATATATATACATTATAGAGCTATTTATAGACACAGCTCAGGTAATTCAGGTGTGTGGACGGAGAACCTGTACTGTCGGCGATTCGTCACGCTCTAGTGCTCAGTTTCACGTGCGCTGTATTGTGTACATATACATGCAAACATCAGTACAAGGGTTGGGGGTACTATGGACACCCATACGGACAATGTCGCTTTACCCTCTGTTATGGATACCTCGTCGATGTTAGAGACGTCGCGCACAGTTCTATATGGCGACACCATGAGTAAAGGGCCGACGGAAATTAGCAATACAGACATTATTAATATGATGATGCGTTTTCAAAATCATTATGTTATTCATTATTATGTGTCGTAAGTATATTGCTTGTGTTGTGCCCTCCGCCATCTTGTCATTCAAGTTGCAATCAAAAACACTCTTTAAACCTTCAGGTGATTGTGTCATCAAAAATATGTCATCTGCATATAAGATAACATAACAAAATAACAAAATAACAGAAGTTCACATAAGTTATAGTCACATAAGCTCTCAATTCTCACAAACATAACAATTATCTTGTTTTGAAGATACTCTTTTAAATCATTTAACCTTAATTTCAATCATTCAAAATGGCATAGCATTGTTGTACCTGCCAAGTTTAATAAAATGTGAAACATGTTTACTAAGATCTGAATGTATACATTTTGAACAAGTTTAGAACACACCCGCCTACAATGACGTCAACATATATTCATCAAGAGTAATTGCCCGAGAAAGATGTTTAATGTATGTACCCATAAATGGGCATATATCATTATAATTCAATTCAATAACAGGATGAACAAGCGTTTTCATTTCAAATGATTATTTTAATTCAAAATCTTCAAATGTATAAAAAAAATTAATTGTCAATAAATTTAAAAT